>NC_091982.1:122659113-123341613 GCF_044704955.1 Pristiophorus japonicus
CTCCCCCCTCCTGTTTCTTCCCCCTCCTGTTTCTCCTCCCCCCTCCTGTTTCTCCCCCCCTCCCCCTCCAGTTTCTCCACCCCCTCCCCCTCCTGTTTCTCGCCCCTCCCCCCTCCTGTTCTCCCCCCCTCCCCCCTCCTGTTTCTTCCCCCCTCCCCCCTCCTGTTTCTTCCCCCTCCTGTTTCTCCCCCCTCCCCCCTCCTGTCTCTCCCCCCCTCCCCCCTCCTGTCTCTCCCCCTCCCCCCCTCCTGTCTCTCCCCCCTCCCCCTCCTGTTTCTCCCCCCCTCCCCCCTCCTGTTTCTCTCCCCCTCCTGTTTCTCTCCCCTCCTGTTTCTCTCCCCCTCCTGTTTCTCTCCCCCTCCTGTTTCTCTCCCCCTCCTGTTTCTCTCCCCCTCCTGTTTCTCTCCCCCCTCCTGTTTCTCCCTCCCTCCTGTTTCTCACCCCCTCCTGTTTCTCCCCCCCTCCGCCCTCCTGTTTCTCCCCCCCTCCGCCCTCCTGTTTCTCCCCCCTCCGCCCTCCTGTTTCTCCCCCCCTCCCCCCTTCTGTTTCTCCCCCCCTCCCCCCTCCTGTTTCTCCCCCCTCCCCCTCCTGTTTCTCCCCCCCTCCTCCCTCCTGTTTCTCCCCCCTCCCCCCTCCTGTTTCTACCCCCCCTCCTGTTTCTCTCCCCCCCCCTGTTTCTCTCCCCCCCCTGTTTCTCTCCCCCCCCACTGTTTCTCCCCCCCCCACTGTTTCTCCCCCCCCACTGTTTCTCCCCCCCTGTCTGTTTCTCCCCCCTACCCCCTCCCCCCTCCTTCTCCCCCCCTCCTGTTTCTCCCCCCTCCTGTTTCTCCCCCCCCCTCCTGTTCTCCCCCCCCCTCCTGTTTCTCTCCCCCCCTCCTGTTTCTCCCCCCTCCCCCATCCTGTTTCTCTCCGCCCTCCTGTTTCTCCCCACCCCCTTCCCCCTCCTGTTTGTCCCCACCCCCTTCCCCCTCCTGTTTGTCCCCCACTCCCCCCTCCTGTTTCGCCCCACACCCTCCCCCCTCCTGTTTCTCCCCCCCCTCCCCCCTCCTGCTTCTGCCCCCCTCCCCCTCCTGTTTCTCCCCCCTCCCCCTCCTGTTTCTCCCCCCCCTCCCCCTCCCCCTCCTGTTTCTCCCCCTCCCCCCTCCTGTTTCTCACCCTCCCCCCTCCTGTTTCTCCCCCCCTCAGTTTCTCGCCACCCTTCCCCTCCTGTTTCCCCCCCTCCCCCTTCTGTTCCCCCCCTTCTGTTTCTCCCCCCCTCCTGTTTCTCCCCCCCTCCTGTTTCTCCCCCCTCCCCCTTCCTGTTTCCCCTCCCCCTCCTGTTTCTCCCCCCTCCTGTTTCTCCTCCCCCCTCCTGTTTCTCCCCCCCTCCCCCTCCTGTTTCTCCCCCCCTCCCCCCTCCTGTTTCTCCCCCCCTCCCCCCTCCTGTTTCTCCCCCCCTCCCCCCTCCTGTTTCTCCCCCCCTCCCCCCTCCTGTTTTGCCCCCCCACCCCCTCCTGTTTCTCCCCCCTCCCCCCTCTAAACCTCCTACCCATCACTTTAAATCTATGCCCCCTGCTTGTTGACCCCTCGGACAAGGAAAACAGGTCCTTCCTATCCACTATATCTAGGCCCCTCATAATTTTATACACCTCAATCAGGTGTCCCCTCAGCCTCCTGTGTTCCAAAGAAAACATCTCCAACCTTTCCTCATAGCCAAAATTCTCCAGTCCAGGCAACATTCTTGTAAATCTCCTCGGCATCCTTTCCCGTGCAATCACATCTTTCCTGTAATGTGGTGATCAGAACTGCACACAGTACTCCAGCTGCGGCCTAACCAGTGTTTTATACAGTTCAAGCATAACCTCCCTGCTCTTGCATTCAATGCCTCAGCCAATAAAGGCAAGTATTCCATATGCCTTCTTCACCACCTTATCTACCTGGCCTGCTACCTTCAGGGATCTGTGGACCTGCACTCCAAGGTCCCTTTGTTTATCTACACTTTTCAGTGTCGTACCATTTAATGTGTATTCCCTTGCCTCTTTAGACCTCCCAAAATGCATTACCTCTCACTTATCTGGATTGAATTCCATTTGCCACGTTCTTCACACCTGACCAGTACATTGATATCTTCCTGCAGTCCACAGCTTTCTTCTTCATTATCAACCACACAGCCTATTTTAGTGTCATCTACAAACTTCCTAATCATACCCTCAACGTTTAAGTCCAAGTCATTGATATATACCACAAAAAGCAGGGGACCCAGCACTGAGCCCTGCGGAAGCCCATTGGACACAGCCTTCCAGTCACAAAAACACCCATCATGTTTTGCTTCCTGCCTCCGAGCCAATTTTGGATCCAACTTGCCACTTTGCCCTGGATCCCATGGGCTATTACTTTTGTGACCAGTCTGCCATGTGGGACCTTATCAAAAGCTTTGCTAAAATCCATATACACTACATCATATGCACTGCCCTCATTGACCCTCCTGGTTACCTCCTCGAAAAATTCAATCAAGTTAGTCAGACACGACCTTCCCTTGACAAATCCATGCTGACTGTCCTTGATTCATCCATGTCTTTCCAAATTGAAGACTTTTATCCTGTCCTTAAGAATTTTTTCCAATAATTTTCCCACCACCGAGGTTAGGCTGATTGGCCTGCAATTACTCAGTCTATCCCTTTCTCCCTTTTTAAACAAGGGTACATTAGCAGTCCTCCAGTCCTCTGGCACGACACCTGTAGCCAGAGAGGATTGGAAAATGATGGTCAGAGTCTCTGCTATTTCCTCTTTTGCTTCTCTTAACAGCCTGCGATACATTTCATCCAGCCTGGGGATTCACTTTCAAAGCTGCTAGGCTCCTTAATACTTCCTCTCTCACTAGAGTTATCTCGTCTAATATTTCACACTCCTCCTCCCTCATTGTAAAGTTTGCATCACCCCTCTCATCTGCTGCTGCAATCCTCATTCATGCCTTTGTGACCTCTAGACTGGTCTATTAGAATGCACTCCTGGTTGGCCACCCATGTTCTTCCCTACGTACACTTGAGGTCATCCAAAACTCTGCTGCCTGTGTCCTAACTTGCACCAAGTCCCGTTCCCCGATCACCCCTGTGCTCCCTGACCCACATTGGCTCCAAGTCAAGCAATGCCTTGATTTTAAAAGTCTCATCCATGTTTTCAAATCACTCCATGGCCTCGCCCCTCCCTATCTCTGTAATCTCCTCCAGCCCAACCCTCCAAGATATCTGTGTTCCTCTAATTCTGCCCTCTTGAGCATCCCTGATTATAATCGCTCCACCATCGGTGGCCGTGCCTTCTGTTGCCTCAGCCCCAAGCTCTAGACTTCCCTCCCTAGTCCTCTCCACCTCTCTATCTCTCTTTCCTCCTTTAAGACGCTGCTTAAAACCTCCCTCTTTGACTGAATGTTTGGTCATCTGCCCCAATCGCTCCTTATGTGGCTCAGTGTCAAACTGTGTTGGGTGCCGCTCTTGTGAAGCACCTTGGGCCCTTTTACTATGTTAAAGGCGCTACATAAATACAAGCTGTTGTTGCTTTCTCTCTTCTTAAAAACTGAAACTATTGAACAGATACTTGTCAAGCTCTTGTTTTGACCTCTGTTTTGGCCTGGATTTTTCCTGGCATAATCTGTGCAGCACGAGATGTTATGGAAAGGAAAATGAGGCAGAGAGACACTCCACCAAAACCTACCACAAAATTATGGTCAGCAGAATTTCCCCGACCCACCACATTTAAATGGCCTTCCTCTCCAAGATCGAACTGAATGGAGGAGCAGGCCAGAGGGGCCGAATGGCCTCTTCCTGTCCCTCATGTCCTGATGAAACTTCAGTAACGGTGCTTGCTGACAAGTAATTTCTGATAGCTGGATAGCACCACCTGGTGCAGGTTATTGATACTGCAGCCACTGCAACATTCCCATTTAAAACCGGGTCTGCTGGAGATAGCCCAACATCTGACAATGATCAGGGTCTGGGCACTTCTCTGGGAACACGCTGAGGGATTGTGAAGGTTGTGTGAAGTGTTTGCAGTGAGTTGTTCTGTTGCTGTCTCTGTATTGACTCGAACTTCACCTCCAGTTGGAATAAAGTTCACAGCCTGCCCTTGTTACACACCCCTCCCCCGTTCCCATCAAAGGCCCGCCCCTTGACATTCAGTTTCAGTTTCACAGGAACCTCTTGCAGCTGCCGAACCCTCACAGAAACACCCTAATTTCAGGAGTTTGTGTTTCAAACACATCCAGAACCTGAAGAGAAACAGAGATTGCAGGCAGTGAAGGAACTACACAATGTAAGTACCTCCAATACAACCCCTGTCTCGCTGGTAGGGCCAGCCACAGGTCTCTGAAGGTTGAATGTCTGTGTCTGCAAGTTATACCCAGCAGGGAAGGTGAACAGGCTGGGTCCCTTTTCCCTTGGAGAGAAGACCTAATAGAAGTCTTTAAAATGATGAAAGGTTTCGATAGAGTAAATACACAGAGAGGGTTTCCACTTATGGGGAGGAGCAAAACTAGAGGCCATCAGTATAAAATAGTCACCAAGCAATCCCTAGGGAATTCACGAGAAACTCTTTACCCAGAGAGTGGGGAGAATGTGGAACTCACCACCACAGGGAGTGGTTGGAGCAAATAGTATCGATACACTTAAGGAGAGGCTAGATAAACATGAGGGGAAGGGAATAGAGGGTTATACTGATAGAGAAGAAAGACGGGAGGAGGCTCGAGTGGAGCATAAACGCCGGCATGGACAGGTTGGGCCGAATGGCCTGTTTCTGTGCTGTATATCCTGTGTAATGAATTAGTTTAATAACTGGTGCCATCACAATTCTGAAGCCCAGACCCAGTGAATGTGGTGTTCAGTATCTGAAGTGGGACACAGAGTGGGGGAAGGGTACAAGATGTCATCATTGGGCCTTCTGCAAACTGACCCTTTAAATCTGCAGCCATTTAAAGCTGAGGAGGAGTGGGACATACTTTGCACCCAAGATATTAATACTCAGTGAGGCAGTAAAGGAGCATTTTATTAATGCAGGTTGCTTTATCTTGCAGTAAAATAATCTCATGTACTGGGTCACTGAGCTGGAACAGAAGTGGATCCGGCTCCCCGGGGAGGGGAGGGTCTGGGTCCCTGAGGAGGGAAGGGTCCCAGTCCCCGAGGAGAGGTGTGGGTCCGGGGTCCCCGAGGAGGGGAGGGTCCGGATCCCCGAGGAGGAGAGGGTCCGGGGTCCACGAGGAGGGGAGAGTCGGGGTCCCCGAGGAGGGGAGGATCTGGGTTCCTGAGGACGGAAGGATCTGGGTTCCTGAGGAGGGGAGGGTCCCGGTCCCCAAGGCGGGGAGGGTCGGGGTTCCCGGGGAGCGGAGGGTCCGGGGTCCTCGAGGAGGGGAGGGTCCGGGGTCCCCGAGGAGGGGAGGATCTGGGTTCCTGAGGAGGGGAGGGTCCCGGTCCCTGAGGAGGGGGATCTGGGTCCACGAGGAGGGGAGGGTCCAGATCCCCGGGGAGGGTCCCGGTCTCCGAGGAGAGGAGGGTCCCGGTCCCTGAGGAGGGGAGGATCTGGGTCCACGAGGAGGGGATGGTCCGGGTCCCCGAGGAGGGGAGGGGAGGGGTCCCCAAGGAGTGAGGGTCCGGGGTCAGATGTTAATTGGTGCGGTAGGATTGTTGGTTAAAGATCGAAAGAGATCCTTGCAGCGCTGCCTCCCTGCTCCCAATGTACACACTTGGGATACCTTTAGGAAACCTTTGGCATTGTTGCCAAATTAAGTTAATCTAAAGGTTAAGTCATGGCAGGAGAGCCCAGAGACATGTCATGCTCCTCCTGTGCTATGTGGGAAGTCAGGGTGACTGTGTGTGTGGGAAGTGTGTCCAGCTGCAGCTCCTGAGAGACTGCATTACAGGACTGCAGCTGCGCATGGATTCACTCTGGAGCATCCACGATGCTGAGGACGTCGTGAATAGTACGTTTAGTGAGCTGGTCACACCGCAGGTAAAGGTTACACAGGCAGATAGGGAATTGGTGACCATCTGAAAGAGCAAGAGAAGGAAGGTAGTGCAGGGGTCCCCTGCGGTCACCTCCCTCCAAAACAGATACACCATTTTGGATACTGTTGAGGGAAGTGGCTCATCAGGGGAAAGCAGCAGCAGCCAAGTTCATGGCACTGGGGGTGACTCTGCTGCATAGGAGGGCATGAAAAAGAGTGGGAGAGCTATAGTGATAGGGGATTCTATTGTAAGGGGAATAGATAGGTGTTTCTGCGGCCGTAAACGAGACTTCAGGATGGTATGTTGCCGCCCTGGTGCAAGGGTCAAGGATGTCCCGGAGCGGCTGCAGGTCATTCTGGCGGGGGAGGTGGAGGGTGACCAGCCAGTTGTCATGGTGCATATAGGTACCAACGATATAGGTAAAAAATGGGATGAGGTCCTACAAGCTGAATTTAGGGAGCTAGGAGTTAAATTAAAAAGTAGGACCTCAAAGTTAGTAATCTCAGGATTGCTACCAGTTCCACATGCTAATCAGAGAAGGAATAGCAGGATTGTTCAGATGAATACGTGGCTTAAGGAATGGTGCAAGGGAGAGGGATTCAGATTTCTGGGACATTGGAACCGTTTCTGGGGGAGGTGGGATCAGTACAAACCGGATGGTCTGCACCTGGGCAGGACCGGAACCGATGTCCTCGGCGGAGTGTTTGCTAGTGCTGTTGGGGAGGGTTTAAACTAATATGGCAGGGGGATGGGAATCTATGCAGGGAGACAGAGGGAAGTAAAAAGGAGGCAGAAGCAAAAGTAGGAAGGAGAAAAGTAAGATTGGAGGGCAGAAAAATCAAGGGCAAACTATTAGAAAGGGCCACATTACAACATAATTCTAAAAGGAAAAAGAGTGTTAAATAAAACAAGCCTGAAGGCTCTGAGTCTCAATGCGAGGAGCATTCGTAATAAGGTGGATGAATTAACTGCGCAGATAGCTGTTAACGGATATGATGTAATTGGGATTACGGAGATATGGCTCCAGGGTGACCAAGGCTGGGAACTCAACATCCAGGGGTATTCAATATTCAGGAAGGATAGACAGGAAGGAAAAGGAGGTGGGGTAGCATTGCTGGTTAAAGAGTAGATTAACACAATAGTAAGGAAGGACATTAGCTTGGATGATATGGAATCTGTATGGGTAGAGCTGTGAAACACCAAAGGGCAGAAAACGCTAATGGGAGTTGTGTACGGGCCACCAAACAGTATTAGTGAGGTTGGGGATGGCATCAAACAGGAAATTAGGGACACATGCAATAAAGGTGCAGCAGTTATCATGGGTGACTTTAATCTACATATAGATTGGGCTAACCAAACTGGTAGCAATACTGTGGAGGAGGATTTCCTGGTCTGTAAGGGATGGTTTTCTCGACCAATATGTCGAGGAACCAACTAGAGAGCTGGCCATCCTAGACTGGGTCTTGTGTAATGAGAGAGGTTTAATTAGCAATCTTGTCGTGCGAGGCCCCTTGGGGAAAAGTGACCATAATATGGTAGAATCCTTCATTAAGATGGAGAGTGACCCAGTTAATTCAGAGACTAGGGTCCTGATCTTAAAGAAAGGTAACTTTGATGGTATGAAACGTGAATTGGCTAGGATAGACTGGCGAATGATATTTAAAGGGTTGACGGTAGATAGGCAATGGCAGATATTTAAATATCACATGGATAAACTACAATAATTGTACATCCCTGTCTGGCGTAAAAATAAAATGGGAAAGGTGGCTCAACCGTGGCTAACAAGGGAAATTAAGGATAGTGTTAAAACCAAGGAAGAGGCATATAAATTGGCCAAAAAAAGCAGCAAACCTGAGGACAGGTGAAATTTAGAATTCAGCAGAGGAGGACTAAGGATTTAATTAGAAGGGGGAAAATAGTATACGAGAGTAAGCTTGCAGGGAACATAAAAACTGACTGCAAAAGCTTCTACAGATATGTGAAGAGAAAAAGATTAATGAAGACTAATCAATGATGAAGACAGAATCAGGTGAATAATGGGGAACAAGCAAATGGTAGACCAATTGAACAAATACTTTGGTTCTGTCTTCACTAAGGAAGACACGAATAACCTCCCGAAAATACGAGGGGACCAAGGGTCGAGTGAGAAGGAGGAACTGAGGGAAATCCTTATTCGTCAGGAAATGGTGTTCGGGAAATTGATGGGATTGAAGGCCAATAAATCCCCAGGGCCTGATAGTCTGCATCCCAGACTACTTAAGGAAGTGGCCCTAGTAATAGTAGATGCATTGGTGGTCATTTTCCAACATTCCATGGACTCTGGATTAGTTCCTATGGATTGGAGGGTAGCTAATGTAACACCACTTTTTAAAAAAGGAGGGAGAGAGAAAACAGGGTATTATGGACCGGTTAGCCTGACATCGGTGGTGGGGAAAATGTTGGAATCAATTATTAAAGATGTAATAGCAGCGCATTTGGAAAGCAGTGACAGGATTGGTCCAAGTCAGCATGAATTTATGAGAGAGAAATCATGCCTGACAAATCTGGAATTTTTTGAGGATATAACTAGTAGAGTGGATAAGGGAGAACCAGTGGATGTGGTGTATTTGGACTTTCAAATGGCTTTTGACAAAGTCCCACACAAGAGATTAGTGTGCAAAATTAAGGCACATGGGATTGGGGGTAATGTATTGACGTGGATAGAGAACGGGTTGGCAGACAGGAAGCAGAGAGTGGGAATAAACGGGTCCTTTTCAGAATGGCAGGCAGTGACTAGTGGGGTACCGCAAGGTTCAGTGCTGGGACCCCAGCTATTTACAATATATACTAATGATTTGGATGAAGGAATTGAGTGTAAAATCTCCAAGTTTGCAGATGACACTAAGCTGGGTGGCAGTATGAGCTATGAGGAGGATGCTAAGAGGCTGCAGGGTGACTTGGACAGGTTAGGTGAGTGGGAAAATGCATGGCAAATGCAGTATAATGTGGATAAGTGTGAGGTTATCCACTTTGGTGGCAAAAACAGGAAGGCAGATTATTATCTGAATGGTGACAGATTAGTAAAAGGGAAGGTGCAACGAGACCTGGGTGTCATGGTACATCAGTCATTGAAAGTTGGCATGCAGGTACAGCAGGCAGTTCAGAAAGCAAATGGCATGTTGGCCTCCATAGCGAGATGATTTGAGTATAGGAGCAGGGAGGTCTTGCTGCAGTTGTACAGGGCCTTGGTGAGACCACATCTTGAGTATTGTGTGTGGTTTTGGTCTCCTAATCTGAGGATGGACATTCTTGCTATTGAGGAGGTGCAGCGAAGGTTCACCAGACTGATTCCGGGATGGCAGGGCTGACAAATGAAGAAAGACTGGATCGACTTGGCTTATAATCACTGGAATTTAGAAGAAGGAGAGGGGATCTCATAGAAACATATAAAATTCTGACGGGATTGGACAGGTTAGATGCAGGAAGAATGTTCCCGATGTTGGGGAAGTCCAGAACCAGGGGTCACAGTCTAAGGATACGGGGTAAGCCATGTGGGACTGAGATGAGGAGAAATGTTTTCACCCAGAGAATTGTGAACCGTGGAATTCTCTACCACAGAAAGTTGTTGATTCCAGTTTGTTGCATATATTCCAAAGGGAGTTAGATGTGGTCCTTACGGCTAAAGGGATCAAGGGGTATGGAGAGAAAGCAGGAATGGGGTACTGAGGTGAATGATCAGCCATGATCATATTGAATGGTGGTGCAGGCTCGAAGGGCCGAATGACCTACTCCTGCACCTATTTTCTATGTTTCTATGTTTACACTTTGTAGCATAGATAATCGACAAAAGAACCCGAGGGGAGATGAGAAGAAATGTTTTAATGCAGTGAGTTGTTATGATCTGGAATGCATTGCATGAAAGGGCGGTGGAAGCAGATTCAATATTCATTTTCAAAAGGGACCTGGATAAACACTTGAAAAGGAGAAAATTGGCGGGCTATGGGGAGAGGAGAGTGGGTCTAATTGGATCGCTCTTTCAAAGAGCCGGCACAGGAATGATGGGCCGAATGGCCTCCTGCTGTGTTGTGAGATTCTCTGAATGAAGAGCTTGGTATGGTTCTTACTCTATCATTGTTATACAAAGCTGCACTGTAACTGCGGACTTTTACTGATATTATAAATTGTTTCAATAATATTTGAGAATAAAGAAGTTGCCTCCACTGCTGCAAGAAATGAATGTGACCCATGTAACAGGCGGATAGTCCTGCTTATCTCCATCGCCTGTCAGTTCAGTACATCAATGTTTCATTCCATTCATCTGATACAACTTTTAACTTCACTCCCCGTTCTATCCGTATTAAGAGTTGTGGGTCTGTGAACAATTAATTCTTCCATTTCAGTGCATGTGAGCAGGCAGTGTGTTGTGTCCATGGGTGAGGGACTGTCCATAGAGAGAGTCTCCCCCTAAAATCACTGCTGCTTCTGTCAGTGTTCTGCTACAACCTGAATCTTTCGCTCCATTCACACAATCTCCTCTCAGACACGCCTGTGAGCAGTGATTCCAGCCTGTGTGCTTATCCCAGGCTGAGTTGGGTTTTACCACCACTGGCCTTTAACAAGTACTGAACGCTCTTTATTTTGGGTGGACTAACTTTAACCAGCAGAGTTTAACATGGGAGCAAGATGGAGCAGTAAAAATGGAAGTCCCAACATGTGTCATACCAGCCTTGTCCAACTACTTACTCAATGCACCTTTCTGTTAAACTTTGCCACACACAGTAACGTGGGGCTAGATGGCACCCTCCGAAAGACCTGAAACTTCTCAAACATTACACTTTCTCAGCTTTTGAACACCTTGCCTTATTCCACCCCTCTCATTCAAAATTCTCGTTCTCTACTGCCCACCCAAGTATGATCATATTATCACGGATATATTCTCACTGCTTTCCTCCCTCAGCCTATGCACCGAGCGACTTCCCATCCTCGGTGACTTCAACCTCCATCTTAATTCATCATGCTCTCTCTCCTCTGAGTTCATTACCCTCCTGTCCTCTCTTAATCTCTCCCTCCATGTAAATTCCTCAGCCCATATTCACGGCCAGCCCCTTGACCTTGCAGTCTCTCGTAGCCTTGCTATTCCAACCCTGTCAATTAAAGATAAAGCCATCTCTGACCATTTCCTTGTATCGCTCTCGACCCACATCTCCCTTCCCCAATCCAAACCTACTTCCTTCTGCATCCGCCCCTGGAAAAAACGCTCTCCAAACTCTCTTAAAACTGCACTTATCAACTCAAAACAGTCCAATCTCTGGCGCTCTTAACAATGACATTCCTGCAGCCACCGATCTGCTGAACCACACCCTCAACACCACCTTTGATGCCCTAGTCCCTATTAAAAAGATTACTCTCTGCCATGCTAGTCATTCCCACTGGTTCCCTCAAGTCAAAAGAGCGCAGACTTGAGCGGATGTGGTGGACAACTGGTTTAGCCATTCACCACCTCATCTGTCTCGAACATTATCGGTTCCTACTCTTGTCTACAACAACTGCTCACTATTGCAGGATCATTCTGAATTGCAAAACTAACCCCCGGCTATTGTTCTCTACTGCTAACCGTCTCCTTAAACCTCTCTCCCCTGTCTCCACCACACTCACCTCCAACAACAAGTGTGAGGAGCTCATGGACTTCTTTGTCTCAAAGATTAAGAACATCCGATCAGCTGCCTCTGCGAGTTCCCTTCCTTCCCCGAGCCCACCGGGCCAAACTTCATCTGAGGCTCCCACCTGCCCTAGCCCTAAACTCCCATCTTTCTCTAGTTTCTCTTTGCTTTCCGCTCTGGATCTCTCTAAGCTCATCTTGTCCATAAGACCCACTTCCTGCTCCCTTGAATCTATTCCCACTAAACTGCTGACCTCCCAACTTCTTTTTCTGGCTCCCATGTTAGCCGACATTGTTAACGGTTCTCTCTCCTCAGGTACTGTTCCCCTCTCCTTCAAACCTGCTGTCATCACCCCTTTCCTCAAAAATACAACATTTGACCCCACTTTGCACGCTAGCTATCGCAATCGCCAACTTCCCTTTCCTGTCCAAAGTACTTGAACGTGTTGTTGCCTCCCAAATCTGTGACCATCTTTCCATGACTTCAATGTTTGAATCCCTTCAATCTGGTTTCCGCGCCTGCCACAGTACTAAAACGGCTCTCATCAAAGTCACAAATGACATCCTTTGTGACTGTGACAAAGGTAAACTATCCCTCCTCGTCCTTCTGGACCTGACTGCAGCCTTTGACACAGTTGACCACTCCATCCTCCTCCAACGCCTGTCCACCATCGTCCAGCTGGGTGGGACTGCACTCGCCTGGTTCCATTCTTATCTATCTAATCGTAGCCAGAAAATCTCCTGTAATGGCTTCTCTTCCCACTCCCGCATCGTTACCTCTGGTGTTCCCCAAAGATCTGTCCTTGGTCCCCTCTTATTTCTCATCTATATGCTGCCTCTTGACTATATTATCCGAAAACACGGAGTCAGTTTCCACGTGTACGCTGACGACACCGAGCTCTACCTCTCCACCACTTCTCTCGACCCATGCTTGGTATCTACATTGTCAGATTGCTTGTCAGACATCCAGTACTGGATGAGCAGAAATTTTCTCCAATTAAATATTGGGAAGACCGAAGCCATTATCTTTGGTCCTCGCCACAAACTGCGTTCCCTAACCACGGACTCCACCACTCTCCCTCGCATCAAGCTGAAGGTGAACAAGACTGTTTGCAACCTAGGTGTCATATCCGCAACATAACTAAAACCGTCTGTTTTCACCTCCGTAACATTGCCCGCCTCCGCCCCTACCTCAGCTCTTCTGCTGCTGAAACCCTCATTCATGACTGTTAGCTCTAGACTTGACTATTCCAACTCACTGCTGGCTGGCCTCCCATATTGTATACCGTGTAAACTTGATTTTGTCCAAAACTCAGCAGCCCGTGTCCAAACTCGCACCAAGTCACGACTACCCATCACCCCTGTGCTTTCTGACCTACATTGGCTCCTAGTTAAACAACGCCTCGATTTCAAAATTATCATCCTTGTTTACAAATCACTCCACAGCCTTGCCCCTTCCTATCTCTTTAATCTTTTTCAGCCTCACAACCCCACAAGATGTCTGTGCTCCTCAAATTCTGCCCTCTTGAATATCCATCATTAGAACTGCTCAACCATCGGTCGCCGTGCCTTCAGCTGCCTGGGCCCGAAGCTCTCAAACCTCCCTAAACCTCTCTACCTCTCTTTCCTCCTCTAAGATGTTCCTTAAAACCTACCTCATTAAACAAGCTTTTGGTCATCTGCCTTAATTTCTTCTTTTGTGGCTCGGTGTCAAATTTATCTGTTTTGTTTTGTAACACTGCTGTGAAACGCCTTGGGACGTTTTACCACGTTAAAGGCACTATATAAATAAAAGTTATTATTATTATTAACATTAGAAATAGGAGCAGGAGTAGATCCTACAGGCCTTTGAGCCTGCTCCACCATTCAATAAGATCATGGCTGATCATCAACCTCAACTTCACTTTCCCGCCCGATCTCCATAATCCCTTGATTGCCCTAGACTCCAAAAATCTATCCATCTGGGCCTTGAAAATATTCAGAGACTCAGCATCCACAGCCCTCTGGGGCAGAGAATTCCAAAGATGTACAACTCTCTGAGTGAAGCAATTCCTCCTTACCTCTGTCCTAAATGGCCTACCCCTTATCCTGGTTCTAGGCACTCCAGCCTGGGGAAACATCCTCTCAGCATCTACCCAGTCAATCCCCTTCAGAATCTTGTATGTTTCAATGAGATCACCTCTCATTCTTCTAAATTCCAGAGACTATAGACCCATTCTAACAATCTCTCCTCATAAGACAGCCCTCTAATCCCAGGAATCAATCTGGTGACCCCCCCATTGTACCGCCTCCAAGGCAACTATATCCTTCGTTAGATAAGGAGACCCAAACGGTGCACATTCCTGATGTGTAACATTTGTGCATTGATGTTATTTTCAGAGATTAAATGGCCCAGTCTACACTCTCCAAGTTCTTCACTGCTGAGGAGAGCAGGAACCTGCGATCTATGTATAGCGCTGGTGATTTGGAAGCAGTGATTCTTCAGATAAAGAGGAGGTCAGACAATTTAGACAACATGCAGCTGAACATTGCAGTGATGGGTGATGTGGGCTCGGGGAAATCCACCTTCATCAATGCTATGAGAGGTCTTCGGAGCGAAGATCAGGGAGCTGCTCCAACTGGGAATGAAGAAACCGGGATGGAGCCAACCAGATATCCCTATCGAGCTCTGTCTAATGTTCATCTCTGGGATCTTCCCGGAGCAAATTCCTTTGGTTTTGAAATCAATAATTACCTAAAGAAGGTGAAGTTTGAAAGCTATGACTTTTTCATCGTTGTGTCCCAGTCACGATTCAGAGAGAATGACGCAGAGCTTGCCAAAAGGATTCAAGAACAGGGCAAGGAGTTGTACTATGTGCGGTCCAAGATAGACAATGATGCCCATGCACTGAGGATGCAAGGTGTTGACTTTAGTGAAGGGCGGAGGACAATCCTCAGGGACTGTGTCAGCAACTTCCAAAGTGTTGGAGTTACACCACCAGCCATTTTTCTGATCTCTAGTTTTGACCTGGCCAAATATGACTTTCCTGACTTAAAGTCCAGCCTCGTCAGTAATCTCTGCAGTATAAAATCAAACGCTTTCTCGCTCTCACTCCCAAAGATTATGATGGAAATTATAGAAGCAAAAATAAGAATGATGAAGAAGAGAGTCTGGCTGATGGCTGTTCTCGCTGGAGCACTGGGTGCAGTGCCAGTGCCAATGCCAGGGTTGTCTTCCATTACAGGCTTTGTGTTGACAGTTGCTGGGCTGATCTACCTCCAGAAACAGGTGGGACTCAATGACAAGTTTCTGCAAAGCCTGGCCAGCAAAGTCAGTAAGCCCACTTCAGTTCTGAAAACTGAAATGAATCGTCGAGTGCCAAGCAAGATACCACCAGTAATTCCCAGGGTGCTGTTGGGTATTACCATCGTCACTTGCATGATAGCTGGGTTCAATTACAGCTTCAATCCGGTGACCCTCTCTATCTTTGGGGCAGTGTCGTCCTTTGCTTTTACCTACAAGTCACTGAAGGATTCACTGGAAGACCGTTCGGAAGCTGTACAACAGCTGGTGAAGAGTGCACTTGGATCAGATTGACATGATCCCCTGTACGCCAGGCCTGTCAACATTACTCCTCAGTTTGTAGAGACTGTAGTGATGTTTGATCTAGAGTGTGACAGATTTACCTGCAGGGTGTCAAACTCATTCTCTATGGTGGGCCTGATTGGATATCCAGGCAGTTATTAGTAAAAGTTATTAAAATAGCAATAGATGAAGATAAACAATTGATACTTGCTCGCATTTAGATTTTATTTACTGTTTACTGCTGCTCCCTGATACCTGCACCTCTCGAATCATTGCAGCAACATTTGGAGCAAATGACTGGGCTGAGGCCTGCCTTGGATAAAAGCACAAGGACCACTTGTCACTACAGAACTTAGTGCCCCAACCACTAACCCTGGGAGTGATTCCACAGCCTCACAACGCTCTGTGTAAAGATGTTTCTCTTGGTCACTGTTCCAAATATCTCACATTTATACTTGTATCACTGGCTCCTCACCTTGACCCTTCAACCCCTGGAAACAGCCTGCTTCTATCTACCTAACCCATCTTTCACCATTTTAAACATTTCTATCATATCGCCCTGCAATATGTGTTGAATATGAGTAGGACGAGTCCCAATAGAAAGGGCACCAAGTCAGAATGGGCCTGAGACTGAGCCACCCACCTATCTGGACAGGTATACACCTGTCTTGTGTGACTTCCTGTATTCCTAACCTGTTGTACAACCACACCTGGCTGTCTCAGTGATTATTAGCGATAAACCACAGGCACATCACACTCTCTGCTGCACACACCTTGTCAGCATTATTTCTGCATCCTGCACACTGGGAGGAGAAAACTGCAAGAAGAGGGGAAAAGAGGAGCCCTTCCTCCCCCCGTCAATCTGTGTGCTTCACTCTAACTTCACTTTTCAAATAAAGTCTCTCCCTTCTGGCCTTTATCACGGTTACTTTGGAGGACATTTTGGCCCCTCCGTTCTGAGTGACTATTGACAATGCAACCAACCTGCATCATCGGTAACCTCACAATGACTATTGACACCACCGCATGGTCCTACTTCACCATAGAAAGATAGAAATTTACAGTGCAGGAGGAGGCCATTTCGGCCCATTGTGTCCACGCCGGCCGACAAAGAGCCGCACGGCCCTTGGTCAGCAGCCCTGAAGGTTACATATAAAACTATGAACAATGAACAATGGCGGAAAGGCAAAGAGCACCCAGTCCAACCAGTCCGCCTCACACAACTGCGACACCCCTTACACTGAAACATTCTACACTCCATTCCAACCGGAGCCATGTGATCTCCTGGGAGAGGTAAAAACAAGATTAAAAACCCAGACCAATTTAGGGAGAAAAAAATCTCGGAAAAATCCTCTCTGAACCATCTAGGTGACCGAAACTAGTCCAGGAAATCACCTTGGCCGTATTTGATTCCCTGTAATACTTACCATTATATCTGCACCGGCCAACAAAAGATTATCCAGTCTAATCCCAATTACCAGCTCCCTGTAACCCTGCAGGTTACTGCACTTTAAGTGCCCATCCAACCATCTCTTAAAAGTGGTGAAGGTGTCTGCATCCACCACTCTTCCAGGCAGCGAGTTCCAGATCCCAACAACCCATTGCATAAAGAAGCCCCCTCAAATCCTCTCTAAACCTTCCACAAACCACCTTAAAACTATGCCCCCTCATAATAGACCCCTCCACCAATGGAAATAGGGCCTTACTATCCACTATGTCCAGGCTTCTTGTACACCTCAATGAGGTCTCCTCTCAACCTCCTCTTCCAATGAGAACAAACCCAGCCTATCCAATCTGTCCTCATAACTAAGATTCTCTATTCCAGGCAGCATCCTAGTAAATCTCTTCTGCACCCTCTGTAGTGCAATCACATCCTTCCTATAATATGGTGGCCAGAACTGCACACAGTACTCCATCTGTGGCCTAACCAAAGTATACAATTTAAGCGTAACCTCCCTGCTCTTATATTCTGTGCCTCGGCCAATAAAGGAAAGCATTCCGTATGCCTTCTGTAAGGTTTACACATTTTCACAAAAGGAACAGGAAGAGGCCATGAACTAGAAATGTTTTAAGGAAACTTTTGGGACTCCCTGGGTGGGAAAAAGTGTGCCAGCCTGGTGCAGGTGGTGACTCATCACCGATCGATACAGTTTCTGCAATCAGGAGATAGACCTGATTGTATATCGGGACAAAGGGTTTGATACAATCGTGCAGAGGAGCCCCTGGATTGATTGGCCAGAGGGGGAAAAACAGTTCCCTCGGGAGACTACAAGTCTATGAAAAACCAGGACAACAAAGGATCCCACAAGGCGCATATTTTTGGATAACGTGGCACTAAAGATAAGGAGTTATCTTTTGCCCTGTCGACTCCGTATGCAAATTGTGGCCACCCAAACCCATCACCACAGCCAGTCAAACTGATCACCACAAACATCGAAACTGATCCAGACGCGTTAATGGAAAACCCAGCCCAGCAGGAGATTTATTCATAAAATGGATATATATATATATGCGAGCTAAGAGCAGCTCAATGGAACGGAAGGAAGAAAACAATGGAAGGAGAAGGAAGGGGTAGATCAGAAGGACAAGCAGGATGAGAAAGAGGGAACATCGAAGGGGAACAACCGTTCAAGGAACAAACAATCAGGAGCCGACAATTGACAAAATTAACTGGATGGGTGATTGTATGTCTTTGGTCAATTCTTGCAGAAGTCTTGTTCTGTAATTTTTAGTTGATTTTTGCATAATAAAACTAACAGTTGGGTTAAGCCTAAACTTTGCATTATGTGGAGTCCTTTCCTGGAATTCCCGAGATCTATGAATCAAAGTAGAGTGGAAAATGAACACCCTACACTTCTTAACCACCTTATCCACCTGGCCTGCTACTTTCAGGGATCTGTGGACATGTACTCCAAGGTCCCTTTGTTCATCAACATTATTAAGTGGCCTACACATAATGTGTATATCCTTTTCTTATTTGCCCTCTCAAAGTACATTACCTCACACTTCTCTGAATTAAATTCCATTTTCCACTGCTCTGCCCACCTGACCAATAGATTGATATCCTCCTGCAGCCCATGACTTTCTTCTTCATTCATCATAGGCAGTCCCTCAAACGAGGATGACTTGCTTCCACATGAGTTCACAGATGTTTCAATGAAGGACCGATGTTCCAGTCCTGAACTCCAATTGAGGGGGTGGAAGATGCCTGTGCGTGGATTTTTTTAACATGTGGTGACCGTTGCACACCACACGGGTTTGACAGAGCTCGGCCTTTATCCAGTGGCAAGGGTTAACCAGGACGACTGGAGACCTGCTCTGCTTCACGGACCTAGTGCGCACACATATCGCAGTGTGGGCAGGCCTGTGCTGCCCCTGAGCCATCGGCTCTTCTGGGCCCCGTACCCTCATTCGCCGCACCTCTGCCACAATTTCTCGCTGCTCCTCCGCCACAAATATTTGCCACACCACCGCCACGATCTCTTGCCGCTCATTCGCCACAAAAACACTCGCACCTCCGCCACGATCTCCTGCTGCAATTTCACACCAAACATTCGTCGAACCTCCGTCACGATCATCCATCAAATCTCTACCACGATCCCTCATCGCTCCTCCGCCCCAATCGCTCGTCGCAAGTCTGCCACGACCTTCCATGCTCCTCTGCCTTACCAGGGCCCAGCCGATTTCTCTGCCAATGTTCCAAACGGCGACCTGGGTCCTGGTCATTATCAACCACACAGCCAATTTTAGTGTCGTCTATAAACTTCTTAATCATACTCCTTATATTCAAATCTAATATATACCACAAAAAGCAAGGGACCCAGTACTGAGCCCTGCGGAACCCCACTGGAAACATTCTTCCAGTCACAAAAACATCCATCAAACATGACCCTTTGCTTCCTACCTCCAAGCCAATTTTGGATCCAACTTGCCACTTTGCCCTGGATCCCATGGGCTTTAACCTTCGTGACCAGTCTAACATGTAGGATCTTATCAAAAGCTTTGCTAAAGTCCATTCATATACACTACATCGTAAGCACTACCCTCATCAACCCTCCTCAAAAAATCAGATTAGTCAAACACGATCTTCCCTTAACAATTCCGTGCTGACTGTCCCGAATTAATCCTTGCCTTTCCAAATGTAGATTTATCCTGTCTTTCAGGACTTTTTCCAATAATTTTGCCACCACTGAGGTTAGGCTGACAGGTCTGTAATTATTCGGCCTATCCCTTTCTCCCTTCTTAAAAAGGGTACCACATTAGCAGTCCTCCAATTCTCCGACACCATGCCTAGATCCAAAGAGGACTGGAAAATGATGGTCAAGGCCTCTGCTATTTCCTCTTTCACTTCGCTCAACAGCCTCGGATGCATTTCATCCAGCTCTGGGGACTTATCTACTTTCAAAGCTGCTACACCCCTTAATAGTTCCTCTGTCACTATATTTATTGTATCCAGAATATCACACCCCTCCGATAGCAGTATCTGCATTGCCCCTTTCCTTTGTAAAAACAGATGCAAAGTATTCGTTAAGAACCTTACCAACACCTCATGGTCTCTAATAGGCCCTACCCTATCTTTAGTTACCCTCTTACTCTTAATATATTTATGGAACATCTTAGGGTTTTCCTTAATTTTACTAGCCAAGAACTTTTCGTGCTCTCTCTTAGTATTCCTAATATCCTTTTTAATTTTGCCTCTTACTTTTCTATATTCCTCTAAAGATTCTATAGTATTTAGCCATTGGTATATGACATGTGTCCCTTTTTTTCTTTATCCTCCCCTGTAAGTCCCTCGACATCCAGGGGGCTTTAGAATTATTATTCCCACCCTTTTTCTTTAAGGGCACATGTTTGGCCTGAGCCCTCCGGATCGCCTCCTTGAATGCCTCCCACTGTTCCGACACTGATTTACCCACAAGTAGCTGTTCCCAGTCCACTGTGGCCAAATCACTCCTTAACTTAGCAAAATTAGCTTTTCCCCACTTCGGGACTTTTATTCCAGGTCTATCCTTGTCCTTATACATAACCAACTTGAATCTGACTGAATTATGGTCACTGGCGCCCAAGTGCTCTCCCACTAATACCCCTTCAACCTGCCCAGCTTCATTCCCCAAAACTAAATCCAAAACTGCCCCCTCTCGAGTTGGGCTTGCTACATACTGACTAAAAAAGTTCTCTTAAAAACATTTCAAGAATTCCGCACCCTCTATACCCTTCACACTATATATATCCCTGTCATGTATGTATGCTTGGGTTTACTAGCCACCAGGTGGCGCCACTGTCGGAGGTCATTGGGTTGCGCGTATATGTCTGTGGGCCAGGTATAAAAGGCCAACCATCTTATAATGTAATCACATTGGACCCTAATAAAGTAGAGCCAGGTTTGTACCTGTTCGGAGTTTACAGTATTCAGTCTATTGAATTATTGCATACACAGCATTTTGCGACAAGGTAACAAGAACCTTCATATGCAAAAATGAGCACAATAGGAATTCTGGAGCGATTCGTGGAGGGAGAAGATTGGGCAGACTTTGTAGCCCACTTGAACCAGTACTTTGTGGCCAACATAATGGAGAAAGAGGCAGACGCAGTTTGGCGCAGGGCGGTCCTCCTCACGGTTTGCGGTCCGAAAATCTATGGACTCATTAAAGAATCTCCTCTCGGCTTTAAGTCCAATGGGCAAGGACTATGAAACATTGTGTATTCTGGTACATGACAATCTCAAACCAGATGAAGGCATCATCATCTCAAGATATCGATTCTGAGGGCCAGGGTCGGAATTCGTTGCTGACCTAAGATGTCGAGTTGGACCATGTAAGTTCGAAACTGCATTGGCAGACATGCTGCGGGACTTCTTTGTAATCGGCATCAACCACGAGGTGATCCTGTGTAAGCTACTGGTGGCGCAGACGCTGGATTTGAGCAAGGCCATCACGATTGTCCAATCATGCATGATGACGGACAAAAGCTTAAAGCAGATATCATTGAAAAATCGGAACTCGGCAACTACTGTAAACAAGATAGTATCGTCATTTGGCAGAGCTGCATATGGCAGGGCCTACCCGACTGCTACGCGAAACCTGTGGCTGCTCAAAGTCCGCCAATGAATCCGATATCACTGTGTTGGCGTTGTGGGGAAAATCATCGGCATCATCAGTGTCGATTTAAACAGTATATTTGTAAAGGCTGTTCGAGAGTAGGGCATCTCCAGCGCATGTGTCCGCAACTGCGTAAGTGTGCTGCGACACACCACATGGAGGATGATGACCAGTCTAGCATGGATTCGGTTATGTAATCCGAGTTACCAGAGGAGGAAGTGTATGGACTGTATTTGTTCCTAACAAAGAGCCAACCGATAATGATTAACGTAAAACTTAATGGTGTGCCGGTATCGATGGAATTGGACACGGGTTCGAGTCAATCAATAATGATGAGCCATTCGACAGGCTGTGGGATACGAAGGCTGTGAGACCTAAGCTGAGCCCAGTCAATGCCAATTGCGTACATACACGAAAGAAATAACGGTGATTGGCAGTGCAGTAATCAAGGTGTTGTATGATGGTGTGGTTCACGATTTACCATTATGGATTGTTCCAGGCAATGGTCCAACGCTGTTCGGCAGGAACTGGTTGGAAAAAATCAAATGGAACTGGAACGATATCAAAGCGTTGTCATCGGAGGAGGATACTCCATGTGCTCAAGTGCTGAGCAAGTTTCTCTCGCTGTTTGAACCAGGCATCAGCAATTTCACAGGAGCCAAGGTGCAGATCCACGTAGACTCAAATGCAAGACCCGTCCATGATAAAGCTAAGGCAGTTCCGCACATGATGAGGGAGAAGGTCGAAATCGAACTGCACAGACTCCAGCGTGAAGGGATCATATCACCGGTCGAAGTTAACAAATGGGCCAGCCCCATTATTCCCATGTTGAAAAGTGATGGCACTGTCAGGATTTGTGGCGACTACAAAGTTACGATTGACCGAGTTTCGAAACAGGGTCAATACCCATTATCGAAGGCTGATGACCTGTTCGCAACGCTAGCCAGGGAGATGTTGTTCACAAAACTAGATCTGACATCTGTAGTGTATGAATAAAGATTCTGACCAGATACTGTGAGCTCAAAGTAAAGTGTGACTGTAGTCTTTTATTGCAGGTCTCCAGAATGCCTCTCCACCCTATGAAGCCTCCTTAAGTACAGGTGCTCCCAAGGGATTGTGGGATCCCTTGGGACTCCAGGGGATGAGCCCTCTGGTGGTTAAACAAGGTATTTACAGGTTTACATACATAACAAAACTCCCCCCCCCCCGTCCCACCCCCTGCAAAGTCAGTAGCGTAACTATTTACAAGGTGAGTCGATCTGGGGCCTTTCTTTCCCTGGTTGATCGTCTCAGTGCAAATGCTGGTTTTGGTGAGTGGTTTGTTGGGCCCTTGCTGGGCTGCTGTGCAGCTGGCCTTGCTGGGGTGCCTGGAGTGGTGAGTTCTGCTGGGCTGCTGCGGGTGATGGGTTCTGCTTCCTGGTCAACCGCTGTGTCGGTTGCCACTGGTGTGTGTGTTGGGGGGTCAAAAAAGGTAAGGTCTAATGTGGGTTGCTCTGGATAGTACGTGAATCTGAGTTTGGTTTGGTCCAAGTGATTCCTGTAGATGACTCCATTTGAAAGTTTGACCCGAAACATCCTACACCCCTCTTTGGCCATGACAGTGTCGGGAAGCCGGGAAGCCACTTGGGACCTTGTCCATAGTTCAACACAAATATAGGATCATTAATCTCAATTTCGCATGACATATTTATGCTATCATGATATGTACTTTGTTGAAGCCGCCTGCTCTCTACCTGTTCGTGTAGATCAGGGTGGACTAACGAGAGCCTTGTCTTAAGTGCCCTTTTCATGAGCAGTTCAGCGGGTAGAATCCCAGTGAGCGAGTGGGCTCTCATGCGGTAACTAAGCAGGACTCGGGATAGGCGAGTTTGCAGTGAACTTTCAGTTACCCTCTTCAAGCTCTGCTTGATAGTTTGCACTGCTCTCTCTGCCTGACCATTGGATGTTGGTTTGAACGGGACAGATGTGACATGTTTGATCCCATTATGGGTCATGAACTCTTTGAACTCGGCAGTGGTGAAGCACGGCCCATTGTCACTCACAAGGACATCAGGCAGGCCGTGCGTGACAAACATGGCCTGCAGGCTTTCAGTGGTGGCAGCGGACGTGCTTGCCGACATTATCTCACATTCAATTTGGAGTACGCATCTACAACCACAAGGAATATTTTACCTAAGAACGGGCCTGCATGGTCAACATGGTCCCTAGACCACGGTTTGGAGGGTCAAGACCATAAACTTAGTGGCTCCTCCCTGGGTGCATTGCTTAATTGTGAACATGTGTTACATTTGTGCACGCAGGAATCTAAGTCCGCATCGATATCGGGCCACCACACGTGGGATCTGGCTATCGCTTTCATCATTACAATGCCTGGGTGGTTACTGTGGAGGTCACTAATGAAAGTGTCCCTGCCCTTTTTTGGTACCACTACGCGATTGCCCCACAGAAGGCAGTCTGCCTGTGAAGACATTTCATCTTTGCGCCGCTGGTACGGCTTTATTTCTTCCTGTATTTCTAATGGGACACTGGACCAGCTCCCGTGAAGCACACAGTTTTTTTACTAAGGACAGTAAGGGGTCCTGGCTCATCCATGTTCTAATCTGTCCGGCAGTAACAGGTGATTGCTCACTCTCGAATGCTTCCATTACCGTAACTAAATCTGCGGGCTGTGCCATTTCCACCTCCGTAGTGGGCAATGGCAGCCTACTGAGAGCATCGGTACAGTTTTCTGTGCCTGGCCTGTGGCAGATGCCGTAGTTGTATGCGGACAACGTGAGCACCCATCTCTGTATGTGGGCCGATGCATTTGTATTTATCCCCTTGCCTTCCGAAAAGAGGGATATTAGTGGCTTATGGTCAGTTTCCAATTCAAATTTGAGCACAGACAGATACTGATGCATTTTCTTTACCCCATAAACACACGCTAATGCATCTTTTTCAATCATGCTGTAGGCCCTCTCAGCCTTAGACAGACTTCTGGATGCATAAGCAACCGGTTGCAATTTCCCAAAATCATTAGCTTGTTGCAATACACATTCGACGCCGTATGACAACACATCACATGCTAGTACCAAACGCTTACATGGATCATACAACACAAGCAATTTGTTTGAGCATAACAATTTTCTTGCTTTTACAAAGGCATTTTCTTGGCTTTTACCCCATACCCATTCATCTCCTTTACGCAGTAAGGCGTGCAGTGGTTCTAACAGTGTGCTGAGACCCAGTAAGAAGTTACCAAAGTAGTTCAGGAGTCCTAGAAACGACCGCAGCTCCCTCACGTTCTGTGGCCTCGGTGCGTTCTCGATTACCTCCGTCTTCGAATCGGTGGGCCTGATGCCGTCTGCCGCGATTCTTCTCCCCAGGAACTCCATTTCAGGTGCCAGAAAAACACACTTTGAGCGTTTTAACCTGAGCCTCACGTGATTGAGCCGACTAAGAACCTCCTCCACATTCTGAAGATGCTCGATGGTGTCTCGACCTGTGACCAAGATGTCGTCCTGGTGCGCAGGACTGACTTCAGTAAGCTTTCCATGTTTCTCTGGAATATCGCCGCGGCTGATTGAATCCCAAACAAGCATCTGTTGTAAATGAAGAGACATTTGTGCATGTTGATGCAGGTGAGGCCCTTCGATGATTCCTCCAGCTCCTACGTCATGTAGGCCGAGGTGAAGTCCAGCTTCTTGAACGTCTTTCCTCCTGCCAACGTCGCAAATAAGTCATCTTTCTTTGGTAGCGGGTGTTGATCCTGCAGGGAGAAACGATTGCTAGTTACTTTGTAATCATTACAGATTCTGACGGTCCTCTGATAATGCTTGAGGACTGGAACAATCGGACTGGTCCACTCATTGAATTCGATCGGCGAAATGGTGCCCTCTCGTTGTAGCCGGTCCAGCTCAATTCAACCCTCGCTCTCATCATGTATGGTACTGCCCTCGCTTTGTGATGGATGGGTTGCGTCCCCGGAATTAGTTGGATCTGCACTTTTGCTCCTTGGAACTTCCCGACGCCTGGTTCGAACAGCGAGGGGAACTTATTTGGGACCTGGGCACACGAAGTGTCATCGACAGGCGAGAGCGCTCGGAGGTCGTCCCAGTTCCAGCGTATCTTCCCCAGCCAGCTCCAGACGAGCAGCGTGGGGCCATCGCCCGGTACCACCCAGTAACTTGTGCACCGCTCCATCGTTGGAGACCTTTACGGTAGCACTGCCAATTATGGAAATCAGTTCCTTTGTATAAGTTCTCAGTTTAGTGCGAATGGGAATCAGGACTGGCCTTGAGGCCTTGCTGCACCACAATTTAGCGAAAGTCTTTTTGCTCATAATGGACTGGCTCGCGCCCGTGTCCAGCTCCATTGACACCGGGAGTACATTTAATTCAACCTTCAGCATTATCGGGGGACACTTTGTGGTAAATGTGTGTACCCCATATATCTCTACCTCCTCGGTCTGAGGCTCTGGTTCGTTGTGATACACCGTGGATCTATCCTCCTCTGCAACATGGTGGTATGCAGGATTAGCAGGGTTTGCAGCTCGCCTGCACATACGTTGGAGGTGTCCCATTGTTCCACAGCCCTTGCAAACATATCTTTTGAAGCGGCATGAATGAAAACGATGATCACCCCCACAGCGCCAACAAGGTGTTAATGGCCTAGTATTCATCACCCTTGATGGTGGACTCTGAGTCATCCGCGGACGTGCAGCTGCAGGCATGTGAGGTCTACCCTGTATATTACGATTCGAAAACAACATTACTTTGTTCACTATACTTGTAGCAGCATTCGTATGCTGAGAGATTTGCTTGGTATTATCACTGGTGGTGATGAACGCCTGGGCTATTGCTATGGCTTTACTAAAGGTTGGAGTTTCTACAGTCAAGAGTTTGCGAAGTATTACTTCATGGCCAATGCCAAGTACAAAGAAGTCCCTGAGCATGTGCTCCAAATGTCCTTCAAATTCGCAATGTCCTGCAAGGCGTCTTAGCTCGTCAACATAACTTCCTGGCCTTCAGACCTCTTGCACGTGTAGAACCGATACCTCGCCATCAGAACGCTTTCCTTCGGGTTAAGATGCTCCCGCACTAGTGTGCACAAATCATCATATGATTTCTCTGTGGGTTTCGCTGGAGCAAGCAGATTTTTCACAAGGCCATACGTTGGTGCCCCGCAAACGGTGAGGAGAATTGCCCTTCATTTGGCAGAGTTTGCTTCTCCTTCCAGTTCATTGGCCATGAAGTATTGGTCGAGTCGCTCCACAAAGGTTTCCCAATCATCTCCCTCCAAAAATTTTTCCAGAATGCCCACTGTTCTCTGCATTGTTGCAGTGGGGTTTGTCATCTGTAACTCGTCGCCAGTTGCAGTGTATGAATAAAGATTCTGACCTGATACTGTGAGCTCAAAGTAAAGACCTTCGTCTTTTATTGCAGGTCTCCAGAGTGTCTCTCCACCCTGTGAGGCCTTCTTAAGTACAGGTGCTCCCAAGGGATTGTGGGATCCCTTGGGACTCCAGGGGGTGAGCCCTCTGGTGGTTAAACAAGATATTTACAGGTTTACATATATAACAACGTCGGCCTATATGACACAGAAGCTGGTCGACACTTCGAAGAAACTTACGTGCATCAACACTCACAAAGGACTGTTTATCTACAACAGGTGTCATTTTGGAATTCGCTCAGCTGCAGCCATATTTCAGAGGAACATGGAAAGTTTACTGAAGTCCGTCCCCAGAACCATCGTGTTCCAATATGACATCCTCATCACAGGTCGTGACTCCGCCGAACATCTGAACAACCTAGAAGAGGTTCTACATCGTCTGGACAAAGTGGGACTCAGACTGAAATGCTCGAAGTGCATCTTCATGGCACCAGAAGTCAAATTCCTGCGGAGGAAAATTGCTGCTGATTGTATCAGGCGTATGGACTCGAAAACCAACGCCATCAAAAATGCACCCAAGCCTCAGAATGTGACAGAGCTGCCTTCGTTCCTTGGTCTACTCAACTACTTTGGTAATTTCTTATCTAGATTGAGCACCTTATTAGAGCCACTGCACATGCTGCTAAGAAAAGGCGGCAACTCGATTTGGGGTGTGTCTCAAGATAGAGCTTTGGAGAAAGCTACTAATCTGCTTTGCTCTAACAAGCTGCTGATACATTATGATCCGTGTAAGCATCTAGTATTGGCCTGTGATGCTTCGTCATATGGAGTTGGTTGCATGCTCCATCAAGCTAATGAGTCGGGTAAATTACAACTTGTTGCATATGCTTCAAAAAGTTTGTCAAAGGCGGAAAGAGCCTACAGCATAGTAGAGAAAGAAGCACTAGCCTGTGTGTATGGGGTTAAAAAGATGCATCAGTACCTGTTTGGTCTTCAATTTGAACTGGAAACAGATCACAAGCCACTCATGTCATTGTTTTTGGTAAGCAAAGGTATCAATGCCAATGCATCGTCCCACAACCAGAGGTGGGCGCTGACATTATCTGCCTATGATTATGTCATTCGCCATAGACCTGGTACTGAGAATTGTGCCGATGCATTGAGCCGTCTGCCGTTGCCCACACCGGAGGTGGAAACGCCCCAACCGGCAGACTTACTGTTAGTCATGGATGCCTTTGAAATTGAAGGAACCCCTGTCACGGCCCAACAAGTTAAGGCCTGGATCAGCCAGGACCCGATATTATCGGTTGTGAAAAGTTTTATCCTTAGTGGTGATTGGTCTACCATATCCAAGCAAATGTGTGAGGAGACCAAACTTTACATTCGTCGCAAAGATGAACTATCCATTCAATCAGATTAAATACTGTGGGGTAATTGTGTTGTTATGCCCAAGAAAGGCAGAGAGAAATTTGTGCATGATCTACATAATACGCATTCCGGTATTGTCAAGATGAAAGCCATTGCCAGGCTTCATGTATGGTGGCCTAGAATTGACTCTGATCTGGAATCATGTGTGCATCAGTGCAACACTTGCATGCAGCTTAGTAAAGCACCAGCGGAATCGCCGCTGAGTCTGTGATCATGGCCATCTAAACCATGGTCCAGGATCCACATCGACTTTGCAGGTCCCTTCCTGGGAAAGATGTTCTTCGTTGTGGTGGATGCTTATTCCAAGTGGATAGAGTGTACAATCATGTCATCCAGCACATCCACAGTTACCATTGAGAGCTTTCGTGTCATGTTTGCTACACATGGTCTGCCTGACATCGTTGTAAGTGACAACGGATCTTGCTTCACCAGTATGGAGTTTCAAGAGTTCATGAAACTCAATGGTCTCAAACATGTGAGATCAGTACCATTCAAACCCGCAACTAATGGACAAGCAGAGCGCGTGGTCCAAACCATTAAGCAGAGTATGAAACGTGTAACTCAAGGTTCACTGCAAACTCACTTGTCACGCATATTGCTTAGTTACAGGAAAAGACCCCATACGCTTACCGGGGCACCCCCTGCTGAATTATTGATGAAGAGAGGTCTCAAGACCAAGCTCTCTCTTGTCCACCCTGACTTGAATAATCGTGTCGAATACAGACGTCAAAGTCAGCAAGAATATCATGATCGCGCTGCTGTGTCAGGCGACATATCGAACAAAGATCCTGTGTATGTACTGAATTATGGTCAAGGTCCCAAATGGATCGCTGATACTGTTACGACCAAGGAGGGTAACGGAGTGTTTATCGTTAAGCTCAAGAATGGGCAGACATGCAGGAAACATGTCGATCAGATAAACCTGCAGCACACGGATGAACTGGAACAGTCTGAGGAAGACACAATCAGTGACCAACCAACCTACCCTCAGTCATCAGAGGACTCCGCTATCATCAATGAATCTGGATTTTCAATTACTGACATGGTCAATGACTCTGGACTTTCAATCCCTGATGTGGTCATTGCCACTCCCATCAGATCGGCTACCCAGGCCCCAGTCATAACAGACATAGAACGCGCACCCAAGGCTAGAGTTGAACTGAGACGTTCAACTCGGGAGCGGAAAGCCCCGGACCATCTCAATTTGTAAAAAGACCATTGCTATATCTTAAAGGGGGATATTGTCATGTATGTATGCCTGGGTTTACTAGCCACCAGGTAGCGCCACTGTCGGAGGTCATTGGGCTGTGCGCACGTGTGTGCGGCCCAGGTATAAAAGGCCAGCCATCTTGTAATGTGATCACTTCAGGCCCCAATAAAGTAGAGCCAGGTTTGAACCTGTTCAGAGTTTACAGTATTCAGTCTATTGAATTATTGCATACACAACAGTCCCAATCAATATTTGGATAGTAAAATCCCCTACTATGACTATCCTATGGTTTTTGGACTTCATAGCAATTTGCCTACATATTTGCTCCTCGATCTCCCTCCCAGTGTTTGAGGATCTATAATACACGCCCAACATTGTGATTGCCCCTTTCTTATTTTTCAATTCGACGCATATGGCCTCATTTAATGATCCCTCTAACATATCATCCCTCCTCACTGCTGTAATAGTTTATTTAAACAGAACTGCGATGCCCCCCACCCCCCACCTTTTACCCCCCTCTCTGTCTTGTCGAAAAATCCTGTAACCAGGAATATTGATCTGCCAAACCTGCCCCTCTTTCTGCCATCTTTCTGTAATGGCTATAATGTCATACTTTCAAGTGTCAAATTGTGCTCTTAGCTTACTGTAAAGTATATACCATTTAGCACAGGAAGACCTCCTTGCTTATTATATACTAAGCCCTGTTTCCTCTGTCTTACAGATTCGCTTTCTAGATTCTTGCTATCCAACTTCTGCTTTACTTCCTTCCCTTTTGAATTTGTTCTCAGGTTCTCATCGCCCTGTCAAGCTAGTTTAAACTCTCCCCAACAGCACCAGCAAAACTCCCCGCGAGGATATTGGTTCCGGCGCCGTTGAGGTGCAACCTGTCCGGTTTGTACAGGTCCCATCTCCCCCAGAAGTGGTCCCAATGCCTCAAGAATTGAAAGCCCTCCCTCCTACACCAACTCTCCAGCTACGTTTTCATCCTCTCTATCCTTCTATTCTTGTACTCATTAGTACGTGGCACCGGAGATTACTACCTTTGAGGTCCTACCCTTTAATTTTTCTCCTAAGTCCCTAAATTCTGCCTGCAGGACCTCATCTCTCGTTTTATCTATGTCATTGGTTCCGATATGGACCATGACCTCTGGCTGGTCACCCTCTCCCCCCCCCCCCCCCCCGAATGCCCTGCATCCGTTCTATCAAATCCTTGACCCTGGCACCAGGGAGGCAATATACCATCCTGGAGTCACATCTACGGTCGCAGAAACGCCTGTCTGCTCCCCTAACTATTGAATCCCCTACCACTAAAGCTCTTTTATTCTTTGTTCCTCCCCCCTGTGTAGCCGAGCCACCCGTGTTACTCCCCAGAGGTATCATCGCCCTCACCGATGCTCAGAACAGAATATTGGTTGGAAAGGAAGATGGGCTCAGGGGGGAACTCCTGCAATACCTTCCTCTGTCTGGTAGTCGCCCACTTCCGCTCTGCCTGCATGGCTGGTGACCACCTCCTGAAACGTGCTATCCATGTGGCTCCCAACCTCGAGTCTCCTCACCATGAGCACACGACAATTTAAGCACCCCACCCACCCGCCCCTACAACCACCCATCTGCCCAACCTGTGACAGAGACTGTAGTTCCTGCATTGGACTCATGAGTCACCTGAGAACTCATTTTATTGTAGAAGCAAGTCACCCTCGACCCCGAGGGACTACCTAAGAAGAAGTATTATGCAGACTGTTCTCAAGTTCAATACTGGTAAATCGCTACCATTATTTTATTTGCTACGGAGGTAAGACTGCTTGGCCGGTGGGCCAGTTTCTATTTAAATACATCCTACATTAGCCCATTTCTAATTTAGCAGGATCTTCCCAACATTTATCACTCACTCCATCATCAGGATCACCAAGAGCTCCAGAATCTCATCCCTTGCCTCTCCTCGTGCTCGAGGGTATGTGCCATCCATCCTTGGAGATTGATTTATTTTTGCATCTGATGAATCATAGAATCATAGACATTTACAGCATGGAAGGAGGCCATTTTGGCCTATCGTATCCGCACTGGCCAACAAAGAGCTATCCAGCCTAATCCCACTTTCCAGCTCTACGTCCGTAGCCCTGTAGGTTACGGCACTTCATATGCTCATCCAAGTACTTTTTAAATGTAGTGAGGGTTTCTGCCACGACCACTCTTTTAGGCAGTGAGTTCCAGACCTCCACCACCCTCTGGGTGAAGAAATGTCCTCTAAAATCCCCTGTAAACCTCCTACCAATTACTTTAAATCTATGCCCCCTGGTTGTTGACCCCTCAGCGAAGGGAACTAGGTCCTTCCTATCCATTCTCTCCAGGCCCCTCATAATTTTATACACCTCAATCAGGTGTCCCCTCAGTCTCCTCTGTTCCAAAAAGAACAATCCCAGCCTATCCAATCTTTCCTCATAACTAACATTCTCCAGTCCAGGTCGTATCCTCGTACATCTCCTCTGTACCCTCTCTAGTGCAATCACATCCCTCCTGTAATGTGGTGACCAGAATTGCATGCAGTTCTCTCTACTCTAGCCTGTTTAAGATTTCCATCTCATTTAAGTCCATGTCATTAATTCTACTTTCATTACCGCTAGTTACAGAGGGTGTGTTTGTCTCATGCCTTCCCCGATATGTTGACTCTTTATGTTCATTCTCTTAAGATCATTCTGTGGTCACTTTTCCTCTGGTATGGCATGCCTTCCTCTTATCTTCTTCGAGGCTTCTCATCTGTTCTCTCATTTGTTCGTGACGGTTCTGTAATTGCACTGAAAGAATTTCTCACTGTTGAAGGCTTTGTTTGTTTTCTTGGTATATTGGCTGCCCATGTCCTAACTCGCACCAAGTCCCGCTCACCCATCAACCCCTGTGCTCACTGACCTACATTGGTTCCCGGTTAAGCAAAGCCTTGATTTCATCATTCTTATTTACAAATCCCTCCATGGCCTCGCCCTTCCCTATCTCTGTAATCTCCTCCAGCCCCACAACCCCCCGAGATGTCTGCACTCCTCGAATTCTGCTCTCCTGAGCATCCCTGATTATCCATTGGTGGGCATGTCCTTAGTTGCCTAGGCACCAAGCTCTGGAACTCCCTGCCTAAATCTCTCTGCCTCTCTTTTCTCCTTCAAGATGCTCCTTAAAACATACCTCTTGACCAAGCTTTTGGTCACCTGTGCTAATTTCTACTATTACGGTTCGGTGTCAAATTTTTATCGCACAATACTCCTGTGAAGCACCTTGGGTCGTTTCATCACGTCAAAGGCACTATATAAATGCAAGTTGTTATTGTATTTGCAAGTTAACCTTTGTAAAATTCTTTACTCGGTCGTTGATCCTTGGTATTCATGAATCCCAGATCTGTGGTCACTTTCATCACGGATGCCCCGGGCATGTAACGTTAGCCGGTCCACTCACCATGATAATGTCGCAATTTGGGCTTTCTCCCAACATGTTAGTTTCCCTCAACAGACCTGTACGGGCCGAAGCTTGCACCCTCAAGCATGACATGAGTGGGACCGCGCACCATAGAATTATACACATACTCCCCATTGCAGAATCCCGCCCAATCCAAAATGTAGTAAATATCACCATCAGGCTAAGTTAATAGATTTATTTACAAGTAAGATAATTTCACAGACGCAGAGACGCACAGCAAGAAGCCAGCAGCATAATACTTTGACTTACACAACAGATAAACTGTTTCAAACACAATAAAGAGTGTGGCACATTTATTGGTTCATTGAAGAACTTTGAACTGAGCCTGTGTGAGCTGTTGCATGGAGCACACGCCATGAGAAAGATGCAAGGCCTGGGGGAATTATTCCTCCTCCCTCTGGCTCGCAAAGAGTTCTGACAAAAGTAATGTTTTACAATTTACTGTCCTATTCTGTCAAGTCGGCACCTCTCCGTGGTTCTGCTGCCGGGCCCCCAGACCGGGTGGGACTCTCCCTGTTCAGGATATATTGCGGTGCCTATGACATCATCAGCAATATAAAGAAATAAGAAAGAAAGACATGCATTTACATAATGCCTTTCACTACCACTGGGTGACTCAAAACACTTTACAGCCAATGAAGTACTTTTGGAGTGTAGTCACTGTTACAATGTAGGAAATGCAGCAGCCAATTTGTAAACAGCAAGCTCCCACAAACAGCAATGTGATAACGACCAGATAATCTGTTTTTTGTTAAAACCTAAAGAGAGCATCCTCACAGCCAGACCCCGGTTCTATACACTGGCGGCCCGAAGGCCAAGAAATCGCAAAATATGCTGCAGACCTGAGACGATTGGCTGCACCGTGTGATTTTGGCGACCACCTCACCGAAGCACTGAGGGACATCTTTGTTATTGGAATTGGCCACGAGGGCCTCTGTAAGGGATAAATTTTAAGGTTGCAAATAGGGGGTCAGAATTATGCTGAAGGTAATGAACTTATAAATTGCCTATGTATGTACCACTTGCTTGTGTAGGTATAGCACACTTATACACATTAAACTATAGCTTAACCTTAGCAACACTTTAACAGCTGAAGTCAGCAGTTTTGTTTAAAAGTCCCTGAGGAAGAGATACAGAAGCCAGTACAACCACACTAGGCGTCGGATAGACTGGGGTCGAGGGCAAAATGGAACAAAACAATGATGAGAGATGGACAGTTGCATTTACCACTCAGAGCCCGTCGGAGAAGAGTCAACAAATCAATGTAACTTCACTGATAGCAATAGACCTTTCGATGATTTTGTAGGAGGTTAGCTCCTCTCCAGTTACTGTACGAGAGACGTAGCTCAGTTACTGTACGGGAGACGTAGCTCAGTTACTGTACGAGAGACGTGGCTCAGTTACTGTACGAGAGACGTAGCTCAGTTACTGTACGGAGACGTAGCTCAGTTACTGTACGGGAGACGTGGCTCAGTTGCTGTACGAGAGACGTAGCTCAGTTGCTGTATAGGAGACGTAGCTCAGTTGCTGTATGGGAGACGTAGCTCAGTTACTGTATAGGAGACGTAGCTCAGTTACTGTACGGGAGACGTAGCTCAGTTACTGTACGAGCGACGTAGCTCAGTTACTGTACAGGAGACGTAGCTCAGTTACTGTATAGGAGACGTAGCTCAGTTACTGTACGGGAGACGTAGCTCAGTTACTGTACGAGAGACGTAGCTCAGTTACTGTATGGGAGACGTAGCTCAGTTACTGTACGAGAGACGTAGCTCAGTTACTGTACAGGAGACGTAGCTCAGTTACTGTACGGGAGACGTAGCTCAGTTACTGTACAGGAGACGTAGCTCAGTTACTGTACGGGAGACGTAGCTCAGTTGCTGTACGGGAGACGTAGCTCAGTTGCTGTATAGGAGACGTAGCTCAGTTACTGTACGGGAGACGTGGCTCAGTTACTGTACGGGAGACGTGGCTCAGTTACTGTACAGGAGACGTAGCTCAGTTACCGTACGGGAGATGTGGCTCAGTTACTGTACGGGAGACGTAGCTCAGTTACTGTACGGGAGATGTAGCTCAGTTACTGTACGAGAGACGTAGCTCAGTTGCTGTACGGGAGACGTAGCTCAGTTACTGTACGAGAGACGTAGCTCAGTTACTGTATAGGAGACGTAGCTCAGTTACTGTACAGGAGACGTAGCTCAGTTACTGTACGGGAGATGTAGCTCAGTTACTGTACGAGAGACGTAGCTCAGTTACTGTACGGGAGACGTGGCTCAGTTACTGTACGAGAGACGTAGCTCAGTTACTGTACAGGAGACGTAGCTCAGTTACTGTACGAGAGACGTAGCTCAGTTACTGTATAGGAGACGTACTCAGTTACTGTACGAGAGACATGGCTCAGTTACTGTATAGGAGACGTAGCTCAGTTACTGTACGGGAGACGTGGCTCAGTTACTGTACGGGAGCCGTAGCTCAGTTACTGTACGAGAGACGTAGCTCAGTTACTGTACAGGAGACGTGGCTCAGTTACTGTACGGAGACGTAGCTCAGTTACTGTACGGGAGACGTGGCTCAGTTACTGTACGAGAGACGTGGCTCAGTTACTGTACGGGAGACGTAGCTCAGTTACTGTACAGGAGACGTAGCTCAGTTGCTGTACGGGAGACATGGCTCAGTTACTGTACAGGAGACATGGCTCAGTTACTGTACGAGAGACGTAGCTCAGTTACTGTACGGGACACGTAGCTCAGTTACTGTACGGGAGACGTAGCTCAGTTACTGTACGGAAGACGTAGCTCAGTTACTGTACGAGAGACGTAGCTCAGTTACTGTATAGGAGACGTAGCTCAGTTACTGTACGAGAGACGTGGCTCAGTTACTGTACGGGAGACGTGGCTCAGTTACTGTATAGGAGACGTAGCTCAGTTACTGTACGGGAGACGTAGCTCAGTTACTGTATGGAGACGTAGCTCAGTTACTGTACAGGAGACGTAGCTCAGTTACTGTACGGGAGACGTAGCTCATTTACTGTACAGGAGACGTAGCTCAGTTACTGTACGGGAGACGTAGCTCAGTTACTGTACGGAAGACGTAGCTCAGTTACTGTACGAGAGACGTAGCTCAGTTACTGTATAGGAGACGTAGCTCAGTTACTGTACGAGAGACGTGGGCTCAGTTACTGTATAGGAGACGTAGCTCAGTTACTGTACGGGAGACGTAGCTCAGTTACTGTATGGAGACGTAGCTCAGTTACTGTACAGGAGACGTAGCTCAGTTACTGTACGAGAGACGTAGCTCAGTTGCTGTACGGGAGACGTAGCTCAGTTACTGTACGAGAGACGTAGCTCAGTTACTGTATAGGAGACGTAGCTCAGTTACTGTACAGGAGACGTAGCTCAGTTACTGTACGGGAGATGTAGCTCAGTTACTGTACGAGAGACGTAGCTCAGTTACTGTACGGGAGACGTGGCTCAGTTACTGTACGAGAGACGTAGCTCAGTTACTGTACAGGAGACGTAGCTCAGTTACTGTACGAGAGACGTAGCTCAGTTACTGTATAGGAGACGTACTCAGTTACTGTACGAGAGACATGGCTCAGTTACTGTATAGGAGACGTAGCTCAGTTACTGTACGGGAGACGTGGCTCAGTTACTGTACGGGAGCCGTAGCTCAGTTACTGTACGAGAGACGTAGCTCAGTTACTGTACAGGAGACGTGGCTCAGTTACTGTACGGAGACGTAGCTCAGTTACTGTACGGGAGACGTGGCTCAGTTACTGTACGAGAGACGTGGCTCAGTTACTGTACGGGAGACGTAGCTCAGTTACTGTACAGGAGACGTAGCTCAGTTGCTGTACGGGAGACATGGCTCAGTTACTGTACAGGAGACATGGCTCAGTTACTGTACGAGAGACGTAGCTCAGTTACTGTACGGGACACGTAGCTCAGTTACTGTACGGGAGACGTAGCTCAGTTACTGTACGGAAGACGTAGCTCAGTTACTGTACGAGAGACGTAGCTCAGTTACTGTATAGGAGACGTAGCTCAGTTACTGTACGAGAGACGTGGCTCAGTTACTGTACGGGAGACGTGGCTCAGTTACTGTATAGGAGACGTAGCTCAGTTACTGTACGGGAGACGTAGCTCAGTTACTGTATGGAGACGTAGCTCAGTTACTGTACAGGAGACGTAGCTCAGTTACTGTACGGGAGACGTAGCTCATTTACTGTACAGGAGACGTAGCTCAGTTACTGTACGGGAGACGTAGCTCAGTTACTGTACGGAAGACGTAGCTCAGTTACTGTACGAGAGACGTAGCTCAGTTACTGTATAGGAGACGTAGCTCAGTTACTGTACGAGAGACGTGGGCTCAGTTACTGTATAGGAGACGTAGCTCAGTTACTGTACGGGAGACGTAGCTCAGTTACTGTATGGAGACGTAGCTCAGTTACTGTACAGGAGACGTAGCTCAGTTACTGTACGGGAGACGTAGCTCATTTACTGTACAGGAGACGTAGCTCAGTTACTGTACGGGAGACGTGGCTCAGTTACTGTATAGGAGACGTAGCTCAGTCACTGTACGGGAGACGTAGCTCAGTTACTATATGGAGATGTAGCTCAGTTACTGTACGGAGACGTAGATCAGTTACTGTACAGGAGACGTAGCTCAGTTACTGTACGGGAGACGTAGCTCAGTTACTGTACAGGAGACGTGGCTCAGTTACTGTACGGGAGACGTAGCTCAGTTACTGTACAGGAGACATGGCTCAGTTACTGTACGGGAGACGTGGCTCAGTTACTGTACGGGAGACGTAGCTCAGTTACTGTACGGGAGACGTAGCTCAGTTACTGTATGGAGACGTAGCTCAGTTACTGTACGGAGACGTAGATCAGTTACTGTACGGGAGACGTAGATCAGTTACTGTACAGGAGACATAGCTCAGTTACTGTACGAGAGACGTAGCTCAGTTACTGTGCGGGAGACGTAGCTCAGTTACTGTACAGGACACGTAGCTCAGTTACTATGCGGGAGACGTGGCTCAGTTACTGTATGGGAGACGTAGTTCAGTTACTGTACGGGAGACGTAGCTCAGTTGCTGTACGGGAGACGTAGCTCAGTTACTGTACAGGAGACGTTGCTCAGTTACTGTACGGGAGACGTAGCTCAGTTACTGTACGAGAGACGTAGCTCAGTTACTGTATAGGAGACGTAGCTCAGTTACTGTACGGGAGACGTGGCTCAGTTACTGTACGGGAGACGTAGCTCAGTTGCTGTACGGGAGACGTAGCTCAGTTACTGTACGGGAGACGTAGCTCAGTTACTGTACGGGAGACGTGGCTCAGTTACTGTACGGGAGACATGGCTCAGTTACTGTACAGGAGACGTAGCTCAGTTGCTGTACGGGAGACGTGGCTCAGTTACTGTACGAGAGACGTGGCTCAGTTACTGTACGGGAGACGTAGCTCAGTTACTGTACGAGAGTCGTGGCTCAGTTACTGTACGGGAGACGTGGCTCAGTTACTGTATGGGAGACGTAGCTCAGTTACTGTACGAGAGACATGGCTCAGTTACTGTACGGGAGACGTAGCTCAGTTACTGTACGAGAGACGTGGCTCAGTTACTGTACGGGAGACATAGCTCAGTTACTGTATGGGAGACGTAGCTCAGTTACTGTACGGGAGACGTAGCTCAGTTACTGTACGGGAGACGTGGCTCAGTTACTGTACGGGAGACGTGGCTCAGTTACTGTACAGGAGACGTGGCTCAGTTACTGTACGGGAGACGTAGCTCAGTTGCTGTACGGGAGACGTAGCTCAGTTACTGTACGGGAGAGGTGGCTCAGTTACTGTACGGGAGACGTAGCTCAGTTACTGTACAGGAGACGTGGCTCAGTTACTGTACGAGAGACGTGGCTCAGTTATTGTACGAGAGACGTGGCTCAGTTACTGTACGGGAGACGTAGCTCAGTTACTGTACGAGAGACGTGGCTCAGTTACTGTACGGGAGACGTGGCTCAGTTACTGTACGGGAGACGTAGCTCAGTTACTGTAGAGGAGATGTAGCTCAGTTACTGTACGGGAGACGTAGCTCAGTTGCTGTACGGGAGACGTGGCTCAGTTGCTGTACAGGAGACGTAGCTCAGTTGCTGTACGGGAGACGTGGCTCAGTTACTGTATGGGAGACGTAGCTCAGTTACTGTACGAGAGACGTAGCTCAGTTACTGTACGAGAGACGTAGCTCAGTTACTGTACGGGAGACGTAGCTCAGTTACTGTACGAGAGACGTGGCTCAGTTACTGTACGGGAGACGTAGCTCAGTTACTGTACGGGAGACGTGGCTCAGTTACTGTACAGGAGACGTGGCTCAGTTACTGTACGGGAGACGTGGCTCAGTTACTGTACGGGAGACGTAGCTCAGTTACTGTACAGGAGACGTAGCTCAGTTACTGTATGGGAGTCGTGGCTCAGTTACTGTACGAGAGACGTAGCTCAGTTACTGTACGAGAGACGTAGCTCAGTTACTGTACGGGGACGTAGCTCAGTTACTGTACGAGAGACGTAGCTCAGTTACTGTACGAGAGACGTGGCTCAGTTACTGTACAGGAGACGTAGCTCAGTTACTGTACGAGAGACGTGGCTCAGTTACTGTATAGGAGACGTAGCTCAGTTACTGTACGGGAGACGTAGCTCAGTTACTGTATGGAGACGTAGCTCAGTTACTGTACGGAGACGTAGCTCAGTTACTGTACAGGAGACGTAGCTCAGTTACTGTGCGGGAGACGTAGCTCAGTTACTGTACGAGAGACGTGGCTCAGTTACTGTACAGGAGACGTAGCTCAGTTACTGTACGAGAGACGTGGCTCAGTTACTGTACAGGAGACGTAGCTCAGTTACTATACGGGAGACGTAGCTCAGTTACTGTATGGAGACGTAGCTCAGTTACTGTACGGAGACGTAGCTCAGTTACTGTACAGGAGACGTAGCTCAGTTACTGTGCGGGAGACGTAGCTCAGTTACTGTATAGGAGACGTAGCTCAGTTACTGTACGGAGACGTAGCTCAGTTACTGTACAGGAGACGTAGCTCAGTTACTGTACGGGAGACGTAGCTCATTTACTGTACAGGAGACGTAGCTCAGTTACTGTACGGGAGACGTGGCTCAGTTACTGTATAGGAGACGTAGCTCAGTCACTGTACGGGAGACGTAGCTCAGTTACTATATGGAGACGTAGCTCAGTTACTGTACGGAGACGTAGATCAGTTACTGTACAGGAGACGTAGCTCAGTTACTGTACGGGAGACGTAGCTCAGTTACTGTACAGGAGACGTGGCTCAGTTACTGTACGGGAGACGTAGCTCAGTTACTGTACAGGAGACATGGCTCAGTTACTGTACGGGAGACGTGGCTCAGTTACTGTATGGGAGACGTAGCTCAGTTACTGTACGGGAGACGTAGCTCAGTTACTGTATGGAGACGTAGCTCAGTTACTGTACGGAGACGTAGATCAGTTACTGTACAGGAGACGTAGATCAGTTACTGTACAGGAGACATAGCTCAGTTACTGTACGAGAGACGTAGCTCAGTTACTGTGCGGGAGACGTAGCTCAGTTACTGTACAGGACACGTAGCTCAGTTACTGTGCGGGAGACGTGGCTCAGTTACTGTATGGGAGATGTAGCTCAGTTACTGTACGGGAGACGTAGCTCAGTTGCTGTACGGGAGACGTAGCTCAGTTACTGTACAGGAGACGTTGCTCAGTTACTGTACGGGAGACGTAGCTCAGTTACTGTACGAGAGACGGAGCTCAGTTACTGTATAGGAGACGTAGTTCAGTTACTGTACGGGAGACGTGGCTCAGTTACTGTACGGGAGACGTAGCTCAGTTGCTGTACGGGAGACGTAGCTCAGTTACTGTACAGGAGACGTAGCTCAGTTACTGTACAGGAGACGTAGCTCAGTTGCTGTACGGGAGACGTAGCTCAGTTACTGTACGGGAGACGTAGCTCAGTTACTGTACGGGAGACGTGGCTCAGTTACTGTACGGGAGACATGGCTCAGTTACTGTATAGGAGACGTAGCTCAGTTGCTGTACGGGAGACGTGGCTCAGTTACTGTACGAGAGACATGGCTCAGTTACTGTACGGGAGACGTAGCTCAGTTACTGTACGAGAGACGTGGCTCAGTTACTGTACGGGAGACGTGGCTCAGTTACTGTATGGGAGACGTAGCTCAGTTACTGTACGAGAGACATGGCTCAGTTACTGTACGGGAGACGTAGCTCAGTTACTGTACGAGAGACGTGGCTTAGTTACTGTACGGGAGACGTAGCTCAGTTACTGTACGGGAGACGTAGCTCAGTTACTGTACGGGAGACGTGGCTCAGTTACTGTACGGGAGACGTGGCTCAGTTACTGTACAGGAGACGTGGCTCAGTTACTGTACGGGAGACGTAGCTCAGTTGCTGTACGGGAGACGTAGCTCAGTTACTGTACGGGAGAGGTGGCTCAGTTACTGTACAGGAGACGTAGCTCAGTTACTGTACAGGAGACGTGGCTCAGTTACTGTACGAGAGACGTGGCTCAGTTACTGTACGAGAGACGTGGCTCAGTTACTGTACGGGAGACGTAGCTCAGTTACTGTACGAGAGACGTGGCTCAGTTACTGTACAGGAGACGTGGCTCAGTTACTGTACGGGAGACGTAGCTCAGTTACTGTAGAGGAGATGTAGCTCAGTTACTGTACGGGAGACGTAGCTCAGTTGCTGTACGGGAGACGTGGCTCAGTTGCTGTACAGGAGACGTAGCTCAGTTGCTGTACGGGAGACGTGGCTCAGTTACTGTATGGGAGACGTAGCTCAGTTACTGTACGAGAGACGTAGCTCAGTTACTGTATGACAGACGTAGCTCAGTTACTGTACGGGAGACGTAGCTCAGTTACTGTACGAGAGACGTGGCTCAGTTACTGTACGGGAGACGTAGCTCAGTTACTGTACGGGAGACGTGGCTCAGTTACTGTACAGGAGACGTGGCTCAGTTACTGTACGGGAGACGTGGCTCAGTTACTGTATGGGAGACGTAGCTCAGTTACTGTACAAGAGACGTAGCTCAGTTACTGTACGGGAGACGTGGCTCAGTTACTGTACGAGAGACGTAGCTCAGTTACTGTACGAGAGACGTAGCTCAGTTACTGTACGGGAGACGTAGCTCAGTTACTGTACGAGAGACGTAGCTCAGTTACTGTACGAGAGACGTGGCTCAGTTACTGTACAGGAGACGTAGCTCAGTTACTGTACGGAGACGTGGCTCAGTTGCTGTACGGGAGACGTAGCTCAGTTACTGTATAGGAGACGTAGCTCAGTTACTGTATGGGAGACGTAGCTCAGTTACTGTATAGGAGACGTAGCTCAGTTACTGTACGGGAGACGTAGCTCAGTTACTGTACAGGAGACGTAGCTCAGTTACTGTACGAGAGATGTAGCTCAGTTACTGTACGAGAGACGTAGCTCAGTTACTGTACAGGAGACGTAGCTCAGTTACTGTACGGGAGACGTAGCTCAGTTACTGTACGAGAGACGTAGCTCAGTTACTGTACAGGAGACGTAGCTCAGTTACTGTACGGGAGACGTAGCTCAGTTACTGTACAGGAGACGTGGCTCAGTTACTGTACGGGAGACGTGGCTCAGTTACTGTACAGGAGACGTGGCTCAGTTACTGTACGAGAGACGTGGCTCAGTTACTGTACGGGAGACGTGGCTCAGTTGCTGTATTGGAGACGTAGCTCAGTTACTGTACAGGAGACGTGGCTCAGTTACTATACAGGAGACGTAGCTCAGTTACTGTACAGGAGACGTGGCTCAGTTACTGTACAGGAGACGTAGCTCAGTTACTGTACGGGAGACGTGGCTCAGTTACTGTACGGGAGACGTGGCTCAGTTACTGTACGAGAGACGTGGCTCAGTTACTGTACAGGAGACGTGGCTCAGTTACTGTGCGGGAGACGTAGCTCAGTTACTGTACAGGAGACGTGGCTCAGTTGCTGTATAGGAGACGTAGCTCAGTTACTGTACGGGAGACGTGGCTCAGTTACTGTACGGGAGACGTGGCTCAGTTACTGTACGGGAGACGTGGCTCAGTTGCTGTACAGGAGACGTAGCTCAGTTACTGTACGAGAGACGTAGCTCAGTTACTGTACGAGTGACGTAGCTCAGTTACTGTACAGGAGACGTAGCTCAGTTACTGTACGAGAGACGTAGCTCAGTTACTGTATGACAGACGTAGCTCAGTTACTGTACGGGAGACGTAGCTCAGTTACTGTACGAGAGACGTGGCTCAGTTACTGTACGGGAGACGTAGCTCAGTTACTGTACGGGAGACGTGGCTCAGTTACTGTACAGGAGACGTGGCTCAGTTACTGTACGGGAGACGTGGCTCAGTTACTGTATGGGAGACGTAGCTCAGTTACTGTACAAGAGACGTAGCTCAGTTACTGTACGGGAGACGTGGCTCAGTTACTGTACGAGAGACGTAGCTCAGTTACTGTACGAGAGACGTAGCTCAGTTACTGTACGGGAGACGTAGCTCAGTTACTGTACGAGAGACGTAGCTCAGTTACTGTACGAGAGACGTGGCTCAGTTACTGTACAGGAGACGTAGCTCAGTTACTGTACGGAGACGTGGCTCAGTTGCTGTACGGGAGACGTAGCTCAGTTACTGTATAGGAGACGTAGCTCAGTTACTGTATGGGAGACGTAGCTCAGTTACTGTATAGGAGACGTAGCTCAGTTACTGTACGGGAGACGTAGCTCAGTTACTGTACAGGAGACGTAGCTCAGTTACTGTACGAGAGACGTAGCTCAGTTACTGTACGAGAGACGTAGCTCAGTTACTGTACAGGAGACGTAGCTCAGTTACTGTACGGGAGACGTAGCTCAGTTACTGTACGAGAGACGTAGCTCAGTTACTGTACAGGAGACGTAGCTCAGTTACTGTACGGGAGACGTAGCTCAGTTACTGTACAGGAGACGTGGCTCAGTTACTGTACGGGAGACGTGGCTCAGTTACTGTACAGGAGACGTGGCTCAGTTACTGTACGAGAGACGTGGCTCAGTTACTGTACGGGAGACGTGGCTCAGTTGCTGTATTGGAGACGTAGCTCAGTTACTGTACAGGAGACGTGGCTCAGTTACTATACAGGAGACGTAGCTCAGTTACTGTACAGGAGACGTGGCTCAGTTACTGTACAGGAGACGTAGCTCAGTTACTGTACGGGAGACGTGGCTCAGTTACTGTACGGGAGACGTGGCTCAGTTACTGTACGAGAGACGTGGCTCAGTTACTGTACAGGAGACGTGGCTCAGTTACTGTGCGGGAGACGTAGCTCAGTTACTGTACAGGAGACGTGGCTCAGTTGCTGTATAGGAGACGTAGCTCAGTTACTGTACGGGAGACGTGGCTCAGTTACTGTACGGGAGACGTGGCTCAGTTACTGTACGGGAGACGTGGCTCAGTTGCTGTACAGGAGACGTAGCTCAGTTACTGTACGAGAGACGTAGCTCAGTTACTGTACGAGTGACGTAGCTCAGTTACTGTACAGGAGACGTAGCTCAGTTACTGTACGAGAGATGTAGCTCAGTTACTGTACGGGAGACGTGGCTCAGTTACTGTACGGGAGACGTAGCTCAGTTACTGTACAGGAGACGTGGCTCAGTTGCTGTACGGGAGACGTGGCTCAGTTACTGTACGAGAGACGTAGCTCAGTTACTGTACAGGAGACGTAGCTCAGTTACTGTACGAGAGATGTAGCTCAGTTACTGTACGAGAGACGTAGCTCAGTTACTGTACGAGAGACGTGGCTCAGTTACTGTACAGGAGACGTGGCTCAGTTACTGTACAGGAGACGTGGCTCAGTTACTGTACGGGAGACGTGGCTCAGTTACTGTACGAGAGATGTGGCTCAGTTACTGTACGAGAGACGTAGCTCAGTTACTGTACGAGAGACGTGGCTCAGTTACTGTACAGGAGACGTGGCTCAGTTACTGTACAGGAGACGTGGCTCAGTTACTGTACGAGAGACATGGCTCAGTTGCTGTACGGGAGACGTGGCTCAGTTACTGTACGGGAGACGTAGCTCAGTTACTGTACGAGAGACGTGGCTCAGTTACTGTACGAGAGACGTAGCTCAGTTACTGTACAGGAGACGTAGCTCAGTTGCTGTATAGGAGACGTGGCTCAGTTACTGTACAGGAGACGTAGCTCAGTTACTGTACAGGAGACGTGACTCTTTTTTTAAATTTCAAAATATACTTTATTCATATCAAAATTTGTACAGTACATTCAAAAGCAGTTCAGTACATTTAGCTGCGGTCAGCAATCCCATACACTGCATCTGGTGCTGACGGCAGTTCCGTTCGATACATTTCCTTGCTTTTCATTTCTAGTACAATTCGGTCCAATATGGGATACATTGTAGTACATTCAACAAATTACATTACATGTGCCACTATACAGTATACGGAAAGGGTGGCGGTACATTTACATTTTTTCTTTTCAACGTGCATTACGAAACAGACCTTGCATTGTGCATGGCACTACATAGGTGTTTACAGATCATGGTGCTCCATGTACACAAAAAAGAAGTTACAAGTACAGACCGAGGGGAGTTTTGTACTGATTCCTGCCCCTGGGTTTACCGTGGCAGAAGGGCTTTAAACTGTGGCACTTCCCCACCATGCCTTTGCGGCGACTGCACCAATTTTAAGTTTATCCCTCAGCACATAATCCTGGATCTTGGATTGCGCCAGTCTGCATCTCCTTGCAAGTTTCGGCAAGACCAAAGAGCGTCTTTGACCGAGTTGATGGCCCTCCAGCAGCAGGTGATGTCTGTCTCGGTATGTGCCCCTGGGAACAGCCCGTGGAGCACAGAGTCCTGTGTTACGGAGCTGCTCGGGATGAACCTCGACAGCAACCACTGCATCTCTTTCCAAACCTGCCTTGTGAAGGCGCAATCCTGAAGGAGATGGGTGACAGTCTCGTCCGCCCCGCAGCCGGCTCGGGGGCACCGTGCCGTGTTGCTGAGACGTCGACTGTGCACGAACGCTCTGACGGTTAAGGCCCTCCTCACCGCCAACCAAGCTACGTCTTGGTGCTTGTGTGAAAGCTCTGGCGATGAGACTTTCTGCCAAACGAGTTCGACAGTCCGCTCAGGGAACCACCCGACAGGGTCCACCCTCTCCTTCTTTCGTAGGGCGTCCAGGACATTACGTGCTGACCACTGTTTTATGGCCTTGTGGTCAAAGGGTTTTTTTTGTGAAACCACGAAGGACAGGTGGACAGGCATGGTCCAGCTGGTGGGGGCGTTTCGTGGCAGCATGGCCAGGCCCATCCTTCGCAATACCGGGGACAGATAGAACCTCAGCACGTAGTGACACTTGGTGTTTGCGTACTGGGGGTCTGTGCACAGCTTGATGCAGCTGCACACAAAGGTGGCCATCAGGATGAGGGCCACGTTCAGAACATCCTTCCCTCCACTGTCCAGAGATTTGTACATCGTGTCTCTGCGGACACGATCCATTTTGGACCTCCAGACAAAGTGGAAGACGGCCCAGGTGACTGCCGCGGCACAGGAGCGAGAGATGGACCAGACCTGTGCCACATGCAGCAACCCCGAGAGCACCTCACTCCTGATGACCAGGTTCTTTCCTGCCATGGAGAGGGAGCGCAGCTTCCATCATCCCAGTTTTTGCTTCACTTTGGCGATACGCTCTTCCCAGTTTTTGGCGCATGCCCCGTCCGCTCCGAACCATATTCCCAACACCTTCAGGTAATCTGGCTTAACAGTGCAGGGGATAAAGGATCGGTCGGCCCAGTTGCCAAAGAACATGGCCTCGCTTTTGCTGCGATTGACCTTTGCTCCCGAGGCCAGTTCAAACTGGTCGCAGATTGTGAGCAATCTGCGGACCGACTGCGGATCCGAGCAAAAGATGGCCACGTCGTCCACGTACAGGGAGGTCTTGACCTGAGCGCCTCCGCTGCCTGGGATCGTCACCCCTCTAATGCCCGCATCCTTCCTGATGGACCCGGCAAAGGGGTCGATACAACACACAAACAAGACAGACGAGAGAGGACAGCCTTGCCTGACTCCAGATATGATCGGAAAGCTTTCAGTTTCCCACCCGTTGATTAGAACTGCGCTACTGATGTCTCTGTAGAGCAGTTGGATCCAATTGCGGATACCCTCCCCAAATCCCATTTTGGAGAGCATGTCCATCAGGTACATGTGCGATATCCTGTCAAAGGCCTTCTCCTGGTCTAAGCTGATTAAGCAGGTGTCTACCCTCCCCGTCCCGCACGTAGGCGATCGTATCCCTGAGTAGCGCCAGGGTATCAGAGATTTTCCTGCCGGGGACAGCGCAGGTCTGGTCCGGGTGAATCACCAGCTCAAGAGCAGACTTGACCCTGTTGGCGATGACCTTTGACAGGATCTTGTAGTCCACATTGAGCAGCGAAATGGGCCGACAGTTTTTGATTTCCTCCCTCTCCCCCTTCTGCTTGTAGATGAGGGTGATGATGCCTTTCCTCATTGATTCTCACATGCTGCCAGCCAGAAGCATACCCCCGTACACTTCCAGCAGGTCTGGGCCCATCCAGTCCCACAGAGCCGAGTACAACCCGACCGGTAAGCCGTCGCTTCCGGGAGTTTTACTCGTCGCAAGGGACCGGACGGCCTTTGTCATCTCGTCCAGAGTTAACGGGTGGTCCAGACTCTCATGCTCACTGTCGTTTAGGACCTCTGTGATAGACGACAGGAATGATTGGGAGGCCGCGCGGTCTGTGGGCTTGACATCATACAGCCTGGCATAGAAGGATTTGCTGATTCTCAGCATGTCAGGCTGCAAAGACGTCACAGAACCGTCTTCTTCCTTTAGGCTGGTGATCACAGAGCTCCCCCTGTGTACCTTTTGGAAGAAGAAGCGCGAACACGTCTCATCCTGCTCGACGGAGCGGACTCTGGAGCGGAAAATGATTTTGGAGGATTCTGAGGCAAAGAGCGAGGCATGCTGGCCCTTCACTTCTTCGAGTTACTCCGCGACATCGACCCCCATCGACTGCAGCAGGAGCAGGTTTTGCATGCTCTTCTGGAGTTGGGACAATTCCCTCTGTCTCCCTCTCGCCTCCTGAACACCTTTAAGGATGAAGAACCTCTTGATGTTTGTCTTGATTGTTTCCCACCAGTGTATCGGAGAATCGCAGAGGGATTTTACGGTTCTCCAACCTTTGTAATCCCTCTTGAGTTCCTCCACGTTTTCCGGAGTCAACAGTTTCACGTTCAGCTTTCATATCCCTCTGCCAACTTTCTGGTTTTCCTGTGGGCGACAGTCGGCCAGTAGGAGGCAGTGGTCAGAGAAGAACACCAGCGTGACGTCGGTGGATCTGACCTTGAGCGTGTGGGACACAAACAGGAAGTCAATTCTGGAACGGACGGACCCGTCTGGTCTCGACCAGGTGTATCTGCGCGGTGCTCCGTCTGCAGGGTTGCTGAAGACGTCGCACAGCTTGGCATCTTTTACCGCATCCATCAGGAGTCTGGACGTGGCGTCCAGTTTGCTGTCGGCTCTGCTGGATCGTCCAGCCACATCGATGATGCAGTTGAAGTCACCGCCCAGAATGACCGGCCTGGACGTCGCCAGCAGCAGTGGGAGCTGCTGGAAGAGGGCCAGCCGCTCGCTTCTGAGAGGCGAGGCATACACGTTAATTAGCCTTAGAGGGGAGTTTTTGTATATTACGTCTGCTACGAGGAGGCGGCCGCCCACCACCTCCTTAACTTCGGTGATGGTGAAGTGGCCTCCCCGCAGCAGAATGCCTTGGCCGGAAGCCCGGCAGTCATTGCCTCCTGACCATATGGATGGTCCAAGGTCCCACCATCGTGACCACTGCCGGTAACTGCTGGAGTGCGGCAGACCGCACTCCTGCAAGAACAGCAGGTCCGCTTTGACCTTGGTGAGGTACCCCAAGGTGGAAACACATCACGTAGTAGATTTTACGCTACGCACATTAATAGTAGCAATTTTTAAATCCATTTTAAAGCTATTTTTTACAGTTACAAACATTACACTTCAGATAAATCGTTCTTTGAGGCCGCGATCTGCTCAATGGCCAGTTCCAACATGCGTAAGTTATTACTAGAAACGTCTACTGCACCTGGGTGGCATGGTCGTCGTCCTCTGCCGTGGGGATGTTTCGACCAGGGGACTGCTGCAGTTCTGTCATTAAGTCCGATATGTCCTCTGCACTGTCCTCGCCTGGTGTTGGTGGTTCCCTCTTTTCCTCAGTCGCGGCGGTCTCAAGCTGGTGTGCTTCAATCGCTGCGTCGCTCCTGGTATTCCGGAGGTGGGGTGTGCTGGGCACTTCGCTGCTCCCGTTATCCCGGAGCTGGTCTGCGTTGGTCGCTGGTTCGCTCTCGGTGTTCCGGAGCTCGCGGGTTCCTGGAGCAGGGCTGTGCTGGTCGCTTCACTGCTCCCGGTCACCTGTGGCTGTGGGTTGGCGTATTGCCTCTTGTTTTGGTGTCGGTGGCGAGAGGCTTTTTCTCGCCTTTCCTCATCAGACGAGCTGCTGCCGCTGCTGTCTGTCGAGGTTGCTAGTCGCCTCTTCCCTGTCGTTTCCGCAGGGGCCCTTGCTTGCCTGTTCTCCTTACGCTTGCAGGCCTTTTTCTTGACGGTCTCCCATCCCGCTTCATCGTCTGCTGTCTCCTCGTTTCTGCACTCAGTGTGCTGGGGGAGAGCTTCACTGCTGGCGTCTTGCAGCTCGCCATGGCAGGCTTCTCTTCCTCGTCGACTTGTTCCAAGTCCGTTGGTCGGGGGGAGGGTGTGGCTCTCCTCTGGAGCGTTGTGTTCCTCAGCTTCCTCCTCCTCTGGTGCAATGTTCTTTGCTGCCTGCGCATAGCTGAAGTTGCGCTTGGGGCAGTTTTTGTAAAGGTGCCCGGCCAGACCACACAGGTTGCAGCACTTGGTCTCCTGACAGTCCTTTGTCTGGTGGCCTTCATTCTTGCAGTTTCGGCAGATGAGAGTTTTGCAGTTTGCCGCCACATGGCCTGCCTTCCCGCAGGTGCGGCACACGTTGGGTTGGCCAGCGTGCACCATGTAGCCCCGACTTCCTCCGATAGCAAAGCTGGAGGGGGGGTGCAGGATGGTTCCGCTGGCGTCCACCTTCATGGTGACCTGGATCTGGCGCTTGCTGGTCCATATCCCGTGCAAGTCTTTCACGTCGCTGCTGTTTCCTGCCCCATCGACGTACCTGGCGAGGAAAGTCAGCACACCGGGATGTGGGGGTTGTACATCTGCACTGTGATAGTGCGTCTTCTCTGCGACGGGAGGGTGAACAGTGGTTCCCAAGTCAGCATTGAGCGCAGCGGCTCACTCGCCTCCTTCAAACCCTTCAGGAACTTCAGGCAGAGGGCGACGGTTCTGAAGGTCACGTCGAAGTAACTTCTCTTCGGGAGGTCCTGCAAGGCGAAGATGTCAGCGACTTTCATGCCTCATGTTCCAAGCAGGATTTGCTTCATGAACAGGTCCCGGTTGATCGTTGTCTGACCTTTCACTTTCTTCACCGTCACTCGGATAGTGTTTCGGATGGTGTAAGGAGACGTGGCTCAGTTACTGTACGGGAGACGTGAGCCGTGGCTGCAGAGGGTAGACCTGGTCTCCCAGGAAACATCCCTACCCCAATCCATCCCTTTCAACTAAAGGTGGTGCTGATCATTGGCTTAAAATGAAGACATTATGGCAGCTGCTGGACAAGCGATCACGGATCTTGTTAATTCCGTGATGGTGCTCACATTCCATCATCCCTGAAGGTTGCCGTCGAGCACAGAATTGTGCATATGACCACTTGACCTCCTTGTTTTATTGATGGACATTGAAATAAGTTGTCCCTTCTGACCAAAACGATAAAAGGTTGAGGATCGGATATGATGGCCAGTCGCAGTGCCTTCAGGATATTAGATCTTATCGGGAAATCTTCCTGAAGGAGCTGACACAGCTCTGGAAATGGTTGCCTCAGAAATCTTAGTCGCTTTCGGAATATATTTTCTGTAATTCCCCAGACACCGATTTCCTGTATGAAAGACCCACCGTGTTGCACAGCGGTGTGGGAGATACCATTCTTATCTATCTAATCATAGCCAGAGAATCACTTGCAACAGCTTCTCTTCCCGCCCCCACACTGTTACCTCTGGTGTCCCCCAAGGATCTATCCTTGGCCCCTCCTATTTCTCATCTACATGTTGCCCCTCCGCGACATCATCAGGAAGCACCGCGTCAGTTTCCACGTGTACGCTGAAACACCCAGCTCTGCCTCACCACCATTTCTCTCGACCCCTCCACTGGCCCTACATTGAATGCTTATCTGACATCCAGTACTGGATGAGCAGAAATTTCCTCCAACTAAATATTGGGAAGACCGAAGGCAATGTCTTCAGTCCCTGCCATAAACTTTGTTCCCTAGCTACCGACTCCATCCCTCCCCCTGGCAACTGTCTGAGGCTGAACTAGACTTTTCACAACCTTGGTGTCATTTTAGCCCTGAAATGACCTTCCGACCACATATCTGTGCCATCGCTGAGACCACGTAATTCTACCTCTGGGACATTGCCCGACTCTCCCCCTCTCAGCTCACAGAATCATAGAATCATAGAAATTTACAGCACGGAAGGTGGTCTTTTTGGCCCATCGTGTCCGCGCCAGCCGACTAAGAGCTATCCATCCTAATCCCACTTTCCAGCTCTTGGTCCATAGCCCTGTAGGTTACAGCACTTCAAGTGCACATCCAAGTATCTTTTAAATGTGGTGCGGGTTCCTGCCTCTACCACCCTTTCAGGCAGTGAGTTCCAGACTCCACCACTCTCTGGGTGAAGACATTTCCCCTCATATCTGCTCTAAACCTCCTACCCATCACTTTAAATCTATGCCCCCTGCTTGTTGACCCCTCGGCCAAGGAAAACAGGTCCTTCCTATCCACTATATCTAGGCCCCTCATAATTTTATACACCTCAATCAGGTGTCCCCTCAGCCTCCTGTGTTCCAAAGAAAACATCTCCAACCTTTCCTCATAGCCAAAATTCTCCAGTCCAGGCAACATTCTTGTAAATCTCCTCGGCATCCTTTCCCGTGCAATCACATCTTTCCTGTAATGTGGTGATCAGAACTGCACACAGTACTCCAGCTGCGGCCTAACCAGTGTTTTATACAGTTCAAGCATAACCTCCCTGCTCTTGCATTCAATGCCTCAGCCAATAAAGGCAAGTATTCCATATGCCTTCTTCACCACCTTATCTACCTGGCCTGCTACCTTCAGGGATCTGTGGACCTGCACTCCAAGGTCCCTTTGTTTATCTACACTTTTCAGTGTCGTACCATTTAATGTGTATTCCCTTGCCTCTTTAGACCTCCCAAAATGCATTACCTCTCACTTATCTGGATTGAATTCCATTTGCCACGTTCTTCACACCTGACCAGTACATTGATATCTTCCTGCAGTCCACAGCTTTCTTCTTCATTATCAACCACACAGCCTATTTTAGTGTCATCTACAAACTTCCTAATCATACCCTCAACGTTTAAGTCCAAGTCATTGATATATACCACAAAAAGCAGGGGACCCAGCACTGAGCCCTGCGGAAGCCCATTGGACACAGCCTTCCAGTCACAAAAACACCCATCATGTTTTGCTTCCTGCCTCCGAGCCAATTTTGGATCCAACTTGCCACTTTGCCCTGGATCCCATGGGCTATTACTTTTGTGACCAGTCTGCCATGTGGGACCTTATCAAAAGCTTTGCTAAAATCCATATACACTACATCATATGCACTGCCCTCATTGACCCTCCTGGTTACCTCCTCGAAAAATTCAATCAAGTTAGTCAGACACGACCTTCCCTTGACAAATCCATGCTGACTGTCCTTGATTCATCCATGTCTTTCCAAATTGAAGACTTTTATCCTGTCCTTAAGAATTTTTTCCAATAATTTTCCCACCACCGAGGTTAGGCTGATTGGCCTGCAATTACTCAGTCTATCCCTTTCTCCCTTTTTAAACAAGGGTACATTAGCAGTCCTCCAGTCCTCTGGCACTACACCTGTAGCCAGAGAGGATTGGAAAATGATGGTCAGAGTCTCTGCTATTTCCTCTTTTGCTTCTCTTAACAGCCTGCGATACATTTCATCCAGCCTGGGGATTCACTTTCAAAGCTGCTAGGCTCCTTAATACTTCCTCTCTCACTAGAGTTATCTCGTCTAATATTTCACACTCCTCCTCCCTCATTGTAAAGTTTGCATCACCCCTCTCATCTGCTGCTGCAATCCTCATTCATGCCTTTGTGACCTCTAGACTGGTCTATTAGAATGCACTCCTGGTTGGCCACCCATGTTCTTCCCTACGTACACTTGAGGTCATCCAAAACTCTGCTGCCTGTGTCCTAACTTGCACCAAGTCCCGTTCCCCTATCACCCCTGTGCTCCCTGACCCACATTGGCTCCAAGTCAAGCAATGCCTTGATTTTAAAAGTCTCATCCATGTTTTCAAATCACTCCATGGCCTCGCCCCTCCCTATCTCTGTAATCTCCTCCAGCCCAACCCTCTAAGATATCTGTGTTCCTCTAATTCTGCCCTCTTGAGCATCCCTGATTATAATCGCTCCACCATCGGTGGCCGTGCCTTCTGTTGCCTCGGCCCCAAGCTCTAGACTTCCCTCCCTAGTCCTCTCCACCTCTCTATCTCTCTTTCCTCCTTTAAGACGCTGCTTAAAACCTCCCTCTTTGACTGAATGTTTGGTCATCTGCCCCAATCGCTCCTTATGTGGCTCAGCGTCAAACTGTGTTGGGTGCCGCTCTTGTGAAGCACCTTGGGCCCTTTTACTATGTTAAAGGCGCTACATAAATACAAGCTGTTGTTGCTTTTCTCTCTTCTTAAAAACTGAAACTATTGAACGGATACTTGTCAAGCTCTTGTTTTGACCTCTGTTTTGGCCTGGATTTTTTCTGGCATAACCTGTGCAGCACGAGATGTTATGGAAAGGAAAATGAGGCAGAGAGACACTCCACCAAAACCTACCACAAAATTATGGTCAGCAGAATTTCCCCGACCCACCACATTTAAATGGCCTTCCTCTCCAAGATCGAACTGAATGGAGGAGCAGGCCAGAGGGGCCGAATGGCCTCTTCCTGTCCCTCATGTCCTGATGAAACTTCAGTAACGGTGCTTGCTGACAAGTAATTTCTGATAGCTGGATAGCACCACCTGGTGCAGGTTATTGGTACTACAGCCACTGCAACATTCCCATTTAAAACCGGGTCTGCTGGAGATAGCCCAACATCTGACAATGATCAGGGTCTGGGCACTTCTCTGGGAACACGCTGAGGGATTGTGAAGGTTGTGTGAAGTGTTTGCAGTGAGTTGTTCTGTTGCTGTCTCTGTATTGACTCGAACTTCACCTCCAGTTGGAATAAAGTTCACAGCCTGCCCTTGTTACACACCCCTCCCCCGTTCCCATCAAAGGCCCGCCCCTTGACATTCAGTTTCAGTTTCACAGGAACCTCTTGCAGCTGCCGAACCCTCACAGAAACACCCTAATTTCAGGAGTTTGTGTTTCAAACACATCCAGAACCTGAAGAGAAATAGAGATTGCAGGCAGTGAAGGAACTACACAATGTAAGTACCTCCAATACAACCCCTGTCTCGCTGGTAGGGCCAGCCACAGGTCTCTGAAGGTTGAATGTCTGTGTCTGCAAGTTATACCCAGCAGGGAAGGTGAACAGGCTGGGTCCCTTTTCCCTTGGAGAGAAGACCTAATAGAAGTCTTTAAAATGATGAAAGGTTTCGATAGAGTAAATACACAGAGAGGGTTTCCACTTATGGGGAGGAGCAAAACTAGAGGCCATCAGTATAAAATAGTCACCAAGCAATCCCGAGGGAATTCACGAGAAACTCTTTACCCAGAGAGTGGGGAGAATGTGGAACTCACCACCACAGGGAGTGGTTGGAGCAAATAGTATCGATACACTTAAGGAGAGGCTAGATAAACATGAGGGGAAGGGAATAGAGGGTTATACTGATAGAGAAGAAAGACGGGAGGAGGCTCGAGTGGAGCATAAAAGCTGGCATGGACAGGTTGGGCCGAATGGCCTGTTTCTGTGCTGTATATCCTGTGTAATGAATTAGTTTAATAACTGGTGCCATCACAATTCTGAAGCCCAGACCCAGTGAATGTGGTGTTCAGTATCTGAAGTGGGACACAGAGTGGGGGAAGGGTACAAGATGTCATCATTGGGCCTTCTGCAAACTGACCCTTTAAATCTGCAGCCATTTAAAGCTGAGGAGGAGTGGGACATACTTTGCACCCAAGATATTAATACTCAGTGAGGCAGTAAAGGAGCATTTTATTAATGCAGGTTGCTTTATCTTGCAGTAAAATAATCTCATGTACTGGGTCACTGAGCTGGAACAGAAGTGGATCCGGCTCCCCGGGGAGGGGAGGGTCTAGGTCCCTGAGGAGGGAAGGGTCCCAGTCCCCGAGGAGAGGTGTGGGTCCGGGGTCCCCGAGGAGGGGAGGGTCCGGATCCCCGAGGAGGAGAGGGTCCGGGGTCCACGAGGAGGGGAGAGTCGGGGTCCCCGAGGAGGGGAGGATCTGGGTTCCTGAGGACGGAAGGATCTGGGTTCCTGAGGAGGGGAGGGTCCCGGTCCCCAAGGAGGGGAGGGTCGGGGTTCCCGGGGAGCGGAGGGTCCGGGGTCCTCGAGGAGGGGAGGGTCCGGGGTCCCCGAGGAGGGGAGGATCTGGGTTCCTGAGGAGGGGAGGATCTGGGTTCCTGAGGAGGGGAGGGTCCCGGTCCCTGAGGAGGGGGATCTGGGTTCACGAGGAGGGGAGGGTCCAGATCCCCGGGGAGGGTCCCGGTCTCCGAGGAGAGGAGGGTCCCGGTCCCTGAGGAGGGGAGGATCTGGGTCCACGAGGAGGGGAGGGGAGGGGTCCCCAAGGAGTGAGGGTCCGGGGTCAGATGTTAATTGGTGCGGTAGGATTGTTGGTTAAAGATCGAAAGAGATCCTTGCAGCGCTGCCTCCCTGCTCCCAATGTACACACTTGGGATACCTTTAGGAAACCTTTGGCATTGTTGCCAAATTAAGTTAATCTAAGGGTTAAGTCATGGCAGGAGAGCCCAGAGACATGTCATGCTCCTCCTGTGCTATGTGGGAAGTCAGGGTGACTGTGTGTGTGGGAAGTGTGTCCAGCTGCAGCTCCTGAGAGACTGCATTGCAGGACTGCAGCTGCGCATGGATTCACTCTGGAGCATCCACGATGCTGAGGACGTCGTGAATAGTACGTTTAGTGAGCTGGTCACACCGCAGGTAAAGGTTACACAGGCAGATAGGTAATTGGTGACCATCTGAAAGAGCAAGAGAAGGAAGGTAGTGCAGGGGTCCCCTGCGGTCACCTCCCTCCAAAACAGATACACCATTTTGGATACTGTTGAGGGAAGTGGCTCATCAGGGGAAAGCAGCAGCAGCCAAGTTCATGGCACTGGGGGTGACTCTGCTGCATAGGAGGGCAGGAAAAAGAGTGGGAGAGCTATAGTGATAGGGGATTCTATTGTAAGGGGAATAGATAGGTGTTTCTGCGGCCGTAAACGAGACTTCAGGATGGTATGTTGCCGCCCTGGTGCAAGGGTCAAGGATGTCCCGGAGCGGCTGCAGGTCATTCTGGCAGGGGAGGTGGAGGGTGACCAGCCAGTTGTCATGGTGCATATAGGTACCAACGATATAGGTAAAAAATGGGATGAGGTCCTACAAGCTGAATTTAGGGAGCTAGGAGTTAAATTAAAAAGTAGGACCTCAAAGTTAGTAATCTCAGGATTGCTACCAGTTCCACGTGCTAATCAGAGTAGGAATAGCAGGATTGTTCAGATGAATACGTGGCTTAAGGAATGGTGCAAGGGGGAGGGATTCAGATTTCTGGGACATTGGAACCGTTTCTGGGGGAGGTGGGATCAGTACAAACCGGATGGTCTGCACCTGGGCAGGACCGGAACCGATGTCCTCGGCGGAATGTTTGCGAGTGCTGTTGGGGAGGGTTTAAACTAATATGGCAGGGGGATGGGAATCTATGCAGGGAGACAGAGGGAAGTAAAAAGGAGGCAGAAGCAAAAGTAGGAAGGAGAAAAGTAAGATTGGAGGGCAGAAAAATCAAGGGCAAAATATCAGAAAGGGCCACATTACAACATAATTCTAAAAGGAAAAAGAGTGTTGAATAAAACAAGCCTGAAGGCTCTGAGTCTCAATGCGAGGAGCATTCGTAATAAGGTGGATGAATTAACTGCGCAGATAGCTGTTAACGGATATGATGTAATTGGGATTACGGAGATATGGCTCCAGGGTGACCAAGGCTGGGAACTCAACATCCAGGGGTATTCAATATTCAGGAAGGATAGACAGGAAGGAAAAGGAGGTGGGGTAGCATTGCTGGTTAAAGAGTAGATTAACACAATAGTAAGGAAGGACATTAGCTTGGATGATATGGAATCTGTATGGGTAGAGCTGTGAAACACCAAAGGGCAGAAAACGCTAATGGGAGTTGTGTACGGGCCACCAAACAGTATTAGTGAGGTTGGGGATGGCATCAAACAGGAAATTAGGGACACATGCAATAAAGGTGCAGCAGTTATCATGGGTGACTTTAATCTACATATAGATTGGGCTAACCAAACTGGTAGCAATACTGTGGAGGAGGATTTCCTGGTCTGTAAGGGATGGTTTTCTCGACCAATATGTCGAGGAACCAACTAGAGAGCTGGCCATCCTAGACTGGGTCTTGTGTAATGAGAGAGGTTTAATTAGCAATCTTGTCGTGCGAGGCCCCTTGGGGAAGAGTGACCATAATATGGTAGCATCCTTCATTAAGATGGAGAGTGACCCAGTTAATTCAGAGACTAGGATCCTGATCTTAAAGAAAGGTAACTTTGATGGTATGAAACGTGAATTGGCTAGGATAGACTGGCGAATTATATTTAAAGGGTTGACGGTAGATAGGCAATGGCAGATATTTAAATATCACATGGATGAACTACAATAATTGTACATCCCTGTCTGGCGTAAAAATAAAATGGGAAAGGTGGCTCAACCGTGGCTAACAAGGGAAATTAAGGATAGTGTTAAAACCAAGGAAGAGGCATATAAATTGGCCAAAAAAAGCAGCAAACCTGAGGACAGGTGAAATTTAGAATTCAGCAGAGGAGGACTAAGGATTTAATTAGAAGGGGGAAAATAGTATACGAGAGTAAGCTTGCAGGGAACATAAAAACTGACTGCAAAAGCTTCTACAGATATGTGAAGAGAAAAAGATTAATGAAGACTAATCAATGATGAAGACAGAATCAGGTGAATAATGGGGAACAAGCAAATGGTAGACCAATTGAACAAATACTTTGGTTCTGTCTTCACTAAGGAAGACACGAATAACCTCCCGAAAATACGAGGGGACCAAGGGTCGAGTGAGAAGGAGGAACTGAGGGAAATCCTTATTCGTCAGGAAATGGTGTTCGGGAAATTGATGGGATTGAAGGCCAATAAATCCCCAGGGCCTGATAGTCTGCATCCCAGACTACTTAAGGAAGTGGCCCTAGTAATAGTAGATGCATTGGTGGTCATTTTCCAACATTCCATGGACTCTGGATTAGTTCCTATGGATTGGAGGGTAGCTAATGTAACACCACTTTTTAAAAAAGGAGGGAGAGAGAAAACAGGGTATTATGGACCGGTTAGCCTGACATCGGTGGTGGGGAAAATGTTGGAATCAATTATTAAAGATGTAATAGCAGCGCATTTGGAAAGCAGTGACAGGATTGGTCCAAGTCAGCATGAATTTATGAGAGAGAAATCATGCCTGACAAATCTGGAATTTTTTGAGGATATAACTAGTAGAGTGGATAAGGGAGAACCAGTGGATGTGGTGTATTTGGACTTTCAAATGGCTTTTGACAAAGTCCCACACAAGAGATTAGTGTGCAAAATTAAGGCACATGGGATTGGGGGTAATGTATTGACGTGGATAGAGAACGGGTTGGCAGACTGGAAGCAGAGAGTGGGAATAAACGGGTCCTTTTCAGAATGGCAGGCAGTGACTAGTGGGGTACCGCAAGGTTCAGTGCTGGGACCCCAGCTATTTACAATATATACTAATGATTTGGATGAAGGAATTGAGTGTAAAATCTCCAAGTTTGCAGATGACACTAAGCTGGGTGGCAGTATGAGCTGTGAGGAGGATGCTAAGAGGCTGCAGGGTGACTTGGACAGGTTAGGTGAGTGGGAAAATGCATGGCAAATGCAGTATAATGTGGATAAGTGTGAGGTTATCCACTTTGGTGGCAAAAACAGGAAGGCAGATTATTATCTGAATGGTGACAGATTAGTAAAAGGGAAGGTGCAACGAGACCTGGGTGTCATGGTACATCAGTCATTGAAAGTTGGCATGCAGGTACAGCAGGCAGTTCAGAAAGCAAATGGCATGTTGGCCTCCATAGCGAGATGATTTGAGTATAGGAGCAGGGAGGTCTTGCTGCAGTTGTACAGGGCCTTGGTGAGACCACATCTTGAGTATTGTGTGTGGTTTTGGTCTCCTAATTTGAGGATGGACATTCTTGCTATTGAGGAGGTGCAGCGAAGGTTCACCAGACTGATTCCGGGATGGCAGGGCTGACAAATGAAGAAAGACTGGATCGACTTGGCTTATAATCACTGGAATTTAGAAGAAGGAGAGGGGATCTCATAGAAACATATAAAATTCTGACGGGATTGGACAGGTTAGATGCAGGAAGAATGTTCCCGATGTTGGGGAAGTCCAGAACCAGGGGTCACAGTCTAAGGATACGGGGTAAGCCATGTGGGACTGAGATGAGGAGAAATGTTTTCACCCAGAGAATTGTGAACCGTGGAATTCTCTACCACAGAAAGTTGTTGATTCCAGTTTGTTGCATATATTCCAAAGGGAGTTAGATGTGGTCCTTACGGCTAAAGGGATCAAGGGGTATGGAGAGAAAGCAGGAATGGGGTACTGAGGTGAATGATCAGCCATGATCATATTGAATGGTGGTGCAGGCTCGAAGGGCCGAATGACCTACTCCTGCACCTATTTTCTATATTTCTATGTTTACACTTTGTAGCATAGATAATCGACAAAAGAACCCGAGGGGAGATGAGAAGAAATGTTTTAATGCAGTGAGTTGTTATGATCTGGAATGCATTGCCTGAAAGGGCGGTGGAAGCAGATTCAATATTCATTTTCAAAAGGGACCTGGATAAACACTTGAAAAGGAGAAAATTGGCGGGCTATGGGGAGAGGAGAGTGGGTCTAATTGGATCGCTCTTTCAAAGAGCCGGCACAGGAATGATGGGCCGAATGGCCTCCTGCTGTGTTGTGAGATTCTCTGAATGAAGAGCTTGGTATGGTTCTTACTCTATCATTGTTATACAAAGCTGCACTGTAACTGCGGACTTTTACTGATATTATAAATTGTTTCAATAATATTTGAGAATAAAGAAGTTGCCTGCACTGCTGCAAGAAATGAATGTGACCCATGTAACAGGCGGATAGTCCTGCTTATCTCCATCGCCTGTCAGTTCAGTACATCAATGTTTCATTCCATTCATCTGATACAACTTTTAACTTCACTCCCCGTTCTATCCGTATTAAGAGTTGTGGGTCTGTGAACAATTAATTCTTCCATTTCAGTGCATGTGAGCAGGCAGTGTGTTGTGTCCATGGGTGAGGGACTGTCCATAGAGAGAGTCTCCCCCTAAAATCACTGCTGCTTCTGTCAGTGTTCTGCTACAACCTGAATCTTTCGCTCCATTCACACAATCTCCTCTCAGACACGCCTGTGAGCAGTGATTCCAGCCTGTGTGCTTATCCCAGGCTGAGTTGGGTTTTACCACCACTGGCCTTTAACAAGTACTGAACGCTCTTTATTTTGGGTGGACTAACTTTAACCAGCAGAGTTTAACATGGGAGCAAGATGGAGCAGTAAAAATGGAAGTCCCAACATGTGTCATACCAGCCTTGTCCAACTACTTACTCAATGCACCTTTCTGTTAAACTTTGCCACACACAGTAACGTGGGGCTAGATGGCACCCTCCGAAAGACCTGAAACTTCTCAAACATTATACTTTCTCAGCTTTTGAACACCTTGCCTTATTCCACCCCTCTCATTCAAAATTCTCGTTCTCTACTGCCCACCCAAGTATGATCATTTTATCACGGATATATTCTCACTGCTTTCCTCCCTCAGCCTATGCACCGAGCGACTTCCCATCCTCGGTGACTTCAACCTCCATCTTAATTCATCATGCTCTCTCTCCTCTGAGGTCCTTACCCTCCTGTCCTCTCTTAATCTCTCCCTCCATGTAAATTCCTCAGCCCATATTCACGGCCAGCCCCTTGACCTTGCAGTCTCTCGTGGCCTTGCTATTCCAACCCTGTCAATTAAAGATAAAGCCATCTCTGACCATTTCCTTGTATCACTCTCGACCCACATCCCCCTTCCCCAATCCAAACCTACTTCCTTCTGCATCCGCCCCTGGAAAAAACGCTCTCCAAACTCTCTTAAAACTGCACTTATCAACTCAAAACAGTCCAATCTCTGGCGCTCTTAACAATGACATTCCTGCAGCCACCGATCTGCTGAACCACACCCTCAACACCACCTTTGATGCCCTAGTCCCTATTAAAAAGATTACTCTCTGCCATGCTAGTCATTCCCACTGGTTCCCTCAAGTCAAAAGAGCGCAGACTTGAGCGGATGTGGTGGACAACTGGTTTAGCCATTCACCACCTCATCTGTCTCGAACATTATCGGTTCCTACTCTTGTCTACAACAACTGCTCACTATTGCAGGATCATTCTGAATTGCAAAACTAACCCCCGGCTATTGTTCTCTACTGCTAACCGTCTCCTTAAACCTCTCTCCCCTGTCTCCACCACACTCACCTCCAACAACAAGTGTGAGGAGCTCATGGACTTCTTTGTCTCAAAGATTAAGAACATCCGATCAGCTGCCTCTGCGAGTTCCCTTCCTTCCCCGAGCCCACCAGGCCAAACTTCATCTGAGGCTCCCACCTGCCCTAGCCCTAAACTCCCATCTTTCTCTAGTTTCTCTTTGCTTTCCGCTCTGGATCTCTCTAAGCTCATCTTGTCCATAAGACCCACTTCCTGCTCCCTTGAATCTATTCCCACTAAACTGCTGACCTCCCAACTTCTTTTTCTGGCTCCCATGTTAGCCGACATTGTTAACGGTTCTCTCTCCTCAGGTACTGTTCCCCTCTCCTTCAAACCTGCTGTCATCACCCCTTTCCTCAAAAATACAACATTTGACCCCACTTTGCACGCTAGCTATCGCAATCGCCAACTTCCCTTTCCTGTCCAAAGTACTTGAACGTGTTGTTGCCTCCCAAATCTGTGACCATCTTTCCATGACTTCAATGTTTGAATCCCTTCAATCTGGTTTCCGCGCCTGCCACAGTACTAAAACGGCTCTCATCAAAGTCACAAATGACATCCTTTGTGACTGTGACAAAGGTAAACTATCCCTCCTCATCCTTCTGGACCTGACTGCAGCCTTTGACACAGTTGACCACTCCATCCTCCTCCAACGCCTGTCCACCATCGTCCAGCTGGGTGGGACTGCACTCGCCTGGTTCCATTCTTATCTATCTAATCGTAGCCAGAAAATCTCCTGTAATGGCTTCTCTTCCCACTCCCTCATCGTTACCTCTGGTGTTCCCCAAAGATCTGTCCTTGGTCCCCTTTTATTTCTCATCTATATGCTGCCTTGTGACTATATTATCCGAAAACACGGAGTCAGTTTCCACGTGTACGCTGACGACACCGAGCTCTACCTCTCCACCACTTCTCTCGACCCATGCTTGGTATCTACATTGTCAGATTGCTTGTCAGACATCCAGTACTGGATGAGCAGAAATTTTCTCCAATTAAATATTGGGAAGACCGAAGCCATTATCTTTGGTCCTCGCCACAAACTGCGTTCCCTAACCACGGACTCCACCACTCTCCCTCGCATCAAGCTGAAGGTGAACAAGACTGTTTGCAACCTAGGTGTCATATCCGCAACATAACTAAAACCGTCTGTTTTCACCTCCGTAACATTGCCCGCCTCCGCCCCTACCTCAGCTCTTCTGCTGCTGAAACCCTCATTCATGACTGTTAGCTCTAGACTTGACTATTCCAACTCACTGCTGGCTGGCCTCCCATATTGTATACCGTGTAAACTTGATTTTGGCCAAAACTCAGCAGCCCGTGTCCAAACTCGCACCAAGTCACGACTACCCATCACCCCTGTGCTTTCTGACCTACATTGGCTCCTAGTTAAACAACGCCTCGATTTCAAAATTCTCATCCTTGTTTACAAATCACTCCATGGCCTTGCCCCTTCCTATCTCTTTAATCTTTTTCAGCCTCACAACCCCACAAGATGTCTGTGCTCCTCAAATTCTGCCCTCTTGAATATCCATCATTAGAACTGCTCAACCATCGGTCGCCGTGCCTTCAGCTGCCTGGGCCCGAAGCTCTCAAACCTCCCTAAACCTCTCTACCTCTCTTTCCTCGTCTAAGACGTTCCTTAAAACCTACCTCATTAAACAAGCTTTTGGTCATCTGCCTTAATTTCTTCTTTTGTGGCTCGGTGTCAAATTTATCTGTTTTGTTTTGTAACACTGCTGTGAAACGCCTTGGGACGTTTTACCACGTTAAAGGCACTATATAAATAAAAGTTATTATTATTATTAACATTAGAAATAGGAGCAGGAGTAGATCCTACAGGCCTTTGAGCCTGCTCCACCATTCAATAAGATCATGGCTGATCATCGACCTCAACTTCACTTTCCCGCCCGATCTCCATAATCCCTTGATTGCCCTAGACTCCAAAAATCTATCCATCTGGGCCTTGAAAATATTCAGAGACTCAGCATCCACAGCCCTCTGGGGCAGAGAATTGCAAAGATGTACAACCCTCTGAGTGAAGCAATTCCTCCTTACCTCTGTCCTAAATGGCCTACCCCTTATCCTGGTTCTAGGCACTCCAGCCTGGGGAAACATCCTCTCAGCATCTACCCTGTCAATCCCCTTCAGAATTTTGTATGTTTCAATGAGATCACCTCTCATTCTTCTAAATTCCAGAGACTATAGACCCATTCTAACAATCTCTCCTCATAAGACAGCCCTCTCATCCCAGGAATCAATCTGGTGAACCTCCGTTGTACCGCCTCCAAGGCAACTATATCCTTCGTTAGATAAGGAGACCCAAACAGTGCACATTCCTGATGTGTAACATTTGTGCATTGATGTTATTTCAGAGATTAAATGGCCCAGTCTACACTCTCCAAGTTCTTCACTGCTGAGGAGAGCAGGAACCTGCGATCTATGTATAGCGCTGGTGATTTGGAAGCAGTGATTCTTCAGATAAAGAGGAGGTCAGGCAATTTAGACAACATGCAGCTGAACATTGCAGTGATGGGTGATGTGGGCTCGGGGAAATCCACCTTCATCAATGCTATGAGAGGTCTTCGGAGCAAAGATCAGGGAGCTGCTCCAACTGGGAATGAAGAAACCGGGATGGAGCCAACCAGATATCCCTATCGAGCTCTGTCTAATGTTCATCTCTGGGATCTTCCCGGAACAAATTCCTTTGGTTTTGAAATCAATAATTACCTAAAGAAGGTGAAGTTTGAAAGCTATGACTTTTTCATCGTTGTGTCCCAGTCACGATTCAGAGAGAATGACGCAGAGCTTGCCAAAAGGATTCAAGAACAGGGCAAGGAGTTGTACTATGTGCGGTCCAAGATAGACAATGATGCCCATGCACTGAGCATGCAAGGTGTTGACTTTAGTGAAGGGCGGAGGACAATCCTCAGGGACTGTGTCAGCAACTTCCAAAGTGTTGGAGTTACACCACCAGCCATTTTTCTGATCTCTAGTTTTGACCTGGCCAAATATGACTTTCCTGACTTAAAGTCCAGCCTCGTCAGTAATCTCTGCAGTATAAAATCAAACGCTTTCTCGCTCTCACTCCCAAAGATTATGATGGAAATTATAGAAGCAAAAATAAGAATGATGAAGAAGAGAGTCTGGCTGATGGCTGTTCTCGCTGGAGCACTGGGTGCAGTGCCAGTGCCAATGCCAGGGTTGTCTTCCATTACAGGCTTTGTGTTGACAGTTGCTGGGCTGATCTACCTCCAGAAACAGGTGGGACTCAATGACAAGTTTCTGCAAAGCCTGGCCAGCAAAGTCAGTAAGCCCACTTCAGTTCTGAAAACTGAAATGAATCGTCGAGTGCCAAGCAAGATACCACCAGTAATTCCCAGGGTGCTGTTGGGTATCACCATCGTCACTTGCATGATAGCTGGGTTCAATTACAGCTTCAATCCGGTGACCCTCTCTATCTTTGGGGCAGTGTCGTCCTTTGCTTTTACCTACAAGTCACTGAAGGATTCACTGGAAGACCGTTCGGAAGCTGTACAACAGCTGGTGAAGAGTGCACTTGGATCAGATTGACATGATCCCCTGTACGCCAGGCCTGTCAACATTACTCCTCAGTTTGTAGAGACTGTAGTGATGTTTGATCTAGAGTGTGACAGATTTACCTGCAGGGTGTCAAACTCATTCTCTATGGTGGGCCTGATTGGATATCCAAGCAGTTATTAGTAAAAGTTATTAAAATAGCAATAGATGAAGATAAACAATTGACACTTGCTCGCATTTAGATTTTATTTACTGTTTACTGCTGCTCCCTGATACCTGCAGCTCTCGAATCATTGCAGCAACATTTGGAGCAAATGACTGGGCTGAGGCCTGCCTTGGATAAAAGCACAAGGACCACTTGTCACTACAGAACTTAGTGCCCCAACCACTAACCCTGGGAGTGATTCCACAGCCTCACAACGCTCTGTGTAAAGATGTTTCTCTTGGTCACTGTTCCAAATATCTCACATTTATACTTGTATCACTGGCTCCTCACCTTGACCCTTCAACCCCTGGAAACAGCCTGCTTCTATCTACCTAACCCATCTTTCACCATTTTAAACATTTCTATCATATCGCCCTGCAATATGTGTTGAATATGAGTAGGACGAGTCCCAATAGAAAGGGCACCAAGTCAGAATGGTCCCGAGACTGAGCCACCCACCTATCTGGACAGGTATACACCTGTCTTGTGTGACTTCCTGTATTCCTAACCTGTTGTACAACCACACCTGGCTGTCTCAGTGATTATTAGCGATAAACCACAGGCACATCACACTCTCTGCTGCACACACCTTGTCAGCATTATTTCTGCATCCTGCACACTGGGAGGAGAAAACTGCAAGAAGAGGGGAAAAGAGGAGCCCTTCCTCCCCCCGTCAATCTGTGTGCTTCACTCTAACTTCACTTTTCAAATAAAGTGTCTCCCTTCTGGTCTTTATCACGGTTACTTTGGAGGACATTTTGGCCCCTCCGTTCTGAGTGACTATTGACAATGCAACCAACCTGCATCATCGGTAACCTCACAATGACTATTGACACCACCGCATGGTCCTACTTCACCATAGAAAGATAGAAATTTACAGCGCAGGAGGAGGCCATTTCGGCCCATTGTGTCCACGCCGGCCGACAAAGAGCCGCACGGCCCTTGGTCAGCAGCCCTGAAGGTTACATATAAAACTATGAACAATGAACAATGGCGGAAAGGCAAAGAGCACCCAGTCCAACCAGTCCGCCTCACACAACTGCGACACCCCTTACACTGAAACATTCTACACTCCACTCCAACCGGAGCCATGTGATCTCCTGGGAGAGGTAAAAACAAGATTAAAAACCAGACCAATTTAGGGAGAAGAAAATCTCGGAAAAAATCCTCTCTGTACCATCTAGGTGACCGAAACTAGTCCAAGAAATCACCTTGGCCGTATTTGATTCCCTGTAGTACTTACCATTATATCTGCACCAGCCAACAAAAGATTATCCAGTCTAATCCCAATTACCAGCTCCCTGTAACCCTGCAGGTTACTGCACTTTAAGTGCTCATCCAACCATCTCTTAAAAGTGGTGAAGGTGTCTGCATCCACCACTCTTCCAGGCAGCGAGTTCCAGATCCCAACAACCCATTGCATAAAGAAGCCCCCTCAAATCCTCTCTAAACCTTCCACAAACCACCTTAAAACTATGCCCCCTCATAATAGACCCCTCCACCAATGGAAATAGGGCCTTACTATCCACTATGTCCAGGCTCCTTGTACACCTCAATGAGGTCTCCTCTCAACCTCCTCTTCCAATGAGAACAAACCCAGCCTATCCAATCTGTCCTCATAACTAAGATTCTCTATTCCAGGCAGCATCCTAGTAAATCTCTTCTGCACCCTCTGCAGTGTAATCACGTCCTTCCTATAATATGGTGGCCAGAACTGCACACAGTACTCCAGCTGTGGCCTAACCAAAGTATACAATTTAAGCATAACCTCCCTGCTCTTATATTCTGAGCCTTGGCCAATAAAGGAAAGCATTCCGTATGCCTTCTGTAAGGTTTACACATTTTCACAAAAGGAACAGGAAGAGGCCACGAACTAGAAATGTTTTAAGGAAACTTTTGGGACTCCCTGGGTGGGAAAAAGTGTGCCAGCCTGGTGCAGGTGGTGACTCATCACCGATCGATACAGTTTCTGCAATCAGGAGATAGACCTGATTGTACATCGGGACAAAGGGTTTGATACAATCGTGCAGAGGAGCCCCTGGATTGATTGGCCAGAGGGGGAAAAACAGTTCCCTAGGGAGACTACAAGTCTATGAAAAACCAGGACAACAAAGGATCCCACAAGGCGCATATTTTTGGATAACGTGGCACTAAAGATAAGGAGTTATCTTTTGCCCTGTCGACTCCGTATGCAAATTGTGGCCACCCAAACCCATCACCACAGCCAGTCAAACTGATCACCACAAACATCGAAACTGATCCAGACGCGTTAATGGAAAACCCAGCCCAGCAGGAGATTTATTCATAAAATGGATATATATATATGCGAGCTAAGAGCAGCTCAATGGAACGGAAGGAAGAAAACAACGGAAGGAGAAGGAAGGGGTAGATCAGAAGGACAAGCAGGATGAGAAAGAGGGAACATCGAAGGGGAACAACTGTTCAAGGAACAAACAATCAGGAGCCGACAATTGACAAAACTAACTGGATGGGTGATTGTATGTCTTTGGTCAATTCTTGCAGAAGTCTTGTTCTGTAATTTTTAGTTGATTTTTGCATAATAAAACTAACAGTTGGGTTAAGCCTAAACTTTGCATTATGTGGAGTCCTTTCCTGGAATTCCCGAGATCTATGAATCAAAGTAGAGTGGAAAATGAACACCCTACACTTCTTAACCACCTTATCCACCTGGCTTGCTACTTTCAGGGATCTGTGGACATGTACTCCTTTGTTCATCGACATTATTAAGTGGCCTACACATAATGTGTATATCCTTTTCTTATTTGCCCTCTCAAAGTGCATTACCTCACACTTCTCTGAATTAAATTCCATTTTCCACTGCTCTGCCCACCTGACCAATAGATTGATATCCTCCTGCAGCCCATGACTTTCTTCTTCATTCATCATAGGCAGTCCCTCAAACGAGGATGACTTGCTTCCACGAGTTCACAGATGTTTCAATGAAGGACCGATGTTCCAGTCCTGAACTCCAATTGAGGGGGTGGAAGATGCCTGTGCGTGGATTTTTTTAACGTGTGGTGACCGTTGCACACCACACGGGTTTGACAGAGCTCGGCCTTTATCCAGTGGCAAGGGTTAACCAGGACGACTGGAGACCTGCTCTGCTTCATGGACCTAGTGCGCACACATATCGCAGTGTGGGCAGGCCCGTGCTGCCCCTGAGCCATCGGCTCTTCTGGGCCCCGTACCCTCATTCGCCGCACCTCTGCCACAATTTCTCGCTGCTCCTCCGCCACAAATATTTGCCACACCACCGCCACGATCTCCTGCCGCTCATTTGCCACAAAAACACTCGCACCTCCACCACGATCTCCTGCTGCAATTTTACACCAAACATTCGTCGAACCTCCGTCACGATCATCCATCAAATCTCTACCACGATCCCTCATCGCTCCTCCGCCCCAATCGCTCGTCGCAAGTCTGCCACGACCTTCCATGCTCCTCTGCCTTACCAGGGCCCAGCCGATTTCTCTGCCAATGTTCCAAACGGCGACCTGGGTCCTGGTCATTATCAACCACTTTTAGTGTCGTCTATAAACTTCTTAATCATACTCCTTATATTCAAATCTAATATATACCACGAAAAGCAAGGGACCCAGTACTGAGCCCTGCGGAACCCCACTGGAAACATTCTTCCAGTCACAAAAACATTCATCAAACATGACCCTTTGCTTCCTACCTCCAAGCCAATTTTGGATCCAACTTGCCACTTTGCCCTGGATCCCATGGGCTTTAACCTTCGTGACCAGTCTAACATGTAAGATCTTATCAAAAGCTTTGCTAAAGTCCATTCATATACACTACATCGTAAGCACTACCCTCATCAACCCTCCTCAAAAAATCAGATTAGTCAAACACGATCTTCCCTTAACAATTCCGTGCTGACTGTCCCGAATTAATCCTTGCCTTTCCAAATGTAGATTTATCCTGTCTTTCAGGACTTTTTCCAATAATTTTGCCACCACTGAGGTTAGGCTGACAGGTCTGTAATTATTCGGCCTATCCCTTTCTCCCTTCTTAAAAAGGGTACCACATTAGCAGTCCTCCAATTCTCCGACACCATGCCTAGATCCAAAGAGGACTGGAAAATGATGGTCAAGGCCTCTGCTATTTCCTCTTTCACTTCGCTCAACAGCCTCGGATGCATTTCATCCAGCTCTGGGGACTTATCTACTTTCAAAGCTGCTACACCCAATACTTCCTCTGTCACTATATTTATTGTATCCAGAATATCACACCCCTCCGATAGCAGTATCTGCATTGCCCCTTTCCTTTGTAAAAACAGATGCAAAGTATTCGTTAAGAACCTTACCAACACCTCATGGTCTCTATTAGGCCCTACCCTATCTTTAGTTACCCTCTTACTCTTAATATATTTATGGAACATCTTAGGGTTTTCCTTAATTTTACTAGCCAATAATTTTTCGTGCTCTCTCTTAGTATTCCTAATATCCTTTTTAATTTTGCCTCTTACTTTTCTATATTCCTCTAAAGATTCTATAGTATTTAGCCATTGGTATATGACATGTGTCCCTTTTTTTCTTTATCCTCCCCTGTAAGTCCCTCGACATCCAGGGGGCTTTAGAATTATTATTCCCACCCTTTTTCTTTAAGGGTACATGTTTGGCCTGAGCCTTCCGGATCGCCTCCTTGAATGCCTCCCACTGTTCCGACACTGATTTACCCACAAGTAGCTGTTCCCAGTCCACTGTGGCCAAATCATTCCTTAACTTAGCAAAATTAGCTTTTCCCCACTTCGGGACTTTTATTCCAGGTCTATCTTTGTCCTTATACATAACCAACTTGAATCTGACTGAATTATGGTCACTGGCGCCCAAGTGCTCTCCCACTGATACCCCTTCAACCTGCCCAGCTTCATTCCCCAAAACTAAATCCAAAACCGCCCCTCTTGAGTTGGGCTTGCTACATACTGACTAAAAAAGTTCTCTTAAAAGCATTTCAAGAATTCCGCACCCTCTATACCCTTCACACTATATATATCCCTGTCATGTATGTATGCTTGGGTTTACTAGCCACCAGGTGGCGCCACTGTCGGAGGTCATTGGGTTGTGCGTATATGTCTGTGGGCCAGGTATAAAAGGCCAGCCATCTTATAATGTAATCACATTGGACCCTAATAAAGTAGAGCCAGGTTTGTACCTGTTCAGCGTTTACAGTATTCAGTCTATTGAATTATTGCATACACAGCATTTGGCGACAAGGTAACAAGAACCTTCATGTGCAAAAATGAGCACAATAGGAATTCTGGAGCGATTCGTGGAGGGAGAAAATTGGGCAGACTTTGTAGCCCACTTGAACCAGTACTTTGTGGCCAACATAATGGAGAAAGAGGCAGACGCAGTTTGGCGCAGGGCGGTCCTCCTCACGGTTTGCGGTCCGAAAATCTATGGACTCATAAAGAATCTCCTCTCGGCTTTAAGTCCAACGGGCAAGGACTATGAAACATTGTGTGTTCTGGTACGTGACAATCTCAAACCAGATGAAGGCATCATCATCTCAAGATATCGATTCGATACGCACGGTCGTTCTGAGGGCCAGGGTCGGAATTCGTTGCTGACCTAAGATGTCTAGTTGGACCGTGTAAGTTCGAAACTGCATTGGCAGACATGCTGCGGGACTTCTTTGTAATCGGCATCAACCACGAGGTGATCCTGTGTAAGCTACTGGTGGCGCAGACGCTGGATTTGAGCAAGGCCATCACGATTGTCCAATCATGCATGATGACGGACAAAAGCTTAAAGCAGATATCATTGAAAAATCGGAACTCGGCAACTACTGTAAACAAGATAGTATCGTCATTTGGCAGAGCTGCATATGGCAGGGCCTACCCGACTGCTACGCGAAACCTGTGGCTGCTCAAAGTCCGCCAATGAATCCGATATCACTGTGTTGGTGTTGTGGGGGAAATCATCGGCATCATCAGTGTCGATTTAAACAGTATATTTGTAAAGGCTGTTCGAGAGTAGGGCATCTCCAGCGCATGTGTCCGCAACTGCGTAAGTGTGCTGCGACACACCACATGGAGGATGATGACCAGTCTAGCATGGATTCGGTTATGTAATCCGAGTTACCAGAGGAGGAAGTGTATGGACTGTATTCGTTCCTAACAAAGAGCCAACCAATAATGATTAACGTAAAACTTAATGGTGTGCCGGTATCGATGGAATTGGACACGGATTCGAGTCAATCAATAATGATGAGCCATTCGACAGACTGTGGGATACGAAGGCTGTGAGACCTAAGCTGAGCCCAGTCAATGCCAATTGCGTACATACACAAAAGAAATAACGGTGATTGGCAGTGCAGTAATCAAGGTGTTGTATGATGGTGTGGTTCACGATTTACCATTATGGATTGTTCCAGGCAATGGTCCAATGCTGTTCGGCAGGAACTGGTTGGAAAAAAGCAAATAGAACTGGAACGATATCAAAGCGTTGTCATCGGAGGAGGATACTCCATGTGCTCAAGTGCTGAGCAAGTTTCCCTCGCTGTTTGAACCAGGCATCAGCAATTTCACAGGAGCCAAGGTGCAGATCCACGTAGACTCAAATGCAAGACCCGTCCATGATAAAGCTAAGGCAGTTCCGCTCATGATGAGGGAGAAGGTCGAAATCGAACTGCACAGACTCCAGCGTGAAGGGATCATATCACCGGTCGAAGTTAACAAATGGGCCAGCCCCATTATTCCCATGTTGAAAAGTAATGGCACTGTCAGGATTTGTGGAGACTACAAAGTTACGATTGACCGAGTTTCGAAACAGGGTCAATACCCATTATCGAAGGCTGATGACCTGTTCGCAACGCTAGCCAGGGAGATGTTGTTCACAAAACTAGATCTGACATCTGTAGTGTATGAATAAAGATTCTGACCAGATACTGTGAGCTCAAAGTAAAGTGTGACTGTAATCTTTTATTGCAGGTCTCCAGAATGCCTCTCCACCCTATGAAGCCTCCTTAAGTACAGGTGCTCCCAAGGGATTGTGGGATCCCTTGGGACTCCAGGGGATGAGCCCTCTGGTGGTTAAACACGGTATTTACAGGTTTACATACATAACAAAACTCCCCCCCCTCCCCGTCCCACCCCACGCAAAGTCAGTAGCGTAACTATTTACAAGGTGAGTCGATCTGGGGCCTTTCTTTCCCTGGTTGATCGTCTCAGTGCAAATGCTGGTTTTGGTGAGTGGTTTGTTGGGCCCTTGCTGGGCTGCTGTGCAGCTGGCCTTGCTGGGGTGCCTGGAGTGGTGAGTTCTGCTGGGCTGCTGCGGGTGATAGGTTCTGCTTCCTGGTCAACTGGTGTGTGTGTTGGGGGGTCAAAAAAGGTAGGGTCTAATGTGGGTTGCTCTGGATAGTACGTGAATCTGAGTTTGGTTTGGTCCAAGTGATTCCTGTAGATGACTCCATTTGAAAGTTTGACCCGAAACATCCTACACCCCTCTTTGGCCATGACAGTGTCGGGAAGCCGGGAAGCCACTTGGGACCTTGTCCATAGTTCAACACAAATATAGGATCATTAATCTCAATTTCGCATGACATATTTACACTATCACGATATGTACTTTGTTGAAGCCGCCTGCTCTCTACCTGTTCATGTAGATCAGGGTGGACTAACGAGAGCCTTGTCTTAAGTGCCCTATTCATGAGCAGTTCAGCGGGTAGAATCCCAGTGAGCGAGTGGGGTCTCATGCGGTAACTAAGCAGGACTCGGGATAGGCGAGTTTGCAGTGAACTTTCAGTTACCCTCTTCAAGCTCTGCTTGATAGTTTGCACTGCTCTCTCTGCCTGACCATTGGATGCTGGTTTGAACGGGACAGATGTGACATGTTTGATCCCATTATGGGTCATGAACTCTTTGAACTCGGCAGTGGTGAAGCACGGCCCATTGTCACTCACAAGGACATCAGGCAGGCCGTGCGTGACAAACATGGCCCGCAGGCTTTCAGTGGTGGCAGCGGACGTGCTTGCCGACATTATCTCACATTCAATTTGGAGTACACATCTACAACCACAAGGAATATTTTACCTAAGAACGGGCCTGCATAGTCAACATGGTCCCTAGACCACGGTTTGGAGGGTCAAGACCATAAACTTAGTGGCTCCTCCCTGGGTGCATTGCTTAATTGTGAACATGTGTTACATTTGTGCACGCAGGAATCTAAGTCCGCATCGATACCGGGTCACCACACGTGGGATCTGGCTATCGCTTTCATCATTACAATGCCTGGGTGGTTACTGTGGAGGTCACTAATGAAAGTGTCCCTGCCCTTTTTTGGTACCACTATGCGATTGCCCCACAGAAGGCAGTCTGCCTGTGAAGACATTTCATCTTTGCGCCGCTGGTACGGCTTTATTTCTTCCTGTATTTCTAATGGGACACTGGACCAGCTCCCGTGAAGCACACAGTTTTTTTTACTAAGGACAGTAAGGGGTCCTGGCTCATCCATGTTCTAATCTGTCCGGCAGTAATAGGTGATGGCTCACTCTCGAATGCTTCCATTACCGTAACTAAATCTGCGGGCTGTGCCATTTCCACCCCCGTAGTGGGCAATGGCAGCCTACTGAGAGCATCGGTACAGTTTTCTGTGCCTGGCCTGTGGCGGATGCCGTAGTTGTATGCGGACAACGTGAGCACCCATCTCTGTATGCGGGCCGATGCATTTGTATTTATCCCCTTGCCTTCCGAAAAGAGGGATATTAGTGGCTTATGGTCAGTTTCCAATTCAAATTTGAGCACAGACAGATACTGATGCATTTTCTTTACCCCATAAACACACGCTAATGCATCTTTTTCAATCATGCTGTAGGCCCTCTCAGCCTTAGACAGACTTCTGGATGCATAAGCAACCGGTTGCAATTTCCCAAAATCATTAGCTTGTTGCAATACACATTCGACGCCGTATGACAACACATCACATGCTAGTACCAAACGCTTACATGGATCATACAACACAAGCAATTTGTTTGAGCATAACAATTTTCTTGCTTTTACAAAGGCATTTTCTTGGCTTTTTCCCCATACCCATTCATCTCCTTTACGCAGTAAGGCGTGCAGTGTGCTGAGACCCAGTGTGCTGAGACCCAGTAAGAAGTTACCAAAGTAGTTCAGGAGTCCTAGAAACGACCGCAGCTCCGTCACGTTCTGTGGCCTCGGTGCGTTCTCGATTACCTCCGTCTTCGAATCGGTGGGCCTGATGCCGTCTGCCGTGATTCTTCTCCCCACTGGAGTTCAGAAGAATGAGAGGGGACCTCATCGAAACGTTTAAAATTCTGACGGGTTTAGACAGGTTAGATGCAGAAAGAATGTTCCCAATGTTGGGGAAGTCCAGAACCAGGGGTCACAGTCTGAGGATAAGGGGTAAGCCATTTAGGACCGAGATGAGGAGAAACTTCTTCACCCAGAGAGTGGTGAACCTGTGGAATTCTCTACCACAGAAAGTAGTTGAGGCCAATTCACTAAATATATTCAAAAGGGAGTTAGATGAAGTCCTTACTACTCGGGGGATCAAGGGTTATGGCGAGAAAGCAGGAAGGGGGTACTGAAGTTTCATGTTCAGCCATGAACTCATTGAATGGCGGTGCAGGCTAGAAGGGCTGAATGGCCTGCTCCTGCACCTATTTTCTATGTTTCTATGAACTCCATTTCAGGTGCCAGAAAAACACACTTTGAGCGTTTTAACCTGAGCCTCACGTGATTGAGCCGACTAAGAACCTCCTCCACATTCTGAAGATGCTCGATGGTGTCTCGACCTGTGACCAAGATGTCGTCCTGGTGCGCAGGACTGACTTCAGTAAGCTTTCCATGTTTCTCTGGAATATCGCCGCGGCTGATTGAATCCCAAACGAGCATCTGTTGTAAATGAAGAGACATTTGTGCATGTTGATGCAGGTGAGGCCCTTCGATGATTCCTCCAGCTCCTACGTCATGTAGGCCGAGGTGAAGTCCAGCTTCTTGAACGTCTTTCCTCCTGCCAACGTCGCAAATAAGTCATCTTCCTTTGGTAGCGGGTGTTGATCCTGCAGGGAGAAACGATTGCTAGTTACTTTGTAATCATTACAGATTCTGACGGTCCCCTAATAATGCTTGAGGACTGGAACAATCGGACTGGTCCACTCGTTGAATTCGATCGGCGAAATGGTGCCCTCTCGTTGTAGCCGGTCCAGCTCAATTCAACCCTCGCTCTCATCATGTACGGTACTGCCCTCGCTTTGTGATGGATGGGTTGCATCCCCGGAATTAGTTGGATCTGCACTTTTGCTCCTTGGAACTTCCCGATGCCTGGTTCGAACAGCGAGGGGAACTTATTTGGGACCTGGGCACACGAAGTGTCATCGACAGGCGAGAGCGCTCGGAGGTCGTCCCAGTTCCAGCGTATCTTCCCCAGCCAGCTCCAGACGAGCAGCGTGGGGCCATCGCCCGGTACCACCCAGTAACTTGTGCACCGCTCCATCGTTGGAGACCTTTACGGTAGCACTGCCAATTATGGAAATCAGTTCCTTTGTATAAGTTCTCAGTTTAGTGCGAATGGGAATCAGGACTGGTCTTGAGGCCTTGCTGCACCACAATTTAGCGAAAGTCTTTTTGCTCATAATGGACTGGCTCGCGCCCGTGTCCAGCTCCATTGACACCGGGAGTACATTTAATTCAACCTTCAGCATTATCGGGGGACACTTTGTGGTAAATGTGTGTACCCCATATATCTCTACCTCCTCGGTCTGAGGCTCTGGTTCGTTGTGATACACCGTGGATCTATTCTCCTCTGCAACATGGTGGTATGCAGGATTAGCAGGGTTCTTAGCTCGTCAACATAACTTCCTGGCCTTCAGACCTCTTGCACGTGTAGAACCGATACCTCGCCATCAGAACGCTTTCCTTCGGGTTAAGATGCTCCCGCACTAGTGTGCACAAATCATCATATGATTTCTCTGTGGGTTTCGCTGGAGCAAGCAGATTTTTCACAAGGCCATACATTGGTGCCCCGCAAACGGTGAGGAGAATTGCCCTTCATTTGGCAGAGTTTGCTTCTCTTTCCAGCTCATTGGCCACGAAGTATTGGTCGAGTCGCTCCACAAAGGTTTCCCAATCATTTCCCTCCAAAAATTTCTCCAGAATGCCCACTGTTCTCTGCATTGTTGCAGTGGGGTTTGTCATCTGTATCTCGTCGCCAGTTGCAGTGTATGAATAAAGATTCTGACCTGATACTGTGAGCTCAAAGTAAAGACCTTCGTCTTTTATTGCAGGTCTCCAGAGTGTCTCTCCACCCTGTGAGGCCTTCTTAAGTACAGGTGCTCCCAAGGGATTGTGGGATCCCTTGGGACTCCAGGGGGTGAGCCCTCTGGTGGTTAAACAAGGTATTTACATATATAACAACGTCGGCCTATATGACACAGAAGCTGGTCGACACTTCGAAGAAACTTACGTGCATCAACACTCACAAAGGACTGTTTATCTGCAACAGGTGTCATTTTGGAATTCGCTCAGCTGCAGCCATATTTCAGAGGAACATGGAAAGTTTACTGAAGTCCGTCCCCAGAACCATCGTGTTCCAATATGACATCCTCATCACAGGTCGTGACTCCGCCGAACATCTGAACAACCTAGAAGAGGTTCTACATCGTCTGGACAAAGTGGGACTCAGACTGAAATGCTCGAACTGCATCTTCATGGCACCAGAAGTCAAATTCCTGCGGAGGAAAATTGCTGCTGATGGTATCAGGCGTATGGACTCGAAAACCAACGCCATCAAAAATGCACCCAAGCCTCAGAATGTGACAGAGCTGCCTTCGTTCCTTGGTCTACTCAACTACTTCGGTAATTTCTTATCTAGATTGAGCACCTTATTAGAGCCACTGCACATGCTGCTAAGAAAAGGCGGCAACTCGATTTGGGGTGTGTCTCAAGATAGAGCTTTGGAGAAAGCTCTAACAAGCTGCTGATACATTATGATCCGTGTAAGCATCTAGTATTGGCCTGTGATGCTTCGTCATATGGAGTTGGTTGTATGCTCCATCAAGCTAATGAGTCGGGTAAATTACAACTTGTTGCATATGCTTCAAAAAGTTTGTCAAAGGCGGAAAGAGCCTACAGCATAGTAGAGAAAGAAGCACTAGCCTGTGTGTATGGGGTTAAAAAGATGCATCAGTACCTGTTTGGTCTTCAATTTGAACTGGAAACAGATCACAAGCCACTCATGTCATTGTTTTTGGTAAGCAAAGGTATCAATGCCAATGCATCATCCCACAACCAGAGGTGGGCGCTGACATTATCTGCCTATGATTATGTCATTCGCCATAGACCTGGTACTGAGAATTGTGCCGATGCATTGAGCCGTCTGCCGTTGCCCACACCGGAGGTGGAAACGCCCCAACCGGCAGACTTACTGTTAGTCATGGATGCCTTTGAAATTGAAGGAACCCCTGTCACGGCCCAACAAGTTAAGGCCTGGATCAGCCAGGACCCGATATTATCGGTTGTGAAAAGTTTTATCCTTAGTGGTGATTGGTCTACCATATCCAAGCAAATGTGTGAGGAGACCAAACTTTACATTCGTCGCAAAGATGAACTATCCATTCAATCAGATTAAATACTGTGGAGTAATTGTGTTGTTATGCCCAAGAAAGGCAGAGAGAAATTTGTGCATGATCTACATAATACGCATCCCGGTATTGTCAAGATGAAAGCCATTGCCAGGTTTCATGTATGGTGGCCTGGAATTGACTCTGATCTGGAATCATGTGTGCATCAGTGCAACACTTGCATGCAGCTTAGTAAAGCACCAGCGGAATCGCCGCTGAGTCTGTGATCGTGGCCATCTAAACCATGGTCCAGGATCCACATCGACTTTGCAGGTCCCTTCCTGGGAAAGATGTTCTTCGTTGTGGTGGATGCTTATTCCAAGTGGATAGAGTGTACAATCATGTCATCCAGCACATCCACAGTTACCATTGAGAGCCTTCGTGTCATGTTTGCTACACATGGTCTGCCTGACATCGTTGTAAGTGACAACGGATCTTGCTTCACCAGTATGGAGTTTCAAGAGTTCATGAAACTCAATGGTATCAAACATGTGAGATCAGCACTATTCAAACCCACATCTAATGGACAAGCAGAGCGTGTGGTCCAAACCATTAAGCAGAGTATGAAACGTGTAACTCAAGGTTCACTTCAAACTCACTTGTCACGCATATTGCTTAGTTACAGGAAAAGACCCCATACGCTTACCGGGGCCCCCCCCCTGCTGAATTATTGATGAAGAGAGGTCTCAAGACCAAGCTCTCTCTTGTCCACCCTGACTTGAATAATCGTGTCGAATACAGACGGCAAAGTCAGCAAAAATATCATGATCGCGCTGCTGTGTCAGGCGACATATCGAACAAAGATCCTGTGTATGTACTGAATTATGGTCAAGGTCCCAAATGGATCGCTGATACTGTTACGACCAAGGAGGGTAACGGAGTGTTTATCGTGAAGCTCAAGAATTGGCAGACATGCAGGAAACATGTCGATCAGATAAACCTGCAGCACACGGATGAACCGGAACAGTCTGAGGAAGACACAATCAGTGACCAACCAATCTACCCTCAGTCATCAGAGGACTCCGCTATCATCAGTGAATCTGGATTTTCAATTACTGACATGGTCAATGAATCTGGACTTTCAATCCCTGATGTGGTCATTGCCACTCCCATCAGATCGGCTACCCAGGCCCCAGTCATAACAGACATAGAACGCGCACCCAAGGCTAGAGTTGAACTGAGACGTTCAACTCGGGAGCGGAAAGCCCCGGACCATCTCAATTTGTAAAAAGACCATTGCTATATCTTAAAGGGGAATATTGTCATGTATGTATGCCTGGGTTTACTAGCCACCAGGTAGCGCCACTGTCGGAGGTCATTGGGCTGTGCGCACGTGTGTGCGGCCCAGGTAAAAAAGGCCAGCCATCTTGTAATGTGATCACTTCAGGCCCCAATAAAGTAGAGCCAGGTTTGAACCTGTTCAGAGTTTACAGTATTCAGTCTATTGAATTATTGCATACACAACAGTCCCAATCAATATTTGGATAGTAAAATCCCCTACTATGACTATCCTATGGTTTTTGGACTTCATAGCAATTTGCCTACATATTTGCTCCTCGATCTCCCTCCCAGTGTTTGAGGATCTATAATACACGCCCAACAATGTGATTGCCCCTTTCTTATTTTTCAATTGGACGCATATGGCCTCATTTAATGATCCCTCTAACATATCATCCCTCCTCACTGCTGTAATAGTTTATTTAAACAGAACTGCGATGCCCCCCACCCCCCACCTTTTTACCCCCCTCTCTGTCTTGTCGAAAAATCCTGTAACCAGGAATATTGATCTGCCAAACCTGCCCCTCTTTCTGCCATCTTTCTGTAATGGCTATAATGTCATACTTTCAAGTGTCAAATTGTGCTCTTAGCTTACTGTAAAGTATATACCATTTAGCACAGGAAGACCTCCTTGCTTATTATATACTAAGCCCTGTTTCCTCTGTCTTACAGATTCGCTTTCTAGATTCTTGCTATCCAACTTCTGCTTTACTTCCTTCCCTTTTGAATTTGTTCTCAGGTTCTCATCGCCCTGTCAAGCTAGTTTAAACTCTCCGCAACAGCACCAGCAAAACTCCCCGCGAGGATATTGGTTCCGGCGCCGTTGAGGTGCAACCTGTCCGGTTTGTACAGGTCCCATCTCCCCCAGAAGCGGTCACAATACCTCAAGAACTGAAAGCCCTCCCTCCTACACCAACTCTCCAGCTACGAATTCATCCTCTCTATCCTTCTATTCTTGTACTCATTAGTACGTGGCACCGGAGATTACTACCTTTGAGGTCCTACCCTTTAATTTTTCTCCTAAGTCCCTAAATTCTGCCTGCAGGACCTCATCTCTCGTTTTATCTATGTCATTGGTTCCGATATGGACCATGACCTCTAGCTGGTCACCCTCCCCCCCCCCCCCCCCCCGCCTGAATGCCCTATCAAATCCTTGACCCTGGCACCAGGGAGGCAATATACCATCCTGGAGTCACATCTACGGTCGCAGAAACGCCTGTCTGCTCCCCTAACTATTGAATCCCCTACCACTAAAGCTCTTTTATTCTTTGTTCCTCCCCCCTGTGTAGCCGAGCCACCCGTGTTACTCCCCAGGGGTATCATCGCCCTCACCGATGCTCAGAACAGAATATTGGTTGGAAAGGAAGATGGGCTCAGGGGGGAAACTCCTGCAATACCTTCCTCTGTCTGGTAGTCGCCCACTTCCGCTCTGCCTGCATGGCTGGTGACCACCTCCTGAAACGTGCTATCCACGTGGCTCCCAACCTCGAGTCTCCTCACCATGAGCACACGACAATTTAAGCACCCCACCCACCCGCCCCTACAACCACCCATCTGCTCAACCTGTGACAGAGACTGTAGTTCCTGCATTGGACTCATCAGTCACCTGAGAACTCATTTTATTGTAGAAGCAAGTCACCCTCGACCCCGAGGGACTGCCTAAGAAGAAGTATTATGCAGACTGTTCTCAAGTTCAATACTGGTAAATCGCTACCATTATTTTATTTGCTACGGAGGTAAGACTGCTTGGCCGGTGGGCCAGTTTCTATTTAAATACATCCTACATTAGCCCATTTCTAATTTAGCAGGATCTTCCCAACATTTATCACTCACTCCATCATCAGGATCACCAAGAGCTCCAGAATCTCATCCCTTGCCTCTCCTCGTGCTCGAGGGTATGTGCCATCCATCCTTGGAGATTGATTTATTTTTGCATCTGATGAATCATAGAATCATAGACATTTACAGCATGGAAGGAGGCCATTTTGGCCTATCGTGTCCGCACTGGCCAACAAAGAGCTATCCAGCCTAATCCCACTTTCCAGCTCTACGTCCGTAGCCCTGTAGGTTACGGCACTTCATATGCTCATCCAAGTACTTTTTAAATGTAGTGAGGGTTTCTGCCACGACCACTCTTTTAGGCAGTGAGTTCCAGACCTCCACCACCCTCTGGGTGAAGAAATGTCCTCTAAAATCCCCTGTAAACCTCCTACCAATTACTTTAAATCTATGCCCCCTGGTTGTTGACCCCTCTGCGAAGGGAACTAGGTCCTTCCTATCCATTCTCTCCAGGCCCCTCATAATTTTATACACCTCAATCAGGTGTCCCCTCAGCCTCCTCTGTTCCAAAAAGAACAATCCCAGCCTATCCAATCTTTCCTCATAGCTAACATTCTCCAGTCCAGGTCGTATCCTCGTAAATCTTCTCTGTACCCTCTCTAGTGCAATCACATCCCTCCTGTAATGTGGTGACCAGAATTGCATGCAGTTCTCTCTACTCTCGCCTGTTTAAGATTTCCATCTCATTTAAGTCCATGTCATTAATTCTACTTTCATTACCGCTAGTTACAGAGGGTGTGTTTGTCTCATGCCTTCCCCGATATGTTGACTCTTTATGTTCATTCTCTTAAGATCATTCTGTGGTCACTTTTCCTCTGGGATGGCATGCCTTCCTCTTATCTTCTTCGAGGCTTCTCATCTGTTCTCTCATTTGTTCGTGACGGTTCTGTAATTGCACTGAAAGAATTTCTCACTGTTGAAGGCTTTGTTTGTTTTCTTGGTATATTGGCTGCCCATGTCCTAACTCGCACCAAGTCCCGCTCACCCATCAACCCCTGTGCTCACTGACCTACATTGGTTCCCGGTTAAGCAAAGCCTTGATTTCATCATTCTTATTTACAAATCCCTCCATGGCCTCGCCCTTCCCTATCTCTGTAATCTCCTCTAGCCCCACAACCCCCCGAGATGTCTGCACTCCTCGAATTCTGCTCTCCTGAGCATCCCTGATTATCCATTGGTGGGCATGTCCTTAGTTGCCTAGGCACCAAGCTCTGGAACTCCCTGCCTAAATCTCTCTGCCTCTCTTTTCTCCTTCAAGATGCTCCTTAAAACATACCTCTTGACCAAGCTTTTGGTCACCTGTGCTAATTTCTACTATTACGGTTCGGTGTCAAATTTTTATCGCACAATACTCCTGTGAAGCACCTTGGGTCGTTTCATCACGTCAAAGGCACTATATAAATGCAAGTTGTTATTGTATTTGCAAGTTAACCTTTGTAAAATTCTTTACTCGGTCGTTGATCCTTGGTATTCATGAATCCCAGATCTGTGGTCACTTTCATCACGGATGCCCCGGGCATGTAACGTTAGCCGGTCCACTCACCATGATAATGTCGCAATTTGGGCTTTCTCCCAACATGTTAGTTTCCCTCAACAGACCTGTACGGGCCGAAGCTTGCACCCTCAAGCATGACATGAGTGGGACCGCGCACCATAGAATTATACACATACTCCCCATTGCAGATTCCCGCCCAATCCAAAATGTAGTAAATATCACCATCAGGCTAAGTTAATAGATTTATTTACAAGTAAGATAATTTCACAGACGCAGAGACGCACAGCAAGAAGCCAGCAGCATAATACTTTGACTTACACAACAGATAAACTGTTTCAAACACAATAAAGAGTGTGGCACATTTATTGGTTCATTGAAGAACTTTGAACTGAGCCTGTGTGAGCTGTTGCATGGAGCACACGCCATGAGAAAGATGCAAGGCCTGGGGGAATTATTCCTCCTCCCTCTGGCTCGCAAAGAGTTCTGACAAAAGTAATGTTTTACAATTTACTGTCCTATTCTGTCAAGTCGGCACCTCTCCGTGGTTCTGCTGCCGGGCCCCCAGACCGGGTGGGACTCTCCCTGTTCAGGATATATTGCGGTGCCTATGACATCATCAGCAATATAAAGAAATAAGAAAGAAAGACTTGCATTTACATAATGCCTTTCACTACCACTGGGTGACTCAAAACACTTTACAGCCAATGAAGTACTTTTGGAGTGTAGTCACTGTTACAATGTAGGAAATGCAGCAGCCAATTTGTAAACAGCAAGCTCCCACAAACAGCAATGTGATAACGACCAGATAATCTGTTTTTTGTTAAAACCTAAAGAGAGCATCCTCACAGCCAGACCCCGGTTCTATACACTGGCGGCCCGAAGGCCAAGAAATCGCAAAATATGCTGCAGACCTGAGACGATTGGCTGCACCGTGTGATTTTGGCGACCACCTCACCGAAGCACTGAGGGACATCTTTGTTATTGGAATTGGCCACGAGGGCCTCTGTAAGGGATAAATTTTAAGGTTGCAAATAGGGGGTCAGAATTATGCTGAAGGTAATGAACTTATAAATTGCCTATGTATGTACCACTTGCTTGTGTAGGTATAGCACACTTATACACATTAAACTATAGCTTAACCTTAGTAACACTTTAACAGCTGAAGTCAGCAGTTTTGTTTAAAAGTCCCTGAGGAAGAGATACAGAAGCCAGTACAACCACACTAGGCGTCGGATAGACTGGGGTCGAGGGCAAAATGGAACAAAACAATGATGAGAGATGGACAGTTGCATTTACCACTCAGAGCCCGTCGGAGAAGAGTCAACAAATCAATGTAACTTCACTGATAGCAATAGACCTTTCGATGATTTTGTAGGAGGTTAGCTCCTCTCCAAAACCTGTATAAATTATGCTTGAACATGCTTGTATTTCGGAGGTTCCACGACTGAACCTTCCCTTGCAATTGCTCGTAATAAAAGTCGGTTGAACCTGGGATTTCGTGTGTCCACTTCCATGGTCGTTATACACTGGGAGCTGGGTGAAGTGTCGATTATCTTTATCAATTAGTCCACCCCGAGGTAGAGAAGCCTCCTTTTTTACCCCAACAGCTTCCTCCACAGGCTGCTCTCTGCGGACACCACGGTCACCCTGCAGAAGGAAATTAACATCAGCCAGGCGTTCATGGCCTCGGCCTGTGATTCCAAGAGGATGATGACTCACCCCCAGGATTCTAACCCGGCAAGTACCGTGAACCAATTGCCGCCCTTTAGAGGCAAGACTGCTACCCTGAGTCCGCCATATGGGGCCAACCAGCCAACTGGAGGAAATCACAGGGCCCACCAGTGCCACTACAAAGACTAGACTTGCAAAGGCTGTAACACAAAAAGCCATCTCCAGAAAATGCGTAGAGAAATTTTACTCACCGAGGAGCTGTAGAGTTGGCCGATCACCCGGGCTCCAGCGCTGATGAAGAGGAAATGAGAGTCCATGAGGCAACTCAGCCCCATGAAGAGGTGTACGGAGTGTTTACCTGCTCCACTGAGAGGTTTCCATTGAAAATGGAAGTTGAAATCAACGGTGTCCCAGTCTCGATGGCGGTTGACACAGGAGCGAGCCAATCGCTGATGAATCAGACGGCCTTCGAGAAACTCTGGGACAATCCAATCAAATGACCTAAAATGCTCCCGATCCAGGTGAAGCTGCTCACCTACACAAACAACACCATCCCAGGCGTTGGCAATGTGGATGTCCAGGTGTCCCACGGCAGCACAATGCACAAGCTTCCTTTGTGGATCATTGCCGGTGATGGTCCAACGCTGCTAGGAAGAAGATGGATGAAACAAATCCAAATCTGTTGGAGCTGGGAAAGCCTCCAGGCCCCGGCGATCGACGTCCTATGTGGCCCCAAATTTGGATCCATCACAGCACCTGAAAATCCAACCGTCCAACTCGACTGCGTGGCGACGACACAGACCGCTCAACCTAACGGCGAGATGATCCAACCCAAATGACCAGACCTCACCTTCCGGGCTCCGGTGGCAGGACTCCGGAGGAAGAAGATCAGCACAGAGGGTAAATCCCCGTCCTCCGTGGCAGAACCTGGGGAGAAAAGGATCACCGCAGCCTACCTCGTGGAGAGAAAGAAGATGGCGCACACACCACAAGGTGAAGCACCTCAAGATGGCCGCGACCTGACCACGAGGGTCAGCGTTGAGGGAGCAACACGTGATGCCGAGCAATGAACCCGATTGGGGTAAAGATTGCAAGGCCCTCTTAAAGGAGACTGGCAACCCAGCACAATTAAAGGGACAGTTACACTCTTTGTACAGCGATGCCGGTGATACACATGTAAAAGATGTAATTAACAAATGCAAATATCTAAATGTACCTATGAACAACGATGCTGGTAGTATACATAGAAAATATGTAATTGACAAATGCGAATATCTAAATGTAACCTTGTACAGCGATGCCAGTAGTACACAGGGAAAAGATGTAACTGACAAATGCAAGGAAGTAATTGACAAATGCGAATATGTAAAGACAACTAACGATGTCGAGTCGGGTGATTGCGGTCGGAGCCAATGTATTATGACTGTAAATGAAGAAATGATGTGCGATGCCGGGTTCTCCATGTACGCTGAAAATAGCAAGGGCAACCTCCTGTCGGAAGTATCAAGGTCCAGCGAGCTACCCAATCATGTAGTCTGTGCCTCCGGGACCAATGTGATGCCCCAGGGAGTGTGCCACACACAGAGGGAGCATACCCACTGCAGAGCCAGTGATCAGCGGACGGCAAAGGCACCACTACTGGCACCCTGCCCCAGATCGGCCCTAACTCTCTAGCCACCAGGGCCAGTACTGGGAGCAAGAGGCAAGCATCCTCCAGCCCTCTCGACGGGACCTGGGATGACCAGGCTCCCACTACCGCTGAAGGGCAGCAGGGAGACCTCAAAGGAGGACAGGGAGGCCACACATTCCTGTGGTTCTGTCCACCACTAGGCAACGGCAAAGGCCCTGAAACTCAGCCAGGTGAGCAATCCGAGCCCACCCAACTGGCAGGGGACACAGTCCGGTTACTCTGAAACTAGCGTCCTCACCCACATGTACCTACACCCCAGGGTCAAGACTGTACTACCACGTAAAATGTACTTGTTCCACCACTGCAAAACCCCAACAGTGATGTAACTAATCCTAATTTTTATTCTCTTTACATGTATGCACATGCAGATGTTGAGCCACACACATGGTCTCTGTATGGGGGGGGGGGGCGGTGGGAAATGGATGTATGTAGCCATGGACACACATAGATCACACCAAGAACCCACACAACCATCACTGAAACCTCCAACCGTCCACTGCTGACCATTTCCCAATGTTGTGGCAATAAGGACTTGGGGGTCCACAGGGAGAGAGCCATTCCCAAGCACAGACAAGGTGCAAGGGCTTTGGGCACTCAAGTCGAGGGCCAGAGCACACAGTGGAAAGGCCAGTGGCACAAGACTTAGGGGGAAGTGACGTTGTGTTATGTATAATATAAGGATACTCCCTGCACACTCAATGTACAGTTACATAAGGCCACTGAATGTATCTTCACACTGTATACACTATGCCTGTAACACCTGGTGGAACTGGCGGAGACCTAGGGGTCACCTGTACACAGCAGGTAACCAGGTATAAAAGGGAGCTCACCTTACTGTATTCTCATTCAGGAGCTGCAATAAATGGACTAAGGTCACCACAGTTCAAGTGCAATACCTTGCCTTGTGGAGTCGTTACTAGAGTGCTTACAGACACAATAGTAACACGTGCATTACCTGGCAAAACATCCGTGTCATTATAAAATGGGGAGACCTCCAACTCACGGGGAGCAACACCACGGGAGATCTGCTGTCCTTCAGAGTCTGAGCAGCAATGTAACCGAACGCACGCACCTGACCAAAACACGGCTGCCCATGTCCTAACTCGCACCAAGTCCTGCTCACCCATCACCCCTGTGCTCACTGAACTACATTGGCTTTAGGTTAAGCAACGTCTCAGTTTCAAAATCCTCATCCTTGTTTTCAATTCCCTCCATGCCTCGCCCCTCCCTATCTCTGTAATCTCCTCCAGCCCCACAACCCCCCGAGATATCTGCACTCCTCTAACTCTGCCCTCCTGAGCATCCCTGATTGTAATTGCTCCACCATCGGTGGCCGTGCCTTCTGTTGCCTGGTCCCCAAGCTCTGGAACGCCCTCCCTAAACCTCTCCGCTTTCCTCCTTCAAGACGCTCCTTAAAACCGACATCTTTGACCAAGCCTGCGCTAATTTCTACTTATGAGGTTCAGTGTCAAAATTTTATTGCATAATACTCCTGTGGAGCGCCTTGGGACGATTCACTATGTTAAAGGCGCTATATAAATACACGTTGTTGTTGTTGACTGACAGACAGAGAAGACACTGACATGCAAAGCAAAACACGTTGACAAATGCGGAAAAGACACAGTGAGGTCAGTCAGCATCCGTAGAGAGAAGAGAGCGATTGGTGTTTGGGAGCCTGTCCATTACCCGCACTATGAAAGAAGAAAATCAACAAAAGGTGTGGATGCTGAGGGTCAATTGTAGCTTTCAAAACTGACAGTGACTGATTTGCAAGGTGAGGGTGTGAAGGTGTGTGGAGGTAAGGCAAGGTGAGGGTGTGAAGGTGTGTGGAGGTAAGGCAAGATGAGGGTGTGAAGGTGTGTGGAGGTAAGGCAAGGTGAGGGTGTGAAGGGCGTGTAGGTAAGGTAAGGAAATGGAGTGGTGATCTACCTCACTGGAGGCAATTCAGACCCCAAGGGCCTGAATTGCCTCCTCCTGTTCCTTCTGATCCTCACAGTCCCAGGAAGTTCATGGGCTAAGCGATCATCAACCCACTTAACAGAAAAGCAGGAGATTCTTGTATTTTGTTAAAAAAATAATCTCTGTCAAGAAGATATTAAAAGATTGTGCAAATAACTAAGAGCCCCTTTTGAAAGGCCCACATAAGTTAAAAAAATCAAGTGAGATTGTAGGGAAAACAAACAGGAGTGACACGCTTGAGTGGCTGCAATACTTGCAGGGCCGCCTCGTCCTGTGTAACCGACAGCTCTCTCCTTCTCCTTTTCATCCTCAATGGTTCATGTCTGCTCTCACCGAGTGCTGCAAAGTTCAGGATAATCTCCGCTGATCAGGAGGTGCAGACTGCCGCCTTCTGGCTGAAACAGGCATAGCAGCAGGGTGCTGGGACAAGCTGTTGAGACCTTTATAGGGTGAGGTTAAATGAACCAGCGCGCCTGGGCCGACAAATCCGCAGCCAGGATGAGGGAATACCTGCTGCATTTACCCCGGATTTCTGGGCTTTCCGCAGCTCTTCTGTCATCATCATCATAGGCAGTCCCTTGAAATCGAAGCAGACTTGCCGCCACTCTAAAAATGAGTTCTCGAGTGGCTGAACAGTCCAATACAGGAATTACAGTCTCTGTCATAGGTGGGACAGATAGTCGTTGAGGGAAAAGGTGGGTGGGACAGATTTGTCGCATGCTCCTTCCGCTGCCTACGCTTGATTTCTGCATGCTCTCGGCGATGAGACTCAAGGTGCTCAGGGCCCTCCCGGATGCTCTTCCTCCGCTTAGGGCGGCCTTGGGCCAGGGATTCCCAGGTGTCAGTGGGGATGTTGCATTTTATCAAGGAGGCTTTGAAGGTGTCCATGAAATGTTTCCTCTGCCCACCTGGAGCTCGCTTGCCAGGTAGGAGTTCCGAGCAGAGCACTTGCTTTGGGAGTCTCGTGTCGGGCATGCGAACAATGTGGCCCGCCCAGCGGAGCTGGTTGAGTTTGGTCAGTGCTTCAATGCTGGGGACGTTGGCCTGATCGAGGACACTAGCGTTGGTCCGTCTGTCCTCCCAGGGGATTTGCAGGATCTTGCGCCACAGTTATGAGGGCTGAGTGGGAGAATCCCCATGGAAATTAAAGGTTCCAGGTGCAGAGCTTTGGACGATGGGCGAATATATCGGCAGTGGGCCTTGTGGGGATCATCACCCTACACTGGGGGAGGGATCAAAATTCGGTCCCGCCGTTTCTGAGGCGGTGACACCGGCTGATTTCAGCGCCAGGCGGTGGGTGCCATCTCAAACTGCCGAATTCAGTTTTTCCATCCAAAGATGAGAGAGTTGCTAATGGAGCGGGAGCTCAGGAGGCCCACCGAATTTCCCCACGTTCCTGCGGTATGCAAGATGAAAAAAAAGAAAAAAAAGATTCCGGCACTTTCCCTCGCGCACACCCACACTACCCCACCAACCCCTGTAATACATAAACGCTAAAAAATAAACATAACCACTGACCTTGATCTCTGGACGCTCCCGCTCTGGGATCCCCCAATATCCCACCACCTTTCCCGGGCTTTACGGACACCTGCCGGACTCACCGAATCTCGCAGCAGCGTCGGCAAGGGGGCGTTACATGCTCGATGATGTCATGACATGGATGGCGGCAGAGCGTGCAGCGGTAAGTCTTGGCCCCGCTCCCACTGCCCGACTAAATTTACTGTGAGCCGAGGAACAACTTGATACGTCCTTACTACACAGTATAAATGCACACGAGGCCCATGCTTGAGAGAAGGTCAGTCTGTGACCTGTCCTTTATTCCTTAGCACTCAAGTGAAGAAGGTGGGTGGAGCTTCCCCTTTTATACCTGAAGGTCCAGGTTAGGAGTGTCTCCCACCTAGTGGTCATTGTTCTCATGGTGTACAACTTAGGTCAGATTATACATGGGTTACAATGCTGTTTGAATAATAACATCACCTCCCCCCCAAAGTCTTATTGGGATCACAGGTTGAGTCTCTCTGGTGGTTTACACTCTCTTGTAGAGCGCCTGAGTTGGGGCTCCGGTTGTTGGGCGCTGGCCTGAGTGTCTGCTGTTTGTGGACCCTCAGGCCTATCCAGACTGCCCACAGTAATTGGGCTCTCCTCCCTTTGGTTCCGGTGTTCGGTCACTTGTGGTGGAGTGAACTCTACATCGTGTTCTTCCTCTGCTTCTTCTATGGGGTTGCTGAACCTCCTTTTTGTTTGATCCACGTGTTTGCGGCAGATTTGTCCATTGGTAAGTTTAACTACCAGAATCCTATTTCCCTCTTTATCAATCACAGTGCCTGCGAGCCATTTGGGCCCTGCAGCATAGTTGAGGACAAAAACAGGATCATTTACATCAATACATCGCGCCCTGTAATGGCAGTCACATTGTGGCTGGCGCCTGCTCTCGACAATTTCTTTCATGGTGGGGTGTATAAGGGATAGCCAGGTTTTGAGCGTCCTTTTCATTAGCAGCTCTGCGGATGGAACCACTGTGAGCGAATGTGGTCGGGATCTATAGGCCAACAGGAGGCGTGATAAGCAGGTTTGTAGGGAACCCCTTTGGATTCTGACCATCCCCTGTTTGATTATCTGCACTGCTCGTTCTGCCTGGCCGTTTGAGGCCAGTTTGAATGGTGCCGTTCTGACATGGTTAATTCCATTTCCTGCCATGAAATCCTGGTTGTGAAGCACAGGCCATTGTCGCTGACCAAGACGTCCGGTAGACCTTGGGCGGCGAACATTGCCTGTAGACTTTCTACCGTGGCAGAGGCTGTGCTTGAATTTAAAATGACACACTCGATCCATTTGGAGTAGGCGTCTACTACAACCAAAAACATTTTTCCCATGAAAGGACCTGCGTAGTCCACATGGATGCGTGACCAAGGCTTGGCGGGCCATGGCCAGGGGCTAAGGGGGGCTTCCCTGGGCGCATTGCCCAGCTAGGCACATGTGCTGCACCTGCGAACACAAAGTTCAGACCTGCGTCTATCCCTGGCCACCAAACGTGTGACCTGGCAATTGCCTTCATCATGATAATGCCCGGGTGCTCATTGTGGAGTTCTTTGATGAACACCTCTCTGCCCATCTGGGGCATGACTACGTGGTTTCCCCACAGTAGGCAATCGGCCTGAATCGAGAGTTCATCCCTGCGCCTGTGAAATGGTTTAAATTCCTCAGGCCATGCCCTGTACGTGGCTGCCCAGTCCCCATTCAGGACACATTTCTTGACTAGAGACAATAGCGGGTCTCTATTTGTCCAGACTTTAATCTGACGGGCTGTCACGGGTGAGCCTTCGCTTTCGAAAGATTCAATAACCATGACCATCTCAGCAGCATGCTCGGTAGCCCTCTCAGTGGTGGCTAGTGGGAGCCTGCTGAGTGCATCGGCGCAGTTTTCGGTGCCCGGTCTGTGCCGAATTGTATAGTCATAGGCGGCTAACATGAGTGCCCACCTCTGTATGCAGGCCGATGCGTTTACATTTATGGCCTTGTTGTCGGCCAAAAGGAACGTTAGGGGTTTGTGATCTGTCTCCAGCTCAAATATACACATGCGAGCGCCTCCTTTTCTACCATCCCGTAACCCCTTTCTGCCTGGGACAGACTCCTGGAGGCATAAGCTACCGGCTGTAACTGACCCTTGAAATTGACATGCTGCAACACACACCCGACACCATAGGACGACGCATCGCACGTTAACACAAGTTTCTTACATGGGTTGTATAGTGTTAACAGAGTGTTGGAGCATAACAAATTGCGTGCTCTATTAAAAGCCCTTTCCTGGCTGTCCCCCCAGACCCATTCGCGACCTTTGCATCGAAGCACGTGTAGCGGCTCTAACAGCGTGCTCAACTTGGGAAGAAAGTTACCAAAATAGTTCAGGAGCCCCAGGAACGAACGCAGCTCCGTCGTGTTACGGAGTCTGGGTGCTCTCTGGATCGCTTCCGTCTTGGATGCAGTAGGGTTGATCCCGTCTGCTGCTACCCTCATCCCCAGAAATTCTAACTCCGAAGCTAGGAAGACGCACTTCGCCTTTTTCAGTCGCAGCCCTACCCGGTTGAGTCTGCGTAGCACCTCCTCCAGGTTGTGGAGGTGTTCTTCAGTATCACGACCCGTGATGAAGATGTCGTCCTGAAAAACCACCGTCCCTGGAATCGACTTGAGGAGGCTTTCCATATTTCGTTGGAAGATCGCGGCGGCTGAGCGAATCCCGAACGGACATCTGTTGTACTCAAACAACCCCTTGTGTGTCGTGATGGTGGTCAGCTCCTTCGATTCACTCGTCAGCTCCTGGGTCATGTAAGCTGAGGTCAGGTCCAATTTTGAAAAAGGTTTGCCACCGGATAGCATCGCAAAGAGGTCCTCCGCTCTCGGTAGCGGGTACTGGAGTGACACCCGATTGATGGTGGCTTTGTAATCACCACATATCCTGACCGACCCATCTGCCTTGAGCACCAGCACGATCGGGCTCGCCCAGTCACTGAATTCGACTGATGAGATGATGCCTTCCCTCAGCAGGCGGTCCAATTCGCATTCTATCTTTTCCCGCATCACGTACGGCACCGCTCTGGCCTTGTGGTGTACTGGCCTGGTGTCCGGGTTTATGTGAAGCACTACCTTGGCCCCCATGAAAGTGCCGATGCCGGGTTGAAATAATGAGTCAAATTTGTCCAGTATCTGTGAGCATGATACTCGCTCCACAGAGGAAATTGCATTGACATCGCCCCATTTCCAGTTCATGACAGCAAGCCGACTCCTCCCCAGTAGTGCGGGACCGTCCCCTGGGACAATCCAGAGTGGCAATCTGTTCTCCGAATCTTTGTGGGTCACGACTACTGTGGCGCTGCCTAGCACCGGAATGATCTGCTTTGTGTAAGTCCGTAGCTGTGCGTCAATCGGCGATAATTTTGGTCTCCTGGCTTTGGACACCCACAACTTTTCGAACTGTTTGATACCCATCAGGGACTGGCTGGCCCCCGTGTCTAGCTCCATTGATACTGGGATGCCATTGAGGAGCACCTTCATCATTATCGGTGGCGTCCTGGTGTATGACCTGTATACGTGCTCCACATGAACTCGCTGAACTTCAGCTTCCAATGATTTCTCCCAGCATTCACTTCTGCAATTTCTGCAGGTATTTTGCTCATCCCTGCAAACTCTGGCTGAATGTATGCCTCCACGCCTCCAGCATGAGCTGTTGTTTGAAACAAAAGGTCCCTTGCCAGTCGATCGTCCCTGACTGCCCCTGTTATTGCCCTTGAGTGCGCCATTAACAGGTGTTGATGGCCCCATTACTGGTCACATTGTCCCTTGCAATGGTGTGAATCTCCGTTCAGCTTCCCATTGTCTCTGTCGAACTCCCCCTCTGGGTTCGACTACATGTTGGGGCATGCCCAATTGCCCTTGTCTACCTGGAGAACTGTGTACTGCCTTAACAATGTTGAATCTCTGCCCCAACCATTCCTTAACACAGTACCTCTCGTCTGTTCTGCTAGTGGCCATGCTCGCATGGCTTAAATCCCAGTTTCTCGTCGCCATTGATACGTCCTTACTATACAGTATAAATGCACACGAGGCCCATGCTTGAGAGAAGGTCAGTCTGTGACCTGTTCTTTATTCCTTAGCACTCAAGTGATGAAGGTGGGTGGAGCTTCCCCTTTTAAAAATCATGGTTTAAAAACGAGGATGAAAACACTCTACCTAAATGCACGCAGCATTCGAAATAAAGTGAATGAGTTGACGGCACAAATCATTACAAATGTATGATTTGGTGGCCATTACAGAAACATGGTTGCAAGGTGGCCAAGACTGGGAATTAAACATACAGGGGTATCTGACGATTGAGAAAGATAGGCAAGAAGGGAAAGGAGGTGGGGTAGCTCTGTTAATAAAGGATGATATCAGGGCAGTTGTGAGGGATGATATTGGCTCCAATGAACAAAATGTTGAATCATTGTGGGTGGAGATTAGAGATAGTAAGGGGAAAAAGTCACTGGTCGGTGTAGTTTATAGGCCCCCAAATAATAACTTCACGGTGGGGCGGGCAATAATCAAGGGAATAATAGAGGCATGTGAAAAAGGAACGATAGTAGTCATGGGGGATTTTAACTTACATATCGACTGGTCAAATCAAATCGCAGGAGGTAGCCTGGAGGAGGAATTCATAGAATGCATACGGGACTGTTTCTTAGAACAGTATGTAACAGAGCCTACAAGGGAGCAAGCCATCTTGGATCTGGTCCTGTGTAATGAGACGGGAAAAATAAACGATCTCCTCGTAAAAGATCCTCTCAGAATGAGTGATCACAATATGGTTGAATTTGTAATACAGATTGAGGATGAGGAAGTTGTATCAGAAACGAGGGTACTATGCTTAAACCAAGGGGACTACAGTGGGATGAGGGCAGAGTTGGCTAAAGTAGACTGGAAACAAGGACTAAACGGTGGCACAATTGAGGAACAGTGGAGGACTTTTAAGGAGCTCTTTCATAGTGCGCAAAAAAAATATATTCCAGTGAAAAAGAAGGGCGGCAAGAGAAGTGCTAACCAGCCGTGGATAACCAAAGAAATAAAGGAGAGTATCAAATTAAAAACCAATGCGTATAAGGTGGCCAAGGTTAGTGGGAAACTAGAAGATTGGGAAAATTTTAAACGACAGCAAAGAATGACTAAGAAAGCAATAAAGAAAGGAAAGATAGATTACGAAAGTAAACTGGCGCAAAACATAAAAACAGATAGTAAAAGCTTTTACCGATATATAAAATGGAAGAGAGTGACTAAAGTAAATGTTGGTCCCTTAGAAGATGAGAAGGGAGATTTAATAATGGGAAATGTGGAAATGGCTGAGACCTTAAACAATTATTTTGCTTCCGTCTTCACAGTGGAAGACACAAAAACCATGCCAAAATTTGCAGGCCACAGGAATGTGGGAAGGGAGGACCTTGAGACAATCACTATCACTAGGGGAGTAGTGCTGGACAGGCTAATGGGACTGAAGGTAGACAAGTCCCCTGGTCCTGATGAAATACATCCCAGGGTATTAAAAGAGATGGCTGAAGTTATAGTAGATGCATTCGTTATAATCGACCAAAATTCTCTGGACTCTGGGGAGGTACCAGCGGATTGGAGAGCAGCTAATGTAACGCCTCTGTTTAAAAAAGGGGGCAGGCAAAAGGCAGGTAACTATAGGCTGGTTAGTTTAACATCTGTAGTGGGGAAAATGCTTGAAACTATCATTAAGGAAGAAATAGCGGGACATCTGGATAGGAATAGTGCAATCAAGCAGACACAGCATGGATTCATGAAAGGGAAATCATGTTTAACGAACTTACTGGAATTCTTTGAGGATATAACGAGCGTGGTGGATCGAGGTGTACCAATGGATGTGGTGTATTTTGATTTCCAAAAGGCATTCGATAAGGTGCCACACAAAAGGTTACTACAGAAGATAGGGGTACGCGGAGTCGGAGGAAATGTATTGGCATGGATAGAGAATTGGCTGGCGAACTGAAAGCAGAGAGTCGGGATAAATGGGTCCTTTTCCGGTTGGAAATCAGTGGTTAGTGGTGTGCCACAGGGATCAGTGCTGGGACCACAGCTGTTTACTATATACATAGATGACCTAGAAGAGGGGACAGAGTGTAGTGCAACAAAATTTGCAGATGACACTAAGATTAGTGGGAAAGCGGGTTGTGTAGAGGACTCAGAGAGACTGCAAGGAGATTTGGATAGGTTAAGTGAATGGGCTAAGGTTTGGCAGATGGAATACAATGTCGGAAAGTGTGAGGTCATCCACCTTGGGAAAAAAAACAGTAAAAGGGAATATTATTTGAATGGGGAGAAATTACAACATGCTGTGGTGCAAAGGGACCTGGAGTCCTTGTGCATGAATCCCAAAAGGTTGGTTTGCAGGTGCAGCGGGTAATCAGGAAGGCAAATGGAATATTGGCCTTCATTGCAAAAGGGATGGAGTACAAAAGCAGGGAGGTCTTGCTGCAACTGTATAAGGTATTGGTAAGGCCGCACCTGGAGTACTGCGTGCAGTTTTGGTCACCTTACTTAAGGAAGGATATACTAGCTTTGGAAGGGGTACAGAGACGATTCACTAGGCTGATTCGAGAAATGAGGGGGTTACCTTATGATGATAGATTGAGTAGACTGGGTCTTTACTCCTTGGAGTTCAGAAGGATGAGGGGTGATCTTATAGAAACATTTAAAATCATGAAAGGGATGGACAAGATAGAGGCAGAGAGGTTGTTTCCATTGGTGGGGGAGACTAGAACTAGGGGGCACAGCTTCAAAATACGGAGGAGCCAATTTAAAACCGAGTTGAGAAAAAAGTTGATCCAGTCTCTCCTCATATGTCAATCCAGCCATCCCGGGTATCAGTCTGGTGAACCTTCGCTGCACTCCCTCAATAGCAAGAACGTCCTTCCTCAGATAAGGAGACCAAAACTGAACACAATATTCCAGGTGAGGCATCACTAAGACCTTGTACAACTGCAGTAAGACCTCCCTACTCCTATACTCAAATCTCCTAGCTATGAAGGCCAACATACCATTTTCCTTCTTCACTGCCTGCTATACCTGTATGCCAACTTTCAATAACTGATGAACGATGACACCCAGTTCTCGGTGCACCTCCCCTTTTCCTAATCTGCCGCCATTCAGATAATATTCTGTCTTCGTGTTTTTGCCCCCAAAGTGGATAACCTCACATTTATCCACATTATACTGCATCTGCCATGCATTTGCCCACTCACCTAACCTGTCCAAGTCACCCTGCAACCTCTTAGCATCCCCCTCACAGCTCACACCACCACCCAGTTTAGTTTAATCTGCAAACTTGGAGATATTACACTCAATTCCTTCATCTAAATCGTTAATGTATATTGTAAAGAGCTGGGGTTCAGCACTGAGCCCTGCGGCACTCCACTAGTCACTGCCTGCCATTCGGAAAAGGACCCGTTTATCCTGACTCTCTGCTTCCTGTCTGCCAACCAGTTCTCTATCCACATCAGTATATTACCCCCAATACATTGTGCTTTAATTCTGCACACCAATCCCTTGTGTGGGACCTTGTCAAAGACCTTTTGAAAGTCCAAATGCACCACATCCACTGGTTTGCCCTTGTCCACTCTGCTAGTTACATCCTCAAAAAATTGCAGAAGATTTGTCAAGTATGATTTCCCCTTCATAAATCCATGCTGACTTGGACCGATCCTGTCACTGCTTTCCAAATGCGCTGCTATTTCATCCTTAATGATTGATTCCAACATTTTCCGCACTACTGATGTCAGGCTAACCGATCTATAATTACCCACTTTCTCTCTCCTTCCCTTTTTAAAAAGTGGTGTTACATTAGCTACCCTCCAGTCCATCGGAATTGATCCAGAGTCGATAGACTGTTGGAAAATGATCACCAATGCATCTACTATTTCTAGGGTCACTTCCTTAAGTACTCTGGGATGCAGACTATCAGGCCCCGGGGATTTCCCGGCCTTCAATCCCATCAATTTCCCCAACACAATTTTGCGCCTAATAAGGATATCCTTCAGTTCCTCCTTCTCACTAGACCCTCGGTCCCCTAGTACTTCTGGAAGGTTATTTGTGTCTTCCTTCATGAAGACAGAACCAAAGTATTTGTTCAATTGGTCTGCCATTTCTTTGTTCCCCATTATAAATTCACCTGATTCCGACTGCAAGGGACCTATGTTTGTCTTCACTAATCTTTTTCTCTTCACATATCTAGAGAAGCTTTTGCAGTTAGTTTTTATGTTCCCAGCAAGCTTCTTCTCGTACTCTATTTTCCCCCTCTTAATTAAACCCTTTGTCCTCCTCTGCTGAATTCTAAATTTCTCCTAGTCCTCAGGTTTGCTGCTTTTTCTGGCCAATTTATATGCCTCTTCCTTGGATTTAACACTATCCTTAATTTTCCTTGTTAGCCATGGTTGAGCCACCTTCCCCTTTTTATTTTTACTACAGACAGGGATGTACAATTGCTGAAGTTCATCCATGTGATCTTTAAATGTTTGCCATTGCCGATCCACCCTCAACCCTTTAAGTATCATTTGCCAGTCTATTCTAGCCAATTCACGCCTTATACGGTCGAAGTTACCTTTACTTAAGTTCAGGACCCTAGTTTCTGAAATAACTGTCACTCTCCATCTTAATAAACAATTCTACCATATTATGGTCACTCTTCTGTCGAAATCTCGACTCCCGATAAACAACTCAGGCACCTTCAGCTCCGACAGAAGTTTCTTTAATTTACTTGCAGCAAGGGGAAAGGTCTCACCCAGTCAAAGGCTACGTGGAGACCCCCTGAAATGGTACAATTTCATGAGATATTTATACAGTAAAACCCAAGTTATGGCCTCTCCCTGTGTATTGGCTCTGTCTCGCAGTCAGTGAATACAGATAAAGAGTTAATTACTACATCCTTGTCCTGACATGGTTTCCAGATATTTCCTTTTGTCAGGGTTATTAGTTGGCCAGCCGGCCATCACTCGATGAGAGTGTGGTAATGAGCTATTATCTGCCTTGCATTGTGTCAGGATTGTCCAGTTTCCTGGTCAGTTATCTTTTTGCATTAAATGGATGAGGTCTCTACAAGAGATAATGGCTGGTGGTTTGAGTACTTCGAAAAGAGTGGGGTGGAGTGGAACTGGTGTTGTATAGACAATAGGAGAGCACCATGGGGGGTACTTGTCTCAGCAGGACTTGCCTCCGAACTGTCTGGTGGCTATCAGCCATTTCAAGCCAGGTTTAGCTGTTTATGCAAACCGACTGCTGGTTGCAGAAATTTCTGGAAGGACAGGACTCCATTTTGTTTTATATTAAAAAGGGCACAAAAATATAGTGTGGTACAGCTTAGATAAAAATACATTTCCACATTCCCCCATTTTGTCCTTCACAAGGACAACTTAATCCATTCTGATCTTGCACAGTCTCTCTATTTCCATTTCCACACAAGAGCCTTCAGTAGTTGTTGCAACCATAACTCTAGCTGTGGTCTCAGTAGGTAACATGGTTTTTCCCACCCTGGCACAGCAACACTTGACCAAGACAAATAAAAGATATAGGGCGAAGACTATCAGTAGGAATATGATCAAACCCTGTACTAAAGATCTCCCTAGGGATCCCAACCATCCCGATGCCCAACCCCACAAGGTGATACCATCCTGGCCAACTGTCTGTTTATACTCTATTACCTTTTTCCTAATGTATTCAGATCGACTGCCGATTTCTTCTGATTTATCTGGGATATACGTACAGCATTCTCCACCTATTAATGCGCATGTCCCTCCTTCCTTGGCTAGGAGATAATCTAAGGCCATACGATTTTGGAGAGCCGCTGTTCGAATAGCTACCATTTCATCATTCAGCCTTTCAAAGGCTTGGGAAGTTGTGTTGGCTACTGATTCGACTAAGTTAGCCAGTTCCCGTAACTGCCATTTGGTTGATGCTATTCCATAGGGTGGCACCATTACCTTGAATATTCCATTTAGCCATGTCAAATCCTGTTTAATTCTATGACTTCCATAGGCCTCCCTTAGAGTCTTTGTTGTTCTGATAAAGGGTACCACATATCCTAAGTAACAGGACCCTGTCCAGTTGGCTGGTAACCATGGGTAGACTTTATAGCCACAAATAAAGTAGGTGCAATTATAGGACGTCAGCTCCTGGTCCTTTCGCGCCATCCATACTCGAGTGGTCTCACCTTCCCACCCTTCACCTGTGGCTTTGTTATGGACCATTGTCCAGCCAACGGTTGCTATCTTTCTCCCATCAGTGGGATTAGTTGTGGCTTGCCATTTAGTCATTTTGGAACACTTGCTGCGTCCCATTTCTGGTCCTTTAGTCTCATCACGCACTAGGCATATTATACCCTCAGGATTTCTTATTCTGGGAGTAATGTTTAGGAAGGGAGGCTGATGGTTATTATTATAATTGGGCTGGTACCATCCCTGGAAGGTTGTAAGTTTATACCCCGCTGACCTCCATTCTGTTTGCTCCTTCGTTTCTGACACCTTGGTTAGGTTTGTCCTATTTTGCACTATCAACCATTCTACCATTTCTGATTCGTTAAAGGGGACAGGTCTTAGGGGAATACCCCCTTTGGAGTGGACAGGTACATGGGAACATAGCCAACTACTCGACAAGTTTCTTTTTTGAGCATACTTATGACTCAGTGCCATAAATACTTTTATTTGCAGTTCCCTTCGGTGTCGTGTCTGTATCCCTGGCATAATCAATAATGCAAAGTAAAACCCTGTCAAGCCCAACACCATCAGTCCCCATAGTCCATACAGTTCCTTATTCAGTCTTCCTTTTTCTGTTCCTCTGGTTCCTTCTTCCCTTCCTCCTGGTCGGGTGCCCTTTTGCAATGGGACGCATGGATCCATGTTGGTCTTTCCTTTACCTTGATTGCAGTATTGGTCGCCAACAAAACCTGGCATGGTCCTTCAAATCTTGGCTATAAACTGCTTTTTCTTTTAAAGATTTTGATGTAAATGAATCCCCAGGGCTCCAGGTTATGACACTTCCCTTCCACTAGCTTGACTTGAGCTTCCTTTACCTGTGAATGAAAGCTGGAAATACATTTGGTTAGTGCAATACAATAATTCAACATATTTTCCTCCATTTTGTGGATGTCCATTTGTTTTGCAGTAAATGGTGCTGTAAAAGGTAGTCGTTGGGGACGTCCCATAACTATCTCATGCGCTGACAGGCCTGTTGTTCTGTTAGTTGCAGATCGCATTACCATCAAAGCTAAGGGCAGCAGTTCTGTCCATTTCAGTCCAGTGTCATTACATAATTTTGCCAGCTTATTTTTAACCATTCCATTATATCTTTCAACAAGTCCAGCTGATTGTGGATGATAACTGCAATGAAAACATTGATTAATCTGCAAAGCTTTACACATTTCTCTTATAACAGTTCCCGTGAAATGTGACCCGTTATCACTAGAAAGCTTAGCAGGGATTCCGAAGCACGGTACGATTTCTTTTAACAAACATTTAGCAACAGTAGTGGCATCGGCCTTTTTACATGGAAAGGCTTCAATCCATCTAGAGAACACATCTACAATAACTAATACATACTTGAATCCCATACACATAGGTAATTCAATAAAATCCATTTGTAAATGTACAAAAGGCCCCACTGGATTTGGGTAGGAGGCAGATTCTACTTTTTCCGTCTTACCCGGATTCATTGTCTGGCTGGTAACACAATTTTCACAGATTTGTTTTGCAATTGCCGAAATACATGGTGCATACCAAGTTGCCAAAATATAATCTGCCAATCCCCCTTTGCCTGCATGTGTGAATGTATGAACACATCGGGCAATCCATGGAAGTAAGGATTTGGGGGCCACCATGCGGCCGTCGTGGTGAACCCATATTCCTTCTGGATTTTTATAACATTGATCCTTCGTCCAGGTCACCACCTCCTCCGTACTGGCCTGTGTCTGAAAGGCCAGCACGTCATTAATAGTGGGTGGCGGGTCTGAGCAATTATTTTCCTTAGTGGGAACAATGACACCTGCATCCCCCCTTTTGTCAGAGCTGCTGACTTAGCTGCATTATCAGCTCTGGCATTTCCAAGTGCTACCTCATTCAACTGGCCTGTATGTGCTTGGCATTTGATAATGGCAAGTTTCAAGGGGCATTGAATGGCTCGCAGGAGATTTTCCACTTGTTCTGAATTTTGATAATGGTTCCTGAAGAAGTCAGGTACCCGCGAATCTTCCAAATTTGTCCATAGTCATGTGATACCCCAAAAGCATACCTGGAGTCGGTGTAGATATTAACTGTTTGACCTTCAGCCAGAATACAGGGCTCGAGTTAACGCAAACAATTCGGCTTGTTGGGCTGAAAAGGAGTCTGGAAGAGAGGCTGTTTCGACAACATTAAACTGGGTTACAATTGCATAAGCCGCTCTAAGTGTCGAGGAGACTTCAGGGGTGCAGCGATCCCACCCGATCTCACCCCGTTCAGGTGGAGTGTATCATCGGCATGAAGCCTCAAAACCTCCCCCAGGAACTTGCACCTCACTCCCTGAGTAGTCTCACGGAAACTCTGCCCCAGCCACTCCTCACCGCGTGGAGGGCTTTTCTGTACAGGCTGCTCCTGCACACTCTCCACTGGCATGGCACCTTGCCGTTCGATGGAGTCAGGGTGGGGGGATCCAATGGAGGGCTATCTCTGCAGGAGTCCTTCTCTGCACCAATGGGGATGTGGGGTGGAGAGTGTTACGCAGAGCAGTCGTAAGCAACAGATTGTTAAGCGCCCTCACGGACTCTCAGGCTGCATAAGAGTCCATGAAACATGTATATATTTGGTGTGAGAGGTAGCAGCCCCTGCATAGTTACTTGAAGGGTTTGCTCCTCAAATTTGGGTACATTTCAGGCCCAAGCCCCTAATCTTTGGCCACCTGGTGCAGAGTGGGGTGGGTAAGTCGGAGGATTTTCTCCTGGACCTGCTGGTGGGTGTGGCTTAAACAGCAAAGTGTAGGTCTAGGATGGGTGGGTTTATGGGGGTGGGGGTGAATGGGGTGCTCTGGCTGCCTACCTCTCTTCTGCGGTCTTACCCATGCCTGAGTGGCCCTGCAAACATAACAACATAACATAAGAAGATAAGAAATAGGAGCAAGAGTCGGCCGTTCGGCCCCTCGAGCCTGCTCCACCATTCAATGAGATCATGGCTGATCTTCTACCTCAACTCCACTTTCCTGCACTGACCCATATCCCTCGATTCCCTTAATATTCAAAAATCTATCAATCTCGGCCTTGAATATATTCAAAGACTGACTTTCAATGGAGTGCAACAGCATAGAGTGGCATTTGTGAGTTTGGTAAGTGGGTGAGTTTTAAGGGTGATTCTCTTTAAACCATTTGGAGGCTGGAGTAAATTGTTAGTGGCAATTGCCAGTAGCTTCTAAGTAAATAGCAGTTTAATTTAAATGGAAAAAGTTAAATAGTTGGGAATCTTTCAGGTTAAGGCAGAGAAAAACAAGGTAACTCTCCAGTGGGAGGCAATTAACAGCTAGTTAAAACCAGTTCTGTAAATGACTGACCAGTAGTGAGCCATCTGATCTAGATACAGTTTAACAAGAGGCAGCTCGTGCAGAGCTCGGAGTGCAGCAGCTTAGAGTGGCATTCGTGAGTTTGGTAAGTGGGTGAGTTTTAAGGGCAAGTGGGTGGAAGATGCTGTTTTGTCTTGTTTTTCCTACCAGTGCTGACACTAGAGCAGCTGATAAGGAGTGCGAGAGCAGGAGACGGAGGCCCAGAGACCAGCCCAACCAGTTGCAGACAAAGATAGAGGGGTGCAAAATCGAGAGGTGACGTCACAGCCAAGCTAGTAAGTGGTTGGCTGTTCGACTGGTAAGTATAACTCTCTTTTAGATTGACTTTTAGATTAGTTTAATTGGCAGCGAACTACTAAGTAGCTGTTTGGTGTTTAAGTAAATTTTAGTAAGTAAATTAATTTAAGGGTTAAGTCATGGCAGGAGAGCTCGGACCCATGTCATGCTCCTCCTGTGCTATTTGGGAAGTCAGGGACGCTGCAGTGTGTCCAGCTGCAGCTCCTGATAGAACACATGATGACACTGGAGCTGTGGATGGACTCACTCTGGAGCATGCGCAATGCTGAGAATGTTGTGGATAGCACATTTAGTGAGTTGGTCACACCGCAGGTAAGGGTCAGGACAGATGGTGAATGGGTGACCAAGAGACAAGGCAAGAGCAGGAAGGTAGTGCAGGAGTCCCCTGCGGTCATCTCCCTCCAAAACAGATATACCGTTTTGGATACTGTTGGGGGAGCTGACTTACCAGGGGAAGGCACCAGCAGCCAGGTTCATGGCACCGTGGGTGGCTCTGCTGCACAGAAGGGTGGGAAAAAGAGTGGGAGAGCTACAGTGATAGGAGACTCTATTGTAAGGGGAGTAGATAGGAGTTTCTGCGGCCGCAACCGATACTCCAGGATGGTATGTTGCCTCCCTGGTGCAAGGGTCAAGGATGTCTCAGAGCGGCTGCAGAGCATTCTGGAGAAGGAGGTTGAACAGCCAGTTGTCGTGGAACATGTAGGTACCAGCGATATAGGTAAGATGTGGGAAGAGGTCCTGCAAGCTGAATTTAGGGAGCTAGGAGTTAAATTAAAAAGTAGGACCTCAAAGGTAGTAATCTCTGGATTGCTACAGTGCCATGTGCTAATCAGAGCAGAGGGAGCAGGATAGTTAGAATAAATACGTGGCTTGAGCAGTGGTGCAAGAGGGAGGGATTCAAATTCCTGGGACATTGGAACCAGTTCTGGGGGAAGTGGGACCTGTACAAAAGGGATGGAATTTTTTGAGGATGTTTCCAGTAGAGTGGACAATGGGAGAACCAGTTGATGTGGTGTATTTGGACTTACAGAAGGCTTTCGACAAGGTCCCACACAAGAGATTAATGTGCAAAGTTAAAGCACATGGGATTGGGGGTCGTGTGCTGACGTGGATTGAGAACTGGTTGGCAGACAGGAAGCAAAGAGTAGGAATAAATGGGTACTTTTCAGAATGGCAGGCTAGTGGGGTACCGCAAGGTTCTGTGCTGGGGCCCCAGCTGTTTGCATTGTACATTAATAATTTAGATGAAGGGATTAAATGTAGTATCTCCAAATTTGCAGATGACACTAAGTTGGATGGCAGTGTGAGCTGCGAGGAGGATGCTATGAGGCTGCAGAGTGACTTGGATAGGTTAGGTTAGTGGGCAAATGCATGGCAGATGAAGTATAATGTGGATAAATGTGAGGTTATCCACTTTGGTGGCAAAAACAGAGAGACAGACTATTACCTGAATGGTGACAGATTAGGAAAAGGGGAGGTGCAACGAGACCTGGGTGTCATGGTACATCAGTCATTGAAGGTTGGCATGCAGGTACAGCAGGCGGTTAAGAAAGCAAATGGCACGTTGGCCTTCATAGCGAGGGGATTTGAGTACAGGGGCAGGGAGGTGTTACTACAGTTGTACAGAGCCTTGGTGAGGCCACACCTGGAGTATTGTGTACAGTTTTGGTCTCCTAACTTGAGGAAGGACATTCTTGCTATTGAGGAAGTGCAGCGAAGGTTCACCAGATTGATTCCTGGGATGGCGGGACTGATATATCAAGAAAGACTGGATCAACTGGGCTTGTATTCACTGGAGTTCAGAAGAATGAGAGGGGATCTCATAGAAACGTTTAAAATTCTGATGGGTTCAGACAGGTTAGATGCAGGAAGAATGTTCCCAATGTTGGGGAAGTCCAGAACCAGGGGTCACAGTCTAAGGATAAGGGCTAAGCCATTTAGCACTGAGATGAGGAGAAACTTCTTCACCCAGAGAGAGGCCAATTCACTAAATATATTCAAAAGGAGTTAGATGTAGTCCTTACTACTCGGGGGATCAAGGGGTATGGCGAGAAAGCAGGAATGGCGTAATGAAGTTGCATGTTCAGCCATGAACTCATTGAATGGCGGTGCAGGCTCGAAGGGCCGAATGGCCTACTCCTGCACCTATTTTCTATGTTCCTATGTTTATATGTTTCCTCTTCGTTTCCGGCGGTTTTCTCGGTGGTACAGCTCTTTTTCGGCGAAAAACCACTCGGTGAAAGTTTCCTCTTCTTTCTTAAAGAGTCCCGCCGACATTTTCAAAATACCGCTGGGGACCGCCCACAGGCACCGCGCGCACCACCGATAAAACCACCACTGTCCAAGTTTTGCCTTCGCGGTGACCTGTATGCAAGATCAGTAAAACGGCCCACAAAAAGCTGCCGGAGCTGCGCGGTCGGTGAGTACCCTGCAAAGAAAGGGAAGTTAAGGAGTTTTTTATGTAATTATTTAAAAATTCTCTCATGACGATTAAGTTTAAAAGGCTCTGGAGAATGTTTTCTAAATTTTTATTTTTTGTTTCATTGAAAATATTTTTTTTGAGTTTGCCTCCTTCCCTAGGCCCGACCGCAGCCTCGGTCTAAATTTTGAGTACTTACTGCCCATTCTGGTTAAGAACCGCCCAATTTCGCCCAGGATCGTGTTTAGCCACCGAGATTCTACATGTAAGATCCGTTTTCTTGCCGGGCGATATTTTTTCCCTTTGTTATGGAATTTTTCACCAGCGTTATTTGAAGAATCTTAGCAGTCTTTTTGGGCGGCAATCCAGCAGTGTGGGCTTTAGGGAAAGTCTAGCCCTCTGGGGTAGAGAATTCCAAAGATTCACCACCCTCTGAGTGAAGAAATTTCTCCTCATCTCAGTCCTAAATGGCCGACCCCTTATTCTGAGACTGTGACCCCTGGTTCTCGACTCCCCAGCCGGGGGAAACATCCTCCCTGCATCTACTCTGTCAAGACCTGTAAGAATGTTGTATGTTTCAATGAGATCATCTCTCATTCTTCTAAACTCTTGTGAATATAGGCCTAGTCTACTCAATCTCTCCTCATAGGACAATCCCCCCATCCCAGGGATCAGTCTGGTGAACAAGTGATGTTCTCGGGTTCATTTGATGTCTTCTGCGATTGGTGAGCAGCGCGGGGTACTGAGTGTCTTGCAGGCACTGTTTCGCAACATTGTGGTTTAGTTGGGAAGGTTCCCTTTGCTTTTGTTGGGACTTTGTTGCTTATTTTGGCTTCTTTCAGTTGACTGGACCATGTTTTTTGTTCCTATATTAGTGGTGCCCCAAAAGGCGGAATTGTGATGATTCTTGGTTTGTGACTTTGGGACAACCCAGTGTCACCCTTACACAAAAGCGAAATACTGCGGATGCTGGAATCTGAAACAAAAACAGAACATGCTGCAAATCTCAGCTGGTCAGGCAACATCTGTCGAGAGAGATTTCAGGTCGATGGCCCTTTGTCAGAACTGGCGAATGTTCAAAAAGAACAGATTCTTAAGGAACACTGAAAGGGGGAGGGGAGGAAAGGACGAAAGGAAGGTCTCTGATAGGGTGGAAGGCAGGAGAGATTAGAGAGACAAAAGGGATGATGGGCCAAATTCAAATGGTAATGACAGAAGTTAGATAAAGGTTAGTCTAGATAGGGTGTGAATGGCAGAGTAATATAGAAAACATAGAAATATAAAAAACAGGTGCAGGAGTAGGCCATTCGGCCCTTCGAGCCTGCACCACCATTCATAGAAACATAGAAACATAGAAAATAGGTGCAGGAGTAGGCCATTTGGCCCTTCGAGCCTGCACCGCCATTCAATGAGTTCATGGCTGAACATGCAAATTCAGTACCCCATTCCTGCTTTCTCACCATACCCCTTGATCCCCCTAGTAGTAGGAACTACATCTAACTCCTTTTTGAATATATTTAGTGAATTGGCCTCAACAACTTTCTGTGGCAGAGAATCCACAGGTTCACCACTCTCTGGGTGAAGAAGTCTCTCCTCATCTCGGTCCTAAATGGCTTATCCCTTATCCTTGGACTGTGACCCTGGTTCTGGAATTCCCCAACATTAATAAGAACATAAGAACATAAGAACATAAGAATTAGGAACAGGAGTAGGCCATCTAGCCCCTCGAGCCTGCTCCGCTATTCAACAAGATCATGGCTGATCTGGCCGTGGACTCAGCTCCACTTACCCGCCCGCTCCCATAACCCTTAATTCCCTTATTGGTTAAAAATCTATCTATCTGTGATTTGAATATATTCAATGAGCTAGCCTCAACTGCATCCTTGGGCAGAGAATTCCACAGATTCATAACCCTCTGGGAGAAGAAATTCCTTCTCAACTCGGTTTTAAATTGGCTCCCCCGTATTTTGAGGCTGTGCCCCCTAGTACTAGTCTCCCCAACCAGTGGAAACAACCTCTCTGCCTCTATCATGTCTATCCCTTTTATTATTTTAAATGTTTCTATAAGATCACCCCTCATCCTTCTGAACTCCAACGAGTAAAGACCCAGTCTACTCAATCTATCATTATAAGGTAACCCCCTCATCTCCGGAATCAGCCTAGTGAATCGTCTCTGTACTCCTTCCAAAGCTAGTATATCCTTCCTTAGTAAGGTGACCAAAACTGCACGCAGCACTCCAAGTGCGGCCTCACCAATACCCTGTACAGTTGCAGCAGGACCTCCCTGCTTTTGTACTCCATCCCTCTCGCAATGAAGGCAACATTCCATTTGCCTTCCTGATTAACTGCTGCACCTGCAAACTAACTTTTTGGGATTCATGCCAGGTCCCTCTGCACCACAGCATGTTGTAATTTCTCCCCATTCAAATAATATTACCCCTTTTACTGTTTTTTTTTCCAAGGTGGATGACCTCACATTTTCCGACATTGTATTCCGTCTGCCAAACCTTAGCCCATTCGCTTAACCTATTTAAATCTCTCTGCAGCCTCTCTGTGTCCTCTACACAACCCGCTTTCCCACTAGTCTTTGTGTCATCTGCAAATTTTGTTACATTACATTCTGTCCCCTCTTCCAGGTCACCTATGTATATTGTAAACAGTTGTGGTCCCAACACCGATCCCTGCGGCACACCACTAACCACTGATTTCCAACCCGAAAGCACCCATTTATCCCGACTCTCTGCTTTCTGCCAGCCAGCCAATTATCTGTCCATGCTAATACATTTCCTCTGACTCCGCGTACCTTTATCTTCTGCAGCAACCTTTTGTGTGGCACCTTATCGAATGCCTTTTGGAAATCTAAATACACCACATCCATCGGTACACCTCTATCCACCATGCTCGTTATATCCTCAAAGAATTCCAGTAAATTAGTTACACATGATTTCCCCTTCATGAATCCATGTTGCATCTGCTTGATTGCACTATTCCTATCTAGATCTCCTGCTATTTCTTCCTTAATGATAGTTTCAAGCATTTTCCCCACTACAGATGTTAAACTAACCGGTCTATAGTTACCTGCCTTTTGTCTGTCCCCTTTTTTAAACAGAGGCGTTACATTAGCTGCTTTCCAATCCGATGGTACTTCCCCAGAGTCCAGAGAATTTTGGTAGATTATAACGAATGCATCTGCTATAACTTCCGCCATCTCTTTTAATACCCTGGGATGCATTTCATCAGGACCAGGGGACTTGTCTACCTTGAGTCCCATTAGCCTGTCCAGCACTACCCCCCTAGTGATAGTGATTGTCGCAAGGTCCTCCCTTCCCACATTCCCGTGACCAGCAATTTTTGGCATGGTTTTTGTGTCTTCCACTGTAAAGACTGAAGCAAAATAATTGTTTAAGGTCTCAGCCATTTCCACATTTCCCTTTATTAAATCCCCCTTCTCATCTTCTAAGGGACCAACATTTACTTTAGTCACTCTTTTCCGTTTTATATATCTGTAAAAGCTTTTACTATCTGTTTTTATGTTTTGCGCAAGTTTACTGTCGTAATCTATCTTTCCTTTCTTTATTGCTTTCTTACTCATTCTTTGCTGTCGTTTAAAATGTTCCCAATCTTCTAGTTTCCCACTAACCTTGGCCACCTTATACGCATTGGTTTTTAATTTGATACTCTCCTTTATTTCCTTGGTTTATTTCCTTGGTTATCCACAGCTGGTTATCCCTTCTCTTACCGCCCTTCTTTTTCACTGGAATATATTTTTGTTGAGCACTATGAAAAGCTCCTTAAAAGTCCTCCACTGTTCCTCAATTGTGCCACTGTTTAATCTGTGTTCCCAGTCTACTTTCGCCAATTCTGCCCTCATCCCACTGTAGTCCCCTTTGTTTAAGCATAGTATGCTCGTTTGAGACACTACTTCCTCACCCTCAATCTGTATTACAAATTCAACCATACTGTGATCACTCATTCCGAGAGGATCTTTTACTAGGAGATCGTTTATTATTCCTGTCTCATTACACAGGACCAGATCTAAGATAGCTTGCTCTCTTGTAGGTTCTGTAACATACTGTTCTAAGAAACAATCCCGTATGCATTCTATGAATTCCTCCTCAAGGCTACCCCGTGCGATTTGATTTGACCAATCAATATGTAGCTTAAAATCCCCCATGATTACTGCCGTTCCTTTTTCACATGCCTCCATTATTCCCCTGATAATTGTCCGTCCCACAGTGAAATTATTATTTGGGGGCCTATAAACTACGCCCACCAGTGACTTTTTCCCCTTACTATCTCTAATCTCCACCCACAATGATTCAACATTTTGTTCATTAGAGCCAATATCGTCTCTCACAACTGCCCTGATATCATCTTTCATTAACAGAGCTACCCCACCTCCCTTCCCCTCTTGTCTATCTTTCCGAATTGTCAGATACCCCTGTATGTTTAATTCCCAGTCTTGGCCACCCGGCAACCATGCTTCAGTAATGGCCACCAAATCATGCCCATTTGTCATGATTTATGCCGTCAACTCATTTACTTTGTTTCGAATGCTGCGTGCGTTTAGGTAAAGTGTTTTAATACTAGTTTTTAAACCATGATTTTTAGTTTTGACCCCTCCTGCAGCCCCTTTATATTCATACATATTGTCCCTTCCTATCACCTTGTGGTTTACACTTACCCCAGTACTACTCTGTTCTGTTGCCTCCTGCCTTTTGCATTCTTTCTTGGGGTTCTGTTCATCTGAGCTCTCACCCACCCTAAATAGCTCAGAGCCCTCTCCTGGGTTCCCATCCCCCTGCCAAGCTAGTTGAAAGCCCTCCCAACCGTACGATCAAAAACACCAGCAAGAACACTGCTTCCGTCTCTGTTGAGGTGTAACTTGTACAGATCCCACCTACCCCAGAAGCGGTCCCAGTTGTTCAGGAAACTAAAGCCCTCCCTCCGACACCAACGGGAGAGTGGAGAGCACCAGTTCCAACTGTCGCAGGACGGGAGAGTGGAGAGCACCAGTTCCAACTGTCACAGGACAGAGAGTGGAGAGCACCAGTTCCAACTGTCACAGGACAGAGAGTGGAGAGCACCAGTTCCAACTGTCACAGGACAGAGAATGGAGAGCACCAGTTCCAACTGTCGCAGGACAGAGAGTGGAGAGCACCAGTTCCAACTGTCACAGGACAGAGAATGGAGAGCACCAGTTCCAACTGTCGCAGGAGAGAGAGTGGAGAGCACTAGTTCCAACTGTCGCAGGAGAGAGAGAGTGGAGAGCACAGTTCCAACTGTCACAGGAGAGAGAATGGAGAGCACCAGTTCCAACTGTCACAGGACGGGAGAGCGGAGAGCACCAGTTCCAACTGTCACAGGACGGGAGAGTGGAGAGCACCAGTTCCAACTGTCACAGGACAGGAGTCACAGGACAGGACAGGCGTACTAGTTCCAACTGTCACAGGATGGGAGAGTGGAGAGCACCAGTTCCCACTGTCACAGGAGAGAGAGTGGAGAGCACTAGTTCAAAACTGTCGCAGGGGAGAGAGTGGAGAGCATGGCTGAACATGCAACTTCAGTACCCCATTCCTGCTTTCTCGCCATACCCCTTGATCCCCCTAGTAGTAAGGACTACATCTAACTCCTTTTTGAATATATTAATGAATTGGCCTCAACAACTTTGTGTGGTAGAGAATTCCACAGGTTCACCACTCTCTGGGTGAAGACGTTTCTCCTCATCTCGGTCTTAAATGGCTTACCCCTTATCCTCAGACTGTGACCCCTGGTTCTGGATTTCCCCAACATTGGGAACATTCTTCCTGCATTTAACCTGTCTAAACCCGTCAGAATTTTAAACGATTCTATGAGATCCCCTCTCATTCTTCTGAACTCCAGTGAATACAAGCACAGTTGACCCAATCTTTCTTGATATGTCAGTCCCGCCATCCCGGGAATCAGTCTGGTGAACGTTCGCTGCACTCCCTCAATAGCAAGAATGTCCTTCCTCAGGTTAGGAGACCAAAACTGTACACAATACTCTAGGTGTGGCCTCACCAAGGCCCTGTACAACTATAGTAAGACCTCCCTGCCCTTGTACTCAAATTCTCTCGCTATGAAGGGCAACGTGCTATTTGCTTTCTTAACCGCCTGCTGTACCTGCATGCCAACCTTCAATGACTGATGTACCATGACACCCAGGTCTCGTTCCACCTCCCCTTTTCCTAATCTGTCACCATTCAGATAATAGTCTGTCTCTCTGTTTTTACCACCAAAGTGGATAACCTCACATTTATCCACATTATACTTCATCTGCCATGCATTTGCCCACTGACCTAACCTATCCAAGTCACTCTGCAGCCTCATAGCATCCTCCTCGCAGCTCACACTGCCACCCAACTTAGTGTCATCCGCAAATTTGGAGATACTACATTTAATCCCTTCGTCTAAATCGTTAATGTACAATGTAAACAGCTGGGGCCCCCAGCACAGAACCTTGCGGTACCCCACTAGTCACTACCTGCCATTCTGAAAAGTACCCATTTACTCCTAATCTTTGCTTCCTGTCTGCCGACCAGTTCTCAATCCACGTCAGCACACGACCCCCAATCCCATGTGCTTTAACTTTGCACATTAATCTCTTGTGTGGGACCTTGTCGAAAGCCTTCTGAAAGTTCAAATACACCACATCAACTGGTTCTCCCTTGTCCACTCTACTGGAAACATCCTCAAAAAATTCCAGAAGATTTGTCAAGCATGATTTCCCTTTCAAAAATCCATGCTGACTTGGACCTATCATGTCACCTCTTTCCAAATGCGCTGCTATGACATCCTTAATAATTGATTCCATCATTTTACCCACTACCGATGTCAGGCTGACCGGTCTATAATTTCCTGTTTTCTCTCTCCCTCCTTTTTTAAAAAGTGGGGTTACATTGGCTCCGCTCCGCTCCATAGACTATGGAATGTTGGAAAATGACTGTCAATGCATCCGCTATTTCCAAGGCCACCTCCATCAGGCCTTGGGGATTTATCGGCCTTCAATCCCATCAATTTCCCCAACACAATTTCCCGACTAATAAGGATTTCCCTCAGTTCTTCCTTCTTACTAGACCCTCTGACCCCTTTTATATCTGGAAGGTTGTTTGTGTCCTCCTTAGTGAATACCGAACCAAAGTACTTGTTCAATTGGTCTGCCATTTCTTTGTTCCCCGTTATGACTTCCCCTGATTCTGACTGCAGGGGACCTACGTTTGTCTTTACTAACCTTCTTCTCTTTACATATCTATAGAAGCTTTTGCAGTGCATTTTAATATTCCCCGCAAGCTTCCTCTCGTATTCTATTTTCCCTGCCCTAATCAAACCTAAACAGACCAATAATAAACTTAGGGCCATTGACTTACACTAATTGAATCCAAACAGCTTTAGCTGATGAGCCAATATCTTTTTCGCAGCAGGGAGCTTGTCTCTGATAAATCAGCCTGCACCTCCTCCCTTCTGCCCTAATCCACCTCTTCTGAAACAGTTGTATCCTGCGATATGGCATTCGGCACCATCATTTAAATCTAGCCATGTCTCAGTAACACTGATAACAGCTGGGTTTTCTAATGGTGCATAAGGTTGTAGATCCAGCAAGTTATTTCTAAGACTTCTTGCATGAGCATAGAAGCAGATCAATGGTCGGACAGTCAGCTGACTCTGGGTACCATTCCTTTTCCGTGCCTTAACTTTAGAAAATCTGGGTAGTCTATTAGTGCGACCTACCCTAGTAAAACAACTGGCTGGTTTATCTATTCTCACTGTGGCTCAGTGGGTGGCACTCTCTCAGTGGGAAGGGCTAGGAGTGAGCAGGTGCTGCTGATTACTGCAGGGAGTTGGAGTGAGTTTGTAAAAAGTTGGTGGTGTGTTTTTGGGTTGTTTCAGGTTTAGAGCCTTTTTGGCCCATAAGAACATAAGAACATAAGAACATAAGAACATAAGAAATAGGAGCAGGAGTAGGCCATACGGCCCCTCGAGCCTGCTCTGCCATTTAATAAGATCATGGCTGATCTGATCTTGGCCTCAACTCCACTTGCTCTTTGATTTTTTTTCTGCCAAAGTGCATGACCTCACACTTTCCAACATTATACTCCATCTACCAAATTTTTGCCCACTCACTTCGCCTGTCTAGGTCCTTTTGCAGATTTTTTGTATCCTCCTCACATATTGCTTTTCCTCCCATCTTTATATCGTCAGCAAACTTGGCTACGTTACACTCAGTCCCTTCTTCCAAGTCCTTAATATAGATTGTAATAGTTGGGGTCCCAACACTGATCCCTGCGGCACCCCACGAGTTACTGATTGCCAACCTAAGAATGAACATTTATCCCAACTCTCTGTTTTCTGCTAGTTAGCCAATCCTCTAGCCATGCTAATATATTACCCCCAACCCGTGACCTTTTATCTTGTGCAGTAACCTTTTATGTGGCACCTTATCAAATGTCTTCTGCAAGTCCAAATACACCACATCCACTGGTTCCCCTTTATCCACCCTGTTTGTTACATCCTAAAAGAATTTCAGCAAATTTGTCAAACATGACTTCCCCTTCATAAATCCATGCTGACTCTGCCTGACCGAATTTTGCTTTTCCAAGTGTCCCGCTACTGCTTCTTTAATAATGGACTCCAACATTTTCCCAACCACAAATTTTAGGCTAACTGGTCTATAGTTTCCTGCTTTTTGTCTGCCTCCTTTTTTTAAATAGGGGTGTTACATTTTCAGTTTTCCAATCTGCTGGGACCTCCCCAGAATCCATGGAATTTTGATAAATTACAACCAATGCATCCACAATCCCTGCTGCTCCTTCTCTTAAGACCCTAGGATGCAAGCCATCAGGTCCAGGAGATTTTTCTGCCTTTAGTCCCATTATCTTACTGAGTACCACATCCTTCGTGATTGTGACTGTGTTAAGTTCCGCCCCCCCATTTAGTCCCTTGACTATCCACTGTTGTGATATTGTTAGTGTCCTCTACTGTAAAGACTGATACAAAACTAATTTAAAGATAGTATTTTATGCTCAAATTTTAAAGTGCAATAAATTAATACATGTTACGGGAGACAAATTAAACTTTTGGTTTTGATGTGAATATGTGTTGGAGGAACAGCTGTGCATACTGGCACATTGGATTTGTAATACAAAATGTTGGCAAGCAAAATCAAGGAAACCCCAAAGATGTTTTATAAATACATTAAGAGCAAGAGGATAACTAAAGAAAGATTAGGTTCTATTAGAGATCATGGAGATACTTTGTGTATGGAGGCGGAAGACGTGGGTATGGTTCTTAATGAATACTTTGCGTCTATTTTCACAAAAGAGAGGGGCGATGCAGACATTGGAATCAGGGAGGAGGAGTGTGAAATATTAGATGAAATAAACATAATGAGAGTGTAAGTATTAATGGGTTTAGCAGCTTTGAAAGTTGATTAATCCTCAGGCCTGGATGAAATGTATCCCAGGCTGCTAAGAGAAGCAAATAGAAGAGGAAATAGCAGAGGCTCTGAGCATCATTCTCCAGCCCTCTCTGGCTACAGGTGTGGTGCCAGAGGACTGGAGGACTACTAATGTTGTACCCTTGTTTAAAAAGGGAGCAAGGGATAGACCGAGTAATTACAGGCCAGTCAGCCTAACCTCAGTGGTAGGAAAAGTATTGGAAATAATTCTGAGGGACAGGATAAATCTTCATTTAGAAAGACACAAATTAATCAAGGACAGTCAGCATGGATTTGCGAGGTAAGGTTGTCTGACTAACTTGTTTGAATTTTTTGAGGAGGTAACAAGGAGGGTTGATGAGGGCAGTGCATTTGATGTAGTCTATATGGATTGCAGCAAGGCTTTTGATAAGGTCCCACTTGGCAGACTGGCCACAAAAATAAAAGCCCATATGATCCAGGGCAAAGTGGCAAGTTGGATCCAAAATTGGCTCAGAGGCAGGAAGCAAAGGATAATAGTTGATGGATGTTTTAGTGACTGGAAGGATGTTTCTAGTGGGGTTCCGCAGGGCTCAGTACTGGATCCCTTGCTTTTTGTGGTATTTGTCAATGACGTGGACTTGAATATAAGGGGTATGATTAAGAAGTTTGCAGATGACACTGTGAATGTTTAAAAATGTATAGAGACATTGAAGTTGAGAACGTGGGAATTGTATAGGGACAGTATAAGCTAACAAAGAATTCATGGAGGAATAGCCATGACATCTCAGACTCGAGACTGTGAAATGTTACAACACTAACACATATTGAAACAAAACCCACAGCTTGCAGAAAAACCTCAAGGTCTTATTCAATCATGTTATTAACCTGAAACATTAACAGAAGGTCTTTGTTTAAAAGCAGGCCATAATTAGGTCGGCTTATGAGTGGACAAAGGGAAAGAGGGATCAAAAGAGATAGGCTGAACTAGGATGTCAGTCTAGCCCTATCTTGTTATCTTTTGCCGAAAATGTATAACCGTCGTCCCTTTACAATGTAACGTCACTTTGTCCGTAGGAAGTGGGTGCGATCTATCAGAGTTGCATTCCTTCTGTCTGATAAGGTCCCCGATCGGGATTTGCTTTTTAAATAAAAGCTTGCTTTGTTTAAAGCACAAACGGTATTCGTTTCAGTAATTTTGCTGAACCAGATTGAGAGAAAAGAATCTACATTTACATTTGGTGTCAGAAGTGGGATCTCAACGGACGACTGCCGAAAACTTGCGAATTAAGAGCCAGACTAGCCTTGGACGAGACGAGGGGAAAGTGGCCACTGGAGTGAGTATGATTTCAATACTGCTCCAGTTTCCCCCGGTTTCAAAAGTCTGAGGAAAGTTTAGCCACTCGCTGGTTCTCAGGTAATGTCTGAACGAGATCCAGGACAATCTGGTGAATACCTTTCAAACTTAGAATAGGGATAGAGATAGGGAAATTACGTGGTGACGCAAACCAAGCGGCGACTTGGAAAGATAGGTTAGAATAGGTAAGTCTTGCGCGGTGATGCAAACCAAGCGGCGACTTGGAAAGATAGGTAAGTCTGCCTGGGTTCGAGGCCCAGAGCCTGCCTGGGTTCGAGGCCCAGTGTCTGTGTGGGTTCGAGGCCCAAGTAGATCCGTGCGGCGACACGGAAAGTAGGGATAGGTAAGTCTGCCTGGGTTCGAGGCCCAGAGCCTGCCTGGGTTCGAGGCCCAGTGTCTGTGTGGGTTCGAGGCCCAAGTAGATCCGTGCGGCGACACGGAAAGTAGGGATAGTTAGAGCTAGATAGGGATAGATGATCAATCATGGATCCAAAAATTAATAGGAAAGAAAAGAGACTCTTGTGAACGTCTGTTTAAATGAGAAATGCTTGTGTGATTTTTACTGTCAAAAAAAAAGCCGGGGAGTTGTGGTTTGTTTTAGCTCCACCTACTTTTTCAAACAGAATGAAAGTTTTTTTAACCCTTCGTAGTGTTGTCCTGTATGTGGGAAGTTTAAGAGTGTGAACCTTATTGAATTACGTATATTCGGATGATAAGTTACGGAGCCAGGAAATGCACAAAGGATAGGTTTGTTGAGTAAAAAAAAAAGAAAAAAATACATGGTCCCGGTGGTTAAAAAAAAGGATTTAACATGCTCACTTACTTGTCGAAAGAAAACATTCAGAGAAGGCACAGCAAAACAACTGAGATGGATTCAAAAGGATTCAAAAAAAAATATTATATTAAATAACACAACCTTGAGGCTGGAACAATTGAGATAACGAAAAGCAGTCCACAGCCTACGTGCCAGACTTCTCTCTAGTTATGGAAAAGACAAAAAAAAAAGTAACGTACTAAATAGGTGCTGAAAAAAAAATGTTCTGAGATTTTAAATTATGAGAAAAATTCCACTGCAGCCTAAAAAAAATCACTCCTGTCCAGTTGGCAGAAAAACTCCATTAAATTAGGGCTTTCATTGACAGAAGGAGGACATATTAAAAACCGTAGACGTCTTAAAGAAAGAGTGCACACACGAGAAACGTACTCAGAGTTCCACTGGGAACTCTGAGAAAGGTATCGATAGATGGTTGGCTTTGCATTGACCGAGGCTGATGACGAAATTGAACTTCAGTAAACAAATAGCTATTAAAAATTTGTGGTCTCGTTTTAAATCAATTAAAAAATATATCTTTGGCAAGTACTTGAATAAGAAGTTAAAAAAATATTGGAGTTTAATCAAATGCTGCCTTTCCTGATGAAAAGATTTTTTTTTCAGATGGTTACGTGAAGTCACGTAATGACATCAGGTCTTCTTACAAACCTGTAAAGGAGTTAACCCTTTCCATTGACAGCCGTTTCATACTGAACATTATCAATTTGGATTTCTTAATAGAAAAAGACTCACCTAACAGAGGAATGGTGCGATAGTCAGAATAAAAATAAAAACAGAACTAGCTTATGTAATAATACTTGCCTGATACAATAAAGAAATAGATACTCAAACAAAACAAATAAGCTGAAAGGGATCCACAAACCCAACTTAACCCTGACCTCCGATTTCACGGAGTGACCTCGACATGCATGGATATAATGCAGAATCAAGGGACCTGTGGGCCCTGGTAAAGCAAACCCTGAGCCCAACTGAGCATGCCCGATTTCTAACTCACCTAGGACGTGCTACTCATGATGCATTGTTGGTTGCTCACCCTAACGATGTCCAGGATCGCCTAAACGCTATCTTTAATGCTCTCACCACGACCCTTCAGAAGCCCATCAGTATGGCCGCAGTATTAAAAACTAAACCCAAACGAGAAGAAACTGCCGATGAATTCATGGAAAGATTTATTGAAATATACGGAAGTCAATAAACCGCAGACGTCCAAGCCTTTAAGGAACTAAAGACAGCCCTGCTGCAAGCTCTGGCTTTGGGCCGGCCCCTCTATGACCGGCCCTTTCAACTGTACTGTACAATCCTGAAAGACTGTGCTACTGCTGTCTTAACTCAGAAACACGGGGATAAGCATAGACCCCGTTGCCTTGGGGCACCCTGTATGCACTCAAATATTAACCGCCATTTACAATAGCCTTCAATCTGCTGCCAACCTTACCCTCCAGCAGGATATTGTTGTGTACACCTCTCACTCCGTAGCTGCCCTCCTGGGCCAACTGCAGACTCAACACCTTACCATGGCCAGGCATGGCCAGAGATCTACTTACTAAACAATCCTAAGCTGACCTTTCGGCACTGTACTGCAATTAATCCGGCCTGTTTTCTTACTGAGCCGCCCCAAGATGAGGAAGAATCCAGTCATGATTGTTTGAGTTTATGTACCAATGGAAGATCCACATCAGTCAGGGAAGATTACGCTATAGTAAACCAGGAGAATCAGGTCTTGGAATCTGCCGCTTTTGAAACTGCCTATTCTGCCCAACAAGCTGAACTATTCGCCCTCACCCGAGCCTGTATCTTGGTCAAAGATCTCAAAGTCAATATCTATACCGACTCTAGGTATGCCTTTGGGTTGGCCCATGATTTCGGACAATTATGGAAAAATAGGGGATTCCTAATCTCACATGGGAATGAGATATCCCATAAGCAACTAGTATCTGATTTGTTGCAAGCCTTCATGCTCCCCAAGCACATTGCCGTTGTTAAATGTACCGCCCACACCACCGGAAAATCCCCGGTTGATATAGGGAACCACTGTGCTGACAAAGAGGCTAAACAGGCCTCTCGTGACCAACAGATGGTAGTGCCCAAAATGATGAGTCAGACTAAAAAAATCCTGCGAAGGATAAGTTAGCCTCGGAAAAACCAATGCCAACCATCCAAGATGTTATAAAAGCACAGGAGGACGCTCCTGAAAAAGATAAACTGTTGTGGAAATATTATGCATGTACTTATGACAATGTTTCTAAACTCTGGACCACTCCCGCGGAACAGACTTGCATGTCTGACGAGTTGGCTCTATGGGTTATTGAATGTATGCATTTTGCTACTCATTGTGGAGCAAGGACCACGAGTGATACACTTTTGGCTACTTGGTGGCACCCTAGACTCCAGGCGCTCGCCCAGAACATCAGTAGTCGTTGCCTGGTTTGCCAGCAACATAATCCAGGGAAGGGAGTCCCCTGTGATTGGGGTAAAACGCCCCTACCCGAAGGTCCCTTTGAGATATTTCAGTTGGACTACATTGAGTTGCAAAAAGTTCAGTGTTACAAATATGTATTAGTAATAGTAGATGTGTTTAGCAGATGGATTGAAGCCTACCCTACCCTGGACAATAAGGCTCAAACTGTTGTTAAGGTGTTAATGAGGGAAATTGTTCCTAGATATGGTATCTCAGCTCGACTGATGACCACCTATGTTCTTTCTATGACTCAGGCTCTGCGACTAGCTCACAACCAGGTTCAAGATGCTCACCTCGATCTCCCAGTTTTACCCGAATTGTCCCTTGTGGCACCAGGGAAGTATGGATTCGGAAGGGATTAGAGCCACAATGGGAGGGGCCTTTTCAGGTGTTACTCACTACCCCCACTGCAGCCAGGGTTGAGGGGAAAAGTGCCTGGGTTCACCTGCACCACTGCAAGCTCACCACCCTCTAACGAACCTATTTTACTGGTTATTCTAACTCCGGTTTCTGTTCCAGACTTCCTCTTCTCCATAGCTGAACAAGGCCGTTGGCATCCTAATTGGAACGTGGACCAGTTTGAACTTTTACCCATAGTGATAGACAGCCAGCTACACCGACGGTGACCTGAGAAGAGAGACGGGAAAACTGAACTCTTTTAATCAGCAAAATAATTGGACTATTTATCTGAATCCTGAGCCATAAGATGAAACTGTGTCTGTATGCCACAGTCTGTATAATAGTGTTGATATATGACAGTTTCGGCACATGGGAGGGGAGACAGAGACGAGAGCTCCATGTAAACACCTTTTTGTACATGTCTTATGTTTATGCGCAAAATAGGAACTTTTCTAGATGCTGGGTGTGTTCACATTCCCTATACATTTTCCTATACATTCCAAAGGTGGAATTCCTTTGCGCCCTGTTCCACTGACCCAAATTGAGACTGTCAGATGGATTCAGAGCCAAACTATCACGAGAGGAGGGGGGGCCAATACAAATACGAGAGAGGAAAGGCGGGTCAAAAGAGGGATCACAGAGATCAGGAAGAGTATCATACTGTTACCACATGAACGACCACGGGGAGGTCACCAAGTGGGAGAGTGCTGGAGATCCCAGTAGTCAGACATTCCAGGGATGGTACCAACCAACCGACGACCGTGGAAAGGAACCCCCATTCTTAGCCCTGGCCAATACTTCGGGGATTGGGAGGCCAATGGGGGACATATGTCTAACCCGAAATGACACCAGTAACAAGGGACATATCATAGGGTACAGCAATTGCCCACAAGTTCTCAACCTCACCACAGGTGCACGAGTCACCATCCACTCTCACGATCCGAATCCTTGGTTGCCTAGGCGATGGACAGGGTCCTGTTATCTGCGATATGTGGTGCCATTTGTGCGGCAAGTACGTACCCTGGCGGAAGCACATGCCTCCAGCCGATACAAGCGAGCCATCACCCCCACCGACAAGTTCTTTGGGGTCATGATGTTCTCAATCAGGATAGGACGTCTCATGGATGAAGTACAGAACCTAGAGACGATATTGGAACAGATAGCTAACAATACTGCTGAAGCTCTGGAGGGCATCACAGCTGAAATAAGGACCGTAGCATTACAAAACTGAATGGCCCTCAATTACCTGTTAGCTGAGAAAGGGGGAACGTGTGCCCTGATAGGATCTGAATGTTGCACTTACATTCCTGATAGTTCAGAAAACATAACCAATCTCGCTGATCACATAAGAAGGGAGGTGAAGAAGTTATCCACACCAGCAGAAGGATCTAGCTGATTTGATTGGCTATCAGATGGATCTTGGAGATCCTATCTAATTGTTGGTTGCCTTAACCTTTGTTGTAAAGTAATGATGGCAAGGTTAGCAAACCCTCTTGTGGTCAAGGGCTCCCGAGTTATGATCCAACGAACTAAAGAACTACTCGACACTAACAACAATATGATTCAGGAAATAGAGTGTGAACGGATGAATGCGATACTCCTAGAATGATCCTAAGTGTTATCATGGAATGATAAAAGGGGGGAATGTGAATCTTTAAAAATGTATAGAGACATTGAAGTTGAGAACGTGGGAATTGTATAGGGACAGTATAAGCTAACAAAGAATTCATGGAGGAATAGCCATGACATCTCAGACTCGAGACTGCGAAATGTTACAACACTAACACATATTGAAACAAAACCCACAGCTTGCAGAAAAACCTCAAGGTCTTATTAAATCATGTTATTAACCTGAAACATTAACAGAAGGTTTTTGTTTAAAATCAGGCCATACTTAGGTCGGCTTATGAGTGGACAAAGGGAAAGAGGGTTCAAAAGAGATAGGCTGAACTTGGATGTCACTCTAGCCCTATCTTGTTATCTTTTGCCGAAAAGATATAACCGTCGTCCCTTTACAATGTAACGTCACTTTGTCCGTAGGAAGTGGGTGCGATCTATCAGAGTTGCATTCCTTCTGTCAGATAAGATCCCCGATCGGGATTTGCTTTTTAAATAAAAGCTTGCTTTGTTTAAAGCACAAACGGTATTCGTTTCAGTAATTTTGCTGAACCAGGTTGAGAGAAAAGAATCTACATTTACAACACTAAAATCAGCTGTGTGGTTGATAATGAAGAAGAAAGCTGTAGACGGCAGGAAGGTATCAATGAACTGGTCAGGTGGGCAGAACAGTGGCAAATGGAATTCATTCCTGAGAAGTGTGAGGTAATGCATTTGGGGAACAAGGCAAGGGAATACACATTAAATGGTACGATACTGACAAGTGTAGCGGAACAAAGGGACCTGAGAGTGCATTTCTATAGATCCCTGACGGTAGCAGGCCAGGTAGACAAGATAGTTAGGAAGGCATATGGAATATGTTATTAGCCGAAGCATAGAATACAAGAGCAGGGAGCTTATGCTTGAACTAGATAAAACACTAGTTAGGCTGCAGTTGGAGCACTGCGTGCAGTTCTGGTCACCACACCACAGGAAAGATGTGATTGCACTAGAGAGGGGACAGAGGAGATTTACGAGGATGTTGTCTGGACTGGAAAATAGTAGCTATGAGGAAAGATTGGATAGGCTGGGTTTGTTATCTTTGGAACAGAGGAGGCTGAGGTGTATAAAATTATGAATGGCCGAGATAGAGTGGATAGGAAGTACCTATTTTCCCTAGCAGAGAGATCAACCACCAAGGGGCATCGATTTAAAGTAATTTGTAGAAGGTTTAGAGGGAATTTGAGGGTAAACGTCTTCACCCAGAGGTTGGTGGGGGTCTGGAACTCACTGCCTGAAAGGGTGGTAGAGGCAGAAACCCTCACCACATTTAAAAAGTACTTGGATGTGCACCTGAAGTGCCGTAACCTACAGGGCTACGGACCGAGAGCTGGAAAGTGGGATTGGGCTGGATAGCTCTTGGTCGGTCGGCGCGGACACGATGGGCCAAATGGCCTCCTTCCGTGCTGTAAACTTTTATGATTCTATGATACAGTGGAATGATTATGATGTTGTAAATGTTTTTAACGTTCAGTAAATATATTTTTAAAGTGGTAGTACACTCATCTCTGAGTCAGAAGTTTGAGCACAAAAATCAAGGCTGATACTCCTCTGCAGTACTGAGGGAGTGCTGCATTATCTTGCGGATGAGATGTTAAACCAAGATGTCTGCTCTCTAAGGTGGGCGTAAAATATCCCAGGCAGTATTTTGAAGCAGAGCAGGGGAGGTATCCCCGGTGTCCTGGCCAATATTTATTCCTCAATCAACATCACAAAAACAGATTACCTGGTCATTATTACACTGCTGTTTGTGGGAGCTTGCTGTGCGCAAATTGGCTGCCACGTTTCCTACATTACAACAGTGACTACACTCCAAAAGTACTTCATTGGCTATAAAGCGCTTTGGGATGTCCTGAGGTTGCTGATGGCGCAATATCTTCCCTCCCTATCTCTGTAATCTTCTCCAGCCCACAACCCCTCCGAGATGTCTGCACTCCTCTAATTCTGGCCTCTTGAGCATGCCCGCTCTTAATCGTTCAACCATCGGTGGCCGTGCCTTCTGTTACCTGGGCCCCAAGTTCTGGAACTCACTCCCTCAACCTCTCCGCCTCTGTACCTCTCTTCCTCCTATAAGACGCTCCTTGAAACTTACCTCTTTGACCAAGTTTTTGATTCAGGTGTTGGTCACCTGCCCTAATTTCTCCTTATGTGGCTCGGTGTTAAATTTTATTTGATAACGCTCCTGTGAAGCACCTTGTGACGTTAAAGGCGCTATATAAAATGTTATTATGTAAAGCCTTTCTTTTTTTCTTTAACTCTTAGCTCAACTGGTTTAAATGCTCCCCAAAGGCAACCTCAAAATTCTCAGCCAACATCTTTGCATGTAGGAAGTGAAGATACAACCCCCTGATGTGACAATCTTAGACTCCGGAAGCACTATTCTCAGAGAGGTCAAGGATGCTGAGCCTGTGTCTGTGTATCCTGTTAGGTGGCTAGTGCCCCCTGCAACATCGTCCTCTCTGTTGTTCACCTCTCTGTTGTCCATTTGCAGCTCCCACACACAGCAATGTGATAATGACTAGATAATCTCCCTTTTCTTATGTTGATTGAGGGATAAATATTGGCCAAGACACCGGGGAGAACTGTCCTGCTCCTCTTCGAAATAGTGCCATAGGATCTTTTACATCCATTTGAGAGAGCAGACTGGACCTCATCCGAAAGACGACACCTCTGACAGTGCAGCACTCCCTCAGCACTGCACTGGAGTCTCAGCCTAGATTTATGTGCTCAAGTCCCTGGAGTGGGACTTGAACCCACAACCTTCTGAATCAGAGGCGGGAGTGCTACCTCTCACAACAGTCACAACAGAGTCTCACAACAAGTTCTCTAACCAAATTGGGAAAGCAGCTGTGAGCACTGAACTTTTATTCAGATTGGCTAGCCTAACCTTTCACCACCTCGATAAAGTGTCGCTCATCCTGCCTCGGTTTCACTACCGATAATGCCAAATCAGGCTCAAATTCGCACGATAGGAGCCTGATTTAATTTGTTAATGCGGACCCGCCTCTCCACGGCGGAAACAGGAGTGTGTGCAGTGGGTTAGGGTCACGTTTCGCATATTTGATGATTTAACCCCCTTCCCCCACCCATTGTGTGTGGGGTTAATATCGAGTCCTTTGACTCTAACTCTAACCCGAATCCTAAACTCCAAAACCCTTAAATAAACCAGAGGGCTGAAGTGCCAGCTGACTAGAGGCATACGAGCGGTCCCAGGAACAGTAATTCCGGCCAGAACAGCATTATTCGTTCCACCTAACCTCGCAGTGTCATTTCCTTTTATCTCTAGTTTATTTTGCTTCTATCTTGCAGCTTCATAATTCTTTTATCCTTTATTGGTTGTAAAGCGCTTTGTGACGTCCGTTGGTCGTGAAAGTTGCTATATAAATCCAAGTCTTTCTTTCTTTCTTGCTTTCTTTCTCTCTTTCTCTCTTTCTTTCTTTTTCTTTTTCTTTCTCTTTTTTTCCCTCTCTCTTTTTCTCTCTTTCTTTTTTATCTATTATCTTTTGCACTTGCAGGATCTGCTTGCTATCAGCTTTATTCTGTGTGCTGTTCCTGTTTCCTCCTTGACCAAAGGTTTCACTTTTGTACCTCAGTTGTTCTGCTATCTTCTGCTCTTTGATCAGTTCACTGGTGTCAGGATGCCCCGAACTCCCCCTTTCATACTGTTCTACCCACATTCTGGAACATGCCTAATTTGAACGCCAACGTTCCAATTTCGAACGGCAAACTTCCAATCCCCAACGGCATTGCCCTGGCTTTCTAACAACTGTTTATCGATAGACTCCTCTACACATGAGTCCCAGGCACTGAGTGTGTAACACTCTAACCATTTCTCTGACATTTATTTTGGGACTTGCTTTTGTCTTTAAGCCCTTGATGTATTTGTTAGTTAAAAATTTAAGTAATTATTTTACCGTGAAGATATCTGTTGAACTTGATTGAGTCTGCCCTGCGTTTTGTTTTCAGTCTCCATTTACTGCTAAATATTGCTTGAGACCCAAAGGAGCCAGCCCTTTGACAATAATCGGCATGTTAGACAAAGTTTAATTTTTCTGGATTTGTATTCTCCTACGTGCTCCAGTTATTAGGCTGAAGGAAGGGCTTAGTGGGTAGGCAGGCAATTGCTGAGACAGGCTTAAGGCTCTAAAACTTTAGGGCACCAATCCATTTCATTTCTGAGTAGCATTCTTCAATGACCAGCAAAATGATGAAGACTTTTACGTCTTTTCCGTTCGTATCATTTTTCAATAAAGTATCTCCAGAAATAATTTTGGTGAGTAATTTGAACATAGCACAAAAGTGAATGAATATAAAACCTACAGAACTGGTTGGTGAGGTGAGGAATTTGTTCTGTATATGCACGGTTGTGAATTGGGGAAGCTCTCTTGGGGTTCAATAATGTTTTTCCAAAATACCAGGTGATTACTAACGACTCACGTGTCTAAATTAGAGTAATGTGGCATTTCTACGGTAGAATACTTGATGGATTGTAAATTGTTCTGTGTGATATTGTACGAATGCTTCGGCCATTTAAAATGGAAAGAATTGTGTCTCTGTTTCATTACTAGATTGTTTCCTGGGATGAGAGAGTGTCCTGTCAGGAGAGATTGAGTAGACCAGGCCTATATTCCCTAGAGTTCAGAAGAATCAGAGGTGATCTCATTAAAACATACATAATTCTTATAGGGCTTGACAGAGTAGATGCTGAGAGGCTGTTTCCCCTGGCTGGGGAGTCTAGAACCAGGAGGCACAGTCACAGGATAAGGGGTTGGCCATTTAGAACTGAGATAAAGAGAAATATCTTAATTCAGAGGATGGTGAATCTTTGGAATTCTCTACCTCAGCGGGTTGTGGAGGATCAGTCGTTGAGTATATTCAAGACAGAGATCGATAGATTTTTGGGCACTAAGGGAATCAAGGAATATGGGGATAGGGCGGGAAAGTGGAACAGAAGTTCAGCCATGATCTTATTGAATGGGGGAGCAGGCTCGAGGTGCCGTATAGCCTACTCCTGCTCCTATTGTTATGGTCTTAATAGCAGTTAGAGGAATTTGACATGGACATGTCAAGTGTTCTTAAAATATTGCACACAGTAATTTTCACGTGTATAACCAATCCTTTGCATTTTCCGCGCTCAATCAACATTTGGACATCTGTCCCCATGCTGAATCGGCCAATTCAAACTTCCCACCCAGCTCTCTTCATTGTGGCTTCCTTAAGTTTACCACCCTGGTCTGTGGGACATGAAAGGGTCAGGTAGAGAGGTCTGAATAAGAAACACAGCTTACATAGGATAGGGGAAATATTGTAGCATTGTTGCTGGGACATGTGCAGAGATCAGTTTAGAATTAGTTCTTGCCTATTACTAGATCAAACTATTTCCTATTAAGTGTCAAACTGTGTTAATGCATTATTCCATTTGCTGTAAACTGCCTTGGGATGCCCGAGGGAAATGATGAGACACAATATAAATTCTCTCTTAGGCAGTCCCTCAGAGTCGAGGATGACTTACTTCCACACTAAAAATGAGTTCTCAGGAGACTGATGAGTCCAATGTGGGATCTACAGTCTCTGCCACAGGGGGTGAAGGCGGTGGTTGGAGGGACGGGTGGGTGGGAGGCTTGGGTTTTCGTGAGCTCCTTCCGCTGTTTGCGCTTGGTCTCTGCGTGCTCCCGGCAAAGAGACTCGAGATGTTCGGCGCCTTCCCGGATGCATCTCCTCCACTTTGAGTGGTCTTGGGCCAGGGATTCCTAAATGTCAGATGGATGTTGCACTTTATCAAGGAGGCTTAGAGGGTGTCCTTGAAGCATTTCCTCTGTCCACCTGGGATTTGCTTGCCGGGGCGGAACTCTGAGTAAAGCGCTTGTTTTGGGAGTCTCGTATCGGACATGCGGACGATGTGGCCCGTCCATTGGAGCTGATCGAGCATGGTCAATGCTTTGATGCTGGGGATGTTGCTGAGCAAGAACACTGATGTTGGTGCGCCTATCCTGCCAATGGATTTGCAGGATTTTGCGGAGGCAGTATTGGTGGTACTTCTCCAGTGCTTTGAGGTGTCTGCTGTACTTGGTCCATGTCTCTGAGCCATATAGGAGGGCGGCTATCACCATTGCTCTGTGGACCATGAGCTTGGTGCTGGGTTTGAGGTCCTGGTTTTCAAACACTCTTTTCCTCAGGCGACCGAATGTTGCGCTGGCACACTGAAGACAGTTTTGGACTTCGTCATCAATGTCTGCCCTTGTTGACAGTAGGCTCCCAAGCAATGGAAAATGGTCCACATTGTCCAAGGCCTCGTCGTAGATTTTGATAACCGGGGTCAGTGCTGAGTGGTGGGGGCAGGTTGGTGGAGGATATTTGACTTACGGATGTTTAGTGTAAGGCCCATGCTCTCATACGCTTCGGTGAAGGTGTTGACGATGGTTTGGAGTTCAGCCTCCAAGTGTGCACAGATGCAAACATTGTCTGCATACTGTAATTCAATGACAGAGGATGGAACAACCTTGGATCTGGGCTGGATGAACAGTTTCCCATTTGTTCTGTAGATTAGTTCCACTCCAGCGGGGAACTTACTGAGGGTGAAACTGAGCATTGCGGCAAGGAAGATCGAGAAGAGCGTTGGTGCGATGACACAGCCCTGTTTGACCTTGGTCCGTACATGAATTGGGTATGTGATGGATCCATTGGTCAGGATCACGGCTTGCATGTCATCGTGAAGCAGGCGGAGGATGCTGACAAACTTTTGAGGGCAGCTGAATTTGAAGAGGACATTCCATAATCCCTCAGAGTTGACAGTGTCGAAGGCCTTTGTGAGGTCAAGGAAGGCATACAGCGGTTGGTGCTGTTCCCTGCATTTCTCTTGTATTTGACGCACGGTGAAGATCGTATCCATTGTGCCCCACCATGGGCGGAATTCGCATTGCGACTCTGGAAGGAGCTCTTCAGCCACTGGGAGGAGACGATTGAGGAGGATTCTTGTGATGACTTTCCCTGTGGCAGACACGGGGAAACTCCTCTGTAATTACTGCAATCGGACTTGTCCACTTTTTTGAAGATGATCACAATTACGACAACTCTGAGATCTCCTGGCATGCTCCTTCCAAATAAGAGAAATTAATTCATGTATTCGCGCCAATAGTGCTTCTCCGCCATGTTTTAATGCTTCAGCGGGGATTCCATCTGCTCCTGAGGCCTTGTTGTTCTTCAGTTGTTGGTTGGCCTTTTCTACCTCATGCCGGCCTGGGATTGTGCTGAGGTGGTGGCAGGTAGTATGGAGTCGAGGACACTCTCGTTTAAGGAGATCTTTGAAGTGCTCCTTCCAACGGGCACTGACTGCCTCTCTGACCTTGATGAGTACTTCTCAGTTCTTGGCCCTCAGTGGGGTAGGATCTTGGGTGCTTGGGTCGTAAATGGCCTTGACTGCGCTAAAGAATCCACGCACGTTGTGGTTGTCGGCTAGTTGCTGGCTATCCTATGCTTTCTCCACCCACCACCCGTTCTTTAGGTCGCAAGTTTTTTGTTGGACCTCGGCCTTCAACTGTCTGTGGAGCTGCTTTCTTGCTCTGAAGTTGTGTTGCTGTTTCCAGTTCAAGAATGCCTTCCGCTTGCGGCTTATTAGCTCCTGGATCTCCTGGTCGTTCTCATCGAACCAGTCTTGGTGTTTCCTTGGAGATCGAGTGATCAGGAAACAATATAAACTCGACCAGGAAACAATATAATGGTGACAATAACAACTTGCATTTATATAACGCCTTTAACATAGGCACTTCACAGGAGCGGCGGCCCTGTGCAGCGTGGCGACAGTCCACTCCAGGGAACAGCGCGAGCTGATGCAGGAGGGCGACGGCAGTGAAGAGGGCGACTGGATTGGATGTCACCATAACCCAGGTCGGTGATTGGAGCGTGGGCAGGTACAGCAGGAGTGGCGAAGTTGGGGCAAAGGGGCGGCGAGAGATTGTAGAGGGATGTGATTGGGGCCCAGGAGAGGCGTGAGTTCAGGGCAATGAAGAGGCATGGGCCCAGGGGCAGCACAGGCCAGCCCACACTGCGATATGTGTGTGCACTAGGTCCATGCAGCAGAGCTGGTTTCCAGTCATCTTAGTTAATCCTTGCCACTGGACCAAGACCTAGCTCTGTCAAGCCCGTGTGGTGACTGGTGTGTAACAGCCACCACACATTAAAAAAATTCCATGCACAAGCATCTTCCACCCTTCAACATTTAGTTCAGGACCTGGAATATCAGGTCCCTCATTGTAACACCTGTGAACTCATTGAACTCATCCCTTGTTGGCGTGGAAGCAAGTCCTCCTCGATTCGAGGGATTGCCTAAGAAGTATCAGACAAAAAATGACGAAAAGTGACACCAAGCTAAGGAAGGAGATGTTGGGGCGGGAAACTAAAAGTTTGGTAAAGAAGATGTGTTTTAATGAGGGTCTTAGAGTTGAGAGAGTTAGCAAGGATTAGGGAGGGAATTCCAGAATTAAGGCCTTGGCAGCTGTAGGCCAATACTGTAGTGGGACAAAGGAAGAGAACATAAGAAATAGGAGCAGGCGTAGGCCATATTGACCCTCGAGCCTGCTCCGCCATTCAATAAGATCATGGATAAGATCATGGCTGATCTGATCTTGGCTTCAACATCACTTCCTGGCCCGCTCCCCAAAACCCTCGACTCCCTTATCATTTAAGAGGGGGATGCACAAGAGGCAAGAATTCGAGGAATACAGAGATCTCACAGAAGATTACAGAGATAGGTGGTGGAGGGGGGGAAGGCCATGGAGGATTATGTGCACGAGAATGAGAATTTTAGAATCGAGGCGTTGGTAAACGGGAGCCAGTGTCGGTCAGCGACAACAGCAGTGATGGAGGAGCAGGTTAGGACACGACCAGCAGAGCTTATGGAGGTCGAATGGTGGGAGGTTGGCTAGGAAAGCATTGAAATAGTTGATTTTAGAGATAACAAAAGCATGGATGAGGTTTTCAGCCGCAGATAAGCTGAGGCCAAAATTATTGTCGATTGACGCACAGCTATGGACATATAAAAGGAGATCACTCCAGTGCTAGGCAGTCGTGACCCACAAAGATTCGGAGAACAGGTTGCCACTCTGAATTGTCCCGGTGGACGGTACCGCACTACTGGAGAGGAGTTGGCTTGCTGTCACGAACTGGAAATGGGGCTATGCCAATGCAATTTCTTCTGTGGAGCGAGTATCATGCACACAGGTTCTGGACAAATTTGACTCATTATTTCAACCCGGCATCGGCACTTTCATGGAGGCCAAGGTAGTGATTCACATAAACCCAGATGCCAGGCCAGTACACCACAAGGCTAGAGGGGTGCCGTACATGATCCGGGAAAAGATAGAATGCGAATTGGACCGCCTGCTGAGGGAAGGCATCATCTCGCCAGTCGAATTCAGTGACTGGGCAAGCCCGGTGCTCAAGGCGGATGGGTCGGTCAGGATATGTGGCAATAACAAGGCCACCATCAATCGGGTGTCACTCCAAGACCAGTACCCGCTACCGAGAGCGGAGGACCTCTTTGCGACGCTGTCCGGTGGCAAACTTTTTTCAAAATTGGACCTGACCTCAGCTTACATGACCCAGGAGCTGGCGAGTGAGTCGAAGAAGCTGACCACCATCACGACACACAAGGGGTTGTTTGAGTATAACAGATGTCCGTTCGGGATTCATTCGGCTGCCGAGATCTTTCAGCGAAATATGGAAAGCCTCCTCAAGTCAATTCCAAGAATGGTGGTTTTTCAAGTCGACATTCTCATCACGGGTCGTGATACTGAAGAACAACTCCACAACCTGGAGGAGGTGCTACGCAGACTGGACCGGGTAGGGCTGCGACTGAAAAAAGCGAAGTGCGTCTTCTTAGCTCCAGAGGTAGAATTCCTGGGGAGGAGGGTAGCAGCAGACGGGATCAGACCTACTGCGTCCAAAACGGAAGCAATCCAGAGAGCACCCAGACCCCGCAACACGATGGAGCTGTGTTTGTTCCTGGGGCTCCTGAACTATTTTGTTAACTTTCTTCCCAAATTGAGCACGCTGTTAGAGCCGCTACATGTGCTCCTACGCAAAGGTCACAATTGGGTATGGGGGGGACAGCCAGAAAAGGGCTTTTGATAGAGCACGCAATTTGTTATGCTCCAATAAACTCTTACCGTTATATGACCCATGTAAGAAACTTGTGTTAACATGCGATGCGTCATCCTATGGGATCGGGTGTGTGTTGCAGCATGTGAATGCCAATGGTCAGTTCCAGCCGGTAGCTTATGCCTCCAGAAGTCTATCCCATGCAGAAAGGGGCAACGGGATGGTATAAAAGGAAGCGCTAGCATATGTATATGCAGTAAAAAAAGTGCACTAGTACCTGTTTGACAGAAAATTTGAGCTGGAGACAGATCACAAACCCCTAACGTCCCTTTAGGCCGACAACAAGGCCATAAATGCGAATGCATCGGCCCGCATACAGAGGTGGACCCTTAGGTTAGCTGCCTATGACTACACAATTCGGCACTGAAAACTGCGCCGATGCACTCAGCAGGCTCCCACTAGCTACCACTGAGGGGGCAACTGAGCATGATGCTGAGATGGTCATGGCTGTTGAAGCTTTCAAAAGCGAAGGCTCACCTGTGACAGCCCATCAGATTAAAGTCTGGACAAATAAAGACCCGCTGCTGTCTTTCGTTAAGAAATGTGTGCTGAATGGGGACTGGGCAGCCACGTACGGCCCTGAGGAATTTAAACCGTTTCATGGGAGCAAGGATGAATTCTCGATTCAGGCCGATTGTCTACTGTGGGGAAACCAAGTAGTCATGCCCCAGATGGGCAGAGAGGTGTTTATCCGAGAACTTCATAATGAGCACCCGGGCATTGTCATGATGAAGGCAATTGCCAGATCACACGTTTGGTGGCCAGGGATAGATGCAGACCTGGAACTTTGTGTTCGCAGGTGCAACACGTGTGTTCAGCTGGTCAACGCCAGGACCAGGGAAGCCCCCCGCTTACCCCCTGGTCCTGGCCCGCCAAGCCATGGTCACATATCCATGTGGACTTCGCAGATCCTTTCATGGGAAAAATATTTTTGGTTGTCGTAGACGCCTACTCCAAATGGATTGAGTGTGCCATTTTAAATTCAAGCACATCCTCTGCCACGGTAGAAAGTCTACGGGCAATGTTCGCCGCCCATGGTCTACCAGATGTCTTGGTCAGCGACAATGGCCCGTGCTTCACTAGCACTGAAATCCAGGACTTCATGGCAGGCAATGGAATCAACCATGTCAGAACGGCACTGTTCAAGCCAGCCTCAAATGGCCAGGCAGAACGAGCAGTGCAGATAATCAAACAGGGGATGCTCAGAATCCAAGGGGGTTCCCTACAAAGCCGCTTATCACGCCTCCTGTTGGCCAATAGATCCCGATCACACTCGCTCCCAGGGGTTCCACCCGCAGAGCTGCTAATGAAAAGGACACTCAAAACCAGGTTATCCCTTATACACCCTAATATGAAAGAAATCGTTGAGAGCAGGTGTCAGTCACAATGTGACTACCATGACAGGAATGCGAGGGCGCGATGTATTGATGTCAATGACCCTGTTTTTGCCCTTAATTACACTGCAGGGCCCAAATGGCTTGCAGGCACTGTGATTTTCAAAGAGGGGAATAAGGTTTTGGTAGTTAAACTTACCAATGGACAAATCTGCCGCAAACACATGGATCAAACTAAAAGGAGGTTCAGCAACCCCATAGAAGAAGCAGAAGAAGAACGCAACGTAGAGTTTACTCCACCACAGGTGACCGAACACCAGAACCAAGTGGAGGAGAGCCCAATCACTGTGAGCAGTCCAGACAGGCCTGAGACACCGCAAACAGCAGACACTCAGACCAGCGCCCAACAACCGGAGCCCAACTCAGGCGCTCTACAAGGGAGCGTAAACTACCAGAGAGACTTCACCTGTGATCCCAATAAGCCTTTGGGGGGAGGTGATGTCATGTATTCAACTATCATTGTAACCCATGTATAAGCTGACCTAAGTTGTACACCGTGTAGAACATTGAACACAACGAACATTGAACTTGTGGGAGACACTCCTAACCTGGACTTTCTGGTATAAAAGAGGAAGCTCCACCCACCTTCATCACTTGAGGTCTTGAGTGACCTTCTCTCAAGTATGGGCCTCATGTGCATTTATACTGTATAGGAAGGACATATCACATCCGTCAGCAAACTTCAACATTTTGGGTGGAGACACTTTGTTAAGATGGGAAGCCTTGTAGCACTGAATAAAATGGGAGGACCAAGAGTTAAATGCCAAGAATCGGGCATGCTGTTCCTATCACAAGGAGGTAGCGGACTGGGGTAATGATCTATTTTTTTGATATTTTAAATTACATTTTAATTAGTAGATTGAGTATGACCAAAACAGAATTAATTAATTCATTCATAGGCAGTCCCTCGGAATTGAGGAAGACTTGCTTCCACTCTTAAAATTAGTCCTTAGGTGGCTCCAATACGAGAACCACAGTCTCTGTCACAGGTGGGACAGATAGTCGTTGAGGGAAAGGGTGGGTGGGGAATCTGTTTTGCCGCATGCTCTTTCCGCTGCCTGCGCTTGTTTTCTGCATGCTCTTGGCGATGAGACTTGAGGTGCTGAGCGCTCTTCCTCCAATTAGGGAAGTCTTTGGCCAGAGACTTCCAGGTGTCGGTGGGGATCGCGCACTTTATCAGGGAGGCTTTGAGGGTGTCCTTGTAACGTTTCCTCTGCCCTCCTTTGGTTCCTTTGCCATGAAGGAGTTCCGAGTAGAGGGCTTGCTTTGGGAGTCTCGTGTCTGACATGTGATCAATGTGACCTGCCCAGTGGAGCTGATCAAGTGTGGTCAGTGCTTCAATGCTGGGGATGTTGGCCTGGTCGTGTGGTGTAGTGATGAGCATTTTGTGTGGCTACTATGTTCCCCTAGTCAACTGTTTAATTGATGACCCCAACAGCTTTATTCAATTGGACAAGAACAATAAATGAATTATAGGTGATTTTTTATCTTACACTTTAACATGGGCAGTGATTGTGGTTTAATCTCCCACCTGTACAATTCCCTCCTTAATCTCCACACAACAATTGGCTTCAACGATTTTTCACTCAGGTTTCTCTCTCGCACATGACTTGGTCTCTTGAATACTTTGGTCTTTTTGGATTTCAGGGCATTAAAATTGGCGCCTGAAAATAGTTTGCACCTCCAACTGCAAGTTTCGGTGAAAATGTAAGCGGGAGGAGCGTTGGCATTAAGTCAGGCATTACACAATGGACTTTGTGCACCCGAGCCGAAACTTGCGGTGGTAAAGAAGATTCATTGGCCCCGAACTTGGTGGACTCACCGCCTGCTGCCACCGTCTGCTGCCGAGTTTTTTGGGTGGTCTCCCCTTGGTGCCAGTTTCCTCTCGGCCTTCCGCCGGCGGGAGGGGAGGACCGCTGGGAACTGCCTGCTGATGTCCGCTAGCGTGCAAGACGCGTAAGTGACCTCCTGCCTGCCGAGCTGCCAGATTCCTCCGGGCGGGAGTCGGCGGCAGCAGAGGGAAGGACCGCTGCATGGAGATAGGTCGAACCCCGACAGTAATTAAGAAGACCTGCAAAAAAAGGTTGGTGAACTTCTTTTATTTTTTTTCCCAGCGAATCAGGGGATGGGGTCCCCTGAAGATCTTCCAGTGATTTTTCTTTTGTGAAAATTTATATTTTTACGTGCTTCCCCCTCCCTGGGCCAGACTCAATCCTCAGCGGCACTTTGGCGAAGATTGCATTTGCCGCCGAGATTGGGAGCTCCTGCCTGCTGCCGCCCAGATTCACGGCGTAAGTTGTTGTTTTAGCACTGGGAGGGCTTTGCAGATCTATTGGAGGAATCTCCCGGTCAAAGTACGCCAGGTCACTCGGCAGTCCTTTGGGCGGCACTTGGGCGGTCCTTAGCTGTCACCAAGTTTGGGCCCGTTGTTTAGTGCCCTGTAACATAACATTGTCTATAGTATGGTTTTATTTCAATGGGGAGAGTTTTTGTTGCTTTGTTGCGGTAACATTTATGATTCATCATTTGCCATTGGTGTCTTGTGTATCCTTACAACATTCACCAGAGATGTGCCTTTATGGGGGCACATAGCGTGTCCAGTATTAACTCCATTCCTCAGTTTCCTCAATTTAGGAGAGCCGGTCCATTATGAGCTGGCGATGTGCGACACTTGGTCCGGAAGTATCTACACGCTGCCTCCCCCGTGGATTTTGGGTGGCTATCCAGTGGGGGCCTCACTCGGCTTCTCTTCATTGTCCTCCTCCTCCTGAGGTGGGCCTGCAATCCCCACTGGCAATGCCTGGCCCCTTATGATGGCCAAGTTGTGAAGCATGCAGCACACCACAATGAATTCGGAGACCTGTTAAGGGGAGTATTGAAGGCTGCCTCCAGAGCGGTCCAGACATCGGTCTGCTTGTAGATGGCATATCTCTGTCAGCATTTTCTTTCAGATGCACAGTCCTCAGAGAGCTGGAGATATGAGCATGGTGCCTGTAAACCCATGGGGGGGTAAGCCCTCCTCTCTGGACGTCTTTGGGCTCTCATCATCCGTGGGCTTGACGCCGCCTGGCAATAGTGCGGAGCATGATACACTGGCAAACTAATAATGTCCCCATTAAATTTGCTCACGGAGATTGGAAGAGCACTGTAATGGCAGAAAAAGGGAAGTTTGCAAGTCGGAGCCTCGCACAACATTATGTGGGCAACAATTGTAGTAAATGTGACCTGTAATCTAGGATCTGCATCCTCCATTTAAAGATGCTGCAAATACCGCCTGCTATACTCTGGGACCGCCTGGTTTTTTCAGGCATTTCCTGGGGCTGGCGTTAAATGAGGCTTTAAGGCTGAAAGTTCCATCCGGGGCGCTAGCACAGCGTTGCATGATGATTGACGCCATCATCACGCTAAAAATGGACGATGTGGCGGTGAGTTTTTGCGCCGGTGCAAACCAATAGCTGAATCTTCCACCCGGGCGGTAAATCCTAGGCGCCCGGCATAATGCCCCAAATCAGCATTTAACGCACCACCGGGGCACTAACTGAGGTGCAAATGAGCCAAAAATCCAGCTTTTGACTCCAAAATGCTGGGTCAGATCATGCACTAAACAAGATTCAAAGGTTTATCTGAGGTGTCCTCCCCCACCACCCCCTTTGTGGTTTCAACACGCACGTTCTCTGTCAGACCTTTGAAATGTGCCACTGCTGCGGAATGGACTTTTCCATACTTTGGTTTTAGTTTGGAATTTTGGATAAGTTGAAGCTGGTATTACAACAAGCCTGTGTCTCCATTTCACTTTGCTATCTATCTGCTTGATTCCACTTCGGAGCCCTTTTTGAGTTGTTAACTGTTCAAGAGCAGCGGGATGGGGTGAAGGGGTTTGGCCTGTGTATATTTTAATTTCTCAGTGTTTTTGCTAGTTTCCTAAGTTGGTGATATTAAATTTTCAGACTTGCATCTTCCAGCGTCTAACTTCCCGAGTGGCCCATTTATTTGCCTTCCCTCAACAGGACCTTGACACCATGGAAAGACACGGAGTGGGCTTGGAACGAGTCTACTGGGCCATGAAAGCTGACTACTTGCTGTCAGTGATCGGCGATGTCGTGGGTCTGGGCAATATCTGGCGATTCCCTTTCCTGGTCTACAAAAATGGAGGAGGTACTGCACTGAAATCTAAAATACGGGGGAGAGAAAGGCAGAAAATGAAGGAGAATAATTCATTGATTTATGAAAGATGCACATGAACAAGACCTGTTCTGAACTAATCAGACAATACAAGGTTGAACAACGTTAGTAGAGGGAGGATTAAGATGGTTGAAGTGATAAATTCTATGAGTGGGGCTTAAGAAGCAGCAGGAATAGAGCAATTCCTGGGACGTTCAGGGTTGTACAGCTTCATTATGCTGTTGTTTACCTGATGTTTCCAAACCCCTCCATGGCCTCAATCCTCCCGATCTCCGTAATCAACTCCAGCCCTACAGCCCTCACAGATATCTGCACTCCTCTAATTCTGGCCTCTTGAGCGTCCCCGATTATAATCGGCTCACCATCGGTGGCCGTGCCTTCAACTACTAAGGTCCTAAGCTCTGGAATTCCCTGCCTAAATCTCCCTGCCCCCCTCAAAAAACTCTAGTAGGTTTGTCAAACATGATTTCCCTTTCATAAATCCATGTTGACTTTGTCTAATCGCGTTGATATTATCCAAGTGTGCCGTTATCACATTCTTTATAATAGAATCTAGCATTTTCCCTACTACTGATGTTAGTCTAACCGGTCTGTAGTTCCCTGTTTTCTCTCTCCCTCCTTTTTTAAATAATAGGGTTACATTTGCCACCCTCCAATCTGCAGGAACTGTTCCATAATCTATAGAATTTTGGAAGATGACAACCAATGCATCCACTATTTCCATGCTACCTCTTTTAGTACTCTGGGATACAGATTATCAGGCCCTGGAGATTTATCGGCTTTTAGTCCCATTAGTATCTCAAGCACTATTTTCTTACTAATAAGCATTTCCTTTAATTCCTCTTGCTCACTAGACTCTTGGTTCCCTAGCATTTCTGGGACGTTATTTGTGTCGTCTTCTGTGAAAACAGAACTGAAGTATTTATTTAATTGTTCTGCCATTTCCTTGTTCCCTATTATAAATTCTCCCATTTCTGTCTGTAAAGGACCTACATTTGTCTGCACCAATCTTTTTCTTTTTACATACTTGTAGAAACTTTTGCAGTTGGTTTTTATGTTCCTTGCAAGTTTACTCTCATACTCTATTTTTCCCCTCTTAATCAATCTCTTGGTTCTTTTTTGCTGAATTCTAAACTGCTCCCAATCCTCAGGCTAGCTATTTTTTTCTGGCAACTTTGTATAACTCCTCTTTGGATCTAATACTATCCTTAATTTCTTTTGTTAGCCATGGTTGGGCCACTTTTCCTTTTGTATTTTTATGCGAGAAAAGAATGTATAACTGCTGCAAATCATGCATTTGTTCCTTACATATTAGCCATTGCCTATCTACCATCATGCCTTTTAATGAATCTTCTCAATCTGTCATAGCCAATTCATTCCTCATACCTTCGTAGTTTCCTTCTTTTAGATTTAGGACCCTAGTTTTGGATTGGACTAATTCACTTTCCACCTTAATAAAGAATCCAATCATGTTATGGTCACTCTTCCCTAAAGGACCCCGCACAACAAAACTATTAATTAACCCCTTCTCATTGCACAATACCCAATCTAGGATAGCCTGTTCCCCAGTAGGCTCCTCAACATACTGGTCTAAAAAAACCATCTCGTACACACTCCAGGAATTAATCTTCCACAGTATTATTACTAATTTGGTTTGGCCAGTCTATATGTAGATTAAAGTCACCTATGATTACTATAGTACTCTTGTTACATGCATATATAATTTCCTGTTTGATGCCGTCCCCTACACTACCACTACTGTTTGGAGGCCTATAGACAACTCCCACCCATGTTTTCTGCCCCTTGGTGCTCCTTAGCTCCACCCAGACTGATTCTACATCTTGATTTAATGAGCCAATATTCTTTCTCACTATTGCTCTGAATTCATCTTTTACTAAAAATGCCACGCCACCCCCTCTTCCTTTTTCCCTGTCCTTCCTAAATATCGAATATCCTTGGATATTCAGTTCCCAACCCTGATCACCATGCAACCATGTCTCCGTAATTGCAACCATACTGTATCCATTTGCATCTATTTACGCTGTTAATTCGTCTACCTTATTATGAATTTATAACACTCCTGTGAAGCACCTTGAGACGTTTTACTATGTTAAAGATGCTATGTAAATACAAGTTGTTATTGTTGAAGTAATAGCTCTTTTTGATAGCCCACCAATAACATCAGTGCGAATCTGAATTGGCAGTGGTTCAGCACTACCGAGAAATCTTCCATCCTCGTGCTAGATTTAACACCTGTCCCATAGAAGCAGAGCATGCTCGAAAGCGGGCATTCTGTTTCACCTTCAGTATCAGCTACACAAAGTAATTCTATTTGAAGCGCATTTGCTTTGTGCTGGCTGCATTATGAGACTCCTTGAGCACGCTCACCTCTGAGTCAGAAGGTTGTGGGTTCAAGTCCCACTCCTGAGACTTGAGCACAAAATCCAGGCTGTCACTCCAGCACAGTGCAGAGGGAGTGCTGTACTGTCTGAAGTACCGTCTTTCGGATGAGACGTTAAACCGAGACCCCGTCTGCTCTCTCAGGTGGATGTAAAAGATCCCACGGCAATTTGAAAAAAGAGGAGAGGAGTTCTCCTCAGTGACCTGACCATTATTTGTCCTTCAAGCAACATGACTAAAAAGAGATTATCTGGTCTTTATCACATTGATGTTTGTTGGAGCTTACTGTGTGCACAAATTATCTGCCGCATTTCCTACATTATAACAGTGACTACACTCCAAAAGTACTTCATTGACTGTAAGGGAGGTTGGGACGTCCCGAGGCCATGAAAGGAGCTATATAAATGCAAGTCTTTCTTTTTACAAGGAGCTGAGGTGCTGCATGTGATGCGATAGGATACAAGCCTGAATGTTAAAAGTGTCGGGTTTATTTTTCTGTGTTTTGTATTAAGTTGTGAAATCATGGAATGGTATGGGCTTGCCCCCCGTGACCAGTGAGGGGAGTGGGGGGGCGGGGGTGGGGGTGGGGGTGGTGGTTTAGGTGAGAAATGTGACCTCATGATGACCCTACGTGCAAACATCCTGGCCTTGCCGGGCCGTTCATTGTCGTACCCATCTGTCGTTCATGTCACGCCAACCAGGAGGGCCAAAGCCATAATATTGGGTGCCAGCAGACAGCAAAGAGCTCCTGTCAGGCCTTTGTGCACATGACAAGTTCCTGGCATGGGGTTGGGGAACATAAGAAATAGGAGCCGGAGTAGGCTATTTGGCCCCGCGAGCCTGCTCCGCCATTCAATAAGATCATGACTGATCTGATCATGGACTCAGCTCCACTTCCCTGCCCGCTCCCCATAACCCTTCACTCCCTTATTGCTCAAAAATCTGTCTATCTCCACCTTAAATATATTCAACGACCCAGCCTCCACAGCTCTCTGAGGCAGAGAGTTCCAAAGATTCACGACCCTCCGAGAAAAGAAATTCCTCCTCATCTCAGATTTAAATGGGCGGCCCCTTATTCTGAAACTATGCTCCCTAGTTCTAGATTCCCCCACGAGGTGAAATATCCTCTCTGCACCTACCCTGTCCAGCTCCCTCAGTATCTTATATGTTTCAATCAGATCACCTCTCATTCTTCTAAACTCCAATGAGTATAGGCCCAACCTATTCAACCTTTCTTCATAAGACAACCCCTTCATCTCAGGAATCAACCTCGTGCACCTTCTCTGAACTGCCTCCTTAACTCCAGATCCAGCAGGCTCTGAATGCTAACTTTTTGTGTTTCATCTATAAGGACTCCCAGGTCACCCTGTACCACAGCATTCTGTAGTCTCTCTCCATTTAAATAATAATTTGCTTTTTTATTCTTCCTACCAAAGTGGATAACCTCACATTTTCCTATATTATCATCATCATCATAGGCAGTTCCTTGGAATTGAGGAAGACTTGCTTCCACTCTTAAAATGAGTCCTTAGGTGACTGAACAGTCCAATACGGGAATTACAGTCCCTGTCACAGGTGGGACAGATAGTCGTTGAGGGAAAGGGGTGGGTGGGACATGTTTGCCGCACGCTCTTTCTGCTGCCTGTGCTTGATTTCTGCATGCTCTCGCGATGAGACTCGAGGTGCTCAGCGCCCTCCCAGATGACCTTCCTCCACTTAGGGCAGACTGGTCTTTGGCCAGGGACTCCCAGGTGTCGGTGGGGATGTTGCACTTTATCAGGGAGGCTTTTAGGGTCTCCCTATAATGTTTCCTTTGCCTACCTTTGGCTCGTTTGCTGTGAAGGAGTTTCGAGTAGAGCGCTTGCTTTGGGAGTCTCGTGTCTGGCATGCGGACTATATGGCCTGCACAGCAGAGCTGATCAAGTGTGGTCAGTGCTTCGATGCTGGGGATGTTGGCCTGGTCGAGGACGCTAACGTTGGTGCGTCTGTGGAAGGGAGGAACGGCGGAACGGCATTGGAATGGAGATTACTGGTGGGCAGCTGCCTGAGGGTAGCAGACAAGAGCTATTTTTAAATTGGCAACGTGGGTTCTCTTTGGCACCCACCTCAAACACAACTCTTTTGGGAGGAAAAAGTAACATTAAATCGTGCCCCCCCGATCTGGGGGACACACCAAACATTTTTCAAGGCCCTTTTTTGTGTTTTCTTGGGGGGGTTTTTTGTATTTTTTTTTGGTTTTTTTGGGCACTAAAATCATATTTTTTTCAAGTGCCCCCTATAAAAGGAGAGGGGGACACTCCCACCTCAGACACACACCCATATATGCGCTGCACAGGTGCTCCAGCTCCATTATGGAGAGTTTGCCTAATTTAGATGGAGTTCAGGGGATCTTAGCCTGTATACAGCCTCCTTGAACTCTCTGCCTGCATTGGGTGCCTTGGGCATATTGTAGCCCTCAGGCTTTATGTAAGATAGGGAATTCATGGCAGCAAGCACCTGCTATTGTCTTGTCAGGCGCATTAACATATAAATGGACTTATTAATTTCCACTCCAATAGTGCATGTACAAACTTGGTCACTTTAACGTCGATACCATCTTTTTTAGCTTTCCTTTACCATTTTTTTTCTAGGTGCGTTTTTTATTCCCTACTTAATAATGATGGCAGTCGTTGGGTTGCCGATGTTTTTTATGGAAACTTCCTTGGGGAAGTTTGCCAGCACCGGACCTATTCAAGTGTGGAAATCCGTGCCCATCCTACAAGGTTAATCTTTCTCGCAAGCAATGGAATTTCTGACGCAGTTTAAAACAGAGGTTATCAAACTTTCTGTGCCCAGTCACCCTGGGAGTATCGGCACACTGGGGGCTCCCTGCAAATACCATGCGTCTGGACCCCCCTTGGTAACAATGACCTATTCCAGGAACCCCCTGGATGTATTTGTACACTGCCAATGACTCCCGACATATATGGACCAGCCGCCAATGGACTTCCATAAGACATTATCTTTCCAAAGAAAAGGAGCGCAGTTATTGCAGAAAATGGTGCTGAAATTTGAATGGCCTATTTTCAGACCAGCAGCACCTTTCAGGAGTGCCATGGAGCCGGACGGAGCACGCCTGCTCTTCCCGATGCCACAGGACAGTGGGTAAAAAGACACACTTAACTCTTGGGCGGGGGTCACCGTAGCCTGAGCAAGCAGGCCCAGCACCTACTCTACTCAGCGCTATTGAATGTTGTTGAGGGCCTTAAACAGATGCTGGGCCCCTCATTAACATCTGTAAGTGCTCTAATACTGGCTTAATCATCCAAGGCTAGGATGGTGCCAAACGTATTTCAGGCCTCCTTGGAGCGTACAGCATAGTCCTGCAAAAGTGATCATTTTTGCCTCCGTTTTCCAGGCGAAAAAGGGAACAAGGCCCATTTTCTACGTCAATATGTTTTATTAGTATCCAGCTACAGAAATAGCATACCAGTAAGTTAACGAATACACATCAGCTGACATTGGAGCTCTTGGGTCCCCATGTCAGATAATAGTTTGAAAACCTTTGGTTTAAATTAACGGTGGTGGACAATTGACACTAACAATATTGTGTGTATATTAGTTATATTCTCTTTATCAAAGGTTTAAGCCAGCCTTGCTGATGCCTGTTTTCAATCTGATCTGTTGTACACTTTACAAAGTCAGGCAGAGACAGTGAGAAGACAGACACAGTGGGTGTAATGTGTTCTTTCCTTGTTCCAAATTTAGTCAGATATTAGACCCAATACCTGGGGAACTCTTTAGATGATTAATTGGTTTGACAAGAGATAAGATGGTTAATTGAGACTGTGTATTAGTTTTATCTCGTGGTGGCATTCATTCGTCCCAGTTGTGTCCAGGACCAGAACCTGCGGTAACAAATGCTCACTCTGCAGCCCACCTGAAGTACACTTGAAACACTTGGTTATGGGTCTGTGTTTCTCCTAACACTGTTACCTTGCAGTCATGCCAGAGCAGGTGCTTTCGGTCCTGGGATCTCATGACCCACACTCTCTGGCTGTTAGTGGGCAGTGTGCCGAGCGGCAAACAAATGCCTCTAACTTATGGCACAGTGCACCAGCGGCTGCGTGGAATGCCCACCATATACTTGTCCGACCGGTGCTAAAACCCTACACTGCGGTGGGAATTCTAAATAGGGAGGTGGGTTGGAGCCGGGGGGCCTCCGAGGTAGGCGGGAAAAACGGAGGCGAGGTTTCCCGCAGGTCCTGCCGACTTTAACGGCACGGCCGGTTTTGAAAGTGAGGCGTTCGGTTTTCCGTGCCCAGCCAGCCAGATTGAGAGGGGTTTGTCCGGGGGAGGATAGTGATAGACACCAACAATATTAGTCAAGACATTGGGATACAGAAAGTTGAAGAGTGGAAATGATCCTTTCAAAAAAACATTTACATTCCCTTCCTTGGTGCTCAAGCCCAGCAAATGCAGTCTTCCTAAACCTAAAATGCTTTTTTTTAAACATTCATGGGGATCGGTGGGGGGCTCGGTGAACGGCATGGTCAGGATTGGGGGTGATCGGCGGCGGGGGGGAGTCGGCTGGGGATTGGGGATTGGGAGGGGGGTCGGAGGGATCGGGGATCGGTGTGGGTAGGGGGGAGGGAGGGGGAGAGTGGGGTTTGGGGATTGCGGGGCGGTCGACAGGGTGGGGGTCATGCCGGGGCATCATCCCCCGTCCCCCTCTGTTAAAACCGGAAGTGGGCGGGTTGGAGGCGAGATCAGGTCGGGAATCCCATTTTTTAGTTTAACTGCCCCCACACTCAAACGTGACCCGTTTTTTGGGGGGTTATTCAGGCCTGTGAAATCATTAAATTCAGGCTAAAACTGATTTATTTACAAGTAAAGTAATTATACAGAAACAGTAGGTGCCGGGAGATACAGATTCTACAAATACTACAAGTAATAGTAAAGTTAAAAATGAACCCACAAAAGGTTAAAATACCCAACTTAGAATGTATTTCTTAGAGTGTGATAATCTGCTGGGCTTGGATAAACCAGCCTGTCGTAGACTCCCCTTGTAATGTCAGACAGAAGTGTTGACCACACAGAGTTCAAATTCACAACTAAAGTAGAGCAGTTTTGGCAATGTTTTATGCTGTTCATATCACAGGTGTTTTGAGACATTAACTAGCTTCCCTGTAAGCATTTCCGTTGATGGATCGGCCATTGGAAGTAATGAACTTGTCTTTTTCCCAGTCTGCAGACTCACATATATTAACATTTTAAATCGAGACTGCTCATTCACCAATTAGTCTCTGATTGCAGAGGAGACTCACCAATTCTGTACAAATATGATTACATGTGGTCAGTTTTGCATATTGTCATAGAGACCAGATGTAGCTTGCTTTAACCACTTTAAATCACATCTATCCAATCTATCTAAAATTATATATCTATATAATATATATAGAATCAGAGAAAGGTTATAGCACAGAAGGAGGCCATTCGGCCCGTCAAGCCCATGCGGCTCTCTGCAAGAGCACCTCACCCAGTCCCACTCCCCCGCCTTTTCCCCGTAGCCCTGCAAATTTTTTCCTTCAGGTACTTATCCAATTCCCTTTTGAAAGCCGCAATTGAGTCTACCTCCACCACCCTGTCAGGCCGTGCATTCCAGATCCTAACCGCTCGCTGAGTAAAAAAGTTTTTGCTCATGTCGCCTTTGGTTCTTTTGCCAATCACCTTAAATCTGTGTCCTCTGGTTCTCGACCCTTCCACCAATGGGAACAGTTTCTCTCTATCTACTTTGTCCAGACCCCTCGTGATTTTGAACACCTCTATCAAATCTCCTCTCAACCTTTTCTGCTCCATGGAGAACAACCCCAGCTTCTCCAGTCTATCCACATAACTGAAGTCTTTCATCCCTGGAACCATTCTTGTAATCCTTTTCTGCACCCTCTCTAAGGCCTTCACATCCTTCCTAAAATGCAATGCCCAGAATTGGACCCAATACTCCAGCAGAGGCCGAACCAGTGTTTCACAAAGGTTCATCATAACTTCCTTGCTTCTGTACTCTATGCCTCTATTTATGAAGCTCAGCATCCTGTATGTTTTTTTCACTGCTTTCTCAACCTGCCCTGTCTTTAACGATAGCTGCCCAAATACCCCCAGGTCTCTCTGCTGATGCACCCCCTTTAGAATTGTACCTTTTAGTTTATATTGCCTCTCCTCAGTCTTCCTACCAACATGTATCAATTTTCATTTTTCTGTATTAAATTTCATCTGCCATGTGTCCGCCCATACCACCAGCCTATCTATGTCCTCTTGAAGCCTATCACTATCCTCCTCACTGTTCACTCTACTTCCAAGTTTTGTGTCATCTGCAAATTTTGAAATTGAGCCCTGTACACCCACATCCAAGTCATTAATATATATCAAGAAAAGCCGTGGTCCGAGTACCGACCCTTGGGGAACACCACCGTATACTTTCCTCCAGTCCGAGAAACAACCGTTCACCACCACTCTCTGTTTCCTGTCACTGAGCCAATTTCCTATCCATGCTGCCACTGTCCCTTTTATTCTATGAGTTTCAACTTTGCTGGCAAGCCTATTATGTGGCACTTTATCGAACACCTTTTGTCACCAGAAAGTGCCCAAGCCCCAGCCTTGGAATGGAGCCAATGACTTATAGTGAGCGCAGTCAATTAGGAAATTGGGTTACACACTTAAAGCATGGCTGGGAATAGAGACTCCCACAGGGAATTCAGCAACCATGGGAAAACTGAGAAAAAAGGCGGTGGTTTTAACTCTGCCTTTTGGAAGTCCATTTACGCCACATTAACCGCATTGCCCTCATCAACCCTCTGCTACCTCATCAAAAAACTCAAATCAAGTTAGTTAAATACGATTTGCCCTTAACAAATCCGTGCTGGCTTTCCTTAATCAATCCACACTTGTCCAAATGATTATTAATTTTGCCCCGGATTATCGATTCTGAAAACTTACCCACTGCCGAGTTAAACTGATTGGCCTGTAGTTGCTGGGTTTATCCTTACACCTTTTTTGAACAAGGGTGTAACATTTGCAATTCTCCAGCCCTCTGGCACCGTCCCCGTATCTAAGGAGGATTGGAAGATTATGGTCAGTACCTCCGCGATTTCCTCCTTAACCTCCCTCAACATCTTCCGATGCACCCATCTAGTGCTGGTGACTTATCGACTTTAAGTACAGACAGCCTTTCTATTACCTCATCTTTAGCAATTCTTATCCCATCAGTATCTCCACTGCCTCCTCTTTCACTATGACTTTGGCAGCATCTACTTCCTTGGTGAAGACAGATGCAAAGTACTCACTTAGTATCTCAGCTATACCCTCGCCTCCATGTGTAGGTCTTCTTTTTGGTCCATAATCGGTTCCACCCTCCTCTTACTGCCCTCCTTCCAGGTGAAACAGCGATTTACTTGTGCTTCTTTCAATTTAGTATACTGTATTAACTGCTCACGATGTGGTCTCCTTACATTGGGGGACCAAGCGTAGATTGGGAGACTGCTTTACGGAGCAACTCCGTTCAGTCCGCAAGTGTGACCCTAATTCTCCGCTCCACTTCCACTCTGATATCTCCGTCCTCGGACTTCGACACTGTTCCAATGAAGCTCAACGTAAGCTCGAGGAACAGCAGCTCATCTTTCGATTGGGCAACGTCGAGTTCAGCAATTTCAGACCATAACCTCTACCCATATTTGTTCACATGGCAGCTGTTGATGTTTCTGCCGTTTCCATTTACACCTCTTCGAGATCCATCTTTCTTTATTTGTTCCATTACCATCTCCTTTACTTTGTATAATCATACCCTTTGTCATTTAATTGCTCCTGCCTTCCACCCTACTGTAATACATATAACCCCACCCAGTGGGCTACTGTAGTAACGCAACCATTGCTGCTTACAACACTAAAGAGGGAGCAGGTCACCTGACAGGTTCCTGAAGTTATCAGCCATCTTAGAGCCTGTGTGTTTGTAAGCTCGTACAGAAGATATCACACCTATCACAGACCTTCTCTTCCGCTCTTTCCTCCCCTCACCCTGTCACTGCCCCTGCACTTGCTCAAAATGTGTAACATCTCTAACTTTTTCCAGTTCTGACAAAAGGTCATTGACCTGAAACATTAACTCTGTTTCTCTCTCTACAGAGGCTGCCTGCCCGCTGAGTCGTTCCAGCATTTTCTCTTTCTATTTCATCTATCCAGCAACTGCAATATTTTGCTTTACCTTATTCTGAATTTTCCCATGGATAGAGCCCAACACTCTATTTGCTCCAGCTATCACTTTGCAGCATTGCTCATGTAACTTTAGAGATGTATGCACTAGAATGGCTAGATCGCTTTCTTTTCTCTGGAGGGTGTATGAATGTTGAGCATTCACCCTGACCACATGCATAACACTGAACTTATCCAAATGAAACATTATTTGCCAGTCTTGAGCCCAATCTCCCACACATTAGGATCTGCCTGAATCAGACGAGCATCACCTATAGTTCCAACACTCGGACAGATCTTGGTATAATCGGCAAATTTACACTTAGTGCCCCATCACCAATATCCAGATCATTAAAAAATAGTAAAAAGCAACGGTCCCAACAATGATCCCTGTGGGACACCACTGGTGACTGGTCTCCAAACAGACCCAAATCCATCTATAACTACTCTTTGCCTGTGCCCTGCCAGCCAGTTCTGAATCCAGCCCAATATATTACCACTAATACCAGAGGCTTCGATTTTATAGAGAAACCTCTTATGCGGTAGATTGTCAAAAGCTTTTTGAAAGTCTAAGTAGACAATGTCTACTGTGCTTCCCTCGTCCACCAACTTTATAACTTCTTCTAAAAATACAATTAGATTTGTGAGACATGACATTTTTATGAATGAATGTTAGGGTGTCCCTAACATGTCTCTCTCTATCCAAGGAATTATACATTGCATCCCTAATGAATCCCTCAAGCATCTTACCGATTACTGATTTTAAACTAACAGGCTTATAGTTAGCCTGGCCTGACTTGTCATCTTTTTTAAAGATGGGGATTACTAAGAAAGCAATAAAGAAAGGAAAGATAGATTACGAAAGTAAACTTGCGCAAAACATAAAAACAGATAGTAAAAGCTTTTACCGATATATAAAACGGAAAAGAGTGACTAAAGTAAATGTTGGTCCCTTAGAAGATGAGAAGGGGGATTTAATAAAGGGAAATGTGGAAATGGCTGAGACCTTAAACAATTATTTTGCTTCGGTCTTCACAGTGGAAGACACAAAAACCATGCCAAAAATTGCTGGTCACGGGAATGTGGGAAGGGAGGACCTTGAGACAATCACTATCACTAGGGGGGTAGTGCTGGACAGGCTAATGGATCTCAAGGTAGACAAGTCCCCTGGTCCTGATGAAATGCATCCCAGGGTATTAAAAGAGATGGCGGAAGTTATAGCAGATGCATTCGTTATAATCTACCAAAATTCTCTGGACTCTGGGGAGGTACCATCGGATTGGAAAGCAGCTAATGTAACGCCTCTGTTAAAAAAAGGGGGGCAGACAAAAGGCATGTAACTATAGGCCGGTTAGTTTAACATCTGTAGTGGGAAAATGCTTGAAGCTATCATTAAGGAAGAAATAGCGGGACATCTAGACAGGAATAGTGCAATCAAACAGAAGCAACATGGATTCATGAAGGGGAAATCATGTGTAACTAATTTACTGGAATTCTTTGAGGATATAACGAGCATGGTGGATAGAGGTGTACCGATGGATGTTGTGTATTTAGATTTCCAAAAGGCATTCGATAAGGTGCCACACAAAAGGTTACTGCAGAAGTTAAAGGTTCGCGGAGTCAGAGGAAACGTATTAGCATGGATAGAGAATTGGCTGGCTAACAGAAAGCAGAGAGTCGGGATAAATGGGTCCTTTTCGGGTTGGAAATCGGTGGTTAGTGGTGTGCCACAGGGATCGGTGCTGGGACCAAAACTGTTTACAATATACACAGATGACCTGGAAGAGGGGACAGAGTGTAGTGTAACAAAATTTGCAGATGACACAAAGATTAGTGGGAAAGCGGGTTGTGTAGTGGACACAGAGAGGCTGTTAAGAGATTTATATAGGTTAAGCGAATGGGTTAAGGTTTGGCAGATGGAATACAATGTTGGAAAATGTGAGGTCATCCACCTTGGAAAAGAAAACAGTAAAAGGGAATATTATTTGAATGGGGAGAAATTACAACATGCTGAGGTGCAGAGGGACCTGGGGGTCCTTGTGCATGAATCCCAAAAAGTTAGTTTGCAGGTGCAGCAGGTAATCAGGAAGGCGAATGGAATGTTGGCCTTCATTGCGCGAGGGATGGAGTACAAAAACAGGGAGGTCCTGCTGCAACTGTACAGGGTATTGGTGAGGCCGCACCTGGAGTACTGCGTGCAGTTTCGGTCACCTTACTTAAGGAAGGATATACTAGCTTTAGAGGGGGTACAGAGACGATTCACTCGGCTGATTTCAGAGATGAGGGGTTTACCTTATGATGATAGATTGAGTAGACTGGGTCTTTACTCGTTGAAGTTCAGAAGGATGAGGGGTGATCTTATAGAAACATTTAAAATAATGAAAGGGATAGACAAGATCGAGGCTGAGATGTTGTTTCCACTGGTCGGGGAGACTAGAACTAGGGGGCACAGCCTCAAAATAAGGGGGAGCCAATTTAAAACCGAGTTGAGAAGGAATTTCTTCTCCCAGAGGGTTGTGAATCTGTGGAATTTCTGCCCAGGGAAGCAGATGAGTCTAGCTCATTGAATGTATTCAAATCACAGGTAGATAGATTTTTAACCAATGAGGGAATTAAGGGTTATGGGGAGCGGGCGGGTAAGTGGAGCTGAGTCCACGGCCAGATCAGCCATGATCTTTTTGAATGGCGGAGCAGGCTCGAGGGGCTAGATGGCCTACTCCTGTTCGTAATTCTTATGTTCTTATATTCTTATTAGCCTCCTTCCAGTCATAGGAACCATTCCAGAGTTCCAGTGAGCTAATAAAAGTACAAGCTAGGAGTTGCATCGTGCATGTCCAGCTCCCTGAGGACCCTCGGCTGGCTATCATCCAGCCTGGCTGCTCTATCTATTTTCAGGTTCTCTGTTTAGTTGAGTATTAAATATCTTTAATTTATAGAAACACTTCTGTTTACATCATGTTCAGGTGAGTGGAGGGTCTGCATTGCCATCTTCCATTGTTAGTGCAGATGCCCTCAGCCCTTAAGTCGGGCGGCTGGCCGGATTTGCAGTACACTTGCTCACCCCTGCAGTCTTCATTTCCTTCTCTGGCAATCTGAGTGCACACTTGTACTGTTGGTGTCAGCTGTGGCTCAGTGGTTGCACTCTCTCTCACCTCTGAGTGTGTTCAAGTCCCACTCCGGAGATTTGAGCACACAACCTAAGCTGACACAACTGTGCAGCACTGAGGGAGTGCTGTCAGAGCTGGCAACTTTCAGATGAGACGTTAAACCAAGACCCTGTCTATCCTCTCAGGTAAAAAATTGCATGGCACTATTTGGAAGATGAGCAGGGGAGCTATCCCTGGTGTCCAAGCCAATATTTATCCCTCAACTAACAGCAGCAAAACAGATTATTTGGTCATTTATCTCATTTGTGGAACCTTGCTGTGCACAAATTGGCTGCTGTGTTTCCTACATTAAAACAGTGGCTATTGGTCGAAAAGCAATTTGGGGCATCCTGTGGTTGTGAAAGGTACTATATAAATGCAAACTCTCTTTATTTCTTATAATTGATTGACTGTTTGCTTCGAAACACAATTGTTTTGTCCGACCAGCTTGCATGCATGTGAATATTCAAGAGTTTGCCTGTGATATTCTATTCTAAACTACTTTGTTCTCATTCGGTATGAAGGTTTGGGTGTGTTCACAGTCATGTTGGCCACATTTCAAAGCATGTACTACAACTGCATCATTGCCTACAGCTACTACTATTTCTTTGCTTCCTTCCAATTCCCCCTGCCGTGGGCAGACTGCCTCAGTTAGTGGAATGTCAATGACTCATGTGAGGGGATTCTCAGAGGTACTATGCTAACTTCTACAGGGTAAAGTATAAACTTCGACTTGTTCAGCTGAAGATTTCTCATTCTGTTTGTATTGAAAAAAAACTGGTATCGCTGGCCAACCAATAGAAAATAAATGCTCTCATGATTGTGAGATGTTAATGAATCAAATAGTATTTGAATATTCCTGCTTCTACATCGACACAATAAAAAGGTGTGGGCTGATGAGAATATGAGGGGGCTGCTTACATCGCTAATGTGATAATGGCCCATTTCTATGAGCCCGTATTCCCAGTGGTCCTTGTGGAGGCAACCTCTTGGGATGTGCTTTCTGCCGATCGATACCCGTGCCACTGGGCTCGATATCCAATCCCTCCACCACCAGTGCACCATGTATACAATGTACTGCAGCAACTCACCAAGGTTACTGTGGGCGTACCACCTTCTCTGTAACTGCCACTATTGAGAGGGACAAGAACAACAATGTCTTGGCGACACCGTCAAGCACCCTGCAAATCACACACCATTCTCACTCGGACAAACATTGCCATTCCGTCAGCATTGCTGATCGATATCCCTCCCCAACACCAGTGTTCGAGCGCCGTCGTCGCGAGGCCTGCTGCACTTCAAGTCAAAGGCCCACCTCCACCTTCTCAAGTCAGCTACGAACAGGCAATTAATGCGGCCTTAAAGCATTGCCCACTTTCCAGGGCCAAATAAGCAGAAGGTCCCACTTCCTGCTGGGAGTGCTAGAGCATAGAATCACCTGCCAATTGTTCTTCATTGCTACTTGAGAGTTGGCACTGATGCATCAATGTTTCAATGTTTAGGCCTCGAGAGGTTGGACAAAAGAGTTGGATTCTAGGCAACCAGTGACCAGTTATTTTTCAACCTTCAAACCAAATACCAATGCTGGGAGACTCATAGAACATGAAGGCAAAATATTCAAATAGAAGTGAAAATAAAGAGAAAATAATGAAATTGAGGGGGAGAAATTGGGCAAGGAGAGCAGTGCTTTATAAAAAATATTTGAAAGAATTGTGAATATTAATATTACACTAATATAGTTACTTATCATTTTTGAATAACCGACATTCTACTATATCATAAATTGCGTCACCATGACAGTATGTGAGGTCAAAATTTGACACAAATCTCAGCCCAGGGTGATTGAAGTTGGTCAGAAATGGCAGTAATCTAAAGGCTGAATCCATCTATGGGCCTGACCTCACCTCCCAGCCCATGACCTGTACTGCTGGGACACTATCATTGGAACACCATCACCTCCAAGTCACACAACATTCGGAGTTGGATATAGATCACTGTTCCTTCATTGTCGCTGGGTTAGATTCCTGGAATTCCCTAGCTAGCACCACACAGAACCCCACCTCCCTCCACCGCCCAGTTAGAATATGTGCCAATCTACACTATAGAGCATTTTTCTCATAAGAACATAAGAATTAGGAACAGGAGTAGGCCATCTAGCCCCTCGAGCCTACTCCGCCATTCAATAACACCCGCCCTCTCCCCGTAACCCTTAATTCCCTTATTGTTTAAAAATCTATCCATCTTTGAATTGAAAACATTCAATGAGCCAGCCTCAACTGCTTCCTTGAGCAGAGAATTCCACAGATTCACAACCCTCTGGGAGAAGAAATTCTTTCTCAACTCGGTTTTAAATTGGCTCCTCCGTATTTTGAGGCTGTGCCCCCTAGTTCTAGTCTCCCCCACCAATCTATCTTGTCTATCCCTTTCATGATTTTAAATGTTTCTATAAGATCACCCCTCATCCTTCTGAACTCCAAGGAGTAAAGACCCAGTCTACTCAATCTATCATCATAAGGTAACCCCCTCATTTCTCGAATCAGCCTAGTGAATCGTCTCTGTACCCCTTCCAAAGCTAGTATATCCTTCCTTAAGTAAGGTGACCAAAACTGCACGCAGTACTCCAGGTGCGGCCTTACCAATACCTTATACAGTTGCAGCAGGACCTCCCTGCTTTTGTACTCCATCCCTTTCGCAATGAAGGCCAACATTCCATTTGCCTTCCTGATTACCTGCTGCACCTGCAAACTAACCTTTTGGGATTCATGCACAAGGACCCCCAGGTCTCTCTGCACCACAGCATGTTGTAATTTCTCCCCATTCAAATAATATTCCCTTTTACTGTTTTTTTTCCCAAGGTGGATGACCTCACACTTTCCGACATTGTATTCCATCTGCCAAACCTTAGCCCATTCGCTTAACCTATCCAAATCTCTTTGTAGCCTCTCTGAGTCCTCTACACAACCCGCTTTCCCACTAATCTTTGTGTCATCTGCAAATTTTGTTGCACTACACTCTGTCCCCTCCTCTAGGTCATCTATGTATATTGTAAACAATTGTGGTCCCAGCACTGATCCCTGTGGCACACCACTAACCACTGATTTCCAACCGGAAAAGGACCCATTTATCCCGACTCTCTGCTTTCTGTTCGCCAGCCAATTCTCTATCCATGCTAATACATTTCCTCTGACTCCGCGTATCTTTAACTTCTGCAGTAACCTTTTGTGTGGCACCTTATCGAATGCCTTTTGGAAATCTAAATACACCACATCCATCGGTACACCTCTATCCACCATGCTCGTTATATCCTCAAAGAATTCCAGTAAGTTAATTAAACATGATTTCCCTTTCATGAATCCATGCTGCGTCTGCTTGATTGCACAATTCCTATCCAGACGTCCCGCTATTTCTTCCTTAATGATAGTTTCAAGCATTTTCCCCACTACAGATGTTAAACTAACTGGCCTATAGTTACCTGCCTTTTGCCTGCCCCCTTTTTTAAACAGAGGCGTTACATTAGCTGCTCTCCAATCCGCTGGTACCTCTCCAGAGTCCAGAGAATTTTGGTAGATTATAACAAATGCATCTGCTATAACTTCCGCCATCTCTTTTAATACCCTGTGATGCATTTCATCAGGACCAGGGGACTTGTTTACCTTCAATCCCATTAGTCTGTCCAGCACTACCTCCCTAGTGATAGTGATCATCTCAAGGTCCTCCCTTCCCATATTCCTACGAACAGAAATTTTTGGCATGGTTTTTGTGTCTTCCACTGTGAAGACGGAAGCAAAATAATTGTTTAAGGTCTCAGCCATTTCCACATTTCCCATTATTAAATCCCCCTTCTCATCTTCTAAGGGACCAACATTTACTTTCGTCACTTTTTTCCGTTTTATATATCTGTAAAAGCTTTCATTAATTTTTCATTACACGGTACAACAGCGTGGTCGAGTGGTACAAATGGTGTACACACATAAAGGCAGTGTAAACATTTCGCCTCCAGGCTCCTCGATTGCCTGAGACCCAGTAAGGGAGGGCAAGAGATTGCAGTTAGCATAACGATAAGGGCCTGAAGGCCACACTTGCCACCAGCAAGAGAGAAATAAGCAGCGCTCCATACATGTTGGCCCAGGGTGAAGGACAGGGCCATGAATGATCTTTGCCATGAGTTACTGGTTTGCCCAATGCTCACCAACTGCCACTTCCTCCTGCACACAAGCCCTTGAGGAGAAGGAGGGAAAGAGAGTGGCGTGGTCAGAACTTTGAACAGAGGAAAGTTCATTTTATCATCCTGATTTTTGTGTGTGACAAAATTTGGATTTATTAAATATGTCTTTACTAAAGGTTATGGAGGAGAAGCTTGGTTGTGTAGCCTCAGTTCAATTTGTGCCCCAGAGGGGTGTTACTGCGTCTCGAAGGGCTTAGTGCCTGTCCGCACAGGTTGCAGGGCCCCACTGGGAAATTTGGTTCAGGTTTACTGGTGGCGCTATCACTGCACCGTCTAACTTTCAGTCAGATCCTGACGTCAGTACGCGTGCAACGACCCGCGAGCACCCCGCTAGCAAAATTAGGTGTCTCCGCCTCATTTAGCGTCTGCCGCTGAACACGCCGGAGAAACCAGGCGGTCACAATTTCTCAGGGCGATACCTGACTAGAGGAGCAACCAGGTTAAGCAGAGGTCACAGTGAGTGCAACATTTCAGCACAGCATGGTGCGTCAGCCTCTTACTTGGCGGCGGCAGATTTATCTGACCTTGCCGATTCCAGCAACTGGTGATTGAGAGTTCAATGGGTGGATTACTAGCTCACCAGCATCACCTTCGACATGCTCCTGTTAGGCGGTGTCAAGATCGAAGGGCTGTTGGCCATGTCGGGCCACAAATGAGGAGAGCTCGTAGACGTAAGGGCAGGAAGCCTTACCCCCCACAGGTTTACTGGGAGTGTTATATATGTAAACTTGTATTTACTCTGTACAGCCACTAGAGGACTCATCCCCTGGAGTCCCAAGAGATCCCATAACCCCTTGGGAGCACAAGTATTTAAGGAGGCCTCACAGATTGGAGAGGCCCTCTGGAGACCTGCAATAAAAGACTAAGGTCACACGTTACTTAGAGCTCACAGTGTTCAGTCTGACTCTTTCTCCATACATAACAACTGGCGACGAGATACAGATAGCAAACCCAAAGATGTAGAGAACAGTGGGCATCCTGGAGAAATTCTCGGAGGGAGGTGATTGGGAAACTTTTGCGGAGCAACTCGACCAATACTTCGTGACCAACGAGCTAGATGGGGAAGAGAGCGCTGCCAAATGAAGGGTGATCCTCCTCACCAACGTATGGCCACATGAAGAATCTGCTCATTCCAGTGAAACCCACGGAGAAATCGTACAACGATTTGTGCACACTGGTCCAAGAGCATTTGAACCCGAAGAAAAGCGTTCTGATGGTGAGGTACCGGTTCTACACCTACAAAAGCCAGGAAGTGGCGAGTTATGTCACCGAGCTAAGACGCCTTGCGGGACATTGTGAATTTGAAGGACATTTGGAGTACATGCTCAGAGACTTTTTCGTACTTGGCATTGGCCACGAAACCAAACTTCGCAAACTTTGACTGTAGAGATCCCAACCTTGAGTAAAGCCCTAGCGATAGCTCAGGCATTCATTGCCGCCAGTGACAATACAAAGCAAATCTCTCAGCACACAAGTGCTGCTACAAGTACTGTGAACAAAGTAATGTTGTTTTCGAATCGTAGCGTACAGGGCAAACCTCACATGCCTGCAGCTGCATGCCCGCAGATGTCTCAGAGTCCACCATCAAGGGTAATGAATGATAGGCCATTAACACCTTGTTGGCCCTGCGGGGGTGATCATCGTTTCCATTCATGCCGATTCAAAGGGTAAGTTTGCAAGGGCTGTGGAACAATGGGACACCTCCAACGTATGTACAGGCGAGCTGCAAACCCTGCTAAACTTGCAAACCACCATGTTGCAGAGGAGGACAGATCCGCGGAGGATCACGACGAACCAGAGCCTCAGACTGAGGAGACAGAGGTACATGGGGTGCACACATTCACCACGAATTGTCCCCCGATAATGCTGAATGTTGAACTAAATGGACTCCCAGTGTCAATGGAGCTGGACACGGGTGCGAGCTAGTCCATCATGGGCAAAAAGACTTTCGAAAGGTTGTGCTGCAACAAGGCCTCAAGGCCAGTCTTAACGCCAGTTCGCATGAAACTAAGAACTTATACAAAAGAACTGATTCCTGTAATCGGCAGTGCTACCGTAAAGGTCTCCTACGATGGAGTGGTGCACAAGCTACCACTCAGGGTGGTACCGGGCAAGGGTCCCACGCTGCTCGGCAGGAGCTGGCTGGGAAAGATACACTGGAACTGGGACGACGTCCGAGCGCTGTCGCCCGCTGACGACACTTCGTGTGCCCAGGTCTTAAACAAGTTCCCTTCGCTGTTTGAACCAGGCATCGGGAAATTCCAAGCAGATCCAACTAATTCTGTGGGCGCGACCCATCCATCACAAGGCGAGAGCAGTGCCGCACATGATGAGAGAAAGGATAGAGATTGAGCTAGACCGGCTGCAAAGAAAGGGCATCATTTCACCGAACGAGTTCAATGAGTGGGCCAGCCCCATTGTCCCAGTCCTCAAGGGAGATGGCACCATCAGAATCTGTGGCGATTACAAAGTAACTATCAATTCTTTCTCCCTGAAGGACCAATATCTACTACCAAAGACAGACGACCTCTTTGCAACGCTGGTGGGAGGAAAGACGTTCACGAAGCTGGATCTGACTTCAGCCGACATGACGCAGGAACTGGAGGAATCATCGAAGGCCCTCACCTGCATCAACATGCACAAAGGTCTTTTTATTTATAACAGATGCCCATTTGGAATTCGATCAGCGGTGGCGATATTCCAGAGAAACATGGAAAGCTTATTGAAGTCGGTCCCCCACACTATGGTCTTCCAGGGCGACATCTTGGTCACAGATCGGAACACAGTCGAGCATCTGCAGAACCTGGAGGAGGTTTTTAGTCGACTCAACCACATGGGGCTCAGGTTAAAATGCTTAAAATGCATTTTCCTGGTGCCTGAAGTGGAGTTCTTGGGAAGGAGGATTGCGGCAGATGGCATCAGGCCCACCAATTCGAAGACGGAGGTAATCGAGAACGCACCGAGGCCACAGAACGTGATGGAGCTGAGGTCGTTTCTGGGACTCCTGAACTACTTTGGTAACGTCTTACCGGGTTCAGCACACTGTTAGAAGCACTGCATGTCTTACTACGAAACGGGACAAATGGGTTCGGGGCAAAAGTCAAGAAAATGCCTTTGTAAAAGCAAGAAAATTGTTATGCTCAAACAAATTGCTTGTGTTGTATGATCCATGTAAGCGTTTGGTACTAGCATGTGATGCGTCGTCATATGGCGTCGGGTGTGTATTGCAACAAGCTAATGATTTCGGGAAACTGCAACCAGTTGCTTATGCATTCAGGAGTCTGTCTTAAGGCTGAAAGAGCCTACAGCATGATTGAGAAAGAAGCGTTAATGTGTGTCTATGGGGTAAAGAAAATGCATCAATACCTGTTTGGGATAAAATTCGAATTGGAAACTGGCCATAAGCCACTAATATCCCTGTTTTCCGAGAGTAAAGGGATAAATACCAACGCATAGACCCGCATCCCGAGATCACGTTGTCCGCATACAATTATGCCATCCACCACAGGCCAGGCACAGAAAACAGCGCCGATGCTTTCAGTAGGCTGCCATTGCCCACAGGGAATAGGTGCAGCCCGCAGATTTAGCCATGGTTATGGAAGCATTTGAGAGTGAGCAATCATCCGTCATTGCCCGGCAGATCAAAACCTTGATGAGCCAGGACCCCTTATTATCCCCAGTCAAAAGCTGTGTGCTTCACGGGAGCTGGTCCAGTGTCCCATTGAAATGCAGGAAGAGATAAAGCCGTTCCAGTGGCGCAAAGATGAAATGTCTATACAAGCAGACTGTCTTCTGTGGGGCAATCGAGTAGTGGTTCCCAAGAAGGGCAGAGGCACCTTCATCAATGACCTCCACAGTACCCACCCAGGCATCTTAATGATGAAAGCGATAGCCAGATCCCATGTGTGGTGGCCCGGTATCGATGCAGACTTAGAGTCCTGCGTTCACAGATGTAATACATGCTCGCAGTTAAGCAATGTACCCAGGGAGGCGCCGCTAAGTTTATGGTCTTGGCCCTCCAAACCGTGGTCTCGGCTACACGTCGACTATGTAGGCCCGTTCTTGGGTAAAATGTTCCTTGTGGTTGTAGACGCGTACTCCAAATGGATTGAATGTGAGATAATGTCGGCTAGCACGTCCGCTGCCACTACTGAAAGCCTGCGGGCCATGTTTGCCACACACGGCCTACCCGATGTCCTCGTGAGCGACATGTTTTACCAGTGCTGAGTTCAAAGAATTCATGACCCGTAGCGGGATCAAACATGGCACATCTGCCCCGTTTTAACCAGCGTGCAATGGTCAGGCAGAGAGAGCAGTGCAAACGATCAAGCAAGGCTTGAAGAGGGTAACTGAAGGCTCACTGCAGACTCGCTTATCCCGAGTCCTGCTTAGCTACCGCGAGACCCCACTCGGTCACTGGGATCCCACCTGCTGAACTGTTTGTGAAAAGAGCACTTAAGACAAGTCTCTAGTTAGTTCACCCTGATCTACATGAATAGGTAGCGAGCAGGCGGCTTCAACAAAGTACATACCATGATAGCGCAAATGTGTCACGTGAGATTGAAATCAATGATCCTGTATTTGTATTGAGTTATGGACAAGGTCCCAAGTGGCTTCCCGGCACTGTCGTGGCCAAAGAGGGGAGCAGCATGTTTCGGGTCAAACTTTCAAATGGACTCATTCACTGGAAACACTTGGACCAAATCAAACTCTGATTTACGGACTATCCTGACCAACCCACCTTGGACCCTACCTTTTTTGATCGCTCGTCATACACACCAGTGGCAACTGGCACCACGGTTGACCACGAAGCAGAACCCATCATCCACAGCAGCCCAGCAGGACCCGACACACCAGGCAGCCCAGCAAGGCCAGCTGCACAGCAGCCCAGCGAGGGCACAACAAATGATTCAACAATACCAGCTTTCACACCGAGATGATCAACCAGGGAAAGAAGGGCCCCAGATCGACTCACATTGTAAATAGTTACACTATTGACTTTGCGGGGGGGACTGGTGCTATACATGTAAACTTGTATTTACTCTGTACTGCCACCAGAGGGCTCATCCCCTGGAGTCCCAATGGATCCCATAATTCCTTGAGAGCACAAGTATTTAAGGAGGCCTCACAGGTTGGAGAGGCACTCTGGAGACCTGCAATAAAAGACTAAGGTCACACATTACCTTGAGCTCACAGTGTTCAGTCTGACTCTTTCTCCCTGCATAACAGGGAACAACACCCATACCTCGACCTGTCGGAGGAGCAATGTGTCAGAAGGCTGCGCTGCTGAAAGGAGGTGCTGACAGAGATATGCCATCTCCTACAGGCAGATGTGCAGCCTCACATCGGCACCAGGACTGCGCTGTCCAGCACAGTGAAGCTCATTGTGGCTCTATCCTTCTTTGCTTCCGGCTCCTTCCAGGCTGTATCAGGGGAAATATGCAGTGTCTCTCAATTCACTGCACATCGCTGCATCTGTGATCAGAAACGCTGCTTCAGCACCCCTATTGTTTGCTCGATGATGTTGCGAGTGGCCGCAGGGCTGTCATTGTAGCGAAGCTCCGCTTGGGTGGTGGGATTGCAGAGGGGGGTAATTAGCCAGGTGGCTAGGCCGTATCCTTTATCCCTGAGCAGCCAGCCACGCCCTTCCCGTGGTGGCTAAAACGTTTGTGGCATAGTGCTCTCACGCAGGATGAAGCAGGTCACATACATGGCCTTGGGAGCACCATTCAAGAATGCCGAGGTCTTCCAAAATTGAAAGGGATACCACTCCCTGAATGTGCAGCTGGTGTTTGACCACATGCAGCGCATCCTCGCAGTGAATGCCCACGATATTGGCAGCGCATGTGATGCGTTCATCCTGCATGAGAACACTGTGCCACAAATGTTTCAGCCTCCATGGGAAGAGCGCGGCTGGCTGCTCGGGGATAAAGGATATGGCCTAGCCACCTGGATAATTACCCCACTCTGCAATCCCACCACCCAAGCAGAGCTTCGCTACAATGACAGCCATGCGGCTATCCGCAACATCATCGAGCAGACAATAGGGATGCTGAAGCAGCGTTTCCGATGCCTGGACCGCTCTGGAGGCAGCCTTCAATGCTCCCCACAACAGGCGTCACTATTCATTATGGTGTGCTGCTTGCTGCACAACTTGGCCATAATGAGGGCCCAGGCATTGCCAGTGGGGATTGCAGGAGGAAGAGGAAGAGGAGCCTGCCGGGGCCCCGAATGGGCAGCCAGACGCGGAGGAGGAGCAGCCACGGTGGAGGCAGTGTGGCAATGCTGCCAGTACAAGGGCCAAACGTCAGCAGCTGATAATGCACTGGCTCTCTTGAATGGAGGAAGCTGAGGGATGAAGCTAATAATGATTGTGCTTTGTGCTATGAGAATGGCACATCTCCGTGAAATGACACATTAATACACAAGACGGAAATGCAACCGGTCAAATGAACATTTTATTAACGGCATCAAAAGTCTCGCCTCAACTTTCACACCAACAACCCCTCACCAGCAATGAATAAAACATTTAACATATGCCCCTTGAAACAGCATAACACACAGTCTACTTCATCAATATGTGTACAAACGCCACTGCCATTTGTAATTCCACACTAGCTTCCATGTGCCACATTAGGCCCAGACCCACACACCAATAGTAGGCGTCAAACAACAGCAACGAGATATTTACAATGATACTTGATGAGGACATCTGTCCATGGTGGGCAAAGTCTTTATTCAGACTTGCTCAGCGATTTTGGCACCCCGTTCCTTACCCGCCCTCCCACACCGACTGCTGCTCCTTAATGTGGGCTCAATGCTTGCAGCAAGGCTGCTTGAGGGCTGCTGTGTGTGTAAGGCAGACATTACAGACAGCCTAGCGGGATGCCCTGGACCAGCTCTGGGTCTGGAATGCCCAGCTGCAGACTGCACCACCTCAGCATCGGCGGCTGCAGTCTCGGGTGGCTGGGATGTTGACCGCCGCAGGTGCAAAGGTGGAGTGGCAGTGGTGGGAGCAGAATGCTGTCATCTTGAGCAAGGACAGCACCTTACATTTCCAGCGGCCCGCTGACACCTGGGGCAGAGCCTCAGCACCTGGAGCAATGTGTGGGAGCACAGATTGCTGGCCTGCTTCGGCATCGTCACTTCCCCGTTGGGCAGTGGGGAACATGGAGAGGATGGCAGCAGTCAGTGTTTGCATGGCATTACCCTGTGACTCACTCAGAGCAGCCTGAGCCTGAAATGCAGCAGTCTGAGAGTTGATGCCAGCAATCACTGACAGCATCACATCACAAAGTCCTTGTGTGGCTTGGGCCTGTGTTGTGATAGCTGCTGCCACGTCAACCATGGCACGCGCCATCACCTCTGCCACTCTAATGTCGCTGATTGAGCCAACTCCCTCTGGAACCGGGCAAGGATGGGCTCGATGGGTTGCTGAGAGGCACGGACAATGCTTGAGAAGGCCTCCCCCAGCCTCAGAGCAAGTGCACCCATGCTCTGCGGGACCTTCTCTGATACCCCATGAGCTCGCGGTGCATTTCCATGGACTCTCTGGACATAGCCTCCAAGTCCAGGTCCACACCTGACTGTCTCTGAGGGATTCATGGGCCGACTCACCCTCCGGGGAGATGATCCCCGAGCTACCCCTCACGCTGGGCATTGTTGCAGGCCACTGGGGCCAGGAGCCTCAGGCTCTTCCAAACCCAGGAATGTTGGCTCTTCCACCGAGGTGGTGTCCCTGCTCAGTGCTGCTGATGGAGGGTCCGCTCTGTCACCACACTTTCCTCACCTCCCTCATCATCTCTGCCGTCGGTCGAAGGTGACAGCTCATGGGCAGGCTGCTTCTGGCTCCTCGTCTGTAAGCACAAAGCAACAGAACTGTGGTTAGCAGCAGGGGAGGGGGCAAGAAGGGAAGAAGGAGGTGGCACTGGACATTTATATGTAAAAGGGGTACGGCACTTGCTATAAGGGTCAAGGATATCACAGAAACCCCAAAGTGCATTCACATACCGTCACTGTCCACAGGGGGCTCTGTTTCGCCAGCCGCCACCACACCAACTGGTGTGCCCATGAGGGCAGACACTTGCTGCTCCACCTCAGAGGTCCTGAATGTCAGGCTCTCCTCCTCCAGCGCTCTGTCCTGTTGTGAGCCAGTTTCGACTGCAATAAGAAACAAGGTGTGAGTGAGTGTGCAGCTCAGTGTGTGCCACATGCACCTTCCATAGTTGAATAGCTGCTACTATATGGAAGTATGCAGCTCTCCATTTTAACCTGCGAGGCTGTGCAGAGGGGCTGTGTGAACGGTGGGATTAGGTGATAAGCACCTGAGACTAGTGATGAGGCTGAAGTATTATGGTAGTGAAATGGGAGTGCGAGGAGGGGTGAGGCTGAGTAGGGAACAAGATGGTGAGTGATGTTTGGATGGCCAGGGCATGGCTGGTGAACTGAACCTGAGATTTTATGGTGTGTTCGCCATCCTGGCCTGCTACACACAGAAGGAGCAGATACTGGAAAGACTTTACATTGCGTGAGACAGTGAAGTTCACATTATGGCATTGCAACGTTAAGAGAAAGGGTACTCACCCTGATGACCCTAGTGAGGTTGTTGAAGTTCTTGCGACAATGTGCCATAGTTCTGGGCACCATGTTCCTGGCGGAGACATGCTGGGCCACCTCCCTCCATAGCCTCCTGAGGACTCTCGGAGCAGGCCTCCTTCCACTGGCAGGTTGCATCACATCCCACCGCCTCTCCATGCCTCGAGTAATGTTTCGACGGCCACAGGTGAGAAGTGGCGTGCACGTTGGCGACCTTCTTGCTCCTCCATTTTCCCATTCAGAGCAGACGGAGAAGTTGGAACTGCGCATGCACATACTTAGCTTACCGCGCCTTGAAGAATCGGCTGCCCACGGGATGTACAGCGGCCTTCGCACCAAGTGCATTTGTTCTGGAAATTTATCGCTGAGATTTTTGGTTGTACTGCCCTGAAAGAACTGTGGAACGACTGATTTAGCGCTCCCTTTCCCTCTTCGTGCGCTGAAACCGAATTTCCCGGTAGGCGGTGCAAACTTTCCATGGGCGCTACAGTTACCACCCCGACAGGATTAATGCCTCAAAATGGGCGATACCCAATTTCTAGCCCATAGCGTTCATGCTCATTTTTGCTCACGACTAAAGTCACAACTTTATCCCAAATAAAATGTATTTATTACCCATATTCAGGTTTTAAAAGGAATGTGCACTGTGAGAAAAAGAGAGATAAAAGGGCAAATGGGATTGTGAGTTTTATACAATGAAGCAATGAACAAAAAAAGCAAAACGATAATGGTGTGTTGGTACAAGATACTGGTTTGGCCTTGGTTCGAATACTGTGCAGGATCCGGTTGTAGAAAGGATACTGGCGTATGGAAAAGATGCAATGTTGATTCACTAGGATGAACCTGGAGGTGAGAGGATATCCTGAGAGAGGACAGCAGGTTCCTGCTCCAGTGACCACCTGACACCCCCAGGTACTCCCTCAGCATCCCTGGCAATCTGCTGGAGCACAGATTGGTGGGTTGCTGTGCCACCATGAGATCCCCGGTGCACTGCAGTGGACCCAGCGACGATGGCAGCAGTCAGAGCACGCCTGAGAGCAGTCTGAGTTTCCATGCCAGCAATCATTGTCTGCATTACAGCTCTGAGACATTGAGTTGCTTCCACCTGTGCTGCAATGGAAGCTGCCACATTGCCCACGAGCTCTGGATCCGCAGACTCTCTGGGAGTCCATCATCATCATCTGCAGACTGGAAATGATGGGCTCCATGGTGCGCGCAGAGCTGTGTACAATGTTGGAGGCAGACTCCTCCACACTCTGTACCACAGCAAAGATAGGTATCCTTGCCATTGTGAATGCTTCCCCATCGAGATCCTCATCTGAGTCCTGTGCAGCAGTCCTGACACATGAACTCTCCCCCCGGGGAGCTGGCTGTCGAGCTACCCTTTCCCCTTGGCCTTGCTGCAGCCGCTAGGCCTCAGTGCATCACCCAGTGCAAACCCCCTCTGCTAACCTAAGCTCTAATAAACACGTAGTGCCTGACTCTGAGCTGGTGCCTGCGGGTGAGAGATGCAGTGACGTGGTGCTTGGATCCTCCTCATCTTCTCCTCCGTCACTATCACTGGGGGGCTCAGGGATCGGCTGATCATCCGCTGGCTGATTATCTGAAAGCATAAAAGGTACAAGACTCGTGTTAAAGTGAGGGCAGAGGGGGAAGGAATGGAGCAAGGAAGGCAGACAGTATCAGGAACTGGAAAGTGATAAAGCCTTCTGGTGTGAGGGGGGAGTGGGATGAGAAAAGGAGAGGGGATGAAGACACCGTTGTTGCCCCCGGCGGGGTTAATGTCACCAACGGCCACGGCGCCCACCACCTGCTGCCCAATCAGTCGCAGCACTCGCTCCTCCAGGTCTGAGAGCTGCTAAAGCTGAAGTTCATCCCGGCCTGACCTCCGCTGCTCCTTCCCATTGTGTGCCATCCTGGCATACAAAAGAATTTGTGTGAGTCAGAAACCAGCTCCGTGTCCGGGAGATAAGCGTGCGGTCTTTGAATAGCTGTGAATGCAAGCAAGGTGTGAGATGAGGATGTGAGTTTGAGTAGCTGCACATATTTGGTGGTTGAGTAATGGGAGAATGGTGGTTTGCGTAGTGTGCACAGACAGAGGTTCAGAGGTTGGTATGTGGGACCTGTTGAAGCATTTACTCACCTTGACCATCTGACTGAGGTCATTGAATTTCTTCCGGCACTGTGTGAGGCTGTTGTACGACAGTGCTGGCCGACACCTCCTCTGCCACTTTCCTCCACATGGTCCTGAAGCCCTGGGGCAATGGCCTCATTCCACTACCCAGAACCAGCTCTTTCCTCCTTTGTTCCACTGCCCCCAACAATGCCTCCAATGCTACGTCACTAAAACAATGAGCTCTGTTCTTTACAGCTGGATTAGGAGCAGCCACAGTAAAAGGTTCTTAGAGTTCCTCTCAGTTCTCCTTCAGATGCAGCACTGGTGAAAATGTGCAGCTACAGCTTGATAGAACCTCCCCTTTAAGAGCTGGAATGAGCCAGTGTGAAGGATTGAAGGATGATTGCTGAATGCAAGTCACCTGAAAGTGGCTAGCACTCTGGTGTTGGCACCCTGTAACACCTCTCTGAGGTCATTAGTGCATGATCTACCACCCCCCCACTTCCTTCCTGGGATGCTAAAGCCCAACTTCGAAGAAGTTAAGATTCCTTTGCGCTTAGTGCTAACTTTTCAAAATTTAAAATGTTAACGTCCCGGGGTGCTATCGAATTTCTCCTCCTAATATTAAAGTGTATCGAGAATGAACAGGGAAATGGGATTAGAATAGAACGTTCTGGTATGGAGCACAGGAAAAATGTGCAAAATGGTATTTTACTGTGATGAGATTTCCATGACGCGCTTTTTCCTCATTTTTCAGAAGCCGAATGTAATTTCTGCTCAAATAGGGCATTTGTACCGAACCAAACTGAGCTGTACTGGGAGTAAGTATAAATTCTGCAGGTAACAGCAACTATAAGTATTACCTGTTGGTGAAGTTAGTGGATTGAATGTGCTGTGTGTTGGTTAATGAAACTGTATTATTTAGATAGCGATCTGGAAGGAAGGAGTTGGATTTGTATGTTGAGAGCTGTTCTGGCTGGGGGTGGGGTGTGAGTAGGTTGCTGGGTGATCACGGAGTCAGTGTGGGACACGATCTGATTTTTGGCCCGGGCTCCACCTCACAATGCATTCGGTGAACTGCTGGCGCGAGGCACGATGCCGGATAGGCAAATCGGAAATCGGTGATGGTGAATTGGGCAAGACCTGCAGCGGCACCTTCAAGGACAGCACGTTAGAGCAGTGGGCATCTTGTGATAGACCCTGTAGCAACTCGTACATTCAATTTGGAAGCTTTTTAAGGTTCAAAACCCACAAGTAGCTGCCATAAGAATGATCTCCATCCTGCTTGCCCTGACTGCGGCAGGCCCCCGTAGATTGGAATGTAGCAAATGTAACCCAGCTGGTCAAGAAAAGAGAGAGAGAGAAAATGGTGAACTATAGGCCAGTTTGCCTGACATCAGTAGTAGAGAAAATGCTAGAATCTATTGAGAAACTTGGTAAAAGGGCACTTAGAATATAAAAATATGATTGGTCAGAGTCAGGGCAGTGTCCTGGGTCCAACCATCTTCAGCTGCTTCATCAATGACCTGCCCTCCATCATAAGGTCAGAAGTGGGAATGTTCACTGATGATTGCAGTGTTCAGTTCCATTCACAACTCCTCAGATAATAAAGCAGTCCATGCCCGCATGCAGCAAGACCTGGACAACATTCAGGCTTGGGCTGATAAGTGGCAAGTAACATTCGTGCCACACAAGTGCCAGGCAATGACCATCTCCAACAAACGAGAGTCTAACCACCTTCCCTTGATATTCAACAGCATTACCATCACCGAATCCCCCACCATCAACATCCTGGGGGTCACAATTGACCAGAAATTTAACTGGACCAGCCACATAAATACTGTGGCAACAAGAGCAGGTCAGAGGCTGGGTATTCTGCGGTGAGTGTCTCACCTCCTGACTCCCCAAAGCCTTTCCACCATCTACAAGGCACAAGTCAGGAGTGTGATGGAATACTCTCCACTTGCCAGGATGAGCGCAGCTCCAACAACACTGAAGAAGCTCGACACCATCCAGGACAAAGCAGCCCGCTTGATTGGCACCCAATCCACCACCTTCAACATTCCCTCCCTCCACCATCGGCGCACCGTGGCTGCAGTGTGTACCATCTACAAGATGCACTGCAGCAACTCGCCAAGGCTTCTTCAGCAGCACCTCCCAAACCTGTGACCACTACCACCTAGAAGGACAAGGGCAACAGGCGCATGGGAACACCACCACCTGGAAGTTCCCCTTCAAGTCACACACCATCCTGACTTGGAAATATATCGGCCGTTCCTTCATCGTCGCTGGGTCAAAATCCTGGAACTCCCTCCCTAACAGCACTGTGGGAGCACCTTCACCACACGGATGCAGCGATTCAAGGCAGCAGCTCACCAGCACTTTCTCAAGGGGCAGTTAGGGACGGGCAATAAATGCTGGCCATGCCAGCGACGCCCACATCCCATGAACTAATTTAAAAAAGTCAGCATGTTTTATGAAAGGGAATTCGTGTTTGTGGATGTAACTAGTCTATAAGAGAGATTCAGTGAATGTATTATCAAAGGATTTTCAAAAGGCATTTGATAAGGTGCCACTCAAGAGGTTGTTACACAAGGTTAGGGTTCATGGGATTGGGGATAATATATTAATATGGATTGAGGATTGGTTAACAGACAGGAAACAGAGGGTAAGGATAGATGGGTTATTTTCGGGTGGGCAGGTTGTTACTACTGGGGTGCCGCAAGGATTCAGCTATTCAATATTAATAATAATAACTTTTATTTATATAGTGCCTTTAACGTAGTAAAATGTCCCAAAGTGCTTCACAACAGTGTTACAGACAAACAGATAAATTTGACACCGAGTCACAGAAGAAGTTAAGGCAGATGATCAAAAGCTTGTTTAAAGAGATGGGTTTTAATGAGCATATTAAAGGAGGAAAGAGAGGCAGAGAGGTTGAGAGGTTTGGGGAGGGAGTTCCAAAGTTTAGGGCCCAGGCAGCTGAAGGCACTGCCACTGATGGTTGAGCAGTTATAATGAGGGATTTTCAAGAGGCCAGAATTTGAGGAGCGCAGACATCTTGTGGGATTGTGAGGCTGAAAAAGATTTGAGATAGGGAGGGGCAAGTCCATGGTGTGATTTACAATCTATATCAATGACTTATATGAGGGACCGAGTGTAACGTATCCAGGTTTGCTGACAATACAAAGCTAATTGGGAAAGTAAGCTGTGAGGAGGATGGTCAGAGGCTAGATTGGGTAAATGATTGGGTAAAAAGGTGGCTGCTGGTGTATAATATGGGGAAATGCAAAATGATCCACTTTGGTAGGTAACATGGAAAAGCAGAATATTTTTAAAATAGTGATAGACTAGTAATTATTGGTATTCAGAGGGGTTTGCTTGTCATTGAACATGAATCACAGAAAGTTCACATGCAGGTCCAGCAAGCAATTAGGAAGGCAAAAGGTAGGTTATCCTTTATTGCAAGGAGTTTGCAGTATAAGAGTAAGGACGTCCTGCTGCAATGATCGAGGGCTTTGGTGAGACCGCACCTGGAGTATTGTGTACCTTACCTACTTGCCTTCGAAGGGGTGCAATGAAGGATCACAGGATTGATTTATGGGGTGAGAGTGTTGTCCTCAGAGGAGAGATGGAGTAGAATGGGTCTATACTCTTGAGTTTAGAAGAATGGGAGGTGACCTCAGTGATACATGTAAAATTTTTACAGGGCTTGACAGGGTAGATGCAGGCAGGATGTTTCCCCGGGCTGGGGAGTCTAGAACCAGGGGTCACAGTCTCAGAATAAGGGGTCGGCCATTTAGGACTGAGATGAGGAGAAATTACTTCACTCAGAGGGCGGTGAATCTTTGGAATTCTCTACACCTGAGGGCTGTGGACGCTCAGTCTTTGAGTATATTCAAGGCAGAGAGCGATAGATTTTTGGACACGAAGGGAATCAAGGAATATGGGAATGGAGGGAAAGAGGAGTTGAAGTCGAAGATCAGCCATGATCTTAGTGATTGGCGGAGCAGGCTCGAGGGGCTGTATGGCCTTCTCCTACTCCGATTTCTTATGTTCTTATGCAGTCTTCACTCATGTTTTTATTAACATGTTTGTACAATTTAAGAGTTACCATTAAACGTCCGATCAGGTGATTGGCAAAGGAAGCAAAGGCGATGTAAGAAAAAACTTTTTACGGAGCGAGTGGTTAAAATCTGGAATGCACTGCCTGAAAGGGTGATGGAGGAAGACTCAATTTTAACTTTCAAAAAGGAGTTGGATAGTACATGAAGGAGAAAAATTGCAGGGCTGCGGGGAAAGGGCGGGGGAGTGGGACTAGCTGAGAGTCGGCACGGGCTCGATGGGCCGAATGGCCTTCTTTAGTGCTGCAACCATTCTATGTTTCTAACCCTATTTTCCAAGCTATATGTGACCTCCTTATTTTTCTTACCAAAATGTAATACCTCATACTTAGCGGTGTAAAAATTTGTTTGGTAATTATATTCCCATTCTACAAGTTTATTGATGTCTTCTTGTAACTATTTGCAGTCCTCCTCAGTATTCCCTGTCCCTCCCTCCCAATTTAGTGTCATCCACACATTTAGAAATTGTGGAGGGAAAGTTCGGTAGCGCCCCATAAGGGGCTGTAACTTTTCACTAATAGAAAATTTAGCGCCCGTCGAGATGCCTTGCCAAATTGTGTGAAATTCGGCGTTTTTGCCCCAGGAGTGAGGGTGGTGGGGGGGGGTGGCGTGGGAGGGCGGTAAATGAGGCACTAATGAGCTGGGCACTGCAGCAGCACTATTCACTGCCGCTTACCCAATTTAAGCTGAGTTCCATTCAGCAATCAGCCTTCAATTCTTGACTTCAGCTCCATCTAGCTCTTAAAGGGGAGGACATTTCAACCTGCTGCTGCTCATTTTCAGCATTGCTCAACGTAATCTTTAATCTGTGGACCTGAGCAACATTCCAAAATAGCTGCTGGTAATCGCCCTTCAAAGGAGAGGGCCACACAATTTAACAATGTGGCTCTGGAGGCATTGGTGGGGGCACTCGAGGCAAGGAGGGAATCGCTATTCCCTGCCTCAGAAAGGAGGCCACGTCCACAGGTTTTGCATGCCATGTGGCAAGCGGTGGCCCGGGAGGTGTCAGCCAGCACTGAGGTGCAGAGAGGTCTCACCCAGTGCAGGAAATAATTCTACGAGCTATGTCGGGCGGTCATAGTGAGTACAATCTTCCACACCTCCTCCATACCAGCCTCTCAACCACTGTCCATGCACACTGAGCAAACCACTCAACAACCCAGCATCTGTAGCTCCTCACACTCACATCCTCATCTCACACCTTGTCTACATTCACCGCTACTCAACCACAGCAGGCACATCTTCCGCATACAGAGCTGGACTCTTACTCACATAAGTTCCTTTCTTTTGCAGGCCAAGATGTGCTGGGGTTCACTAACCCGCAGGTAGAGGGCGCCGTGGCCGGCCGAGACGTCAACCCCGTTGGGGGCAACAACGGTATCTTTATCCTCTCTCTTTCTCTGATACCATTTCCCCCTCCACATCCCCCACCCCCCACCCCCCCTCCCCGCACAGCAGAAGGCGTTTATCATTTTCCAGCTCCTGATACTGTCTGTATTCCTTGCTCCATTCCTGCAACACTGCTCTCATCTTAATGTGAGTCTTGTGCCATTTATTATTTCAGATAACCAGGCAGAAGCTGTGCAGCCTGCACTTGAGCCCTCCCAAGAGATTCTGGAGGCAGAGGAAGAGGAGGAAGAGCCTCGGGAGCCCCGGAGGGCGAGTTCACACGTGGGTTCTGCTGCACAGGACACAGATGAGGACCTCGATGGGGAGGCGTTCATACAAAGCGTGATGGCCATGAACTCTGACATGAGAGGTGCAATGGCAAGGAGCCTCTCGGCACGGTAAGGAGGGTGGAGGAGTCCACCTCCAGCAATGCACAGAGCTCTGCGCACACCATGGAGCCCATTATTGCCGTCTGCCTTCGATGGTGGACTCCAAGAGAGACCATGGGGACCCAGACCTCATGACACATGTCATGGGCCATGTGGCAGCTTCCATTGCAGCACAGGCAGAAGCAACTCAACATCTTAGTGCTGTAATGCAGACAATGGTTGGTGGAATCGAGTGTCAGACTGCTCTCATGCAGTCGCAGCTTGGTGCCAGCAGATTGGTGGGGATGGTGAAGTGCTGCTCCAGGGGAGTGGTACTTGGTCAGTGGAGCAGGAACCTGCTGTTCTCTCTCAGGATGACAGCATTCCTGAGCCCACCACTGCCACTCCACCATTGCACTTGTCCCTGCCTATCACTCAGCCAGCACAGACTGCCGCCGCCCAGCCTGAGGTGGTGCAGTCTACAGCTGGGCCTTCCAGGCCCAGAGCTGGTCGAGGGCAACCTGCAAAACCATCTGTAGTCTCTGGCCTTGATACACAGCAGCCTTCCACCTGCCCTGCTGCAGCCACAGGGGAATAGTTAAAGCAAAGAGGGGATATAAGGAAATGTACAAGGGTGATTATTAAATACACTATGAAAGCGTTTATTAGTGTGATATAAATTTGGAATGGAATGTTTAACCTTTGCTGTTGTCTCTCATTTCAGTTTTGGGGCTTTAATATAGAAGGGAAAATGGATGTGGTGATGGGAACATCCAGAGGGACCGGGAAGTGGGATGGAAATCTGTGGAAACAAGCTCTGATGAGATGGTCGTGGACCTCCCTTGCAAGATCGCGATTGACTCGCTGCCTCTTCCATTGCTGTTGCTCCTTCTCCTTGTCCTCCCACTCCTCCTCCTCCTCCTCCTGAGGTGGTGCGGTAATGCCTGGTGGTAATGGCTGTGCTCCCCTGATGGCCAGGTTGTGCAGCATGCAGCAGACGATGATGAACAGGGACACCCACTCAGCCGAGTACTGGAGAGCTCCTCCCGAGCAGTCAAGGCAGCGGAACCGTTGCACTCTGATGGTCTGCTCGATGATGTTCCTGGTGGTGGCATGGCACTCATTGTACAAGTGCTGGACAGGAGTGATGAGGTTATGGAGGGGAGTCATGAGCCAGGTGGAGAGCGGATAGCCCGTGTCGCTGAGCAGCCAGCCGCGAGCTTCATTTGGGGGCTGGAACAGAGCTGGCACACTGGTCTGGCACAGGATGAAAACATCGTGGCTGCTGCCAGCATAGCGGGCATTGATGGTGAGAATTCTGGGTGTATGTGTTCACAGACCAGCTGCGCATTCAGTAAGTGGAAACCTTTGCTGTTACGGAAGACCTCAGGATTGTGATGCGGTGCCCACAAAGTGGCATGGGTGCAGTCAATGGCGCCCTGCACCGTGGGGAAGCCCGCTATCCTGCCGAAGCCACATGCCGCTCGAGCTGCTTCTCTCTGCTCAGGGGGAACAGAGCATCTGTGACCTCGCGGATGGAGCAATGGACAGCAAACTGGGAGATGTTTCCTGTCGCTCCCTGGAACGATCCATTGGCATAGAAATTGAGCGCGATGGTGACCTTGACTGCCACTGAGAAAACCGTCCTCACCCTGGTCTGAGGCTCGAAGTCGGGTTACTGCAAATGACAGAGCTCTGCGTCCACATCCTTGCTGAAATGCAGCCTTCGAACACACTGCTCCTCAATAAAATTGATGTAGAAGAATTGCTGCCAGAATACCCTGGGAGGGTAAGGTCTCCTCTTGTCAGCCCTGTTGGGCCTTTCTCTCTTTCCCCCTCTCTCTCTCTCTTTCTTTTTCTCTCTCTCTCTCTCTCTCTCTCTCTCCCTCTCCCTCTCCCTATTCCTCTCCGCCTTGCTCTATGTCCTTCTCCCTGTCTTTTTCTCTGCCTTTGAAGCCTCTGACGGTGACATAGGAGCAGGAGATTGAGTGCCAACACAGCCCTCATGAAATGAGATAAATATTATGGTTTAAAATCTGCTCTGAACAATACAAGGGAATAGTTAGGAGGCAGAACAATCCTTGAAGTGACAATCACTGAAATCTCTCCACCAGCCACTCTGACTATGTATTCACAAGCTGCAAACAGTAATGGCCGACAAAAATTGCTTTTCAAGATGGCGCCTTTAATTAGCATCCCTCCATCCGACTCCCGACTCCAACTCAACAGCTGAAGCTGCCGTTGCCACCGCCAAGCGGTAAGTGAGGGGGCACGGCTAAACTTCACTTCCAGGGCAGTAATGAGGCACTGCGCACAATGATGACATTATCATCACCGTGCGCAGCCAAGCTTCCTCTGCAAAATCCTGGCCAATTCTGCAGGGGGCGCTGTTCTCGACGTGCCTGGGCGAAAAACCTTTTGTGCCCTGTTAGTGCCTCCCAGAGGCGGTAACGACAGGCACACACAAGAGGCCAATTACGGCACCAGTGTTTTTGATTCTAAAGTCTAAATCGTTATTTTAAATTGTGAACAACAGTGGTCCTAGCACTGATCCTTGTGGAACACCACTGGCCACCTTCTGCCACTGTGAATAGATACCCTTTACCCCTACTCTCTTGTTTTCTGCCTTGAAGCCAGCTAGCGATCCATTCTGCAACTTGTCCCCTGACTCTGCATTCTCTGACCTTGTTCATCAGTCTGTAATGGGGTACCTTATCGAAGGCCTTTTGAAAATCTAGATACATTACATCTACTGCATTACCCTTGTCGACTCTCTATTACCTCTTCAAAAAATTCAATGAAGATGGCCAAGCAAGACTTTCCCTTTTGAAATCCATGTTGATTATTCATTGTTATATTTTTGGTTTCTAGATGTTCTTCTATTCTCTCCTTTAGTAGAGATTCCATTATCTTTCCCACCACCAATGTTAAGCTGACTGGTCAATAGTTCCCTGGACATGTTTTATTTCCCTTCTAAATACAGGTATTATATTATTTCTCCACCAGTCCTCTGGCACTACACCTTTTTCTAATGAATGATTACATATGTGTAGTAATGCCTCTGCTAGATTCTTTTGAAATGTGTGGATGCAATCCATCCAGTCCAGGGGTTTTATCCTGTTTGAGTTTGATTAGTTTATTTAATATATCTCCTCTTATTATTTTATATGCATATATATAATTTCTAATCTCATCTTCCGATACCATGGCTACCTGAGGTGTATCCCTGATAAATACTGAAGCAAAGTAATTATTTAATATTTCTGCCATCTCTCTATTGCTGCCTGTGGTATTATCCCATCCATCCCTTAGTGGCCCTATTCCCATCCCAACCTTCCTTTTTTTATTGATGTGCCTGTAGAATATTTTACTAGTTTGTTTGCTGCTCCTTGATAATTTAATTTCATCGTTTCTCTTTGCCTTCCTAATTGTTTTGGTTTTACTTCTCTCCTAATCTCTTTGTATTCTTCCTCGTCAACCTCTCTCTTGCTGTCCATGTACTTAATTTATGCCTCTTTCCTTACCCTTAACTTTTCCCTTATGTCTTTATGCATCCATGGAGTCTCATTAGTGTTTCGTTTGGTTTAGATTTTTAGCAGAATATATTGTTCCTGCACTCTGTTGAACACCGTTTTAAATGTTTCCCATTGCTGTTCTACATCATTGTTTGCCAATCTTACTGTCTTTTTTATTTTCCCAAATTCCATTCTCAGCTCCTCAAAATCAACTTTTCTCCAATCTATTACCCTGGTCTTCGTCATACTTATATCCTTCTCAATTATTATCATAAGCCATATTATATTATGGTCACTATTGCCTAGATGTTCCCCTGCTTTTACTTCTCTTCAGCCATGATCTTATGGAATGGTGGTGCAGGCTCGAAGGGTCGAATGGCCTATTCCTGCACCTATTTTCTATGTTTCTATGTTTCTCTTACTTACTCTGGTTCATTCCCCATTACTAGCTACAATGGCGAATCCTCCCTTGTTGGGCTTTTTACATATTGTGTTAGAAAGGAGTCCTGTACACATTGTAGGAACTCTATTCCCTTATCCCCTTTACCTGCCTCTTCTGTCCAATTAATATCAGGGTAGTTGAAATTCCCCATGATTATTCTATGTTTTTTTATTAATTTCCCTCATGTTTCTTCCTCCACCTCCCTTCCACTATTAGGTGGTCTGTCGACTACACCTATTAGTGTGATTGATCCTTTATTTTTTTTTATCTACATGGATTCTATTTCTGTCTTACTGATAGCTGCGTCACTTTTTAGTACTGCCATTATATTATCTGCACTAAGTACAGCTATACCCTCCTCCCCTTTTTCCCTCTCTATCTTTTCCAAATATTATACCCTCCAACTCTATAAATCAGCTTAAACACCTCAATTAGATCAAACATCAATCTTCTATACTCAAGGGAATACAAGCCTAGATTAAGCAATCTGTCCTCAAAATGTAATCCCTTCCGCCCCAGAATCATTATGATGAATCTGCGCTAGTGCCTCTCCAAAGCCAATGTATCCTTCCTCAGATGTGATGCCCACAACTGAATGCAGTACTCCAGATGGGATCTAACCAGAGCTTGATATAACTGGAACGAAGTAGTGCGGCCACGCAGCGCTCCAGGGAACCCATGCAGCCGACTTGCCAGCTTTTCAATGCAAAGACCGTGCATGTAAGCTATTTTGTATGGCCCGCAGTGTCCCTTAAAGGGGCCATGCAGCGCCAAAAATAATTAGAGGGAATATTGGCTGGAATGCTTTGTATTTCAGCCCTCTTGATATAAGGGACGACATTCTATTAGTCTTTTAAAAAATTATTTGCTGTACCTGTGCACTAGCATTTAGTTGGACCCCTATATCGCTGCTGCTCCACAGTTCCTAGCTTCTTTCCATATACTCTGATCTTTCTTAAGTCCAAAGTTTATGACCCCACTTACTTAATCTATCAATTTCCCTTCGCCACATTCTGCTCCCATCGACACTATTTACTGTGCCACCTAACTTGTTCATGTCAGCAAACTTGGATACACGGCTCTCTATTCCTTCAGCTAAGTCATGTAGCAATATAGTGAAAAGCTGAAGCTACAGATCCCTGGGAGACAACATGTGTCACATCCTGCCAATTTGAGTACATACCAATGATCCCAACCCTCCTGGGGTTATTTTGGCCAAAACGTGGAAACAGGCACTAAATGGGTGCTGTGCTAATAAGAAACCCCTGTTTGAAAGTTTAGCGCACAATTTTGGTCCTAATTGCTGATTACTATAAATAAACTTGCCTGGAGATAGCTTCAGTTTTAGCACTACAATGTAGTTTAGAACCAATATTGATGGAGCAGTATATGTGGGCTCCTCGCACTCACTTCTAATGAAGACGTGGAGTGCTCTGGCCGGCACACAATGGCACATCGCAACAAGATTCAGGGACTGATGGAAATGGTGCGGCACTGAATGTCCTGTTGGAGGAGGTCCGGAAGGAGAGGGATGTCCTGTACCCATGGCAGTGGGTGGGGGGGAAGGGAGGACACCACCTCACCTTCCTCTTCCTCTCTCCTGCAGCAGCTATTCTGCCTCTCCTAATGTCCTCCTCCCATACCTCGTCCGGGCCAAGGGGATCCCCTAGCAAGATGCCTATGATGAACCATTCCCTTTCTCCTGGTGACTCCTACAAGGTGTCCAATAAGGTTGGAGTAGCGCAACACTTACTCTTTTTAGGTGAAGTCCTCAGAGAATTTCCAGAATAAATGTTGCTCGACGTTGGTGAAGTCTTGATAAAGTGTCCCGGAAAGTCTTCCATTTTTTTTCAGAGATCCTCCTCATAGCTCCAGCAGCAATGACCATGAAATGGTGAGTATCCCTTTAAGTAGCACTTGAAATCCACATCAACGCTGTGTTTACTCCCAAACAGCTCGTCGCTGTTAGGAGAGGTCATTAGGACAAGCATTAGCCATCAAAATGTCGTGCAGCCCCTTTAATGAGCGCTAGCAGGCTTTTTAAGCGACAATCAGCCCCTTGATGAGGCTCCGGATGGCTGTTCATAGCACAGTCTTCAACTCCTTTACCAAGATGGCGTCTTGCGGGCTAAAGCAGCGTTTCAGCTCAAGACTCCATCTTGGCCACCTCGGTTGATCTTTAGCACCTGAACGCGTGGCCAAAAATCGTGCCCACGTCTCCTTCCTCCTAACCAATTCCATATCCAATCCAATAGGTTGCCTCCAATCCCATCCACTCACATTTCTGCTTGCAGTCTCTTATGTGGAACCTTGTCGAATGTTTCTGGAAGTCCATCTAAATAACATCCATAGACACTCCCTTATCTCCCATGTTTAGTTGCCTCCTCCAAAAATTCAACTTGGTTTGTTAGACATGACTGACCCTTTACACGTTCATGCTGATTCTCTCTGGTTAATTCATGTTTATCCAAATGTTCAGTCACTCTGCGCCTTACAATAGATTCTAGTAACTTCTCCACAACATACGTTAGACCAATAGGCCAATAATTTCCCAGTTTATCTCTCTTACCCTTCTTAAATAGTGGAGGAATACTTGTGAAGTTACGCTTTGATAGGAGAGCTGAGAAGATTGAGGGGTGACCTGATGGAAACTGTTACGATTATAAAGGGTAATGATAGAGTAAACAATGATATTGTTCACACTGGTGGCAAGTTGGTAAGGAGAAATTAAATTAATCACAGAAGAGGTAAAGGGGAGGTTAGAAATGATGCTTTACACAGCATTTGGTTAGAAGGTGAAATTCTGTGCCACAAACCATTGTTGAAGCAGAGACCATTAATTCCTTGAAATGATAGCTGTTTGAAACAGAAAATGGAGGAGAATTGGGAATCAATCAGTGAGTAGGATTAGATTTGGTGGCTCATGTGAAGAGATGTTCCATTGCAGACTGGATGGGTGAATGTCCCTTTTGCTTGCTGTAATATTCTATGATTGAACAATTCTAAGGACTGTTAAGGCCTTGGTTATGGTCTGTCAGGAGGAACTCATGCAGAATTACACAGGAGGAGATATAAATGATTCCTGAGCGCAAGCTCAGAGCTGGAGTTAGTTAACTGCACAAGGGGCAAGGTGTTGAAGTATCATTGTAAAGTTGATGGAGAATGAAATGTAGCCGAGGGTTTCAGCCCCACAACATGACTGCAGTGTCTATCCTTAGCTTCTAGTGAAGGAGGAGACCACAGCCACGGAGTGCATTTAAAAAAATGTTTTGCCGAGCGTGGGTGGCAATCCAGGTGGCAATGCCCGATGGTGCCCTCCAATATTGACCTCCCCCACTGGAATTTGCGAGGTAAGTGGGTGTAATGTATTTGCCTCAGGGGTTCTTTGCTTAAAAATTCATAGCCACACATTGCTATTAAGAACTCGTTGGTTTATTAGCAAAAGGTTTAACAATCACACTACACATTACCCGTTCATCCACCAGGCTCACAACCACCTGCCTCATCGTGGGTCCCCCAAACCCAACTGGCTGAGGTTTTATTGAGTCTTGTGAATAACACGTGACTGGCTAAGCCACTCCCAACTCAACAGCTCTACAACTATTTTGAGTTGTACCTGTAAATCAAGTGTCTCCTGATTAAAGGGCAATAAACCGACAAATAAACAAATTAATCTTTAGACATAACGTGGTTCAAATTAAAATTTGGTTGCCAGGGGTGATAATGCACTCCAGTCCCTCCGGTGCCCACCGCGTGCTCCATCTCCAGGGACACCCTGGCTCGGATGTAACCGCGGAAGAGAGGCAGGCAGTCGGGCTGAATGGCCCTCTCAACCGCCCGCTGCCTGGACCGGTTAATGGCCACCTTGGCCATGCCCAGGAGCAGTCCTACGAGGAGACCTTCCGACCTACCCGCTCCCCTCCGCACAGGGTGCCCAAAGATCAGGAGTGTGGGACTGAAGTGCAACCAGAATTTGAGGAGCAGCCTCAACAGCTCTACAACTCTTTTGAGTTGTAAATCAAGTGCCCCTGATTAAAGAGCACTAAACCGACAAATAAACAAATGACTCTTTAGACATTACATGGTTCAAAATTAAAATTTGGTTGCCGGGGTTGATAATGTGCTCCAGTCCCTCTGGTTGGAGAACAAAACAGTTAAATCAAGTGCCCCCTGATCTGGGGGACACTCCATCAACTTATCAATGCCCTTTTTTTGGTGTTTTTTTGGGGGTTTTTTTGGGTGATTTTTGTGGGAGTTTTTTATGGTTTTTTTGGGCAGTAAAACCATTCATTTTACAAGTGCCCCCTATAAAAGGGGAGGGGGACACTAAAACCGGCAATTAAAACAAATTAAACTTTAAAACATATAAAATCAAATTAAAATTTGGTTGCCGGGGGTAACGATGCACTCCAGTCCCTCCGGTGCCCACCTCTCGCGGAAGGCCGCGAGCGTACCGGTGGACACCGCGTGCTCCATCTCCAAGGGCACCCTGGTGCGGATGTACGTGCGGAAGAGAGGCAGGCAGTCAGGTTGCACGACCCCCTCGACCGCCCGCTGCCTGGACCGGCTGATGGCCCCCTTGGCTGTGCCCAGGAGCAGTCCTAAGAGGAGGCCCTCGGACCTAGCCGCTCCCCTCCGCACTGGGTGCTCAAAGATCAGGAGTGTGGGACTGAAGTGCAACCAGAAATTGAGGAGCAGCCTCAACAGCTCTACAAACCTGTGAGCATACTCACAGATGCATACATTACAGTGGGAGTCCCATCTCGTTTGCACGTGGTTGGTGGAAACAAGAAGCACCTCGAACGTATTTCTACCATCTGCCCGTCCCACGCTGCCAGCTCTCCCCTCCCCCCCGCAATCATTACCTCCACCCAGGCCATTCACCCATGATCCTGGTTCAGATCTGATTGGCTCCATGAGCAAGAGGCAATGATGAATTAAATTCATCTCCAATTTTGTTTCTTTGCTGAATTTGTTCTTGTCTTACTGTGCCGCTCTTATTCAAGTAACGAAACAGCCTCCGGACCTCCCTCGGGAATTAACTCTTAAATTAAAAAAAGGAGGTAATATGCTCGTATATAATCCACACTGTTATTTAATTTTCTGTCTTTGTTCCTTTAGAAATGCAGTTTTACAACATACAAGTTCAATTAATGAGACTGGGACGATAGTCTGGCACCTCGCACTCTGCCTGCTTCTTGGCTGGCTGGTAGTTTGCATAGTGCTGTGAAGAGGAATCAAGTGTTCAGGAAAGGTAAAAACTAACTTTGGAAAAGAACATAAGAACATAAGAATCAGGAGCAGCAGTAAGCTATTCGGCCCCTCGAGCCTGCTCTGCCATTCAATCAGATCATGGCTGATCTTCGACCTCAACTCCACTTGCCTGCACTATCCCCATATTCCTTGATTCCCTTAATATCCTCAAATTTATCTCTGTCTTGAATATACTCAATGACTGAGCATCTGGGACAGAGAATTTCAAAGATTCACCACCCTCTGAGTGAAGAAATTTCTCCTCATCCCAGTCCTAAATGGCCGACCCCTTATTCTAAGACTGTGATCCCTGGTTCTAGACTCCCCAGCCAGAGGAAACATCCTCCCTGCATCTACCCTGTCAAGGCCTATAAGGATTTTGTATGTTTCAATGAGATCACCTCTCATTCTTCTAAACTCTAGAGAATATAGGCTGAGCCTGTTCAATCTCTCCTCATAGGACAATCCCCTTAAACAGCAGTTGTATGTCGGCCCAGACTGTAGGGAAAGGGTATTAAGAAATTGAATAAGAAAATTAAGACAAAGTGTGCCCTAGTGACAGGCCTGAATCTGCGGATTGGTGACCCAATGCACTATGTGATAGCTCCTGAGGTTCAGATATTGGTGCATGAGGTGTTAGCTGGTGGGGAACGTTGCCCTGTGTGCATCCCCATGATCGGTGTTGCGGCATACTCTGCAAGGTGGTGCTGCCAAGCTTCAGGCCACAGGTTGGTCATTACTGTCCCTTGCTTGTGCCAGCCTTCTTCTGTATGGTATTTCTGACCCAGATGCTGAGATACGCTCCCCTCTCCCGCCTGCCAGTCATTCTCAGATAGATATGACGAGGGCTGCAGAAATGGTTGGTGACACCTTGTCAGCTGCAGCCAATCGGAGAAGCCTAGCTCCTGATCACGCTGCCATCCCTTCTTTCATGTAGTACTGCATAAAGCATGATGTGGTCAGGATTATTCTGAAGAATCAGCTGGCATAAAGGTTGGTCAGGCAATCAAATATTGTAGTAAAGCTCCTCTGGCTGAGGAGCCCCCACCTGCACTGTGTCGGATAAAGCACGGCCATTTCACCTTTCTTTGCAGATGCAGATGCCGATCTTTTAGGTACATAAGAACATAAGAAATAGGAGCAGGAGTAAGCCCTACAGGCCCTCGAGCCTGCTCCGCCATTCAATAAGATCACGGCTGATCATTGACCTCAACTCCACTTTCCCGCCCAATCTGCATATCCCTTGATTGCCCTAGCCTCCAAAAATCTATCTATCTCGGCCTTGAAAATATTCACAGACTCAGCATCCACAGCCCTCTGGGGTAGAGAATTCCAAAGATTCACAACTCTCTGAGTGAAGAAATTACTCACCTCTGACTTAAATGGCCTACCCCTTATCCTGGGACTGTGTCCCCTGGTTCAAGACACTCCAGCCTGGGGAAACAATCTCTCAGCACCTACCCTGTCAATCCCCTTCAGAATCTTGTATTCAATGAGATCACCTCTCATTCTTCTAAACTCCAGAGACTATAGACCCATTCTGCACAATCTCTCATCATAAGACAGCCCTCTCCTCCCAGGAATCAATCTAGTGAACCTCCGTTGTACTGCCTCCAAGGCAAGTATATCCTTCGTTAGATAAGGAGACCGAAACTGTGCACAGTACTCCAGGTATGGTCTCACCAAGGCCCTGTACAATTGTAGCAAGATTTGGCAGCCATACACGCAAGATGTTTGAGCAGTCATACGTGCTCAGTCCTCTGCACTGCTCTCAAACATGTCTTCGATTATTCCCATTGACACTCACAGGTGCCTGGAACAGGAGGTAGGGGCAAAAAAAACAAATGCATTAATGACTGGCATGAAATAAAGCAAAAGCATTAACATCTCAGAAATGGCCCGTCTGAACCACTGTGGACCCTTTCAAGGTCCCTGCTCATAAGTTGTTCTCCCTGCGGGCACCACTTATCTTATTTGTGTGATGTTGCTGAGCACAAACATCTCCTGTGTGTGCAGACATTGCAACAGTGACGATATTTCAAAAGCTCTTGATTGGTGGTGAAGTGCTTTGGGTCATCCGAAGGATTTTAATTGTCATGGCAGTTGGTTTGCTAGGTTTGATTTTCATGTTTTTATTTGAGTGAAGTAAGCAACAAATGTAGTGATGCAATCTATGGATAAAGCTCACTCCATTTGTCCCATTGCACTTATTGGAATGTTTTGCCACTTTGATCATCAATACAAATACGTTAGAATAATATTTTGCTATTTAGAGTCACTATGCAGCTTAACTAGACCCTTCATGTAGTTATTGTCTCCTGCTGCATTCCCTGTATTGATTACAATACGATTAGTTTTGTGTTCAATTGGATTCAATGTTGTAAATGTTACACCAGGAATACAGGCAACTCTAACAAGCTACTCTCCATTTTCAGGTGATGTATTTCATTGTGACATTCCCTTATCTGATCCTTATTTTAATTCTAATCTGAGGAGTTACCCTGGACGGAGCCTATAAAGGAATTGCATTCTACATCAGGAGCCAGTCAGACTTCTCAAAACTGGCTGATGCTGAGGTAAACACAGCATGCAGATATCTTAGTCAGCAAATTGTATATTTCTCTCTATTTTTCTGTGTATTTAACCACATATTCAAGGGGCGGTAAACATCTGGGACTAGGACTTTCTGCGCCGGGCACCCCTGCCGTTGAATTCGGCTTCCAGACCCTCAAAGGAAGCGAAGCGCAATCTCGCGTGCTCCACTTCCATTGGCGGGGGGGGTACCAGAGCGTTATTGGGGTGTTGACACGGTTCAACGCCCCTCCCCTTCACTTAAAGGGCCGGGCCGCTACGCACTATGCACAGCCTCTGATGGGCTCCACTGGGCCACCAGAGAAGCATGTGACGGGCCAGCAGCCCGCCACCCAACACGGAGTGCCGGGCTGCACGATGGCGGCCCAGACCACACTATGGCGCAATCGTAGAGCCAACCCAAGAGTCGGCAGGCAAAAAAGATGGCGGCCCGGGGCTGGTGCTCTCCTCTTTAAGGAGCGCCCCGAGAACAGATAATGGCCAGCTTCTTGGCCCGTGGGTCAATTTCCCCCACGGTGAGGAGTCGGTACGGGGCAGTGAGGGTTCGGTGTGGGGCGGTGAGAGGTCAGGGAGGGGCTGCGGGGGGGTCGGCGCGGGGCGGAGAGGGGTCGGGGAGGGGCGGAGGGGTCGGGGAGGGGCGGAGAGGTCGGGGAGGGACGGTGAGGGTTCGGTGTGGGGCGGTGAGGGGTCAGGGAGGGGCTGTGAGGGGTCGGCGCGGGGCGGTGAGGGGTCGGGGAGGGGCGGTGAGGGGTCGGGGAGGGGCGGAGAGGTCGGGGAGGGACGGTGAGGGTTCGGTGTGGGGCGGTGAGGGGTCAGGGAGGGGCTGTGAGGGGTCGGCGCGGGGCGGTGAGGGGTCGGGGAGGGGCGGAGGGGTCGGGGAGGGGCGGTGAGGAGTTTGCGTGGGGCGGTGAGGGGTCGGGGAGGGGCGGTGAGGGGGTCAAGGAGGGGCGGAGGGGTCGGGGAGGGGCGGTGAGGGGTCGGGGAGGGGCGGTGAGGAGTTTGCGTGGGGCGGTGAGGGGTCGGTGCGGGGCGGTGAGGGGTCGGGGAGGGGCGGTGAGGGGTCGGGGAGGGGCGGTGAGGGGTCAGTACGGGGCGGTGAGGGGTCGGCGCGGAATGGTGAGGGGTCGGCCGAGGCGGTGAGGGATCGGCAGCACGCAAATGACGTCATTGCCGGTTGCCCGGCAGACTGGGGCGCTAACCACGGGGCGCGGCACTGCCATGGTAACGCCTCCGCAAACTCCTGAGCAACTCCCGTGCCTCCCTCCTCTGGGCGAAAAGACTCCTTTTGAAAAGGGGCAAGTTGGCCCCTCAAGTTATAAATTTAGTGCTGCATCTCGAGGTAAAGTTAGCAGGTGGAATGGGAGCTGATGCCTGGATTATTCCCTTGAATGCTCCATGTTGCAGTGAGCATCTTGCAAGATGTGTTATTACATATACATATACGTGGAGCTATTTTTATCAATTTACAGTTGGGGTATAAGCAAAAGAATGCTTAATGTGTTTGTACAATATTCCGCTGTCTGCTTTTTTTAATGTAGGTGTTAACCTGCATATTTTAAATAAGTTAACACCTTCGCTAAAGTCATCATCGAAATGAGGATGACCCGCATCCACGCCAAAGAAAGGATGAGTTCACAGGTGTTTCGAAAGAAGAACCCAAACTACATCCTCAAGGTTGGAAGATAGGTTATTTAACATGTGGTGGTCACCACACGGGCTTGACAGAGCTAGGTCTCGGTCCAGTGGCAAGGGTTGACCAGAATGACTGGAGACCTGCTCTGCTGCACGGACCTAGTGTGTACAAATATTGCAGTGTGGGCTGGCCCGAGCTTCCCCTGGGCCCCTGGCCTCGAACTCACGCCTCTCCTGGGCTCCAATCACGTCCCTCCACAGTCTCTCGCTACTCCTTCGCCCCAGTTTTGCCGCTCCTGCTGTATCTGCCCACGCTCCAATCACTGACCTGGACCTTGCTGATGTCACTCTTTGTTGCCGTCGCCCTCCTGCACCAGCTCGCGTTGTACCTTGTAGTGACATGCCTCCACACTGCTCCCAGGCCGCTGCTCGCCGCTCCGTTTATGGCCCCGACCTGCTGCTGATGGTCTCTCGCAGGTCGGGGCCTCCACGCTGTTCCCAGGCCGCCGCTAAAGTAACAGACAAAGTAATGTCAATAGTCATCTACCACAATCGGCAACAGTAATTTCTGGGCTTTGTTCATGTTAACATTTTTATGACTTTGTGAATTTTGTACTCAAATAACAAATCCCAAGTTAGCACTCGAGAACAGAACATTTTCCCAGAGACTTTCCCTAAAGCCCCCCACCGCCCAGAAACACCGCTAATGTTCTGCAAATAACGCTGGGGAAAATCTCCATAATGAAGGTAAGAAATACCGCCTGCCGAGAAAATGGATCTTGCACCAGTATTCTTGGTGGTTTCTCGGGGTTTAAGGGGAAACTAAGTGAAACAGGCAGTTCTTAAAATGTTTTTAAAAATTGACTCCGAGGCTGCGGTTGGGCCCAGGGAGGGAGAAAACTTCAAAAAACATTTTCGCCAAAAAAAAATAAAAAGTTAAAAAACATTCCCAAGTTAGTTTTACACCTAATCGCTGTTTTACAATTTAAAAAACAAATAAAGAACCTTTAACTTACCTTTCTTTGCAGAATGCTCACCTACCGCCCGGTTTAAGCAGCTTTCACATGGCGGTTCCCTCGGCGATCTGGACGTTCTGGAGGCCAAACTTACGCTCCGGCGATTCTCTCGGCGGTGCACGTCAGCGGTGTGCTCCCGGCGGGCGCTTCGAGATTTGGGCGGTTCCATTCAAAAAGTAAGGGGGAACCTTCACCGGGCAGTTTCTCTCCCAAAAACAGTTGTACCGTCGAGAAAACGGCCAAAAATAAAGGTGGAAGTCTCCCCCTATGGGAGTAAAATAGTTCGGGCCTGATTTCTGCCATAGTGGCTAAGTTTTCACTCACCTTGCCAGTCACCTGTAAAATAATCTGCCCGCTGTTAAACTCGAGATAGATTTTGAGGAAGATATCACACTGACCAGGAAGGTCCAAGTATCAATTCCTGGCCTGCACTGAGTGACCTGGCCCAGGATTGTGGCAGCAGTGTTACCGTTGCCCACAGTGCTTCTGCACCAAGAAAGGAAGAGAATGAGACAAATCCACGCCCCTGGTGATTATCCAGCAACTCATGCTGCCCGTGTGATGCATGTGATGGCAGGATTGGGATTTGTTGTGATCTCCTGCACCATTGGTTCATTCAAATCGGGCTCTCAAATGGACAATGGCCACGTGACCATGACACTGGATGCTGACAGTGAACCCAGGTGAGTTAATGCCTTCATGAGAGCAGGGCAGGGAGCGGGAAGCAAAACATTGGCAAATGTTTGAGATATCGGGAAAAAGTCCAAGAAATTTCTTTCACTGCTAATTAATTCCACCTTACATTTATCAGGTTTGGAAAGATGCTGCAACACAAACTTTCTACTCTCTGTCCGTGTCCATGGGAAGTTTAACAACACTGTCATCCTACAACAAATTCCACAACAACTGTTACACAGACAGCATCATTATCAGTGTTATTGATTTTGTTACAAGTGTGCTTGCTGGATTTGTCATCTTCTCCATCCTTGGACACATGGCTTATATGCAAAACGCGACTGTTTCACAGCTTACAGAGTCAGATATCTGTAATATTAAACATATCTTATCCATGCAATATCAAAAATCAAATTATACCAACTCACTTTACTGATATTGAATTCCCTCTGCAATGTTTTGCCCATTTTACCACATTATCATATCATTACAGCTTCCTTTGGTCCACAGAATTATTTAATATGTCTCCTATTTTTATATTGTTTGTAAATTTAGAGACTGTTCTAGCCCTTTATAGGTATTTTTTTCAATGTTACAATGTGTAACACCACTTTTCTCAATCGCTTAGGCTTGGATGGGCTACCTCTCCAGTGGAATGAAAATTGGGGGTGGGTGGGAGGGGTTGTGGGGGTGTCAGGGAGGGGATGTGGGGGGAGGGGGTGTGGAGGTGGGGGGAGAGTGTGTGGGGATGGGGGGAGTAGGTGTGGGGGGAGAGGCGGTGTGGGGAGTGGGTGTGGGGGCATCGGGAAGAGAGTGTTGGGGAGAGGGTATGTTTTTTGGGGGAAAGGGTGTGGGGGAGAGGGTATGTGGGTGGGGGAGATGGTGTTGGGGAGAGGGTGTGGGGGTGGGATGAGTGAGTGTGGGATTGTCGGATGGGGGAGTGGGGGTGTTCGGGAGGGTGTTTGGGGGGAGGGGGTGTGTGGGTGTTGGGAGTGGGTGTGGGAGTATCGGGGAGGGGGTGTGGGGGGAGTGGGTGTGGGAGTGTCGGGGAGAGGGTGTGGGGGGAGTGGGTGTGGGAGTGTCGGGGAGGGGGTGTGGGGGTGTTGGGGAGGGTGTTTGGGGGGAGTGGGTGTGGGGGGAGGGGGTGTGTGGGTGTTTGGAGTGGGTGTGGGAGTATTGGGGAGGGGCTGTGGGGGGAGGGGGTGTGGGGGTGTTGGGGAGGGTGTTTGGGGGGAGTGGGTGTGGGGGGAGGGGGTGTGTGGGTGTTTGGAGTGGGTGTGGGAGTGTTGGGGAGGGGGTGTTGGGGGAGTGGGTGTGGGAATGTCAGGGAGGGGGTGTGGAGGAAGGGGGTGTGAGGATGTTGGGGAGGGGGTGTGGGGGGAGGGGGTGTGGGGGTAGCGGGGAGGGGATGTGGGGGGAGGGGGTGTGGAGGTTGGGGGAGAGTGTATGGGGGTGGGGGGAGAGGGTGTGGGGGAGAGGGGTGTGGGGGTGGGGGGAGTAGGTGTGGGGGAGAGGCGGTGTGAGGAGTGGGTGTGGGGGTGTCGGGGAGAGGGTGTGGGGGAGGGGATGTGGGGGTGTCGGGAGGAGGTGTGTGGGAGGAGTGGGTGTGGGAGTGTCGGGGAGGGCGTGTGGAGGTGTTGGGGAGGGTGTTTGGGGGGAGTGTGTGTGGGGGGAGGGGTGTGGGAGTGTCGGGGAGAGGGTATGGTGGGAGTGGGTGTGGGAGTGTCGGGGAGGGGTTGTGGGGATGTTGGGGAGGGTGTTTGGGGGGGAGTGGGTGTGGGAGTGTTGGGGAGGGTGTTTGGGGGGGAGTGGGTGTGGGAGTGTTGGGGAGGGGCTGTGGGGGGAGCGGGTGTGGGAATGTCAGGGAGGGGATGTGGAGGAAGGGGGTGTGAGGGTGTTGGGGAGGGAGTGTGGGGGGAGGGGGTGTGTGGGTGTTGGGAGTGGGTGTGGGAGTATCGGGGAGGGGCTGTGGGGGGAGTGGGTGTGGGAGTGTCAGGGAGAGGGTGTGGGGGGAGTGGGTGTGGGAGTGTCGGGGAGGGGGTATGGGGGTGTCGGGGAGGGGGTGTGGGGGTGTTGGGGAGGAGGTGTGGTGGGAGTGGGTGTGGGAGTGTTGGGGAGCGGCTGTGGGGGGAGTGGGTGTGGGAGTGTTGGGGAGGGGGTGCAGGGGAGAGGGTGTGGGGTTTTGGGGAGTGGGTGTGGCGGTGGGGGGAGGGGGCATTGGGGTGTCGGGGAGGGATGTGGGGGCAGGGGATGTGGGGGTGTCGGGAAGAGGTGTGGGGGGAGCGCGTGTGGGGGTGTTGGGGAGGGGTTGTGTGGTGTGTGGGGAGGGGGCATTGGGGTGCCGGGGAGGGGTGTGGGGGTGTCAGGGAGTGGATGTGGGGGGAGAGGGTGTGGAGTGTGGGGGGAGTGGATGTGGGGGTGTTGGGGAGGGGGTGTCGGGGAGGGGGTGTGTCAGGGAGGGGTGTGGAGGTGGGGAGAGAGTGTGTGGGGGTGTCGGGGAGTGGGTGTGGGGATGTCGGGAAGGGGCTGTGGGGGTGGGGGGAGTGGGTGTGGGAGTGTCGGGGAGGGGTGTGGGGGGAGGGGATGTGGGGGCGTCGGGAAGGAGTGTGGGGGGAGCGGGTGTGGGTTGGGGAGAGTTGGTGTGGGGGCTAAGCCACTCACAACTCAACAGCTCAGCCAACCTGTGAGCATCCTCGTGGGTTCATACATTACACCAATGAAAGAACTGGGCAAAGGCGAGAATGCCAAACGACTATGGCTGGTCAGATGCTGCCTTCCATGCCTTGATCTGGGCTCCATCTAATCTATGGTGACTTTCTCTGGGACCTGTTGTAACACTCTTCTTCCCTCCTGTCCACTAGAACAACCTGGTTAAATCAACAACAATTGTTGTAACGTCCTAAATTCAATACATGTGCTGGTTTGCACATGTGCACCTTCATATCTGTTCGCTGTTGAGTAATGGGATTGTACCAACGAGTTATCAGCCACGCTTACAATGCATTGCTCATAGCTCCAAGGAACCAGGTATATTAGTGCCGAAGGGATCAGTGTTGGGACACCCACTTTTTACAATCTATATTAAGGACTTGGAAGAAGGGACTGAGTTTTAAGTAGCAAGTTTGCTGACGATACAAAGGTGGGAGGAAAAGCAATCTGTGAGGAGGATACAAAAATTCTGCAAAAGGACATAGACAGGCTAAGTGAGTGGGCAAAAATTTGGCAGATGGAGTATAATGTTGGAAAGTGTGAGCTCATTCACTTTGGCAGAAAAAAATCAAAGAGCAAGTTATTATTTAAATGGAGAAAGATTGCAAAGTGCTGCAGTACAGCGGGACCTGGGGGTACTTTGTGCATGAAACACAAAAGGTTAGTATGCAGGTACAGCAAGTGATCAGGAAGGCCAATGGAATCTTGGCCTTTATTGCAAAGGGATGGACTTTAAAAGCAGGAAAGTCTTGCCACAGCTATACAAGATATTGGCGAGGCCACACCTGGAATACTGTGTGCTGTTTTGGTTTCCATATTTACGAACGGATATACTTGCTTTGGAGGCAGTTCAGTGAAGGTTCATTAGGTTGATTCCAGAGATAAGGTGGTTGACTTATGTGGAAAGGTTGAGTAGGTTGGGCCTCTACTCATTGGAATTCAGAAGAATGAGAGGTGATCTTATCGAAACATATAAGATTATGAGGGGACTTGACATGGTGGATGCAGAGAGGATGTTTCCACTGATAGGGGAGACTAGAACTAGAGGGAATAATCTTAGAATAAGGGGCCATCCATTTAAAACTGAGGTGAGGAGAAATTTCTTCTCTCAGAGGGTTGTGGATCTGTGGAGTTCGCTGCCTCAGAGAGCGTGGAAGCTGGGTCATTGAATAAATTTAAGGCAGAAATAGACAGTTTCTTAAATGATAAGGGAATAAGGGGTTATGGGGAGCGGGCAGGAAAGTGGAGCTGAGTCCATGATCGGATCAGCCATGATCTTATTAAATGGCGGAGCAGGCTCGAGGGGCCATATGGCCTACTCCTGCTCCTATTTCTTATGTTCTTATGTTCTTATTACTACTAATATACAATAACAACAATAACATTAACTCACATGTACACACCACTTTTAACTTAGAAAAATGTCCCAAGGCACTTCAGAGAAGCGTGAGGAGAACTGGATACCACCATCAATCGTATGTCATAGAATCATAGAAATTTACAGCACTAAAGGAGGCCATTTCGTGTCCTTGCCGGCCGACAAAGAGCTATCCAGCCTAATCCCACTTTCCAGCTCTCGATCCATAGCTCTGTAGGTTACGGCACTTCAGGTGCACGACCAAGTACTTTTTAAATGTGGTGAGGGATTCTGCCTCTACCATCCTTTCAGGCAGTGAGTTCCAGACCCCCACTGCCCTTGGGTGAAGACATTTACCATTAAAGACCCTCTAGACCTTCTACCAATTACTTTAAATCTATGCCACCTGGTTGTTGACCCCTCTGCTAAGGGAAATAGGTCCATCCTATCCACTCTATCTAGGCTCCTCATAATTTTATACACCTCAATAAGGTCTCCCCTCAGGCTCCTCTGTTCCGAAGAAAACAAACCCAGCCTATCCAATCTTTGCTCAAAGCTAAAATTCTCCAGTCCAGGCATCATCCTTGTAAATCTCCTTTGTACCCTCTCATGCAATCACATCTTTCCTGTAATGTGGTGACTAGAACTGCACGCAGTACTCCAGCTGTAGCCTAACCAGTGTTTCATGCAGTTCAAGCATAATCCATCTGCTCGTATATTCTATGCTTTGGCTAATAAAGGCAAGTATCCCGTATGCCTTCTTAACCACCTTATCTACCTGGCCTGCTACTTTCAGGGATCTGTGGACATGCCCCTCCAAGGTCCCTCTGTTCCTCTACACTTCTCATGTCCTACCAGTTAATGTGTATTTTCTTGCCCTCCTCAAATGCATTACTTCACATTTCTCCAGTTTGGATTGGATGTGGACTGGGAGCAATAGCATGGTGGTTATGGTACTGGATCAATCCAGAGGCGTGGACTAATAATCTGGAGACAAGAGCTCAAATCCCACCACAGCAGCTGGGGAATTAAGTTCAGTTAATTAAATACATCTGGAATTAAAAATAAAATACTAGTATCAGTAATTGTGAACATGAAACTACTGGAATGCTGTAAAAATCCATCTGATTGACTATTGTCCCATAGGGAAGGAAATCTGCCGCTATATGTGATTCCAGACCCACAGCAGTGTGCTTGACTCTTAATTACCTTGAAATGGCAGCTCAACACCTTCTCGAGGATAATTAGGGATGGGTAATAAAGGCTGCCGTTGCTGCCAACGCCCACAGACTGTGAACAAATAAATAAAAAATAAATGAGAACTGGATCTCAATCGGGACCGGATGTGGCTGCCTCTGCTTGTACTGGTACCGTTTGCATAGGGGAGTGCACAGCATAATAGCCTTCAGGGACCTGTGTACTGGAATTGCTCATACAAGTTATTCTAGATGGTGCCATGCACTTCACGGATCTCTGAAACCACCTTCTGTGGCTGAAAAGAGATCCTGGCTTTATAAATAGAGGCATAAAGTTGAAAAGCAAGGATGTTATCCTAAATCTTGGTAAAACACTAGTTAGGCCTCAGCTTGCATATTGTGTACAATTCTGAGCACTACAGGAAGGATCAGAGGGGATCTCAAAGAAACGTATAAGTTTCTGACGGGACTGGACAGGTTAGATGTGGGAAGAATGTTCCCAATGTTGGGGAAGTCCAGAACCAGGGGACACAGTCTTAGGATAAGTGGTAGGCCATTTAGGACTGAGATGAGGAGAAACTTCTTCACTCAGAGAGTTGTTAACCTGTGGAATTCCCTGCCGCAGAGAGTTGTTGATGCCAGTTCATTGGATGTATTCAAGAGGGAGTTAGATATGGCCCTTATGGCTAAGGGGATCAAGGGGTATGGAGAGAAAGCAGGAAAAGGGGTACTGAGGTGAATGATCAGCCATGATCTTCTTGACTGGTGGTGCAGGCTCGAAGGGCCGAATGGCCTACTCCTTCACCCATTTTCTATGTTTCTATGTCAAGGCCTTGGAGAGGGTGCAGAGGAGATTTACTAGAACGGTACCAGGGAAGAGGGACTTCAGTTATATGGAGAGACTGGAGAAGCTGAGGTTATTCTCCTTTAGAGCTGAGAAGGTTAAGAGCAGGTTTGATAGAGGTGTTCAAAATTATGAAAGATTTTGAGAGTTAATAGGGGGAATCTTTACCTGGGCAGGTGGGTCGGGAACCAGAGCACACGGGTTTAAGATAATTGGCAAAAGAACCAGAGGGGAGTTGCTGAAAGAAATGTTTTACACAGCAAGTTGTCGTGATGTGGAATGCACTCCCTGAAAGGGCGGTGGGAGCAGATTCAATAGTAACTTGCAAAAGGGAACTGGATAAATACCGGAAAAGGAAAAATTTTCAGGGTAGGAGGAAAGAGCAGGGAGTGGAACTAATTGGATCGCTATTTCAAACAGCCAGCGAGCACACGATGGGCCGAATGGCCCCCTTCTGTGCTGTGTATTCTAGGAGTTGAGGGCATTGCAACCTCTGTTTGCAGGGGGTACTTGACTCTGCCTGTCGGTCTTTTAGCATCAGATGGGACCACCCAGTCACAGCTAGCCCTGCTAGTCAGGTATGTGCCTTCCTGAGGGTAGTCGGGCTCTGCCAAGGTCAGACCTTCACTTGCTCCTGCTCCTGGTGTGATGTAAGGTAATGAGGGCGCTGGACAAGATGGGTGCAGAGAGATGCAGGGCACCTTGCCCTTGGCATCAGCGGGGAGGTTGCAGAACCTTATCAAGGGCCTGAACCTCATTCTGGCACTGCCAGGGAGTGCTCCTGCTTCTGCTGGGCCCCACCACAGTGTCTATGTTTCTGGGGCTTCTTCCTCCTCACCGGCCGGTTTACTTGGATGGAGCTTGCATGGGGCGAGGAGCTCCACCTACTTGCCTCTCCAAGTTGAGGAGGCCGAAGTGTGTGCAAGGCAGACAGTCCTACCTACTTCAGCTGAGTAGCAGAAGGCCCCAGCAAACATGATGCAGAGAGGGAACAGGCCAGTCACTGATGCGCATCGGTCATATAAGATACTGAGGGGGCTTGCCAGGGTAGATGCAGAGAAGATTTTTCCACTTGTGGGGGAATCTAGAACTAGGGGGCATAGTTTCAGAATAAGGGGTCTCCCATTAAAAACTGAGATGAGGAGGACTTTCTTCTCTCAGAAGGTTGTAAATCTATGGAATTCTCTGCTATATATTTAAGGGGAGATAGACAGATTTTTGAACGATAAGTGAGTAAAGGGTTATGGGGAGCGGGCAGGGAAGTAGAGCTAAGTCTATGATCGGATCAGCCATGATCTTATTAAATGGCAGAGCAGGCTCAAGGGGCCGTATGGCCTATTCCTGCTCCTATTTCTTATGTTCTTATGTTCTAATTACCATCCCGTTACCGCTGGGTTGGGTAAAGTTCAAGTCAGACCTATTAATTTGAGCCTCATTAATGACATTGCATCAATTTTGTCCACTCTCTAGGTATAGGTTTGGTGTTCTTTGCCATCCCAGATGCCATTCTCTTCCTTCCAGTTTCCCCTTTATGGTCCATTATTTTCTTCTCCATGCTTATCACAATTGGGCTCACCAGTCAGTTCACAATTGTAGGTAAGTGTAACCTTTCCTCATTTCAGCTTTATCCCATTTTACCAAAAGGAATTATTTTGTTAAGTGATTGTTTAATTCAATTTTTCAATAATTTCTTCCTAACTTGTTTGTGAAACTGTACCCACCATTATAAATGCTAGCAATAAGACCATTGGCCCGTAGTTGCATGATCAGCCATGATCATATTGAATGGTGGTGCAGGCTCCCAGGGCCCAATGGCCTACTCCTGCACCTATTTTCTATGTTTCTATGTAATGTGGGGTGAGCGGTGAAGTGAAAGTGATCGCCGGTGGGCTTGCGGTAAGCTGCCCACAAAGCCCTCGCCATCTCTGGGCGAGAACTTGGGCTTTTCCGACGTGCAGTTGAGATTAGTGCAGTTTAGTGGGAATTTCATAGCACGAGCTGCTGTGATGTCAACAAGCAGTCTAAGCAGCCAATCACAGTGCAGGATTCTCACAGACCAGGAACCAGGATGTAAAGAGGCTTCATTTATTCTGACTTTTTAAAAATGTTGGAGAGAGCAAAACAAAGATTGTGGCTCATGCATGGGGGAAAGGTAAACCTGAAATAAAGATAAACAAACTTAAAACATTTTTTTTTAAAGTTTCTTAATAATTGTAATTTTTTTATCATTATGGAGAAATTTGACACTCCACAATATTTAAATGAGTTTTGCAGGGCCATAACGTTTGTTTGGCAGTCAATAAACTGTTAAAACGCCAGTTACACCTAATCCAACAAGGTCTGACTTTTAATGGGGTATTTAACAGTGATATTACTGTGGAAAAGCCAAGTTTTCATCAGTTTCACTGATTTCCCTGACTGCACTGATTGCCGGCTATGGGGGGTGTCGGGCGGGCACAGTGCAGCCAGTGTGAGAGCAGTGAATGACCGACCACAACTTCAGGATTTCCACATTAGGATGCGCATGCGTTAAATCCTCAGTTTGTGTCAGTGTCAGAGGGATAACAGCAGTGAATACTGCTCATCCGTTGTTCTTACCCACCGCAACTTCCAGGCCAATACATGACAGCTTCCATCCACTTGTAGCAGTCATTCTATGCAGACAGATCTCCTCAGCTGAGACCCTGAATGATCTGATTATTTGTATATTAAGCATTTGCTTTTATTATATTGGTCATCAAACATGTATCATCATCATAGGCAGTCCCTCGAAATCGAGGAAAACTTGCTTCCACTCTAAAAGTGAGTTCTCAGGTGGCTGTACAGTCCAATGGGGGAATTATAGTCTCTGTCACAGGTGGGACAGATAGGCATTGAGGGAAGAGGTGGGTGGGTGGGTCTGGTTTGCTGCACGCTCCTTCCGCTGCCTGCTCTTGGTTTCTGCATGCTCTCGGTGACGAGACTCAAGGTGCTCAGCGTCCTCCCAGATGCTCTTCCTCCACTTAGGACAGTCTTTGGCAGGGGATTCCCAGGTGTCAGTGGGGATGTTGCACTTTTTCAGGGAGGCTTTGAGGGTGTCCTTGAAACTTTTCCTCTGCCCACCTGGGGCTCACTTGCCGTGTAGGAGTTCCAAGCAGAGCGTTTGCTGAGGGAGTCTTGTGTCGGGCATGTGAACAATGTGGCCCTCCTGATGTGGAGCTGATCGAGTGTGGTCAGTGCTTCGATGCTGAGGATGTTGGTCTGAGCGAGAACACTAACATTGGTGCATCTGTCCACCCAGTGGATTTGAAGGATTTTGCAGAGGCAGCGTTGGTGGTACTTCTCCAACACTTTGAGATGTCTGCTGTATATGGTCTATGTCTCTGAGTCATATAGGAGGGCGGGTATCACTACTGCCCAGTAGACCATAAGCTTGGTGCCAGATTTGAGGTCCTAGTCTTCAAACACTCTCTTCCTCAGGAGAATGAAGGCTGTGCTGGTGTACTGGAGGCGATGTTGACCGCGTCATCGATGTCTGCCCTTGCTGATAGTAAGCTCCCGAGGTATGGACAACGGTCCACATTGTCCAGGACAGTGCTGTGAGGCGGGGTCAGGTTGGTGGAGGACCTTTGTCTTACGGATGTTTAGTGTAAGGTCCATGCTTATCAGACGCCTCGGTGAAGAAGTTGACGATAGCTTGAAGTTCGGCCTCTGTCGTCCGCGTACTGTAGTTCGACGATAGAGGATGGGATGACCTTGAATCTGGCCTGGAGGGGACAAAGATTGAACAGACTCAACTGCTTTTATAGTGTAGTTCCACTCCAGCAGAGAGCTTGTTGAGTGTGAGGTGGAGCATTGCAGCAAGGAAAATCGAGAAGAGGTTTTGTGCGATTCCACAGCCCTGCTTGACCCCAGTCCATGTGGATTGGGTCTGTGGTGGATCCATTGGTCAGGGTCACGGCTTGCATGTCATCACAGAGCAGGCGGAGGATGGTGACAAACATTTGGAGTCAGCCGAAATCGAGGAGGACATTCCATTATCCCTCGTGGTTGACAATGTCAAAGGTCTTTGTAAGGTCAAAGAAGGCCATGTATAAAGGTTGGTGCCGTTCCCTGCATTTCTCTTGTATTTGTCGCGCAGTGAAGATCACGTCCGTTGTACCATGTAGCGGACGGAATCTGCACTGTGACTCTGTGAGCCGGCCTTGGCGGCGATTCCAGAGTCCCTTCGCCCAGCGGCCCAACCTGCGGAGGCGAAAGCAGCTGGAGGAACAGTGACGGAGTCCCTGTCAGTCACATGGCGCGGGTAATGGCAGTGGCCACTTTGGCTTCCCTCACGACACTTCGAGAAGCTAAAATGGAGCAGGGCCCCAGCGTCCCTCATCACACCTCAGATTTCCCACTACCTCTCCTGAAGGCGCTGCTCAGTGCCGAGCTTACGGCTTACACCCTACCATAGGCAACTAGGCCCATACAGCAGTGCCTGGTCTCCAGTCGTCTTGGACCCCCTTGCCACTGGACCAAGACCTTACTCAGCTAAGCCCGTGCAATAGCCGGTGTGCAACGGCCACTCGACATTAAAAGAACACGCACAGGCATCTTCCACTCGTTCAAAGTGAAGTTCGGGACCTGGAACGTCAGGACCCTCATGGAAAACTCTAACAGCGACAGACCGGAATGCTGCACAGCTATCGTTGCCTGGGAACTCAGACGCTTCGGCGTCGACATCACCGCCCTAAGCGAGACCAGGCGGGCAAGGGAAGGCCATCTCAAAGAATAAGGTGATGGTTACACCGTCTTCTGGAAAGGTAAACCAGAAGAAGAACGCCGCCTTCATGGAGTTGGCTTCACCATCAAGAATGAGCTGGTGAGCCGCCTCAAAGACTCCTGCGGGATAAGTGAACGTTTCATGATTCTCCACTCACCCTAGCCCGGAATCAGAGCACAGTCATCAGTGCGTACACCCCAACACTCGACGCACCAGATGAGACCAAAGAGGGATTCTACTCCAGCCTCGAACAACCCCTGTCCCGAGTCACTACGGGCGACAAGCATCAAACGTATATCCCAGGAAAACAATTGCTTCTAACCTGGCCATATTGCTGCACCTAGCGACTACTGCCCCTCTGTACATTATCACCAAAGTCTGATCTTGCATTTTCAGAGCCGCCGAAGGATTTTGAGGTACCCACAAACTACAATTTGTCTTACTCCTGAAGAACAGGAGGAGGCCACCCAACCCCTCATGCCTGCTCTATCATTCAGTTAGATCATAATTGATCTGCGCCTCATCATAATTTACCCACCTTTGTTCCATAGCCCTTGATACCCTTACCCAACTAAAATCGATCGATCTCAGTCTTGAAAGCTCCAACTGTCCCCCAGCATCCACAGCCCTTTGGATTCCAGACTTTAATTTCCCTTTGTGGAAAAATGTGTTTCTTGATTTCCCTGCTAAATCGCCTGGCTCAATTTCTAAAATGATGTCCCCTCATTCTTGATTCCCCCACGAGACGAAATAGATTCTCTGTATCTACCCTATCAAATCCTTGTAACCACTAACTGAGGCACCTCAATTAGATCAAGCTTCTACACGCAAGACGAATACAAGCCAAGTTTATGCAACTTGTCCTCATAATGTAACCCTTTAAGGCCCAGTATCACAGAAAATCTCTTTGACAGTCCCAACCTATTTGCATCTGTGCCAGGGTGGAGCCTCACTTAAGAGTCTAAGGGGACGAAATTGGCCAGCACCCCGCTTGGGGCGTTAATTTGGTTCTCAGAGAAAATTTAGCGTCCATTGAGATGGGTTGCCAAATTGTGGCAATGTTGATGTTTTCGCCCCAGGAGTGAAGGGGGTGGGGGGGGCTAAATGAGGTGCTATTGGCCTCAGGGGCGTGATTCACAGCCACTTGCCTAATTTCAGCTGAATTCCATTCAGCAATCCGCCTTGAACCCTTAACTCCAGCTCCATCCACTCGTAATGGGCTGGTCACTTGAACCTGCTGATGCTCATTTTCAGCGTTCACGGGAGAGGGCCAAGATTCAGTGATGAGGCTTTGGAGGCATTGGTGGGGGCACTAGAGACCAGGAGGGCCTTCCTCTTCCCTGCCTCGAGAAGGAGGACATCACAGCAAATGTTCCGGGCCATGTGGTGACAGATGGCCCGGGGGAGGTCGGCCAGCACTGAGGTGTCCCAGGGGGGGTGTCGGCCAGAGGAGTCCCAGGGGGGTGTCGGCCAGAGGAGTCCCGGGGAGTGTCGGCCAGAGGTGTCCCAGGGGGGTGTCAGCCAGAGGAGTCCCAGGGGGGTGTCGGTCAGAGGAGTCCCAGGGGGGTGTCGGCCAGAGGAGTCCCAGGGGGGTGTCGGCCAGAGGAGTCCCAGGGGGATGTCGGCCAGCATTCTGAGGTGCAGAGAAAGCATAATGGTACAAGACTCGCATTAAGGTGAGGGCAGTGGGCAGGAATGGAGCAAGGAATGCAGAATAAAGCCTTCTGTTGTCGGGGGGGGGGGGGGGGGCGGGGGGTAGTAGTATTAGAGAAGGAGAGGGGATAAAGATACCGATGTTGTCCCCAGCAAGCTCGGCCTCTCCACGGCGCCCACCCCCTACGGCCAATGAGCTGCAGCACTCACTCCTCAATGTCGGAGAGGGGTCACAGGTCAGGTTCCCCTCCTCCGGTCCTCTGCTGCTCCCGTTTGTTATGTGACATCTTGGCCTGCACTCATCCAGTGCCGCAAGGAATTCAACGACTTATGTCGGGTGTCAAAGTGAGTACAAGCTTCCTCACCTCCTCCACACCAGCCTGTCAACCTCTGTCCGTGCACACTGTGTAAACCAGCACTTCCCCACACCAAACCAAGCATCTGCAGATACCCACACTCACACTCTCATCTCATTCACAGCTATTCAACCATGGCAGGCATATATTCCACATAAAGCTGGGTTCTTATTCACACCAGTTCCTTTCTTTTGCAGGCCAAGGTGGCACAAAACAAACAGGAGCAGCAGAGGACCGGAGGAGGGAAACCTGACCTGTGACCCCTCTCCGACATTGAGGAATGAGTGCTGCAGCTCATTGGCCGTAGGGGGTGGGCGCCGTGGCGAGGTCGAGCCTGCTGGGGGCAACAGCAGTATCTTTATCCCCTCTCCTTCTCTAATACCACTTCCCTCACCCCCCGACAACAGAAGGCTTTATTCTGCATTCCTTGCTCCATTCCTGCCCCACTGCCCTCACCTTAATACGGGTCTTGTACCATTATGCTTTCAGATAATCAGGCAGAAACTGTACCTGTACCTGAGCCCGCCACTCCCCGGCCCCCCCTCCCCCTGCCCCCCGGCTCCCCCCCCCCACCCCCTGCCCCCACCGCCTCCCCAATGTAATCAATTGGGGGGAAAGGGCGTGCATCAGAATCAGAGCAGCAATTTTGTCTGTAAGCATAAAAATTGAAACTCATTTAATCATCATTTATGCATATCAGGCAGAATATGTGTAAGAACAGTTTATATTGATGCCTTTGAATATAATGCCATTAAAAGAAAGAGAAAATCCAGAGCAGTTTTCAGTGAATTTACACAAAACACTCAAGTGAGAAATAGGAACAGGAGTAGGCCACCTGGCCCCTCGAGCCTGCTCCACCATTCAATACGATCATGGCTGATCTGATCTTGGACTCAGCTTCACTTCCCTGCCTGCTCTCCATAACCCTTTATTCCCTTATCACTCAAAAATCTGTCTATCTCTGCCTTAAATATATTCAATGACCCAGCCTCCACAGCTCTCTGGGGCAGAGAATTCCACCGATTCACAACCCTCTGAGAGAAGAAATTCCTCCTCATCTCAGTTTTAAATGGGCGGCACCTTATTCTGAGATTATGTCCTCCAGTTTTAGTTTCTCCTATGAGTGGAAATATCCTCTCTGCATCCAGCCTCCTCATTATCTTATAAGGTTCGATAAGATCACCTCTCATTCTTCTGAACTCCAATGAGCATAGGCCCAACCTACTCAACCTATCTTCATCAGTCAACCCCCTCATCTCCGGAATCAATCTAGTGAATCTTCTCTGAACAGCCTCCAATGCAAGTATATTCTTCCTTAAATACAGAGACCAAAACTGTATGCAGTACTCCAGGTGTGGCCTCACCAGTTGCAGCAGGACTTCTCTGTTTTTATACTCCATCCCCCTTGCAATAAAGGCCAACATTACATTTACCTTCCTGATTACTTGCTGTACCTGCATACTAACTTTTTGTGTTTCATGCAGCACTTTGTAATTTTTCTCCAATTAATTTATACGTTGTTTTTCTATTTTTTCTGCCGAAGTGGATAACCTCACATTTTCACACATTGTACTCCATCTGCCAAATTTTTGCCCACTCACTTAGCCTGTCTATATCCCTTTGCAGATTTGTTGTGTCCTCCTCACAATTTGCTTTACCACCCATCTTTGTATCATTGGCAAATATGGCTACATTACACTCAATCCATTCATCCAAGTCATTAATGTAGATTGTAAATAGTTGAGGCCCCAGCATCGATCCCTGCGGCACCCCACTTGTTACCAGTTGCCAACCGGAAAATGACCCATTCATCCCGACTCTCTGTTTTCTGTTAGTTAGCCAATCCTCTATCCATGCTAATATATTACCCCCAACCCCGTGAAGCTTTATCTTGTGCAGAAACATTTTATGTGGCACCTTATCGAATGCTTTCTGGAAATCCAAATACATCACATCCACTGGTTCCCCTTTATCCACCCTGCTCATTACATCCTCAAAGAACCCCAGAAAATTTGTCAAACACGACTTCCCCTTCATAAATCCATGCTGACTCTGCCTGACCGAATTTTGCTTTTCAAAATGTCCTGCTACTGCTTCTTTAATAAGGTCTCAAACATTTTCCCAACGACGTTAGTCTAACTGGTCTATCGTTTCCTGCTTTTTGGCTGCCTCCTTTTTTAAATAGGGGCATTACATTTGCGGTTTTCCAATCAGCTGGGTCCTCCCCAGAATCGAAGAAATGTTGGTAGGTTACAATAAATGCATCCATTATCTCTGCAGCCACTTCATTTAAGACCATAGGATGCAAGCTATCAGGTCCAGGGGACTTGTCTGTCTTTCGTCCCATTATTTTACCGAGTACTACTTCATTAGTGATAGTGATTGTGTTAAGTTCCTCTCTCCCTATCATCATCATAGGCAATCCCTCGAACTGAGGATGACTTACTTCCACGTCAAAAAGTTCACAGGTGTTTCAATGATGGACCAAAAATTCCAGGTCCGAACTAAATCTTGAAGGGTGGAAGATGCCTATGCTTGGATTTTTTTAATGTGTGGTGACCATTGCACACCAGCCACCACACGGGCTTGACAGAGCTAGGTCTTGGTCCAGTGGCGAGGATTAACCAAGACGACTGGAGACCTGCTCTGCCGCACGGACCTAGTGCGCACACATATCGCAGTGTGGGCTGGCCCTGGGCCCTCACCTCTTCTGGGCCCCGAACTTGCGTCTCTCCTGGACCCCGATCACATCCCTCTACAATCTCTCGCTGTTCCTTCGCCGTGATCTCGCCGCTTCTGCTGTACCTGCCCACACACCAATCACCGACCTGGACCTTGATGACGTCCCTTTTCACTGCCGTTGCCCTCCTGCTGCTCCCTGGAGTGGTATGCTGCCACGCTGCTCCTTCCGCTCCTGGCCTGCTCTGATGGTGGTCGCAGGCTGGGGGCAGCTCAAACTGCTGGGCTAGGCTGCCATCCTATAGCCCCTTGATTATCCACTATTGGGATGGTTTTAGTATATTCTACTATGAAGACCAGTACAAAATATGTGTTCAAAGTCTCAGCCTTTCCTTCTCCTTGGGATATATTTTTGTTGAGAGTTATGAAATATCTCCTTAAATGTCTGCCACTGCTCATCAACCGTCCCACTCTTCAGCCTATTTTCCCGGTGCACTTTCGACAACTCTGCCCTCATACCTTTGTAGTCTCCTTTATTTAAGCTTAAGACACTGGTTTGAGATCCAACTTTCTCATCCTCCACCTGGATTTAAATTCAACCATGTTATGGTCACTCATTCCTGGGGGATCCTTTACGAGGAGATCATTTATTAATCCTGTTTCATTACACAGTACCAGATCTAAGATAGCCTGCTCCCTGGTTGGTCCGCAATGTACTGTTCAAGGAAACTATTATGGACACTTCTATGAACTTCTCCTCCAGGTTACCCTGGCAATTTGCTTTGTCCATTTAATATGAAGGTTAAAATCGCCCATGATTATTGTTGTTCCTTTTTTACAAGCCTCCATTATTTCTTGATTTATATTTTCAGTAAATCACCGGAGCAATGACTCAGTACCCTGCAGCACCTGAACATTTGGGTATAATTTGAATAAACCTTCTGAGTAGGCACAGTTGCAGGAAACCCGTGTATATCAGGCTCTGTAGCCTAGGGGAGGGGCCATTATTATGGGCAGAGGTGCGCTTGAGCGGAGGGACCGTAAAAGATTGAGGAGATTCAGGCATACTATACTTGCATGTGTAACACACTTAAACTCAAAGGCCCCAACATTGCCCTGCGCCCCGCTTGGGGGAGGTAACCTCTCGGGGTCGGGACATCCTGCACCTGGCCCAGAAGTCGTGTCCCCGATCCGGAATTGGGACACACGCACCTCACAGGAAGTGGAGCGCTCCCGGGGTGGCAGCGTGGCGCTGGGAATGCTCCGTGTAGTGCTGGCGCGATACAATGCCCTTCTGCTTCAATTAAAGGGGAGCTCCCTTGCGCACTCTGCAGGCCCTTTGGTGGTCACCACTGGGACACCAGGGAGATCGACTGGGCCCTCAGCCCGGCAATCAAAATGGTGGGCCAGTCTGGATGATGGCGGCCTGGCCAATGCGAGGGCTGCCGTTGTCGGGCTGACGCAAGAGTCGGCCGACAAATAAAGATGGCGGCCCAGGGCGCTAGAGCCCTCCCCTTTAAGGGGCGCCCTGGTGGCAGATCTCCACCAGCTTCGTGACCCGATAACCTGGCGTTGACATCCGCCCTCGCCAGCCTCGCGGGGCACAAACGAGTCGGTGAGTGCCGGCCCAGGATGCTAATCATGGGGTACAGCACTGCATGGTCTCAGGATAAGGGGTCGGCCATTTCTTCACTCAGAGGGTCGTCAATCTTTGGAATTCTCTGCTGCAGAAGGTTGTGGATGCAGAGCCTCTGAATATATTCAAGGCTGGGATAGAGAGATTTTTTTTGTAGTCTAGGGGAATCAAAGGATATGGAGATCGAGCGGGAGAGTGGAGTTGAGGTCAATTTCAGCCATGATCTCATTGAATGGTGGAGCAGGCTCGAGGGGCTGAATGGCCTACTCCTGCTCCTATTTCTTATGTTCTTATGGGATGGTGCCCCCCCCCAAATCTCCAGCGCAATTTTCCTGGCGGCGAAAATGCCATTGTGCCATGTTAGCCCCCTCCTCCGGAGGCGCTATGAACATACGAACGATGACGGACAGGTAAAGACCATCTGGTCCATCGATCCTGTCCCACACCATTGCGATACCTTGTATCAACGTCAAGCAGGCATCGACGAGATCCAACACCACCTCCAGTGCACCAGTGCAGCACTCAGCCGCCTGAGGAAAAGAGTGTTTGAAGACCAGGCCCTCAAAACTGCCACCAAGCTCATGGTCTACAGGGCTGTAGCAATACCCGCCCTCCTGTATGGCTCAGAGACATGCACCATGTACAGTAGACACCTCAAGTTGCTGGAGAAATATCACCAACAATGTCTCCGCTAGATCCTATAAATCCCCTGGGAGGACAGGCACACCAACATCAGGGTCCTCGTCCAGGCTAACACCCCCAGCATTGAAGCACTGACCACACTCATCAGCTCCGCTGGGCAGGCCACTTAGTTCGCATGCCAGACACGAGACTCCCAAAGCAAGCGCTCTACTCGGAACTCCTTCATGGCAAACGAGCCAAAGGTGGGCAGCAGAAATGCTAGAAGGACACCCTCAAAGCCTCCCTGATAAAGTGCGACATCCCCAATGACACTTGGGAGTCTCTGGCCCAAGACCGCCCTAAGTGGAGGAAGTGCATCCAGGAGGTTGCTGAACTCCTCGAGTCTCGTCGCCAAGAGCATGCAGCGGAAGGAGCATGCGGCAAACTGTCCCATCCACCCCTTCCCTCAACGACTATCTGCCCCACCTGTGACAGAGTCTGTGGCTCTTGTATTGGACTGTTCAGCCACCAAAGAACTCATTTTTAGACTGGAAGCAAGTCTTTCTCAATTTCGAGGGACTGCCTATGATGATGATGACCTTGTGTAGCACAGCATACGTACTCCACCCGAAACCATGTGATCTCCTGGGAGAGGCAAAAAAACAGATAAAAACCCAGGCCAATTTGGGAAAGTAAATCTGGGAAATTCCTCTCCGAACCAATCTAGGCGATCGAAACTAGTCCAGGAGATCCCTCTGGCCCTGAATTCCCTGCAGTACCTACCTTCTGTAAGAGTTCATCTCTGCCGCAGCCGGAAACAAATCCAGCTCTCGCTTGAAGGGGTTCAGTGAGTCTGTATCCACCACATGAGAGGGAAGCTTGTTCCAGAGGTCTACTGTTCTCTGGGAAAAGAACCACCTCCTGATGTATAACCTAGATCTAGCCTTCTACAACTTTAATTTGTGCCCCCTGGTCCTGCCTAAACTATTTAGTTGAAATAAACAGTCTACTGGGAAACTGTCCCCTTCATTATCTTATCCCCCCTAAGCCTGCGTTACTCTAAGGTAAAAAGTCCCAACCTTTTTAACCTATCTTGATAACTAACATTCTTTAGACTTGGAATTAGTCTAGTGACCCTCTTCTGCACCCTTTCCAGAGCCTCAATATCACCCACCATGTGAGGAGATCAAAACTGAACACAGTATTCCAAATGCAGCATTACTAAGGTCTTGTACAAGGACAAAACAGTACGCCTCGTCTTATACTCAATTGCCCGATGGATACACCCCAACACCTTATTTGCTCCAGCTATCGCTGCACGGCATTGCTCATGTACCTTTAAGAATGTACACACTAGAATGCCCAAATCTCTTTCCATCTCCACCATCTTTAATGCCTTTCCCTGGAGGGTGTATGAATGTTGAGCATTTGCCCAGCCCACATGCATAAGAAAGCACTTATCTACGTTATACATCAACACTGGGGCTATTTTGGCCCCAAAATTCTGTGAACTTTTAAACTGCGTATTTGCTCTGCACCCTGATTGCGCCTGTCTCATCGAAACAGAAACATAGAAAATAGGTGCAGGAGTAGGCCATTGGGCACTTCGAGCCTGCACCGCCATTCAATATGATCATGGCTGATCATGCAACTTCAGTACTCCATTCATGCTTTCTCTCCATACCCCGTGATCCCTTTAGCCGTCAGGGACACATCCAACTCCCTTTTGAATATATCGAACGAACTGTCCTCAACAACTTTCTGTGGTCGAGAATTCCACAGGTTCACAACTCTCTTGAGTGAAGACGTTTCTCCTCACTCGATCCTAAATGGCTTACTCCTTATCCTTAGACTGTGACCCCGGTTCTGGACATTCCCAACATCGGGAACATTCTTCCTGCATCTAACCTGTTCAATCCCGTCAGAATTTTATATGTTTCTATGAGATCCCCTCTCATTCTTCTAAATTCCAGTGAATATAAGCCGAGTCGATCCAGTCTCTGGGCACAAATACGCAGGAAATTCTAAGCCTGTGTCATCCGGTCAGGTCTTTAATGGAGACACTGTTGGTTAAGCACTTATGGGCACTAAACATTTGTCCACAAGAAATGACATTGTGACTGCCACTTGTCAAATGAATCCAGTCAATTGGAACTCAAAACACAGGGTTTGAATTTCTCCTGATCGAGCACCATAACTTTGTCAGAAGGTCAGCAGAAACCCGAGAAGTGTCGTAAATGTTGTTCAAGGCCTTTCCACACCGATCTTCTGCAGAGGTTAAGGTGGACAATGTGGAGACACCCCCATGGAACAACTGTACAAAGTCTAAAGCAACAGAATGAGCTATTCGGCCCATCAATCCCACTTTATCTAAAGTCAGTGTCTTATCATTGCCCCATGCTCATCCCCTGTCCCCATAATCACCTGCTGATCTTTTCCTTTGAGGAACAGGAAATTCATTCCCACATATACTCTGACAATAAATCAAGCGCTGCTATTACTAACTCTGTAATCCTCAATCCCCTTTCTCAACAGTTATTGACGCAGCTCCACTTTAAAGGTGTTTAACAGATTCTAGATCCAATACCCTTTCTGGGAATTTGTTGTAAGTTCCCACTAACCCAGCGGGAATAATGCAGGAGAAATCCAGCCACTTTGCGCCTCGCGTTAGTGCCTCTGGAGAGCGTTAAGGGGGTGCTAAGGGGTTACCGACGCGGCGTGGCGAATTCCGTTACGCACACGGACCGAACCTCTGTCGGGTTTGCGCTGGCACTAACACTTACCGCCTCGGTCTTTCATGATGTCATCAAATATACAGCACCCCGTTACCGCCCCGGATGTGAAATTCGCTCCCTGCCTCCTGCAGCATCGGCGGGCATCAATAACGGCAGCAACAGCAGGCCTTGTCACCTCGGCCGGCCGCTTGGGGAGCGATAATTAAAGGCAGTGGTGTTCAGCGAGGCCAAGCTTTATTCTTGGCACCAGTCGGGTCCCTGCTGAAAGTTTTTGAAGCCTCACTGCTGCGCGATGCCTCAGCCCTCTGCTCTCGAAGAGTGATTGGGGCTGTAATGGCAGTCATACAGGTCCCTGGGCCACACGGAAATAAGCAGCAGAATGTTGCAACCACCATTGGGCCTTTTCTTTAAATGAGGGACGCAGCCTGTGAAACTGGCAATACTGCACTGAGCATGCTTCAGCGCTCTGCCACTCATTATCATCATAGGCAATCCCTCGAAACGAAGATGACTTGCTTCCGCGCCGAAAAGGGCTGAGTTCCCAGGTGTTTCAATGAAGGACCTAATATTTTGGATCCAGAACTTTATCTTGAAGGGTGGAAGATGCCTGTGCGTGGATTTTTTTAACGTGTGGTGGCCATTGCACACCAGCCACCACATGGGCTTGACAGAGCTAGGCCTTTATCCAGTGGCAAGAGTTAACCAAGACGACTGGAGACCAACTCTGTTGCACGGACCTAGTTAGCACACATATTGCAGTGTGGGCTGGCCCGTGCTGCCCCTGGGCCCTCGACTCTCTGGGCCCCGAACTCTCGTCTCTCCTGGGCCCCGATCACATCCCTCTATGAACTCTTGCTGCTTCTTAGTCCCGACCTCGCCGCTCCTGCTGTCCCTGCCCGCACTGCAATCGGCCGTCGCCCTCCTGCAGCAGCACACGCTGCTCCCTGCCGTGGTATACTGCCGCACGCTGCTCCCTCTAATGACCCTGGCCCGCTGATGGTCTTGCAGGCCGGGACCGTGCCGATTTCCAGGCCACTACTGCCCCTCTCACACGCTTTAGGCTCTAAGAGAAGTGGTAGCGCTTGATTTTAACGCTCCACTTCCCTCTTGGAGCATGAAAGCTGAAGTTCCCGGAATCAATAAAGGATTAACTTGTGGCGATACTTTTCTGAGATTTCAAAGTTTTTAGCCCAATGTTACTCCTGCTCTCTAATCTATTCAAAGCTTGTTAATTGTGTACCTGTGTCCTCTCATTCTATTTACATTGTCAAGCTAAGATAGATTTCTTACTTTGGTTTGTCAATAACTTCTCATTATTTAAATCTTGGCATCCTGCTCGACTCTGAGCTTTAAATCTCAAATCCTTTCCGCCACCAAAGCCACTTATTTCTACCTCTGCAGCATTGCTTGCCACCACCCCTAACTCTAGCCTTCTGCGAAAATCGTTATACATGCCTCAGCCATTGTCTTCATCCCCCAACAAAAACTCCGTTCCCTAGCCACCAACTCTATCCCCCTCCCCGGCCACGGAACCAGACAGCTTGATGCCTCGGCATCCAATTTGGCCCTGAGCTGATCTTCTGACCCCATTACTCTCCATCACCAAGACCACCTATTACCACCTCTGTAATATCACCCACCTCCGCCCTGCCTCAGCCCGGCTTCTGCTGACAATCTCATCCATGCTTTTGTTTAATGAGTTGGTCACACCGCAGGTAAAGGTTACAAAGGCAGATAGGGAATGGGCGACCATCAGGCAGAGCAGTGGAAGGAAGGTAGTGCAGGGGTTCCCTGTGGTCATCTCCTTCCAAAACAGATACACCACCTTGGATGCTGTTGAGGGAGATGGCTCATCAGGGGAAGACAGCAGCAGCCAAGTCCATGGCACCAGGGGTGGCTCTGCTGCACGGGAGGGGAGGAAAAAGAATGGGAGAGCTATAGTGGTAGGGAATTCGATTGTAAAGGGAATAGATAGGCATTTCTGTGGCCACAATCGAGACACCAAGATGGCATGTTGGCTTCCTGGTGCAAGGGTCAAGGATGTATCGGAGTGGCTGCAGGGCATTCTGGAGGGGGAGGGTGAACAGGAAGTTGTCGTGGTGCATACAGGTACCAACGATATAGGTAGAAAATGGGATGAGGTCCTTCTAGCTGAATTTAGGGAACGTGGAGTTAAATTAAAAAGTAGGACCTCAAAGGTAGTAATCTCAGGATTGCAACCAGTGCCACGCGCTAGTCAGAATAGAAATAGCAGGATAGTTAAGATGAATACGTGGCTTGAGGAATGGTGCAAGAGGGAGGGATTCAAATTCCTGGGACATTGGAACTGGTTCTGGGGGAGGTGGGACCAGCAACTGGGCAGACGAGAACTTATGCCCTAGGGGGAGTGCTTGCTAGTGCTTTTGGGGAGAGTTTAAACTAATATGGCAGGGGGACGGGAATCTATGCAGGGAGACAGAGGGAAGTAAAATGGGGACAGAAGCAAAAGGTAGAAAGGAGATAAGGAAAAGTGGAGGGCAGAGAAAGCAAGGGCAAAAATCAAAAAGGGCCACTTTACAACATAATTCTAAAAGGACAAAGAGTGTTAAAAAAAAACCTGAAGGCTCTGTGTTGCAATGTGAGGAGCATTCGTAATAAAGTGGATGAATTAACTGCGCAGATAACTGATGACGGATATGATGTAATTGGGATTATGGAGACATGGCTCCAGGGTGACCAAGGCTAGGAACTCAACATCCAGGTGTATTCAATATTCAGGAAAGATAGACAGAAAGGAAAAGAAGGTGGGGTATCGTTACTGGTTAAAGAGGAGATTAATGCAATAGTAAGGAAGGACATTAGCTTGGATGATGTGGAATCTGCATGGGTAGAGCTGCGGAACACCAAAGGGCAGAAAATTCTAGTGGGAGTTGTGTACAGACCACCACACAGTCGTAGTGAGGTTGGGGATGGCATCAAACAGGAAATTAGGGATGCGTGCAATAAAGGTACAGCAGTTATCATGGGTGACTTTAATTTACATATAGATTCGGCTAACCAAACTGGTAGCAATACGGTGGATGAGGATTTCCTGGAGTGTATAGACCAATATGTCGAGGAACCCACTCAGGAGCTGGCCATCCTAGACTGCGTGTTGTGTAATGAGAGAGGATTAATTAGCAATCTTGTTGTGCGAGGCCCATTGGGGAAGAGTGACCATAATATGATAGAATTCTTCATTAAGATGGAGAGTGATACAGTTAATTCAGAGACTAGGGTCCTGAACTTAAGGAAAGGTAACTTCGATGATATGAGACGTGAATTGGCTAGAATAGACTGGCGAATTATACTAAAAGGGTTAACGGTGGATAGGCAATGGCAGATATTTAAAGATCACATGGATGAACTTCAACAATTGTACACCCCTGTCTGGCATAAAAATAAAACGAGGGAGGTGGCTCAACCGTGGTGAACAAGGGAAATTAGGGATATAAGGAAGAGGCATACAAATTGGCCAGAAAAAGCAGCAAACCTGACGACTGGGAGAAATTTAGAATTCAGCAGAGGAGGACAAAGGATTTAATTAGGAGGGGGAAAATAGAGTATGAGAGTAAGCTTGCAGGGAATATAAAAACTGACTGCAAAAGCTTCTATAGATATGTGAAGAGAAAAAGATTAGTGAAGACAAACGAAGGTCCCTTGTAGTCAGAATCAAGTGAATTTATAATGGGGAACAAAGAAATGGCAGATTAATTGAACTAATACTTTAGTCTTGCCTTCAATAAGGAAGAGACAAATAACTTTCCGGAAGTACTAGGGGACCGAGGGTCTAGCCAGAAGGAGGAACTTAAGTAAATTAGTCAGGAAATTGTGTTAGGGAAATGGATGGAATTGAAGTTTGATACATTCCCAGGGCCTGATAGTCTGCATCCCAGAGTACTTAAGGAAGTGGCCCTTGAAATTATGGATGTATTGGTGATCATTTTCGAACAGTCTATCGACTCTGGATCAGTTCCTATGGATTGGAGGGTAACTAATGTAACCCCACTTTTTAAAAAAGGAGAGAAAGAGAAAACAGGGAATTATAGACTGGTTAGCCTGATATCGGTAGTTGGGAAAATGTTGGAATCAATTATTAAAGATGTAATAGCAGCGCATTTGGAAAGGATCAGTCCAAGTCAGCATGGATTTATGAAAGGGAAATCTTGACAAATTGCTTGACAAATCTTCTAGAATTTTTTGAGGATGTAACTAGTAGAGTGGACAAGGGAGAAGCAGTGGATGTGTGTATTTGGACTTTCAAAAGGCTTTTGACCAGGTCCTACAAGAGCTTAGTGTGCAAAATTAAAGCACATGGTACTGGGGGTAATGTATTGACATGGATAGAGAACGGATTGGCAGACAGGAAGCAAAGAGTAGGAATAAACGGGTTCTTTTCAGAATGGCTGGCAATGACAGTGGAATGTCGCAAGGTTCAGTGCTGGGACCCCAGCTATTTATAATATACATTAATGATTTAGATGAAGGAATTGAATGCAATATCTCCAAGTTTGCAGATGACACTAAGCTGGGTGGCAGTGTGAGCTGTGAGGAGGATGCTAAGAGGCTGCAGGGTGACTTGGACAGGTTAGGTGAGTGGGCAAATGCATGGCAGATGCAATATAATGTCGATAAAGGTGAGATTATCCACTATAGTGGCAAAAACAGGAAGGCAGAATATTATCTGAATGGTGACAGATTAGGAAAAGGGGAGGTACAACAAGACCTGGGTGTCATGTTACATCAGTCATTGAAAGTTGGCATGCAGGTACATCAGGTGGTGAAGAAGGCAAATGGCATGTTGGCCTTCATAGCGAGAGGATTTGAGTATAGGAGCAGGGAGGTCTTTCTGCAGTTGTACAGGGCCTTAGCGAGGCCACACCTTGAATATTGTGTACAGTTTTGGTCTCCTAATCTGAGAAAGGGCATTCTTGCTATTGAGGGAGTGCAGTGAAGGTTCACCAGACTGATTCCTGGGATGGCAGGACTGACATATGTAGAAAGACTGGATCGCCACTCCCTGACCTTCAGATCGCTGGCACGTGTAGAACCGATACCTCGCCATCAGCATGCTCTCCCTCGGGTTAAGATGCTCCCGAACCAGTGTACACAGCTCCTCATACGACTTATCTGTGGGTTTCACCGGAGCCAGAAGATTCTTCATGAGGCTGTAGGTCGGTGCCCCGCAGACTGTAAGGAGGACTGCTCTTCTTTTTGCAGCGCTTCCTTCTCTGTCCAGCTCGTTGGCTACAAAGTACTGGTCTAGCCGTTCGACATAGGTTTCCCAGTCCTCACCCTCTGAGAACTTCTCCAGGATGCCCAGTTTGCTGCATCTTTGCGTTGGATTCGTTACCAATTATTGCGTTCCTAACACCGATGAGGCTGCACACAGTGAGGTTAAAGTAACACTACCCACTGAGCCACGACTTACACTCCCTTGCGCACTAAAGCTTTGGCTTAAGCATGTGCGTTTTAAGGCAAGACAAGAGGTCTGAGGCCTGTTCACCTGATAACTTGACCAGTCAATGCTGGCACAAGCAGTGCATTGCAACCCTGAGCTAAATCAACTGCATAACATTAAATCGTAACAAAGTGCTCCTTGAGTGGAAGAAGCAACTGCGATGGCTGGAGTGGGTGAGGTACCATGAACTCCTTGGAATGGCTGTGGACATAATCCTCTAGATACAAGCTCCCCGATGTCCCTGCACCTGAAAATGCTCCGTGCATCTTCCTGCTGTGCGTCACTTGCCCTGGAGTTGATGAGGCTGGGCTGCAACAGGAGGATGTGCAGCCTTCTTGAGAGGAAGCTACGCTATTGGTGTCTGTGTTCTGCCACACCACTGGTTCTGGGCAATGCAGGTGGAGGGAAAGCTCTGTATGAGCACAGTTCACCAGAGTTCCCCTGTGCAATGAAGCCCACTTTCATTCTGCACCTTGGATGTTAAAAGAAGTAGCTGCAGAGAGAGTGGACGCATTGGTATTAATCTTTCAGAATTCCCTAGATTCTAGAACAGCCCCCAAGGATTGGAAGGTAGCAAACATAACCCCGCTATTTAAGAAAGGAGGAGGATGAAAAATGGGGAACTAAAGGCCAGTTATCCTGACATCAGTAGTAGGGAAATGCTAGAATCTATTATAAGGGACGTGGTAACAGGGCACTTAAAAAATTGTAATATGATTAGGCAGAGTCAACATGGGTTCATGAAAGGGAAATCATCTTTGACAAATCTGTTAAGAGCTTTTTGAAGATGTAACTAGTAGGATGGATAAGGGGGAACCAGTGGATGTAGTGTACTTGGATTTTCAGAAAGCATTCAAAAAGTTGCCACACAAGAGGTTATTACACAAAATTAGGACTCATTGGATTTGGGGTAATATATTGGTATTGATTGAGGATTGGACAGAAAATAGAGAGGAGGAATAAACAGGATTTTTTCGGGCTGGCAGGCTGTAATTAGCAGGGTGCCGCAAACATAGAAACATAGAAAATAGGTGCAGGAGCAGGCCATTCGGCCCTTCGAACCTGCACCACCATTCAATATGATCATGGCTGATCATGCAACTCTAGTACCCCATTCCTGCTTTCTCTTCATACCCCATGATCCCTTTAGCTGCAAAGGCCAAATCTAGCTCCCTTTTAAATATATCCAACGACTGGACTCAACAACTTTCTGTGGTAGAGAATTCCATAGGTTCACAATTCTCTGGGTGAAAAAGTTTCTCCTCATCTCGGTCCTATATGGCTTACCCCTTATCCTTTGACTGTGACCCCTGGTTCTGGACTTCCCCAACATCGGGAACATTCTTTCTGCATCTCACCTGTCCAATCCTGTCAGAATTTTATATGCTTCTATGAGATCCCCTCTCATTCTTCTAAATTCCAGTAAATATAATCCTAGTCAATCCAATCTTTCTTCATATGTCAGTCCTGCCATCCCGGGAATCAGTCTGGTGAACCTTTGCTGTGCTCCCTCAATAGCAAGAATCTCCTTCCTCATATTAGGAGACCAAAACTGCACACAATACTCAAGGTGTGGTCTCACCTAGGTCCTGTACAAGTGAGGTAAGACCTCCCTGCTCCGATACTCAAATCCTCTCGCTATGAAGGCCAACATGCCATTTGCTTTCTTAACCGTCTGCTGTACCTGCATGCCAACCTTCAATGACTGATGTACCATGACACCCAGGTCTCGTTGCACCTCCCCATTACGGACTGCAAGCCACACAAACATGGTTTTTCTGTTTAGCGATGTGCAGCATGGGAATTCTTTCACTGAAGGAAACATGTTGAACGATAATTAATCCCTGTTAAAGGGGATTTTTTTTTCAAGAGCTGTTCACTGTTAATATAAAGTTTTCCTAAACCCAAACGCCTATCTGTTTACATCCCCTCCGAAACGCCCCTGGGAGGATGAGATTTTCAGCACACTTCCCCATTGTTCCTATTAATCCCACTTCTTGACCAGCCAATATGTGATACATATCTTTGGGATGAAGTTTGACCTAAGAGCTTCCCTTCCTCTTTGAAACTACTGTGTACTGTTTGCAACCTAGGTGTCATATTTGACCCTAAAATGAGTTTCCAGCCACATATCCGCGGCATAACTAAAACCGTCTTTTTCCATCTCCATAACATCGCCCGCCTCCACCCCTACCTCAGCTCTTCTGCTGCTGAAACTCTCATTCATGACTGTTAGCTCTAGACTTGACTCCTAGCTGGCCTCCCATATTCTATGTAAACTTGAAGTCACCCAAAACTCAGGAGCCCATTTCCTAACTCGCACCAAGTCACGATTACCCATCACTCCTGTGCTTTCTGATCTACATTGGCTCTCGATTAAACAACGCCTCAATTTCAAAATTCTCATCCTTGTTTACAAATCCCTCCATGGCCTTGCCGCTTCCTATCTCTCTAATCTTTTTCAGCCTCACAACCCCACAAGATGTCTGTGCTCCTCAAATTCTGCCCTCTTGAACATCCCTCATTATAATCACTCCACCATTGGTGGCCGTGCCTTTTGTTGCCTGGGCCCCAAGCTCTGGAACTCCCTCCCTAAACCTCTCCACCTCTCTTTTCTCCTTTAAGACGTTCCTTAAAAACCTACCTCATTAACCAAGCTTTTGGTCATCTGCCTTAATTTCTTCTTTTGTGGCTCAGTGTCAAATTTATCTGTTTTGTTTCGTAACACTGCTGTGAAATGCCTTGGGACGTTTTACCACATTCAAGGCACAATATAAATAAAAGTTATTATTATTATTATAATGTCCATTGAGTGGTCTGGTTGAGAACCAAAATTATGTATCTGACTCGGGCATGAGATTGAAGGGCAATCAGGGTTTGTACTTAATTTCAGCAAGTGGCAGCAAGATAATACCAAAATTACAAGCAATTGTTAATACTTTCATAATAGTGATCTTATCCCTGTTGTAATTCGAGTACTTTTAAGATGGGTCTGAAATGGAAGTGGTCTGTTAGGCAGAATGGATATAGTCATAGCCACCTACCAAACGACATTAGATGAAGATTACATTTTCCTTGTTGGCTTCTCATTAAAAATGTTTAGCTAAGATCCAAAAATGGAATCAATGGTTTATCGGAAGTGCAGATGTCTGAAGAACGAACAGCTGCATTATATTTGCCACTGGTTTGTGAGATTATATCATGCCAACTGGATTTGTGAAGGAGTGAAGGGCGAGGTGCTTTCTATACAGAGACAGACAAATAGTTCCTCAGCATTGTTAAGTAAAAATGGACTACAATTTAACCTTGCTGAAGAGGCTGTTTTCCATGGAGCTATAGTAAAGGCAGAACTGGCTGAGATAGAATGGGAGTAATTTTAATGTAACGCAAGGGGGCGGGCGGGTTCTGGTCATATATCCCGCCCCATTTTGCATATCAGTTTTGCCGATCCAATTCTGTCAGTGTCCGTCCGTTGGATTAGGTTCAACGTTCCCCCAACGTGTATATTTTCTCTGTTCTCCAGTGTTACTGTGCAAGAAAGCATCACAGGGAGGATTGGCTGCCTTCTAGTTAAGTAAAGAAGAAAGTTCCATCAACGTACAGTATTCGGCAAAGCATCATTTTCTTCATCACTTTTTCTAATATTTTTTAGGCTGGGATTTTCTGGATACGTTTAGTAGATCATTTCTGTGCAGGATGGGGCCTACTTTTGGTTGCTCTACTGCAACTCACTGGCATAAGCTGGATCTATGGTAAGTACAACATAAAGTAATTACAATTGCAGAAACTAGTTGAAACATCAAATAATAAAACTACTCATTCAGTCTCCATGCCTCTTCAGATGAATGTGGCAGCTAAGATTGGCAGGGGAAGGGAAATTGACAGATTGCAATTTACTTATCCCAGCTGTTACACTTAAAGAGCGGAGGTTAAGGGGTAGTCAATGAACTTCTACAGCAAACAAGGTGCCCCACAGACAGGACAAACCAAGTTATTGTGTCTCCCTGCTTTCTTCTTGTTCACAGGGGTAAACCGATTCATCAAAGACATCGAGATGATGATTGGGGAAAGGCATTGGCTTTTCTGGCTGTGGTGGAAAGCGTGTTGGTTTTTTGTCACACCAATCTTGCTAGCAGTAAGGAGATGTTACATCTTTTAGTGATTTAAACTGACAATAATCAAACTGTAGATAATCTATCTCATTGTGTTCCTGCTCTTGTTTTGTGCAATCATTTCATTCAGGCGATCTTAATCTGGTCCTTAGCAACATTTCACCCACTAAAATATGGACCTATTGAGTATCCTGTCTGGGCAACAGCCCTTGGCTGGTGTATGATAACCTTCTGTATAATATGGATCCCCATTATAGCCGTGATACAACTTGTTCATGCTGAAGGTGACAACATATGCCAGGTGAGGAAACAACTTTATATCTCCTAAAGTGCGTTAGTGTTACGTGTGTTCTCCAAAACAAAGGGAGCTGGTTGCAGAGCGTTGCTACACTTGTTCCACCTCTGAGACACGGGACAAACGCAAACAATTCATCGCATAAAAGAAGGGCATTAACTTGGAAGTTGAAAGTGTGTGGACTTTCCGGAGGGTTAGTCACCGCTGCTCCCCTTTCCCCATACATTTTCTTTTTTATGGTCGAGAGACGCAAACAGCATGCTAGATACAAAAGGATTCAGTATTGCATAGACAGAAAGATATTGTAGTGCAAACAAACAAAAACATGATACACGGTACTGCATACATAGAAAGATACTATGGTGCAGAGAGAGAGAAAAAGAGATACTGAAGAGCGGAGAGAGAGAGAGAGAGACATTGTAGTGCTCAGAGAGAGACAGAGATAGATGCTGTACTGTGGAGAGAGAGAGAGATATTGTAGTTCAGAGAGAGAGAGATATTGTAGTGCGGAGAGATAGAGAGAGCAAGAGATACTGTAGTGCGGGGGGAAAGAGAGCGATATTGTAGTGCGGAGAGAGAGAGAGATGGTAGTGCGGAGAGAGAGAGCGCGAGAGATACTGTAGTGCGGAGAGAGAGAGAGAGAGATACTGTTGATATGTCCTTACTACACAGTATAAATGCACACGGGGCCCGTACTTGAGAGGAGGTCACTCTGTGACCAGTTACCTTTATTACCAAGACCTCAAGTGATGAAGGTGAGTGGAGCTTCCCCTTTTATATCTGAAGGTCCAGGTTAGGAGTGTCTCCCACAAGTTCACCCACTTGTGGTCAATGTTCTCAAGGTGTACAACTTAGGTCAGCTCATACATGATTACAATGTCAGTTGAATACATGACATTACCCTCCCCGCTAAAGTCTTATTGGGATCACAGGTTAAGTCTCTCTGGTGGTTGACGCTCCCTTGTAGAGAGCCTGAGTTGGGGCTCCGGTTGTTGGATGCTGGCCTGAGTGTTTGCTGTTTGCGGTGCCTCAGGCCTGAGCGGACTGCCCACAGTGACTGGACTCTCCTCCACTTGGTTCCGGTGTTCAGTCACCTGTGGTGGAGTAAACTCTACGTCGTGTTCTTCCTCTGCTTCTTCTCTGGGGTTGCTGAACCTCCTTTTAGTTTCATCCATGTGTTTGCAGCAGATTTGTCCATTGGTAAGTTTAGCTACCAAAACCCTATTCTCCTCTTTGGCAATTGCAGTGCCTGCAAGCCATTTGGGCCCTGCAGCGTAATTAAGTACAAAAACAATACATCTCGCCCTCGCATTCCTGTCATGGTAGTCACATTGTGACTGACGCCTGCTCTCAACAATTTCTTTCATAGTGGGGTGTAAAAGGGATAACCTGGTTATGAACGTCCTTTTCATTAGCAGCACTGTGGGTGGAACTCAGTGCTTGACAAGCAAGGGCCATTGTCCGGTAGACCATGGGCGGTGAACATTGCCCGTAGACTTTCTACCGTGGCAGAGGATGTGCTTGAATTTAAAATGGCACACTCAATCCATTTGGAGCAGGCGTCTAGTACAACCAAAAACATTTTTCCCATGAAACGACCTGCGTGGTCCACATGGATGCGTGACCATGGCTAAGCGGGCAAGGACCAGGGGCTAAGGGGGGCTTCCCTTGGTGCGTTGCCCAGCTGATCACACGTGTTGCACCTGCGAACACAAAGTTCCAGGTCTGCATCTATCCCTGGCCACCAAACGTGTAACCTGGCAATTGCCTTCATCATGACAATGCCCGGGTGCTCATTGTGACGTTCTCTGAAAAACACCTCTCTGCCCATCTGGGGCACGACTACTCGGTTTCCCCACAGTAGACAATCGGCCTGAATCGAGAGTTCAGCCTTGCGCCTATGAAACGGTTTAAATTCCTCAAGGGATGCCCCGTACGTGGCTGCCCAGTCCCTATTCAGGACACATTTCTTAACTAAAGACAGTAGCGGGTCTTTATTTGTCCAGATTTTAATCTGACGGGCTGTCACAGGTGAGCCTTCGCTTTCGAAAGCTTCAACAGCCATGACCATCTCAGCATCATGCTCAGTTGCCCCCTCAGTGGTGGCCAGTGGGAGCCTGCTGAGTGCATTGGCGCAGTTTTCAGTGCCCGGGCGGCTAACGTGAGTGCCCACCTCTGTATGTGGGCCAATGCATTCGTATTTATGGCCTTGTTGTCAGCCAAAAGGGACGTTAGGGGTTTGTGATCTGTCTCCAGCTCAAATTTCCTGCCAAACAGGTACCGGTGCATTTTTTTTACTGCATATACACATGGTAGCACTTCCTTTTCTACCATCCCGTAGCCCCTTTCTGCCTGGGACAGACTTCTGGAGGCATAAGCTACCGGCTGTAACTGACCCTTGACATTGACATGCTGCAACACACACCCGACCCCATAGGACGACGCATTGCACGTTAACACAAGTTTCTTACATGGGTCATATAACGTTAACAGATTGTTGGAACAGAACAAATTGCATGCTTTATCAAAAGCCCTCTCCTGGCTGTCCCCCCAGACCCATTCGCGACCTTTGCGTAGGAGCATGTGTTGTGGCTCTAACAGCGTGCTCAATTTGGGAAGAAAGTTACCAAAATAGTTCAGGAGCCCCAGGAATGAACACAGCTTCGTTGTGTTATGGGGTCTGGGTGCTCTCTGGATCACTTCCATTTTGGACGCAGTAGGTCTGATCCCGTCTGCTGCTACCCTCCCCCCAGGAATTCAACCTCTGGAGCTAAGAAGATGCACTTCGCCTTTTTCAGTCGCAGCCCTACCTGGTCCAGTCTGCGTAGTACCTCCTCCAGGTTGTGGAGGTGTTCTTCAGTATCGCGACCCGTGATGAGTATGTCCTCTTGAAAAACCACTGTCCTTGGAATCGACTTGAGAAGGCTTTCCATATTTCACTGAAAGATCGCGGTGGCTGAACGAATCCAGAACGGACATCTGTTATACTCAAACAACCCCTTGTGTGTCGTGATGGTGGTCAGCTTCTTCAACTCACTCGCCAGCTCCTGGGTCATGTAAGCTGAGGTCAAGTCCAATTTTGAAAATGTTTTGCCACCGGATAGCGTCGCAAAGTGGTGCTCCACTCTCGGTAGCGGGTACTGGTCTTGGAGTGACACCCGATTGACGGTGGCCATGTAATCGCCACATATCCTGATCGACCCATCCGCCTTGACCACCGGCACAATCGGGCTCGCCCAGTCACTGAATTCGACTGGCGAGATGATGCCTTCCCTCAGCAGGTGGTCCAATTCGCATTCTATCTTTTCCCGCATCACGTACGGCACCGCTCTGGCCTTGTGGTGTACGGGCCTGGCGTCTGGGTTTACGTGAATCAGTACCTTAGCCCCCATGAAAGTGCCAATTCCGGGTTGAAATAATGAGTCAAATTTGCCCAGGACCTTTGAGCATGATACTTGCTCCACAGAAGAAATTGCATTGACATCGCAATTATAATCTACCAAAATTCTCTGGACTCTGGGGAGGTGCCATCGGATTGGAAAGCAGCTAATGTAACGCCTCTGTTTAAAAAAGGGGGCAGACAAAAGGCTGGTTCGTTTAACATCTGTAGTGGGGAAAATACTTGAAGCTATCCTTAAGGAAGAAATAGCAGGACATCTAGATAGGAATAGTACAATCAAGCAGACGCAACATGGATTCATGAAGGGGAAATCATGGTTAACTAATTTACTGGAATTCCTTGAGGATATAACGAGCATGGTGGATAGAGGTGTACCGATGGATGTGGTGTATTTAGATTTCCAAAAGGCATTCGATAAGGTGCCACACAAAAGGTTACTGCAGAAGATAAAGGTACGCGGAGTCAATGGAAATGTATTAGCATGGATAGAGAATTGGCTGGCAAACAGAAAGCAGAGAGTTGGGATAAATGGGTCCTTTTCAGGTTGGAAATCGGTGGTTAGTGGTGTGCCACAGGGATTGGTGCTGGGACCACAACTGTTTACAATATACATAGATGACCTGGAAGAAGGGACAGAGTGTAGTGTAACAAAATTTGCAGATGACACAAAGATTAGTGGGAAAGCGGGTTGTGTAGAGGACACAGAGAGGCTGCAAAGAGATTTAGATAGGTTAAGCGAATGGGCTATGGTTTGGCAGATGGAATACAATGTCGGAAAATGTGAGGTCATCCACCTTGGGAAAAAAAAACAGTAAAAGGGAATATTATTTGAATGTGGAGAAATTACAACATGCTGCAGTGCAGAGGGACCTGGGGGTCCTTGTGCATGAATCCCAAAAAGTTAGTTTACAGGTGCAGCAGGTAATCAGGAAGGCGAATGGAATGTTGGCTTCATTGCGAGAGGGATGGAGTACAAAAGCAGGGAGGTCCTGCTGCAAGAGTATAGGGTATTGGTGAGGCCGCACCTAGAGTACTGCGTGCAGTTTTGGTCACCTCACTTAAGGAAGGATATACTAGCTTTGGAAAGGGTACAGAGACGATTTACTAGGCTGATTCCGGAGATGAGGGGGTTACCTAATGATAATAGATTGAGTAGACTGGGTCTTTACTCGTTGGAGTTCAGAAGGATGAGGGGTGATCTTATAGAAACATTTAAAATAATGACGGGGATAGACAGGATAGAGGCAGAGAGGTTGTTTCCACTGGTCGGGGAGACTAGAACTAGGGGGCACAGCCTCAAAATACGGGGGAGCCAATTTAAAACTGAGTTGAGAAGGAATTTCTTCTCCCAGAGGGTTGTGAATCTGTGGAATTCTCTGCCCAAGGAAGCAGTTAAGGCTAGCTCATTGAATATATTCAAATCACAGATAGATAGATTTTTAACCAATAAGGGAATTAAGGGTTATGGGGAGCGGGCGGGTAAGTGGAGCTGAGTCCACGGCCAGATCAGCCGTGATCTTGTTGGGTGGCGGAGCAGGCTCGAGGGGCTAGATGGCCTATTCCTGTTCCTAATTCTTATGTTCTTATGTTCTTATTAATTTTGGGGCGGTCCAGAACCAGGGGTCACAGTCTGGGGATCGGGGGGTGGGACATTTGGGACCAGAGATGGGGAGAGGCTTCTTCACCCGGAGGGTGGTGGGCCTGTGGAGTTCTCTGCCATGGGGGGCTGTTGGGGCCAGTTCGCTGGATGTATTCAAAATGAGTTAGATGTAGTCCTTGCTACTGAGGGGATCAAGAGGTGTGGCGAGAAAGCAGGAATGGGGTACTGAAGTTGCATGGTCAGCCATGAACTCATTGAATGATGGTGCAGGCTCGAAGGGCCGAATGGCCTACTCCTGCACCTATTTTCTATGTTTCTATGTTTCTATCGCTCCTTTTCCAGTTCATGACAGCAAGCCAACTCCTCCCCAGTAGTGTGGGACCGTCCCCCGGGACAATCCAGGTTGGCAACCTGTTCTCCGAATCTTTGTGGGTCACGATACCGTGGCGCTGCCTCGCACCGGAATGATGTCCTTTGTATATGTCCGTAGCTGTGCGTCAATCGGCGATAATTTTGTCTTCCTGGCCTTGGACACCCACAACCTTTCGAACTATTCGATACTCATCAGAGACTGGCTAACCCCCGTGTCTAGCTCCGTTAATACTGGGATGCCATTGAGGAGCACTTTCATCATTATCGGTGGCGTCCTGGTATATGAACTGTATATCTTCTCTAAGGGTAAACCAGCTTTTAAAGTTATGAGTCCAGCGTTCAAAGCTATGAGTAGAAATCCCAAGAGACTATATAGCACGGAAGAACAACAACAGGACAAGGAGATGTTAGAGTTACACGTCATCAGGAGCACGAGGTTAACGGACAGCGATTTGGAAAGCATCAAAATCCACATAGATGTTGCGGGATTCAAGGTAGCAACGGAAATGGACATGGGTGCATCCGTAAATGTAGTACCGGAGTCACTATACCGCGACAAATTGCGTGATTTCCAACTGGAGAAATCCAAGATAGAGCTGCGAGGCTATGTTTATATATCACCGTACCAGTGAAATATAAAGATCAATTTCAGAACTTGCCTCTAATAATAGTGAAAGGAGACAAGCCTGCCTTACTAGGAAGAAACTGGTTGAGCTCACTGAAGCTGGATTGGAGTAAGAGTTTCTGAGTGGAAACGAGATTTTCACCAACGGATGAGGTTACCAAGCAGTATCCGAAGGTGTTCTGTGAAACGGGCAGTCCGGTCCAAGGCTTCAAGGCAAATGTCGGGGTACAGAAGAACGCTAGATCAGTTTACTACAAGCCACGTTCCGTACCATACGCACTCAAGGAGAAAGTTGAGCAAGAACTCAAAAGACTAGAGACTGAGAACAATATTTGTAAGATAGATCGATGTAATTGGGCTACACCCATTGCTGTTGTACCTAAGTCTGATGGTCAGGTAAGATTGTGTGGTGATCATAAAGTAACCGTAAACCAGGTTCCAGAGGGTAATGTCCCCAATACATTGCCGAATATAGAAGATTTGTTCACAACACTGACAGGTGGTCAGATCTTCTCAAAACTGGATCTTACGAATGCCTACTTACAGCTTGAACTAGATGAGGAGTCCAAGTCATGTTTGACTATAAATGCTCATCTAAGCCTATATCAATTTAATAAGGCTACCGTTTGGAGTGTCTTCTGCCCTTGCCATATTCCAAGGGGTAATGAACCAGATTTTGCAAGGTATTGAAGGGGTAATATGTTATTTGGATGACATACTAATTTCAGCACCAAATAGGCAAATTCGTAATAACATATTCATTCGTAGGAATGAAGTCCTCACACGGCTAGAGAAGCACAGAGTACAAGTGCCAGCTCGTAAGTGTGAGTTATTTAAAAACTCAGTGGAGTACTTAGGGTACAGAGTCGACAAAGATGGTTTACATCCAACCAAGGAAAAATTGGATGCAATTAGAAATGCACCCACTCCCAGGAATGTCACTGAACTTCGTTCATTCTTGGGTCTTTTGAACTATTATGGGAAGTTCCTACAAATTTGGCTACAGTATTACATCCACTGAATGAACGTTTGAAAAAACATGTCCAGTGGAAGTGGTCAAAAGAATGCGATTCAGCTTTCAAGGAGTGTAAAAGCAAAATGGTAGAGAGCACCATGTTAGTTCACTATGACATATTTAAGGAGATTAAGCTAGCATGTGATGCCTCTCGTATGGAGTTGGGGCAGTAATCTCTCATGTATTACGTAGTGGGGAGGAGAGACCAATTGTTTTTGCTTCACGCACTCTCAGTGTGCAAATTGAAAGGGAAGCTTTGACATTAATTTTTGGGGTCAAGAATTTTCACAAATACTTCGAATGGTGCAGCAGAGCGCACTGTACAAATTGTAAAACGTGCCCTCATAAAACAAATGTTAGCTCCAAATCCAAGGAAACGACAGTTGTCATTGGATCACAAATTAGCTAATTTTTTGATTAAATATCGAAATACTCCTCATGCAACTACTGGTAGGACACCAGCAGAGTTGTTTCTCAAACGACAGCCACAAACCAGATTCTTGTTGTTAAAGCCAAATTTGGCATAGTCCGTAGAAGAGACACAATTAAGACAGAAAGAGAATCATGATAGAGGTAGAGTAAAAGAGAGAAGTGTGAAATTAAACCAGAAGGTGAGAGTGAAGAACCATCACCATAAATGGTTAAAGTGGTTAACAGGAAGAGTAGTGAAGGTATGTGGTCCTCGCACATATTTGGTAAAGATGTTTGATAATGGACAGGTTAGGTTTGTTCATATTGATCATATTTTACCTACAGACATTGGAGGAGTTGAAGGTGGGAATGATTCAATTATTTCTGACTCATCAGATAGTTTTGATACACCAGCAGCAAATCCTAAATCCAATGTACTGGAAACAAATCCAGGAGAGAATCAGAATGAAAGTCTGAGTCCGAGTTCGGAAAACAAAGAGCCTGAAGTTAGTGTGAGTTCAAATGAAAATCAAGGAAATTCCATGGAGGAAAATGTTCCTCAGGATGAGCCTCGAATGAGTTTAGATTCGACACCATGTTTGGAAGGTTCTGTTCGAGAGCGAAGGTATCTCTTCGAAACAGAAAACAAGTGGTAAAGTTAAATTTGTAAATATGGAAAAAAATTAAGTTTCTTTCCTGTGTTATGTATAAACATGAAAGTTATGTATGATGTTTGTTATAATAACTTCTTCATTCAGGAGGGACAAGAATAATGTCTGTAAGTTTGTAATGTTTGTAGCGCCACACTGTGGATGTGGACGTATTGTGTACTGCAATTGCAGGGTTCATAATAAACAGAACCAGGCAGATTTCCAGAGGCTTCCGAGAGAGCTGCCTGCAATGTTAGGAGCTGTGTGTGCTGTGCTCTGTGAATATATCATGTAGTCCGGATAGAGAGAGAGAGAGAAAGATAGATATTGTAGTGCAGAGAGAGAGATATGGTTGTGTGGAGTGAGAGAGAGATAATGTGGTGTGGAGTGAGAGAGAGAGAAAGATATAGTGCGGAGAGAGAGCGACAGAGAAAGATATTGTAGTGCGGGGAGCAAGAGAGCGATTGTAGTGCGGAGAGATAGAAAGAGATATTGTAGTATGGAGAGAGAGAGAGTGATATTATAATGTGGAGAGAGCGAGAATGAGATTGCAGTGCGGAGAGAAAGAGAGAGAGAGATCATAGTGCGGAGAGAGAAAGAGTGAGAGAGAGATATTGTAGTGTGGCGAGAGAGAGATATTGTAGAGCAGAGATGAGAGAGAGATATTGTAGTGTGGAGAGAGAGAGAGAGAGAGATATTGTACTGCAGAGAGGCAGAAAGATATAGTGCGGAGAGAGAGAGAGATTGTAGTGCGGAGAGAGAGAGAGAGATAGAGAGAGTGAGAGATATATTGTAGTGCAGAGAGCGAGCGAGAGAGAGAGAGAGATTTTACTGCGGAAAGAGAGAGAGAAATTGTACTGCGGGAGAGAGAGAGAGATATTGTAGTGCGGAGAGAGAGAGAGAGAGAGAGAGAGAAAGGGAGAGAGCGAGAGGGAGAGAGATTGTAGTGCGGAGAGAGAGAGAAAGAGATTGTAGTGCGGAGAGAGAGAGAGGGAGAGAGCGAGAGCTTGTAGTGCGGAGAGAGAGAGAGAGATTGTAGTGCAGAGAGCGAGAGAGCGAGAGAGAGAGAGAGAGATTGTCGTGTGGAGAGAGAGAGAGAGAGAGAGAGAGATTGTACTGCGGAAGAGAGAGAGAGAGAGAGGGAGAGAGAGAGAGAGAGAAAGTGATATTGTAATACGGAAAGAGAGAGAGAGAGATTGTAGTCGAGAGAGAGAGAGAGAGAGAGAGATTGTCGTGCGGAGAGAGAGATATTGTAGTGTAGAGAGAGAGAGAGATCGTAGTGCGGAGAGAGAGAGAGAGAAAGTGATATTGTAATACGGAAAGAGAGAGAGAGAGATTGTAGTGCGGCGAGAGAGAGAGATTGTAGTGCGGAGAGAGAGGGAGATATTGTAGTGCGGAGAGAGAGAGACTGAGAGAGAGAGAGAGAGAGATTGTAGTGCTGAGAGAGAGAGAGAGAGAAAGTGATATTGTAATACGGAAAGAGAGAGAGAGAGATCGTAGTGCGGGGAGAGAGAGAGAGATCGTAGTGCGGAGAGAGAGAGAGAGAAATCGTTGTGCAAAGAGAGAGATTGTTGTGCGGAGAGAGAGAGAGAGAGAGAGATCGTTGTGCGGAGAGAGAGAGAGAAATCGTAGTGCGGAGAGAGAGAGAAATCGTAATGCGGAGAGAGAGAGAGAGAGAGAGACTGTTGTGCAGAGAGAGAGAGAGATTGTTGTGCGGAGAGAGAGAGAAAGAGAGATTGTTGTGCGGAGAGAGAGAGAGAGATTGTTGTGCGGAGAGAGAGATTGTTGTGCGGAGAGAGAGAGAGAGATCGTAGTGCGGAGAGAGAGAGATCATTGTGTAGAGAGAGAGAGAGAGATCGTAGTGCGGAGAGAGAGAGAGAGAGATTGTTGTGCAGAGAGAGAGAGAGAGAGAGAGATTGTTGTGCGGAGAGAGAGAGAGATTGTTGTGCGGAGAGAGAGAGGGAGAGAGATTGTTGTGCGGAGAGAGAGAGAGAGAGAGAGAGAGAGAGATTGTAGTATGGAGTGAGAGAGGGAGTGAGAGAGAGAGATATATTGTTGTGCGGAGAGAGAGAGATATTGTAGTGCGGAGAGAGATAGAGAGAGAGATTGTAGTGTAGAGAGTGAGAGAGAGAGATTTTAGTGCGGAAAGAGAGAGAGAGAGATATTGTACTACGGAAGAGACAGAGAGAGAGAGAGAGATTGTAGAGCAGAGAGAGAGAGAGAGAGAGAGAGAGAGAGATTGTAGTGCAGAGAGAGAGAGAAAGAGATTGTAGTGTGGAGAGAGAGAAAGTGATATTTTAATACGGAAAGAGAGAGAGAGCGCGAGAGAGAGATATTATAGTGCGGAGAGAGAGAGATTATAGTGCAGAGAGAGAGAGATATTGTAGTGCGGAGGAAGAGAGAGAGTAATATTGTAATGTGGAGAGAGAGAGAGAAAGAGGTAATGTAATGCGGAGACAGAGAGAAATATTGTTTTGCTGAGCGAATGAGAGAGATATATTGTAGAGTGGAGAGAGAGAGAGAAAGAGAAATTGTAGTGCGGCGAGAGAGAGAAAGTGATATTGTAATACGGAAAGAGGGAGAGAGAGAGATATATATTGTAGTGTGGAGAGTGAGAGAGAAAGATATTGTAGTATGGAGAGAGAGTGTGATATTATAATTGTGACGTCTGTAAGTGCTGTAAGCTTGTAATGCTTGTAGCTCCATACTGTGGATGTGGACATATTGTGTACTGCAGCTGCAGAGTTATAATAAACAGACAGGCAGTTTCCGGACAGAGAGACATCTTAAGAAGTTGTGTATGTGTGCACTTTGAAGAGAGCACAATAATGTGAAGAGAGAGGGAGTGAGAGAGAGAGAGATATTGTAGTGTGCAAGAGGGAGAAAGAGAGAGAGAGAGAGAGATATTGTAGAGCGGAAAGAGAGAGATATTGTAGTGCAGAGAGAGATAGATTGCAGAACGGAGAGCGAGAGCGAGAGTGAGAACGAGCTTCTAGAGCAGAGAGAAAGAGAGATGTTGTCATGCAGAGAGAGAGTGAGCGAGATATTGTAGTGCGGAAAGAGAGAGAGAGATTATAGTGAGGAGGGAGAGAGAGAGAGAGAGAGAGAGAGATTGCAGAGCGAAGAGAAAGTGAGAGATATATTGAGGAACGGAGAGAGAGAAAGAGAGATATTGTCGTGCGGAGAGAGAGAGGGAGCGATATTGTAGTGCGGAGAGAGAGTGATTGTAATGCGTAGAGAGAGAGCGAGAGAGAGAGAGAGAGAGAAGTATGTAATGCGAAGAGAGAGAGGTTGTAGTGCGGAGAGAGAGAGAGAGAGAGAAATTGTAGTGCGGCGAGAGAGAGAAAGTGATATTGTAATACGGAAAGAGGGAGAGAGAGAGAGATATATTGTAGTGTGGAGAGTGAGAGAGAAAGATATTGTAGTATGGAGAGAGAGAGTGTGATATTATAATTGTGATGTCTGTAAGTGCTGTAAGCTTGTAATGTTTGTAGCTCCATACTGTGGATGTGGACGTATTGTGTACTGCAGCTGCAGAGTTATAATAAACAGACAGGCAGCTTCCGGTAGCTTCCGGACAGAGTGCCTGCCATCTTAAGAAGATAGCGCAGTTGGCGACTGAGGATGGAGATTTTTCGAATGTTTAAAGCTTAAATTTTGTTGGTGGAGGATTCAGCCAGCCGACAGAGAGACTTTGGAAGTTTCTGTCTTTGAAAAAAAAGCTACAAAACCCGAGGTAAACTACAGCACACGGTGAGAACAGCTAGAGTTTAAACATGGCAGATGTAATCGGATATTTGAGTGAATATAGATACGACCAGAAATGTTTTAAAGTGTATGTGGATCGGCTAGCAATGTATTTCACTGCAAATAACATAATCGAAGTTCCAGACAATGCAGTTCAGAACCAGGCTGTGTTGGAACGTAAGAAACCAATTTTCTTATCAGTGACGGGTCCGGCATTATACAAAACCCTTGTAAATCTGCTTGTGCCTGACGAGCCAAAGGACACAATGCTTAAAGAAATTTTAACGAAGCTGGAGCAGCACTATAACCCCAAACCGTTAGAAATTGCTGAAAGCTATCGTTTCGGGATTCGGAATCAAAAGGCCGATGAAAGTATCAATGATTATATCATAGCATTAAAAAAAACTATCGATGCACTGTAATTTTGGAAACTTTCAAAACCGAGCATTACGGGAGCATTTTGTTTGTGGGGTGAAAAATGATACGATCAGAAGGAAGTTATTGACAATGGATGACATGACTTTTGAGATTGCTTGTCAAACAGCGAGGTCGATGAATATGGCCGAACAATATTCCCGAGAATTAAATAATGATTACGGTCATCAGTCAACCGAGGTAAATCACCTGCAGGTTCAAAGTAAAAGACGGCCAGGGCTGAAAGTCTCAGAAACTGGAAATTCTAACAGAACATCGAAGTCATGCTATAGGTGCCTGGGACAACACATTGCTAAAAGTTGTCCATACATGACGGCAGAGTGTTTCTTCTGCAGAAAGACTGGGCATCTTGCGAAGGCATGCTAACTAAAGGGTAAACCAAATTTTAAAGCTATGAGTCCAGTGTTCAAAAGCTATGAGTAGTAATCCAAAGAGACTACATGGCTTGGAAGAACAACAGCAGGACGAGGAGATGTTAGAATTACACATCATCAGGAGCACGAGGTTAACGGACAGCGATTCGGAAAGCATCAAAATCCACATAGATGTTGCGGGATTCAAGATACCAATGGAAATTGACACGGGTGCCTCCGTTAGTGTAATACCGGAGTCACTGTACAGCGACAAATTGCGTGATTTCGAACTGGAGAAATCCAAGGTAGAGCTGCGAGGCTACTCGGGAGAGAAAATTCCTGTAGTAGGCCGTATCACCATACCGGTGAAATATAAAGATCAATTTCAGAACTTGCCTCTAATAATAGTGATAAAGGAGACTAGGAAGAAATTGGTTAAGCTCACTGAAGCTGGATTGGAGTAAGAGTTTCTGAGTGGAAGCGAGATTTTCATCAACGGATGAGGTTATCAAACAGTATCCGAAGGTGTTCTGTGAAACGGGCAGTCCGATCCAAGGCTTCAAGGCGAATGTCAGGATACAGAAGGACACTAGATCGGTCTACTACAAGCCACATTCCGTACCATATGCACTCAAAGAGAAAGTTGAGCAAGAACTCAAAAGACTAGAGACTGAGAACATTATTTGTAAGGTAGATCGATGTAATTGGGCTACATCTATTGTTGTTGTACCTAAGTCTGATGGTAAAGTAAGTTTGTGTGGTGATTATAAGGTAACGTAAACCAGGTTCTAGAGGGTAATGTCCCCAATACATTGCCGAATATAGATGATTTGTTCACAACATTAACAGGTGGTCAGATCTTCTCAAAAGTGGATCTTACGAATGCCTACTTACAGCTTGAACTAGATGAGGAGTCCAAGTCATGTTTGACTATAAATACTCATCGAGGCCTATATCAATTTAATAGGCTACCATTTGGAGTGTCTTCTGCCCCTGCCATATTCCAAGGAGTGATGAACCAGATTTTGCAAGGTATTGAAGGGATAGTATGTTATTTGGATGACATGCTAATTTCAGCACCAAATAAGCAAATTCATAATAACATATTGAATTAAGTCCTCAAACGTCTAGAGAAGCACAGAGTACGAGTGTCTGCTCGTAAGTGTGAGTTATTTAAAAACTCAGTGGAGTACTTAGGGTACAGAGAAGACAAAGATGGTTTACATCCAACCAAGAAAAAATTGGATGCAATTAGAAATGCACCCACTCCCAGGAATGTCACTGAACTTCGTTCATTCTCGGGTCTTTTAAACTGTTATGGGAAGTTCCTACCAAATTTGGCTACAGTATTACATCCACTGAATGAACGTATGAAAAAACAGGTCCAGTGGAAGTGGTCAAAAGAATGCGATACAGCTTTCAAGGAGTGTAAAAGCAAAATGGTAGAGAGCACCATGTTAGTTCACTATGACATATCTAAGGAGATTAAGCTAGCATGTGATGCCTCTCCGTACGGAGTTGGGGCAGTAATCTCTCATGTATTACGTAGTGGGGAGGAGAAACCAATTGCTTTTGCTTCATGCACTCTCAGTGCCAGTGAGTGTAATTACGTGCAAATTGAAAGGGAAGCTTTGGCATTAATTTTTGGGGTCAACAAGTTTCATAAATACTTGTATGGTCATAAGTTTACCATCATTATGGACGATAAGCCCCTAACAGCAATCCTTCATCCAAACATTGGACATTTTACAAAAATTATTTTCTTCATTGGCCTCCCTGAAGAAATTGTTTCGGATAATGGGCCACAATTTCGTTCAGAAGAATTTACACAATTTATAAGCTAAAATGGTGTGAAACATACCAAGGTTCCACCATATCACCCTGCTTCGAATGGTGCAGCAGAGTGCACTGTACAAATTGTCAAACATGCCCTCATAAAACAAATGTTCGATCCAAATCCAAGAAAACGACAGTTGTCATTGGATCACAAATTGGCTAATTTTTAATTACATATCGAAATACTCCTCATACAACTCCTGGTAGAATGCCAGCAGAGTTGTTTCTCAAACGACAGCCACAAACCAGATTCTCATTGTTAAAACCAAATTTGGCACAGTCTGTAGAAGAGATATAAATTAGACAAAAAGAGAATCTTGATAAAGGGAGAGTAAAAGAGAGAGGAGTGAAATTAAACCAGAAGGTGAGAGTGGTTAAAATGGTTACCCGGAAGAGTGGTGAAGATATGTGGTCCTCGCACATATTTGGTAAAGATGTTTGATAATGGACAGGTTAGGTTTGTCCATATTGATCATATTTTACCTACAGACATGGAAGGAGTTGAAGGTGGGAATGATTCAATTATTTCTGACTCATCAGATAGTTTTGATATACCAATAGCAAATCCTAAATCCAATGTACTGGAAACAAATTCAGGAGAGAATCAGAATGAAAGTCTGAGTCCGAGTCAGGGAAACAAAGAGCCTGAAGTTTGAGGGAGTACAAATGAAAATCAAGGAAATTCCATGGAGGAAAATGTTCCTCAGGACGAGCCTCAAATGAGTGTGAAATCAACACCATGTTTGGAAGGTTCTGTTCGAGAGCGAATGTATCCTGTTCGAAACAGAAAACAAGTGGTAAAGTTAAATTTGTAAATATGTATAAAATTGAAGTTATTTATGATGTTTGTTATGATGGTTTTTTCATTAAGGAGGGAGAAATGTGATGTCTGTAAGTGCTGTAAGCTTGTAATGCTTGTAGCTCCATACTGTGGATGTGGACATATTGTGTACTGCAGCTGCAGAGTTATAATAAACAGACAGGCAGTTTCCGGACAGAGAGACATCTTAAGAAGTTGTGTATGTGTGCACTCTGAAGAGAGCACAATAATGTGAAGAGAGAGGGAGTGAGAGAGAGAGAGATATTGTAGTGTGCAAGAGGGAGAAAGAGAGAGAGAGAGAGAGATATTGTAGAGCGGAAAGAGAGAGATATTGTAGTGCAGAGAGAGATAGATTGCAGAATGGAGAGCGAGAGCGAGAGTGAGAACGAGCTTCTAGAGCAGAGAGAAAGAGAGATGTTGTCATGCAGAGAGAGAGTGAGCGAGATATTGTAGTGCGGAAAGAGAGAGAGAGATTATAGTGAGGAGGGAGAGAGAGAGAGAGAGAGAGAGAGATTGCAGAGCGAAGAGAAAGTGAGAGATATATTGAGGAACGGAGAGAGAGAAAGAGAGATATTGTCGTGCGGAGAGAGAGAGGGAGCGATATTGTAGTGCGGAGAGAGAGTGATTGTAATGCGTAGAGAGAGAGCGAGAGAGAGAGAGAGAGAGAAGTATGTAATGCGAAGAGAGAGAGGTTGTAGTGCGGAGAGAGAGAGAGAGAGAGAAATTGTAGTGCGGCGAGAGAGAGAAAGTGATATTGTAATACGGAAAGAGGGAGAGAGAGAGAGATATATTGTAGTGTGGAGAGTGAGAGAGAAAGATATTGTAGTATGGAGAGAGAGAGTGTGATATTATAATTGTGATGTCTGTAAGTGCTGTAAGCTTGTAATGTTTGTAGCTCCATACTGTGGATGTGGACGTATTGTGTACTGCAGCTGCAGAGTTATAATAAACAGACAGGCAGCTTCCGGTAGCTTCCGGACAGAGTGCCTGCCATCTTAAGAAGATAGCGCAGTTGGCGACTGAGGATGGAGATTTTTCGAATGTTTAAAGCTTAAATTTTGTTGGTGGAGGATTCAGCCAGCCGACAGAGAGACTTTGGAAGTTTCTGTCTTTGAAAAAAAAGCTACAAAACCCGAGGTAAACTACAGCACACGGTGAGAACAGCTAGAGTTTAAACATGGCAGATGTAATCGGATATTTGAGTGAATATAGATACGACCAGAAATGTTTTAAAGTGTATGTGGATCGGCTAGCAATGTATTTCACTGCAAATAACATAATCGAAGTTCCAGACAATGCAGTTCAGAACCAGGCTGTGTTGGAACGTAAGAAACCAATTTTCTTATCAGTGACGGGTCCGGCATTATACAAAACCCTTGTAAATCTGCTTGTGCCTGACGAGCCAAAGGACACAATGCTTAAAGAAATTTTAACGAAGCTGGAGCAGCACTATAACCCCAAACCGTTAGAAATTGCTGAAAGCTATCGTTTCGGGATTCGGAATCAAAAGGCCGATGAAAGTATCAATGATTATATCATAGCATTAAAAAAAACTATCGATGCACTGTAATTTTGGAAACTTTCAAAACCGAGCATTACGGGAGCATTTTGTTTGTGGGGTGAAAAATGATACGATCAGAAGGAAGTTATTGACAACGGATGACATGACTTTTGAGATTGCTTGTCAAACAGCGAGGTCGATGAATATGGCCGAACAATATTCCCGAGAATTAAATAATGATTACGGTCATCAGTCAACCGAGGTAAATCACCTGCAGGTTCAAAGTAAAAGACGGCCAGGGCTGAAAGTCTCAGAAACTGGAAATTCTAACAGAACATCGAAGTCATGCTATAGGTGCCTGGGACAACACATTGCTAAAAGTTGTCCACACATGACGGCAGAGTGTTTCTTCTGCAGAAAGACTGGGCATCTTGCGAAGGCATGCTAACTAAAGGGTAAACCAAATTTTAAAGCTATGAGTCCAGTGTTCAAAAGCTATGAGTAGTAATCCAAAGAGACTACATGGCTTGGAAGAACAACAGCAGGACGAGGAGATGTTAGAATTACACATCATCAGGAGCACGAGGTTAACGGACAGCGATTCAGAAAGCATCAAAATCCACATAGATGTTGCGGGATTCAAGATACCAATGGAAATTGACACGGGTGCCTCCGTTAGTGTAATACCGGAGTCACTGTACAGCGACAAATTGCGTGATTTCGAACTGGAGAAATCCAAGGTAGAGCTGCGAGGCTACTCGGGAGAGAAAATTCCTGTAGTAGGCCGTATCACCATACCGGTGAAATATAAAGATCAATTTCAGAACTTGCCTCTAATAATAGTGATAAAGGAGACTAGGAAGAAATTGGTTAAGCTCACTGAAGCTGGATTGGAGTAAGAGTTTCTGAGTGGAAGCGAGATTTTCATCAACGGATGAGGTTATCAAACAGTATCCGAAGGTGTTCTGTGAAACGGGCAGTCCGATCCAAGGCTTCAAGGCGAATGTCAGGATACAGAAGGACACTAGATCGGTCTACTACAAGCCACATTCCGTACCATATGCACTCAAAGAGAAAGTTGAGCAAGAACTCAAAAGACTAGAGACTGAGAACATTATTTGTAAGGTAGATCGATGTAATTGGGCTACACCTATTGTTGTTGTACCTAAGTCTGATGGTAAAGTAAGTTTGTGTGGTGATTATAAGGTAACGTAAACCAGGTTCTAGAGGGTAATGTCCCCAATACATTGCCGAATATAGATGATTTGTTCACAACACTAACAGGTGGTCAGATCTTCTCAAAAGTGGATCTTACGAATGCCTACTTACAGCTTGAACTAGATGAGGAGTCCAAGTCATGTTTGACTATAAATACTCATCGAGGCCTATATCAATTTAATAGGCTACCATTTGGAGTGTCTTCTGCCCCTGCCATATTCCAAGGAGTGATGAACCAGATTTTGCAAGGTATTGAAGGGATAGTATGTTATTTGGATGACATGCTAATTTCAGCACCAAATAAGCAAATTCATAATAACATATTGAATTAAGTCCTCAAACGTCTAGAGAAGCACAGAGTACGAGTGTCTGCTCGTAAGTGTGAGTTATTTAAAAACTCAGTGGAGTACTTAGGGTACAGAGAAGACAAAGATGGTTTACATCCAACCAAGAAAAAATTGGATGCAATTAGAAATGCACCCACTCCCAGGAATGTCACTGAACTTCGTTCATTCTCGGGTCTTTTAAACTGTTATGGGAAGTTCCTACCAAATTTGGCTACAGTATTACATCCACTGAATGAACGTATGAAAAAACAGGTCCAGTGGAAGTGGTCAAAAGAATGCGATACAGCTTTCAAGGAGTGTAAAAGCAAAATGGTAGAGAGCACCATGTTAGTTCACTATGACATATCTAAGGAGATTAAGCTAGCATGTGATGCCTCTCCGTACGGAGTTGGGGCAGTAATCTCTCATGTATTACGTAGTGGGGAGGAGAAACCAATTGCTTTTGCTTCATGCACTCTCAGTGCCAGTGAGTGTAATTATGTGCAAATTGAAAGGGAAGCTTTGGCATTAATTTTTGGGGTCAACAAGTTTCATAAATACTTGTATGGTCATAAGTTTACCATCATTATGGACGATAAGCCCCTAACAGCAATCCTTCATCCAAACATTGGACATTTTACAAAAATTATTTTCTTCATTGGCCTCCCTGAAGAAATTGTTTCGGATAATGGGCCACAATTTCGTTCAGAAGAATTTACACAATTTATAAGCTAAAATGGTGTGAAACATACCAAGGTTCCACCATATCACCCTGCTTCGAATGGTGCAGCAGAGTGCACTGTACAAATTGTCAAACATGCCCTCATAAAACAAATGTTCGATCCAAATCCAAGAAAACGACAGTTGTCATTGGATCACAAATTGGCTAATTTTTAATTACATATCGAAATACTCCTCATACAACTCCTGGTAGAATGCCAGCAGAGTTGTTTCTCAAACGACAGCCACAAACCAGATTCTCATTGTTAAAACCAAATTTGGCACAGTCTGTAGAAGAGATATAAATTAGACAAAAAGAGAATCTTGATAAAGGGAGAGTAAAAGAGAGAGGAGTGAAATTAAACCAGAAGGTGAGAGTGGTTAAAATGGTTACCCGGAAGAGTGGTGAAGATATGTGGTCCTCGCACATATTTGGTAAAGATGTTTGATAATGGACAGGTTAGGTTTGTCCATATTGATCATATTTTACCTACAGACATGGAAGGAGTTGAAGGTGGGAATGATTCAATTATTTCTGACTCATCAGATAGTTTTGATATACCAATAGCAAATCCTAAATCCAATGTACTGGAAACAAATTCAGGAGAGAATCAGAATGAAAGTCTGAGTCCGAGTCAGGGAAACAAAGAGCCTGAAGTTTGAGGGAGTACAAATGAAAATCAAGGAAATTCCATGGAGGAAAATGTTCCTCAGGACGAGCCTCAAATGAGTGTGAAATCAACACCATGTTTGGAAGGTTCTGTTCGAGAGCGAATGTATCCTGTTCGAAACAGAAAACAAGTGGTAAAGTTAAATTTGTAAATATGTATAAAATTGAAGTTATTTATGATGTTTGTTATGATGGTTTTTTCATTAAGGAGGGAGAAATGTGATGTCTGTAAGTGCTGTAAGCTTGTAATGCTTGTAGCTCCATACTGTGGATGTGGACGTATTGTGTACTGCAGCTGCAGAGTTATAATAAACAGACAGGCAGCTTCCGGACAGAGAGACATCTTAAGAAGTTGTGTATGTGTGCACTCTGAAGATAGCACAATAATGTGGAGAGAGAGGGAGTGAGAGAGAGAGAGATATTGTAGTGTGCAAGAGGGAGAAAGAGAGAGAGAGAGAGAGATATTGTAGAGCGGAAAGAGAGAGATATTGTAGTGCAGAGAGAGATAGATTGCAGAGCGGAGAGCGAGAGTGAGAGCGAGAGTGAGAACGAGCTTCTAGAGCAGAGAGAAAGAGAGATGTTGTCATGCAGAGAGAGAGTGAGCGAGATATTGTAGTGCGGAAAGAGAGAGAGAGATTATAGTGAGGAGGGAGAGAGAGAGAGAGAGAGAGAGATTGCAGAGCGAAGAGAAAATGAGAGAGATATATTGAGGAACGGAGAGAGAGAAAGGGCGATATTGTCGTGCAGAGAGAGAGAGGGAGCGATATTGTAGTGCGGAGAGAGAGAGCGATTGTAATGCGTAGAGAGAGAGCGAGAGAGAGAGAGAGAGAGAGAGAGAGAAGTATGTAATGCGAAGAGAGAGAGGTTGTAGTGTGGAGAGAGATAGAGAGAGAGAGATATTGTAGTGCGGAAAGAGAGAGAGAGAGAGAGAGATTGTAGTGCAGAGAGAGAGAGAGGTTGCAAAGTGAAGAGAAAGTGAGAGAGATATATTGAGGAACGGAGAGAGAGAGAGAGAGAGATTGTAATGCGGATAGAGAGAGATATATTGCAATGCGGAGAGAGAGAGAGAGAGAGAGATTGTAGTGCGGAGAGAGAGAGAGATTGTAGTGCGGAGAGAGAGAGAGATTTTGTAGTGCGGAGAGAGAGAGAGAGAGAGAGATTGTAGTGCGGAGAGAGAGAGAGATTGTAGTGCGGAGAGAGAGAGAGAGAGAGAGAGAGAGATTGTAGTGCAGAGAGAGAGAGTGAGTGAGAGAGAGAGAAATTGTAGTGCGGAGAGAGAGAGAGAGATATTTTAGTGCGGAGAGAAAGAGAGAGAGAGAGAGATTGTAGTGCGGAGGGAGAGAGAGAGAGTGATATTTTAATGCGGAGAGAGAGAGAGAGAGATTGTAGTGAGGAGGGAGAGAGAGAGATAGAGAGATTGCAGAGCGAAGTGAAAGAGAGATATATATTGAAGAACGGAGAGATAGAAAGAGAAATATTGTAATGCGGACAGAGGGAGAGAGAGAGAGAGAGAGATTGTTGTGCGGAGAGAGAGAGAGATTGTAGTGCGGAGAGAGAGAGATTTTGTAGTGCGGAGAGAGAGAGAGAGAGATTGTAGTGCGGAGAGAGAGAGAGAGAGATGTTAGTGCGGAGAGAGAGAGAGAGGGAAAGAGAGATTGTAGTGCGGAGGGAGAGAGAGAGAGAGAGTGAGTGATATTTTAATGCGGAGAGAGAGTGAGAGAGAGATTGTAGTGCGGAGAGGGAGAGAGAGAGAGAGAGAGACAGAGAGATATTGTAGTGCAGAGAGAGAGAGAGTTTGTAGTGCGGAGAGAGAGAGAGATATTTTACTGCGGATAGCGAAAAAGAGAGAGAGAGAGAGATAGTGTGGAGAGAGAGAGAAATATATTGTAGTGTGGAGAGAGAGAAACAGAGAGCGAGATATTTTACTCTGGATAGCGAGAGAGAGAGATATAGTGCGGAGAATGAGATGTGAGGTCTAATTTTGAGAAAAGTTTACCTCCAGCCAATTAGATATTTATTTCAGAATATAATATTTGGGGATGCAGTCAGTGAGTAATTTGAGTCCTGATGTGGTGAGTGTAACAAGCTTTGGAGGAAGAGGGGGCTTTGGACCATGGCTGATCTTCTACCTCAACTCATCTTTCCTGCACTATCCCCATATCCCTTGATTCCCGTAATATTGAGTAGACATCACTGCAGGAGTTCCTCAGGGCAGTGTCCTAGGCCCAATCATCTTCAGCTGCTTCATCAATGACCTTCCCTCCATCATAAGGTCAGAAGTGGGGATGTTCGCTGATGATTGCAGTGTTCAGTTACATTCACAGCTCCTCCGATAATGAAGCAGTTCATGCCCGCATGCAACAAAACCTGACAACATTTAATCTTGGGCTGACAAGTGGCAAATAACATTCGCGCCACACAAGTGACTACCGCCAACAAACAAGAGTCTAACCTTGCCTTGACAATCAATGGCATTACCATCGCCGAATCCCCCACCATCAACATCCTGGGGATCACCATTGACCAGAAACTTAACTGGACCAGCCACATAAATACTGTGTCAACAAGAGCAGGTCAGAGGCTGGGTATTCTGCGGCGAGTGTCTCACCTCCTGACTTCCCAAAGCCTTTCCACCATCTACAAGGCACAAATCTGGAGTGTGATGGAATACTCTCCACTTCGCTGGCAGCTCCAACAACACTCAAGAAGCATGACATCATCCAGGACAAAGTAGCCCACTTGATTGGCACCCCATCCACCACCTTCAGCATTCACTCCCTCCACCACCGGTGCACCGTGGCTGCAGTGTGTACCACCTACAAGATGCACTGCAGCAACTCGCCAAGGCTTCTTCGGCAGCACCTCCCAAACCCGTGACCTCTACCACCTAGAAGGAAAAAGGCAGCAGGCGCATGGGAACACCGCCACCTCCACGTTCCTCTCCAATTTACACACCATCCTGACTTGGAAATATATCACTGCTCCTTCATCGTCGCTGGGTCAGAATCCTGGAATTCCCTCCTTAACAGCACTGTGGGAGCACCTTCACCACATGAACTGCAGCAGTTCAAGAAGGCGGCTCACCACCACCTTCTCAAGGGCAATTAGGAATAGGCAATAAAAGCTGGCCTTGCCAGCGATGCCCACATCCCAGGAACCAATAAAAAAAAAAACTAGGCATATATTCACTAGAGAGTTTGAAAGAATGAGTGGCCATCTCATAAAATTCTTAAGGAGCTTGACAGGGTAGATGCAGGGAGGATGTTTCCCCTGGCTAGAGAATCTTGAACTAGGGGTCACAGTCTCAGAATAAGGGAGCGGACATTTAGGACTGAGATGAGGAGACATTTCTTCACTCAACTTTTTGGATACTAAGGGAATCAAGGGATATGGTGACAGTATGGGAAGGTGGATTTGAGGTAGATCAGCCATTATTAAATGGAGGAACGGATTCGATGGCCCAATTAGCCCACTTCTGCTCCTACTTCTTCTGTTCTTCAACACTGCAGCATCCTTTTACACCAACAACGCGAGCATCCATCACAGTCACAATCATTCTCAATTAAAAGACTCCAGCGTGGAGAATTATGCTGCTGTACTTGGATGGAGAAGATTGTTGAGGTGATTCGATAGAGGAGAAGGATGTTACTATGGTGGGATAGAGAAGGGTGCTGCAGTGTTGCAATGAGGAAAGATGCTACAGTGTTGCAATGGAGGGTGGTGCAATGGAGGGTGTTGCAATGGAGGGTGATGCAATGGAGGGTGGTGCAATGGAGGGTGGTGCTGCTGTACTGGAATGGAAATGTTAGCAGTAGTGTTTGGATATTGAAGGATGCTACTGTGTTGGAAAGAAGAAGTTTGGAGCAGTGTTTCAATGGCGAAGGATGCTGCATTGTTTGGATGTTGAAGGTTATTGCTGTGTTAGGAATTGAGAAGGGTGCCTCAGTGTTGGGATAGAAATAAAGAAATATAGAAAATAGGTGCAGGAGAAGGCCATTCGGTCCTTCCAGCCTGCACCGCCATTCAATGAGTTCATGGCTGAACATGCAACTTCAGTAGCCCATTCCTGCTTTCTCGCCATACCCCTTGATCCCCCTAATAGTAAGGACTACATCTAACTGCTTTTTGAATAATTTAGTGAATTGGCCTCAACAACTTCCTGTGGTAGAGAATTCCACAGGTTCATCACTCTCTGGGTGAAGAAGTTTCTCCTCATCTCGGTCCTAAATGGCTTACACCTTATCCTTCGACTGTGACCCCTGGTTTTGGACTTCCCCAACATTGGGAACATTCTTCCTGCATCTAACCTGCCTAACCCCATCAGAATTTTAAACGTTTCTATGAGATCCCCTCTCATTCTTCTGAACTCCAGTGAATACAAGCCCAGTTGATCCAGTCTTTCTTCATATGTCAGTCCCGCCATCCCGGGAATCAGTCTGGTGAACCTTCGCTGCACTCCCTCAAAAGCAAGAATGTCCTCCCTCAAGTTAGGAGACCAAAACTGTACACAATACTCCAGGTGTGGCCTCACCAAGGCCCTGTACAACTGTAGTAACACCTCCCTGTCCCTGCACTCAAATCCCCTCGCTATGAAGGCCAACATGCCATTTGCTTTCTTAATCGCCTGCTGTACTTGCATGCCAACCTTCAATGACTGATGTACCATGACATCCAGGTCTCGTTGCACCTCCCCTTTTCCTAATCTGTCACCATTCAGATAATAGTCTGTCTCTCTGTTTTTACCACCAAAGTGGATAACCTCACATTTATCCACATTATACTTCATCTGCCATGCATTTGCTCACTTACCTAACCTACCTAAGTCACTCTGCAGCCTCATAGCATCCTCCTCGCAGCTCACACTGCCACCCAACTTAGTGTCTTCCGCAAATTTGGAGATACAACATTTAATCCCCTCGTCTAAATCATGAATGTACAATGTAAACAGCTGAGACCCCAGCACAGAACCTTGCGGTACCTCACTAGTCACTGCCTGCCATTCTGAAAAGTACCCATTTACTCCTACTCTTTGCTTCCTGTCTGTCAACCAGTTCTCAATCCATGTCAGCACACTACCCCCAATCCCATGTGCTTTAACTTTGCACATTAATCTCTTGTGTGGGACCTTGTCGAAAGCCTTCTGAAAGTCCAAATACACCACATCAACTGGTTCTCCCTTGTCCACTCTACTGGAAACATCCTCAAAAAATTCCAGAAGATTTGTCAAGCATGATTTCCCTTTCACAAATCCATGCTGACTTGGACCTATCATGTCATCTCTTTCCAAATGCGCTGCTATGACATCCTTAATAATTGATTCCATCATTTTACCCACTACCGATGTCAGGCTGACCGGTCTATAATTCCCTGTTTTCTCTCTCCCTCCTTTTTTTAAAAGTGGGGTTACATTGGCTACCCTCCACTCCATAGGAACTGATCCAGAGTCTATGGAATGTTGGAAAATGATTGTCAATGCATCCTCTATTTCCAAGGCCACCTCCTTAAGTACTCTGGGATGCAGTCCATCAGGCCCTGGGGATTTATCGGCCTTCAATCCCATCAATTTCCCCAACACAATTTCCCGACTAATAAGGATTTCCCTCAGTTCCTCCTTCTTACTAGACCCTCTGACCCCTTTTATATCCGGAAGGTTGTTTGTGTCCTCCTTCGTGAATACCGAACCAAAGTACTTGTTCAATTGGTCTGCCATTTCTTTGTTCCCCGTTATGACTTCTCCTGATTCTGACTGCAGGGGACCTACATTTGTCTTTACTACTTTTTCTCTTCACATATCTATAGAAGGTTTTGCAGTCGATTTTTATGTTCCCTGCAAGCTTCCTCTCGTACTCTATTTTCCCTGCCCGAATCACCACTTTGTCCTCCTCTGCTGAGTTCTAAATTTCTCCCAGTCCCCGGGTTCGCTGCTATTTCTGGCCAATTTGTACGCCACTTCCTTGGCTTTAATACTATCCCTGATTTCCCTTGATAGCCACGGTTGAGTCACCTTCCCTTTTTTATTTTTACGTCAGACAGGGATGTACAATTGTTGTAGTTCATCTAAATGTCTGCCATTGCCCATCCACTGTCAACCCCTTAAGTATCATTCGCCAATCTATCCTAGCCAATTCACGCCTCATACCTTCAAAGTTACCCTTCTTTAAGTTCTGGACCATGGTCTCTGAATTAACTGTTTCATTCTCCATCCTAATGTAGAATTCCACCATATTATGGTCACTCTTCCCCAAGGGGCCTCGCACAACGAGATTGCTAATTAATCCTCTCTCATTACACAACACCCAGTCTAAGATGGCCTTCCCCCGAGTTGGTTCCTCAACATATTGGTATAGAAAACCATCCCTTATGCACGCCAGGAAATCCTCCTCAACTGCATTGTTTCCAGTTTGGTTAGCCCAATCTATATGCATATTAAAGTCACCCATGATAACTGCTGCACCTTTATTGCATGCACCCCTCATTTCCTGTTTAGTGCCCTCCCCAACATCACTGCTACTGTTTGGAGGTCTGTACACAACTTCCACTAGCATTTTCTGCCCTTTGGTATTCCGTAGCTCCACCCATACCGATTCCACATCATCCAAGCTAATGTCTTTCCTCACAATTGCATTAAATTCCTCATTAAACAGCAATGCCACCCCGCCTCCTTTTCCTTTCTGTCTAGCTTTACTAAATGTTGAATACTCTTGGATGTTAAGTTCCCAGCCTTGGTCACTCTGGAGCCATGTCTCCCTAATGCCAACCACATTGTATCCGTTAACTGCTATCTGCACAGTTAATTCGTCCACCTTATTCCGAAGACTCCTCGCATTGAGGCACAGAGCCTAGAGGCTTGCATTTTTAACACATTTTGATCCTTTAGAATTTTGCTGTAAAGTGGCCCTTTTTTGTTTTTTGCCTTGGGTTTCTCTGCCCTCCCCTTTTACTCATCTCCTTTCTGTTTTTGGCTTCTGTCTCCATTTTGCTTCCCTCTGTCTCCCTGCATTGGCTCCCATCCCCCTGCCATATTAGTTTAACTCCTCCCCAACAGCATTAGCAAACACTCCCCCTTGGACATTGGTTCCAGTCCTGCCTGGGTGCAGACCGTCTGGTTTGTACTGGTCCCACCTCCCCCAGAACCTGTTCTAATGCCCCAGGAATTTGAATCCCTCCCTGCTGCACCACTGCTCAAGCCACGTATTCATCTGAACTATCCTGCGATTCCTACTCTGACTAGCACGTGGCACTGGTAGCAATCCCGAGATTACTACTTTTGAGGCCCTACTTTTTAATTTAGCTCCTTGCTCCTTAAATTCGTCTCTTAGGACCTCATCCCGTTTTTTACCTATATCGTTGGTACCAATGTGCACCACGACAACTGGCTGTTCACCCTCCCTTTTCAGAATGTCCTGCACCCGCTCCGAGACATCCTTGACCCTTGCACCAGGGAGGCAACATACCATCTTGGAGTCTCGGTTGCGGCCGCAGAAACGCCTATCTATTCCCCTTACAATTGAATCCCATATCATTATCGCTCTCCCACTCTTTTTCCTGCCCTCCTGTGCAGCAGAGCCAGCCACGGTGCCTTGAACTTGGCTGCTCTTGCCCTCCCCTGTTGAGTCATCCCGCCCAACAGTACTCAAAGCGGTGTATCTGTTTTGCAGGGGGATGACCGCAGGGGATCCCTGCACTAACTTCCTTGCACTGCTCTTCCTGTTGGTCTTCCATTCCATATCTGGCTGTGGACCCTTTACCTGCGGTAAGACCAACTCGCTACACGTGCTAATCATGTCATTCTCAGCATCGTGGATGCTCCAGAGTGAATCCACCCTCAGTTCCAATTCCACAACACTGTCCATCAGGAGCTGTAGGCGGATACATTTCCCGCACACGTAGTCGTCAGGGACACCGGAAGTGTCCCCGAGTTCCCACATGGTACAGGAGGAGCATATCACGGATGGAGAAGGATGTTGTGCAGTGTGAAAGAGAAAGAGCCTGCAGTGCTGTGATATTGTAGGACACTGTCGTGTTGGGATGGAATAGCATCTCGCAGTGTTGGATGGAGAACGAGGCTGGAGTCTATCAATGGAAAACAATGCTGCAGTGCTGGCTGTTGAAGGATACAGCATTGTTTGGATAGTGAGAGATTCTTTAGTGCTGTTTCCATTGAGAATGCTGCTGCAGTGTTTGAATGGAGAAGGATGCTGCTGTGTTTGCAATTGAGAAGAATGTTCCGTTTTGGATAATGATGGAGTAGTGTTAGGATTAAGAAAGGTGCTTCTGTGTTGGGATGGAGAAGGATCATGCAGTGTTAGGATGGAGAACATCATAAGAATTGGGAGCAGGAGTCAGCCATTCGGTCCCTCGAGCCTGCTCCGCCATTCAGTGAGTTCATGGCTGATCTTCTTCCTCAACTCCACTTTCCTGTACTATCCCTTGATTGCCTTAATATCCAAAAATCTATCGATCTCGGTCTTGAATCCTCTCAAAGACTGAGCTTGCAAAGATCCAGAGATTCACCACCCTCTGAGTGAAGACATTTCTTCTCATCTCAATCCTAAATGGCCGACCCCTTATTCTGAGACTGTGACCCCTGGTTCTAGACTCCCCAGCCAGGGGAAACATTCTCCCTGCATCTACCCTGTCAAGCCCTGTAAGAATTGTGTATGTTTCAATGAGATCACCTCTCACTTTTCTAAACTCTAGAGAATATAGACCTAGTCTGCTCAATCTCTCCTCATAGGACAATCCCCCCATCCCAGGAATCAGTCTGGTGAACCTTTGTCGCACTCTATCTGTGGCAAGTATATCCTTCCTTAGGTAAGGAGACCAAAACTGTTCACAATACACCAGGTGTGGTCATACCAGGGCCCTATATAATTGCAGTAAGACATCTTTACTGTTATACGCAAATCCTCTTGTAATAAAGGCCAACATACCATTTGCTTTCTTAATTGTTTACTGTACCTGCATGTTAATTTTCAGTGAGTCGTGTACAAAGACACCCAGGTCCCTCTGAACACCAACATTTCCCAATCTCTCATCGTTTAAAAAATACTGGTTTTCTATTTTCCTACAAAGTGGATAACTTCACAATTCCCCACATTATATTTCATTTACCATGTAGGGATTTTAACCGACATATCGATTGGTCAAACCAAATTGAAGAGGAATTCATAGAATGCATACGGGATTGTTTCTTAGAACAGTATGTTACAGAACCTACAAGGGAGCAAGCTATCTTAGATCTGGTCCTGTGTAATGAGACAGGAATAATAAACGATCTCCTAGTAAAAGATCCTCTAGGAATGAGTGATCACAGTATGGTTGAATTTGTAATGCAGATTGAGGGTGAGGAAATAGTGTCTCAAACGAGCGTACTATGCTTAAACAAAGGGGACTACAGTGGGATGAGGGCAGAGTTGGCTAAAGTAGATTGGAAACACAGACTAAACGGTGGCACAATTGAGGAACAGTGGAGGACTTTTAAGGAGCTCTTTCATAGTGCTCAACAAAAATATATTCCAGTGAAAAAGAAGGGCGGTAAGAGAAGGGATAACCAGCCATGGATAACCAAGGAAATAAAGGAGAGTATCAAATTAAAAAACAAAGCGTATAAGGTAGGCAAGGCTAGTGGGAAACTAGCAGATCGGGAAAATTTTAAACGACAGCAAAGAATGACTAAGAAAGAAATAAAGAAAGGAAAGATAGATTACGAAAGTAAACTTGCGCAAAACATAAAAACAGATTGTAAAAGCTTTTACCGATTTATAAAACGGAAAAGAGTGACTAAAGTAAATGTTGGTCCCTTAGAAGATGAGAAGGGGGATTTAATAATGGGAAATGTGGAAATGGCTGAGACCTTAAACAATTATTTTGCTTCGGTCTTCACAGTGGAAGACACAAAAACCATGCCACAAATTGCTGGTCACGGACATATGGGAAAGGAGCACCTTGAGATAATCACTGTCACTAGGGGGGTAGTGCTGGACAGGCTAATGGGACTCAAGGTAAACAAGTCCCCTGGTCCTGATGAAAGGCATCCTAGGGTATTAAAAGAGATGGCGGAAGTTATAGCAGATGCATTCGTTATAATCTACCAAAAGTCTCTGGATTCTGGGGAGGTACCAGCGGATTGGAAAGCAGCTAATGTAACGCCTCTGTTTAAAAAAGGGGGCAGACAAAAGGCAGGTAACTTTAGGCCGGTTAGTTTAACATCTGTAGTGGGGAAAATGCTTGAAGCTATCATTAAGGAAGAAATAGCGGGACATCTCGATAGGAATTGTGCAATCAAGCAGACACAACATGGATTCATGAAGGAGAAATCATGTTTAACTAATTTACTGGAATTCTTTGAGGATATAATGAGGTGGATAGAGGTGTACCGATGGATGTGGTGTATTTAGATTTCCAAAAGGCATTCGATAAGGTGCCACACAAAAGGTTACTGCAGAAGATAAAGGTACACGGAGTCAGAGGAAATGTGTTAACATGGATAGAGATTGGCTAGCTAACAGAAAGCAGAGAGTTGGGATAAATGGGTCCTTTTTGGGTTGGAAATCGATGGTTAAGGTGTGCCACAGGGATCGGTGCTGGGACCACAACTGTTTACAATCTACATAGATGACCTGGAAGAGGGGACAGAGTGTAGTGCAACAAAATTTGCAGATGACACAAAGATTAGTGGGAAAGCGGGTTGTGTAGAGGACACAGAGAGGCTGCAAAGAGATTTAGATAGGTTAAGCGAATGTGCTAAGGTTTGGCAGATGGAATACAATGTCGGAAAATGTGAGGTCACCCACCTTGGAAAAAAAAACAGTAAAAGGGAATATTATTTGTATGGGGAGAAATTACAATATGCTGCGGTGCAGAGGGACCTGGGGGTCCTTGTGCATGAATCCCAAAAAGCTAGTTTGCAGGTGCAGCAGGTAATCAGGAAGGCGAATGGAATGTTGGTCTTCATTGCGAGAGGGATGGCGTACAAAAGCAGGGAGGTCCTGCTGCAACTGTATAGGGTATTGGTGAGGCCGCACCTGGAGTACTGTGTGCAGTTTTGGGCACCTCTCTTAAGGAAGGATATAATAGCTTTGGAGGGGGTACAGAGACGATTCATTAGGCTGATTCCGGAGATTAGGGGTTACCTTATGATGATAGATTGAGTAGACTGGGTCTTTACTCGTTGGAGTTCAGAAGGATGAGGGGTGATCTTATAGAAACATTTAAAATAATGAAAGGGATAGACAAGATAGAGGCAGAGAGGTTGTTTCCACTGGTTGAGGAGACTAGAACTAGGGGGCACAACCTCAAAATACGGGGGAGCCAATTTAAAACCGAGTTGAGAAGGAATTTCTTCTCCCAGAGAGTTTTGAATCTGTGGAATTCTCTGCCCAAGGAAGCAGTTGAGGCTAGCTCATTGAATATATTCAAATCGCAGATAGATAGATTTTTAACCAATAATGGAATTAAGGGTTACGGGGAGTGGGCGGGTAAGTGGAGCCGAGTCCACGGCCAGATCAGCCATGATCTTGTTGAATGGCGGAGCAGGCTCGAGGGGCTAGATGGCCTACACCTTCAACATTCACTCCCTCCATCACCAACAAACTGTGGTTGCAGTGTGTACCATCTACAAGATGCACTGCAGCAACTCACCAAGGCTTCTTCGGCAGCTTCTCCCAAACCCATGACCTCTACCACCTAGAAGAACAAGGGCAGCAGGTGCATGGGAACACCGCCACCTCCACGTTCCCATCCAAGTCACACAGCATCCTGACCTTGAATTATGTCGCTGTTCCTTCATCATCATTGGGTCAATATCCTGGAACACACTCCCCAACAGCACTGTGGGAGCATCTTCACCACACGGACTTCAGCAGTTCAAGGTAGCAGCTGACCACCACCTTCTCAAGGGCAATAAGGGATGGGCAATAAATGCTGGTCTTGTCAGCACTGTCCACATTCTATGAACGAATAAAAAATTTTAAAATGCAGACTCTTCCAGCGCTGCACCTGGGGTCCCCTTACCTGCCTGAGTTGCAGTCGCACCCTCCTGTCCCTCACCATTAACCAGACCTTCACACTACCGAATCTAAGGGGTGTGACTGCCTCCTGGATCAAAGTGTCCAGGGAACTCTCCCCCTCCCTGATGCCCTGCAATGTCTGCACCTCAGACTTCAGTTCAACAACTCTGAGCTAAAGTTCCTCAAGCTGCAGGCACTTACTGCAAACGTGGTTGTCCGGGATCACAATGCTCTCCACAAGCTCCCACATGCTGCAGTTGTGGCACACCACCTGCATTGCCACCCCTATATGACCTTGTTCTATTTAATTCAATTTGTATTTATGTAATGTAGTTTAGTTTCTTGACTACTTACTTGATCGAAATTAAATATCAACCTGTAACACAAAGCAATAAAAGTAGTGTAAGCAAAAAACAGCAATTCCTTCCCCATATTCTCTGAATTCCCACTCTTTGCAAATTTCCAAATAAAACCCTCTGTTTAAGTGCACTCGCTTTAATCCTGCTCCGTGCTCTGCAGACCTGTTTACTCTAGCAGCCTCACCCAAGTCACAAGTGATGACTCAGCTCCCCTACTCCCAGTGATTAGCATCTATTCAGGACAAGCATTTACAGCTGATTGATAGTAACTGCCACTGGCAGGCAGCTTCTGGATATTTTGCACCTGTAAATCAAGTAAAACTATAAAATCAAGTGCCCCTTTTTTTAAGGGCACAATCAACAGGTCTACAACTATTTTGTTGTAACCTGTGAAACATAATCATTAAAACAAGTGCCCCCTTCACAGAAGTCCGCGAGCGTACCGGTGGACACCGCGTGCTCCATCTCTAGGACACCCTGGCTCAGATGTAAGGCAGCTTCTGTTAACTGCAGCCTTTAAAGTTTTAGGTTCAAATCAAAATGTTAAACTAAATTTCATTATTTAAAGCTACTAATTACCAATACTTACCAGAAATTCCCACTCTTTCCCAATTCCCAAACAAAACATTCTGTTTAATCCCGCTCTGAGCAGACCGTCTGTGCAGAAGGATGTTGCTGTGTTGGGATGGAGAAGGTTGCTGTGTTGGGATGGAGAAGGTTGCTGTGTTGGGATGGAGAAGGTTGCAGTGTTGGAATGGAGAAGGATGTTGGTGTGTTGGGATGGAGAAGGTGCTGTGTTGGGATGGAGAACGTTGCAGTGTTGGGATGGAGAAGGATGTTGCTGTGTTGGGATGGAGAAGGTTGCTGTGTTGGGATGGAGAACGTTGCGGTGTTGGAATGGAGAAGGATGTTGCTGTGTTGGGATGGAGAAGGTTGCTGTGTTGGGATGGAGAAGGTTGCTGTGTTGGGATGGAGAAGGTTGCTGTGTTGGGATGGAGAAGGATGTTGTTGTGTTGGGATGGAGAAGGATGCTGTGTTGGGATGGAGAAGGTTGCTGTGTTGGGATGGAGAAGGATGCTGTGTTGAGATGGAGAAGGATGTTGCTGTGTTGGGATGGAGAAGGTTGCTGTGTTGGGATGGAGAAGGATGTTGCTGTGTTGGGATGGAGAAGGATGCTGTGTTGGGATGGAGAAGGATGTTGCTGTGTTGGGATGGAGAAGGTTGCTCTGTTGGGATGGAGAAGGTTGCTGTGTTGGGATGGAGAAGGTTGCTGTGTTGGGATGGAGAAGGATGTTGTTGTGTTGGGATGGAGAAGGATGTTGCTGTGTTGGGATGGAGCAGGTTGCTCTGTTGGGATGGAGAAGGATGTTGCTGTGTTGGGATGGAGAAGGTTGCTGTGTTGGGATGGAGAAGGTTGCTGTGTTGTGATGGAGAAGGCTGCTGTGTTGGGATGGAGAAGGATGTTGTTGTGTTGGGATGGAGAAGGATGTTGCTGTGTTGGGATGGAGAAGGATGTTGCTGTGTTGGGATGGACAAGGATGTTGCTGTGTTGGGATGGAGAAGGTTGCTGTGTTGGTATGGAGAAGGTTGCTGTGTTGGGATGGAGAAGGTTGCTCTGTTGGGATGGAGAAGGATGCTGTGTTGGGATGGAGAAGGATGTTGCTGTGATGAGATGGAGACAGATGCTACTGTGCTTGGATATTGAAGTATACTGCAGTGTTTGAATAGAGACGAATGTTGAGGACATTGCGGGATAGAACTGGAACCCGAGCAATGGCAAATTGTTGTGAGAGTGACCTGAACCTGATAGAAAACAGTGGCAAATCCGAGTGTCGACAGAGATAAACAAACCGAGGTAATCATTTGAGAAAGTGTCATCATAATCAACGCAGAGGGAGGACTAGTGAAGCCTGAGGAATTTAAGCTAAGTATTTCATTTATTATCCACACTCTAATCTATCTATTTAGTTGATTAAATTTCTATGCAACTTTAAAAAAACATATGAGACAAGTGTTATAAACAAACTGCCAATTTTAATTAAATAGACCTCAGGAATAAATGTCCTAAACTGAGCAATAGAAGAAAGTAATTTAATATTAAAGACGATTCAGTTTGCAGCAAAAAAAACCTGTTATTTAAATAATAAATAAATATAGAATAGGAAATGGCAGCACAGGTAGTGTATTGGGATTGCAGAATATGGGAATTTGCGGACAGTTTTCCCAGACGATCTTTGACAAATGTCACTTTGGCTCAGACTCATTGAGGTGAAGTGAGTGCGAGAGACACTCCGATTCATAAGGGAGGGGGAGGAATGTCTGGATAGTTTACTCCCGAACTGAATCACACTGCATAGAAAGATACAGGTTCAGGAGGAGGAGTGTGTGTCTGAGAGTCAGCAGGATAAAGGGATGCATGGAAAGAGGAACAACAGAATCTGGTCCTGTCCAACAGGTACAATGTACTTGCTACCTGTGGGGATCAGAAGAAAGGCTGTGGGGAGGATGAGGGGAGGAATGCTAACTATGGTTGAAGCAGGAGGCCGTTCAAGGCGGGGTTGCGAGCGGGGTGGCGGCGTGGGGAGAACAGCAGAACAGAAAGTTTGTATTTATAGGAAATACAATAATTTGGGGGCGGGGGGGAGGTCTCCAATCCAGATGGAAAGTCCCGAAGGATGTGTTCCCTACCTGATACCAGGTTACAGGATGTCTCGAACGAGTTAGAAAGGAACTTGAAACATGAGAGGGAGTCTGGGACCAATACTAGGGCAAGAAGGAGCTGTATCCCTGGGACAGGCTACTCCCGAACCGGACTGGGACCAATGTACTAGTGGAAAGGGTAAATAGGACTATAGAAAAATGGAGGGTATAGAATCGTAGAATCATACAATAGAATAGCACAAAAGGAGGCCACTGTGCAAGTTATTTCAGAGCAATCCATTCAATCCCACTCCCCCGCTCTTTCCCCATATCCCTTCATTTTTTTCTTCTTTAAATATCTATCCAACTCCCTTTTGAAAGCCAAGATTGAGTCTGCCCCCACCACCCTCTCAGGCAGATCCTAACCACTCGCTGCGTAAAAAAGTTTTTGCTCATGTTGCCTCTGGTTCTTCTGCCAATCACTTTAAATCTGTGCCCTCTGGTTCTTGACCCTTCAGTTATTGGAAACAGTTTCTCTTTATTTACTCCATCTAAACCATTCATGATTTTAAACACCTTTATCAAATCTCCTCTTAGCCTTCTTTGCTCTAAGGAAAACAACCCCAGCTTCTCCAGTTTATCCACATAACGTAACTGTATTCCCTCATCCCTGGAACCATTGCAGTAAATCTCTTCTGTACCCTCTCCGAAGCCTTCACCTCCTTCCTAAAGTGCGATGCCCAGAATACTCCAGCGGGGGCCAAATGAGTGTATTATATAGGTTTAGCATAACTTCCTGGCTTTTGTACTCTATGCCTCTAGTTCTAAAGACCAGGATCCCACATGCTTTGCTTACTGCTTTGTTAACCTGTCCTGCCACCTTCCAAGATTTGTGCACAAGCACCCCTGGTCTCTCTCTTCTTGCACCCCCTTCAAATTGTCCCATTTAGCTTGTATTGTCCCTCCTCATTCGTCCTGCCAAAATGTATCACTGCACACTTCTCTGCGTTGAATTTCATCTGCCATGTGTTGATCCATTCCACTAGCCTGTTTATGTCCTCTTGAAGTCTATTACTATCATAGAATCATGGAATCATAGATACTTACAGCATGGAAGGAGGCCATTTCGGCCCATCGTGTCCGTGCCGAACAACAAGAGGCTATCCAGCTAATCCCACTTTCCAGCTCTGGGTCGGTAGCCCTGTAGGTTACAGCACTTCAAGTGCACATCCAAGTACTTTTTAACATAAGAACATAACATAAGAACTTAAGAATTTGGAGCAAGAGTAGGTTTAGGCTCCTCGAGCCTGCTCCACCATTTAATAAGATCATGGCTGATGTGATCATGGACTCAGCTCCACTTCCCTGCCTGCTCCCCATAATCTTTTACACCCTTATCACTCAAAAATCTGTCTATCTCCACCTTAAAATATGATCAATGACCCAGCCGCCACAGTTCTCTGGAGAATTCCACAGATTTAGGACTCTCTGAGAGAAGAAATTCCTCCTCAAGTCAGTTCTAAATGGGTGACCCCTTATTCTTAAACTATGCCCCCTAGTTCTAGATTTCACCACGAGGAGAAACATCCTCTCTGCATCTACCTTGTCGAGTCCCCTCAGTATCTTATATGTTTCAATACGATCACCTCTCATTCTTCTGAACACCAAAGCGTATAGGTCCAACCTGATCATTCTTTTTTCATAAGTCAACCCCTTCATTTCCGAAATCAACCTAGTGAACATTCTCTGAACAGTCTCCAATGCAAATATATCCTTCCTTAAATAAGGAGACCAGTACTCCAGGTGTGGCCTTCACCAATACCCTGTACAGTTGTAGCAGGACTTCTCTGCTTTTATACGCTATCTCCCTTGCAATAAAGGTCAACATTCTATTTGCCTTCCTGATTACTTGCTGTATCTGCATACTAACTTTTTGTGTTTCATACACAAGAACCCCCAGGTCGCTCTATACTGCAGCATTTTGTAGTTTCTCTCCATTTAAATAATACTTTGCATTTATATTTTTCCTGCCAAAATGTATGACCTCACACTTTCCCACGTTTACTCCATCTGCCAAATGTTTGCTCACTCACTTAGCCTGTCTATATCCCTTTGCAGATTTTTTGTGTCCTCCTCACAACTTGCTTTCACACCCAGCTATGTATCATCAGCAAACTTGACTACATTACACTCGGTCCATTCATCCTAGTCTTTAATATAGATTGTAAATAGTTGGGGCCCCAGCACCGAGATCCCTGTGGCATCTCACTAGTTACAGTTTGTCAATCAAAAAATGACCCATTTATCCTGACTCTATGTTTTCTGTTAGTTGGCCAATCCGCTATCCATGCTAATATATTGCCTCAAACCCTGTGAACTTTTATCTTGTGCAGTAACCTTTTATGTGGCACCTTATCGAATGCCTTCTAGAATCCAAATACACCACATCCACTGGTTCCCCTTTATCCACCCTGCTTGTTACATCCTCAAAGAACTCCAGAAAATTTGTCAAACATGATTTCCCTTTCATAAAACCATGCTGACACTTCTTGACTAAATTATACTTTTCCCAATGTCCTGCTACTGCTTCCTTAATAATGGATGCCAGCATTTTCCCAATGACAGATATTAGGCTAACTGGTCTATAGTTTCTGCTATCTGTCTGCCTCCTTTTTTAAATAGGGGCGTTACATTTGTGGTTTTCCAATCCGCTGGGAGCTCTCCAGAATCCAGGGAATTTTGGTAGATTATAACCAATGCATCCACTATCGCTGCAGCCACTTCTTTTAAGACCCTAGGATGCACACCCTAGAATCTGGTCCAGGGGACTTGTCCACCTTTAGTCCCATTATTTTACCGAGTACTTTTTCATTAGTGATAGTGATTGTTTTAAGTTCCTCCCTCCCTATTGCCCCTTGATTATCTATTATTGGGATGTTTTTAGTATCTTCTACTGTGAAGACCGATACAAAATATTTATTCAAAGTCTCTGCCATTTCCATGTTCCTCATTATTAATTCCCCAGTCTCATCCTCTAAGGGACCAACGTTTACTTTAACTACTCGCTTCCTTTTTATATACTTGTAGAAGCTCTTACTATCCGTTTATATATTTCTTGCTAGTTTACTTTTGACGTTCTTTGCTGATTTAAAAAAAATTCCCAATCCTCTGCCTCCCACTAATCTTGGCCAATTTGTATGCCATTTTTTTCAATTTGAAACTATCCTTTACTTCCTTCGTTAGCCATGGATAGTTGTCCCTTCTCTTAAAGTTGTTCCTTCTCACAGGAATATATTTTTGTTGAGATTTGTGAAATATCTCCTTAAATGCCTGTCACTGTTTATCAACCATCTTACACTTTAATCTATTTTCCCAGTCCACTTTCGCCAACTCTGTCTTCAGACCTTTGTAATTCGTTTTTAATTAAGACCAAGACACTGGTTTGAGATCCAACTTTCTCATGCTCCAACTGAATTTGAAATTCAACCATGCTATGGTCACTCTTTCCTAGAGGATCCTTTTCTAGGAGATTATTTATTCATCCTGTCTCATTACACCGTACCAGATCCAAGATAACCTGTTCCCTGGTTTGTTCCGAAACGTACTGTTTAAGGAAACTATCTCGGATACACTCTATGAACTCTTCCTCAAGGCTACCTTGGCCAATTTGATTTGTCCAATCAATATGAAGAGTAAAATCAGCCATTATTATTGCCATGCCTTTCTTACATGCCACCATTATTTATTGATAAATACTCCATCCGACAGTGTAGCTACTGTTAGGGGGCCTGTAGACTACGCCCATCAGTAACATTTTCCCCTTATTATTTCTATCTCCACCCAAACTGATTCTACATCTTGATTTTCTGAGCCAATATAATTTCTCACTACTGCACTGATCTCATTCTTTATTAATATAGTTACCCCACCTCCTTTTCCTTTCTGTTAAATGTGGTGAGGGTTTCTGCCTCTACCACCCTTTCAGGCAGTGAGTTACAGACCCCCACCACCCTCTGGGTGAAAAATGTTCCCCTCAAATCTCCTCTAATCCTTCTACCAATTATTTTAAATATATGCCCCATGGTTGTTGACCCCTCTGCTAAGGGAAATAGGCCCTTTCTATCCACGATATCTAGGCTCCTCATAATTTTAATCGCCTCAATGGGGTATCCTCTCAGCCTCCTCTGTTCCAAGGAAAACAAATCCAGCCTATCCAATCTGTCCTCATAGCTAAGATTCTCCACTCCCAGCAACATCCTCGTAAATCTCCTCTGTACCCTCTCCAGTGCAATCACATCCTTCCTGTAATGTGGTGAACAGAACTGCACGCAGTTCTCTAGCTATGGCCTAACTAGTGTTTTATACAGTTCAAGCATAACCTCAGCTAATAAAAGCAAGCATTCCATATGCCTTCTCAACCACCTTATCTACCTGGCCTGTTACCTGGATATATGGTCCCTTTGTTCCTCTACACTTCTCAATGTCCTACCATTATCAGACACAATTTCTTCTGGGAAACCATATAAAGAAAACAATCTTCGCAAATGTTCTAGTGTCTTGTTATTTTCCGCATCGGAAACACCTCGACCCACTTTGAATGGCTATCAATCACAATGAACAATTGTTGTCCTTCTAGCTCAAAAAGATCTACATGTTACCTTTGCCACACCCTGGGAGGCCATTTCCATGGCTGTAATAGTACTGGTGGTGGTTGCTTGCTCACTGATTGACATGTTGTACACTGACTCACTCACGATGTACTCTATATCTTTATCTAAACCTGGCCACCATAAATAACTGTGTGCAAAACTCTTGGTCAAGCACATTCCCAGGTACTGGTCATGAAGATCTTTTACCAATTTGGACCTGAACTTATTTGGGATAACCACTCTTGCACCCCACATTATACAATTTTTATCCACTGACAATTCATTCCTATGAATGCAGTATGGATGAATATCTTCCTCTGATACATGGTTTGGCCAGCCATTTGCTATGTAATCATACACCTTTGACATAACTGGGTCACGTTTGGTTGCTCTAACAATCTCTTCAGCTGTGACTGGCAGTTCATCAATGTATGAAAAATAGAACACTTCTTCTACCTCAAAGAGAATGTTCTCAGTTTCTAGTCTTTTGAGTTCTTGTTCAACGTTCTCCTCAAGTGCATATGGTACAGGACGTGGCTTGCAGTAAACTGGTGTTGTGTCCTTCTGCACTCTGACACTCGCCATGAAGCCTTGGATCGGACTGCCTGTTTCACGGAACACCTTCAGATACTGCTTGATAACATCATCCTTTGATGCAAATTTCGTTTCCATATGAAAAAATCTAATTTCAATCCAGCTTCAGTGATCCCAAATTTCTACCTAACAAGGCAGGCTTGTCTCCTACCACTACTCAGAGAGGCAAGTTCTGAAACTGATCCTTGTATTTCACCGGGACAGTGATACATCCTACCACAGGGATTTGCTCTCCTCAGTAACCTTCGGCTCTATCTTCGACTTCTCCAGTCGAAAATCATTCAACTTGTCGAGATATAACGATTCCGGTACGACGCTCATGGATGCACCAGTGTCAATTTCCATGGGTATCCTGGTTCCTGCAACATCTACATGGATGGTGATACTTTGTGAATCATTGTTAGATACCCTCGTGCTCCTGATAACATGTATCTGTAGACCCTCCTCGTCCTGTTCATACAAATCACAGACATTTACAGCACAGAAGGAGGCCATTTCAGCCCAGCGTGTCCGCTGACCAAGAGCTATCCAGCCTAATCCCACTTTCCAGCTCTTGGTCCTTAGCCTTGTAGGTTATGGCATTTCAAGTGAACATCCAAGCACTTTTTAAATATGGTGAGGGTTTCTGCCTCTACCACCCTTTCAGGCAGTGAGTTCCAGACCCCCACCACCCTCTGGGTGAAGAAATTTCCCCTAATATCTCTTTTAAACCCCCCATAAATTATTTTAAATCTTTGCCCCCTAGTTGTTGACCACACTGCCAAGGGAAACAAGTTCTTCCTATCCACTTTATCCAGACCCCTCATAATTTTATACACCTCAATCAGGTTTCCCCTAAGCCTCCTCTGTTCCAAAGAAAACATTCCCAGCATCTCTAATTTTTCCTCATAGCCAAAATTCTCCAGTCCAGGCAACATTCTTGTAAATCTCCTCTTTCCAGTGCAGTCACATCTTTCCTGTAATGTGGTGACCAGAACTGCACACAGTACTCCAGCTGTGGCCTAACCAATGTTTTATACAGTTCAAGCATAACCTCCTTGCTCTTGTATTCTATGCCTCGGCTAATAAAGGCAAGTATTCCATATGCCTTCTTAACCATCTTATCTACCTGGCCTGCTACCTTCATGGATCTGTGGACCAATGGTGGAGCTTTGGAGGCGTGGCCTATTCAGTTGGAGCTGTGCTGCTGTGAGAGAAGGAACTCCCTGCTGAAGCTCCTGTCTGGAAGGCCGAGAGTGAACCCTGAGACCAGCCCAGGAAGAGGAGGAGAGGGCTGGCTTACTACACATTCAACGTCCAGAGGGAGAGGAGGAGAGCAGAATATGTATCACTGATTACAACTACAGAGTTGGAGAGAGGGGGAAAAGAACATCCTGAGAAAACACCATCCAGTGTGGAAGGAGGGAGAGCCATTTCTACAATCTTTGACAGGTGGGTGTGTTTTGGTGCATTCCCCGAAAGACTTTGTTGTATCGGTGGGGGGAGGAAAGAAGACCATCTCGAGGGCCGGAACATCGCGGGGGGTGTGTGTGTGGAAGTGTGTGTGGGGGTCTTGCTTACAGCTAGGCCCCATACACCACTGAAGCACCCCTCCACCATTGCTTAGCCTGGGATAGCTGGAGCTACCTGGCTGAAGAATCTTTAATTACCCTATTAAACATCATTGGGAGTGTGTGCCTGGGTGGCTCCAGCTACCCTAGGTGAAGACATCTTCTCCCCCCACCCGAAGGCCATTCTGCAAAGACTGTGTTTTTTGCCATCTGGGGAGTGCACCCCAAGAAACACCCACACATCGCTGTGAGGGGAGACTTGCCCTCGCAGCTTCCCTCTTTCCCACCCCCTCCCTCTTTCTCTCTCTCTCTGTCTCTCCCCTCTCTCTCTGAGAGGCCTTTCCTCCTAATTGTAAAAACAATTAAGACAACTGAGCAGAGGGAGGAAGGCCCCTCCCCAATTGTCAACTAGGGGAGAGATGTGCCTCATTAAGAGCTCCCTCTGCTCAAAAAACCAACGAGGCCAATTAAAGACCATTAAGGCCTGTGACTTTGGGGTGGGTGTAGCCCTTAAAGGGACCCCGTGATGGCGACCCCATCCACGCCGGTGGCAGGGCCAGCTAGGACATATGCGCAGGTGGCATCCACATCCACTACGCCTCCTGCGCCTCCTGCTGCCCTGCCACCATTCAGACTGATAACAAAAAAACACGGGGTCAAGAGCTATACTCATCCCACAATGAGCATTGAGGAGTGCGTGCGGGCGATGGCTGGGGTAATCGGTCCCTCGGCCATTGTCGCAGCCTCCAAGATGTCTGGGAAGGCTGTATTCTTCCTGGGGTCGGAGCGTGCGGTGTCCCTGGCCCTTGAAAAGGGACTCACGGTGGGTGGTACATTCCTGCCGGTGGACCCTCTCGAGGCCACCGCGCAGAGGGTCATCATTTCAAATGTCCCGCCCTTTGTTCCCGCTGAGCTCCTCCTCCCTCACCTACACCAACTGGGGGAGGTAAGGTCGGGGATCAACCCCATACCGCTCGGCCTCAGGGAGAGCAGCCTGCGCCACGTGTTCTCCTTCCGCCGGCTGGTGCGGGAGGAGACGACGGAGGGCAATTTTAATGTGGTGCACGAGGGGACTGCCTACCGCGTCTTTTGGACGTCGGATGGCGTGCGGTGCCATGCCTGCAGGGAGGTGGGGCATATTCGCAAGAACTGCCCCGCCTCCAAGGTCGCCAAACCACCGAAGGCGGCCAAAGCTGGCGCCGCCACCACCCCTCCCCCTATTTGCGTCTGCGTGCCGGGAGCTGTCGGTGCGCGGGCATCGTCGGGGGCCTTTATTTTCACGGCCTCCAGCGGGGGGGGAGGGAGAACGTCCGATCGTAAAGAAGGCGCAGAGAAAAGCGAAACATCTTGAGGCGGGTCCCCTCACTGCGCCAGACAGTCTGATCACCGCGCTCAGCCCAACCCTGTCACCGGCGAGCGCGGGGTGCCCTGAGCCCGTGCCCGAGCCCTTGACCAATATCACAGAGGGGCTCGGGCGCGGGCAAGATAAGAAAAAGGGGGGAGTGGAGCGGGAGGCCTCGGCAGACATGGAGGTCTCCCTGCCTCCGCGTCCCCCAGGAACAAAAGGAGGCGCCGCTTCAATGAGGCGGAGGGGGAACAACATCCCTCCGTGGAGGAGTCGGTGCCCCGCGTCCCCCACCAGCGTCCCCAAGCTGCGCTGTAGGCGAGAGGAGTCTGTCCCCGGGGAGGGTGAGACAGTCGAGGCTGCCCAGCCTCTGCCTCCCGGGGATGGCGTGGAAGATCTGCCTGTTGTGGGGGGCGTCGGGCCAGCGGAGGAATGCGTAGCCACCGGGTCGAGCGTCCCGGGGACTGAGGCGGGTGGGGCTAAAAAGACCGAACCTGAGCCAGCCCAGCCAATATCCAACTTCCCCCGGGATTTGCTCGACTCCGCAGAAACTGAAAATGACAATAATTTCACAGAACATCCACAAGCTGGGCCGGGGGGTGGCGGCGGGGAGGGGGAAGAACAACAACCCTCGCCCCCTACTTTGGAGCTGGGGTACTTGGAGGACCTGGTACATTTCTTTGACCAGGTCTCTCCGCCTTCCCAGGCTCCTGGAGCGGAGGAGGAACCCCTTCCGCTGTCGCTTCCTGACCCAGCACCACTTTTAAAAGAGCCCAGTGGGGAGTGCTCTGCCGACGATCCTGGGGGTGGGATCGGGGTAGAGCCAGGGTCGGATGGAGCGGCCGGGCCGTTTGCCGTACCTCGTGCGGTTGACGGGCCGGCTGCTGGCAGCGACCTCCCGGAGGGGGACGGGGACTCGGTGGGGGACGAGGGAGAAGATTTCGAGTCCATCGCCAGTGAGGCGGTGGATCTCCTCGTGCCCGCCGCTGAATCCCCCCTCATTCCTGCAAAGGAACTCCGGGACGTTTTGGTCCAGAGCCAGGGTCGCAGCAATCGAGCCCATCTGGCCCTGGAAAGATGGTCCGAGCCGGGGCTGCTCATCGCGTCTATCCTCGCCGCCGCTAAAACCATGGCCGCGGGCGGGCCCTTATCAAAGGCGCAAGGCCTTGAGCTGCGCCGGCTCAAAAGATTCCTCTCTGGGCTGCTGAAGGAGTGGAGGTCAACAAACGACTCCACTCCCCCCCCCCACAATAGGTTAGGTAGAGGTTGCACTATGCTTTTGTCATGAAGATAACCATAGCCAGCCTCAACATCAACGGCGGCAGAGAGGCACACCGTAGATTTAACAATTTTTCGCTCCTGCGGGAGGGGAAATATGCGGTATGCTTCCTGCAAGAAACCCACACTGTTCCGGGAGACAAAGCCACGTGGCTCCTGGAATGGCAAGGAGAGGTCCGCATGAGCCACCTCACTACCACTTCTTGTGGGGTGGCCATCTTGTTGGCCCCGCATTTTCAGCCGGAGATCTTGGGGGTCGAGGAGCCCGTGCCAGGCCGCTTGCTGCACGTTATGGTTCGCCTGGGGGACGTGCCGCTCCATCTCGTGAACGTGTACGCCCTTCAGCCCGGACCGCAGCAGACGCGCTTCTTCGAAGAGGTGTCCGCTCTTCTTGGCTCCGTCGACGTCGGCGACTGCATTGTCCTCGGGGGGGATTTTAGTTGCACCCTCGAGGCGAGGGACCGCTCCGGTACCCCGCAGAGCATGACGGCGATGGAGAAGTTGAGGGACCTGGTCGGGTCCTTCGACTTGGTGGATGTCTGACGAAATCTTCATCACGACTCCAGCGCCTTTACTTGGGTGAGGCCTGGAGTAGGATGGTCCAGAATCGACCGCCTTTACGTGTCTCGGGCATACGTTTCCTGCGTCCCGGCGGCCTCCATGTAACCGGTGCCGTGTTCGGAGCATCACCTGGTGTGGGCGGAGCTCGCTTCGCTCCGCGCGAGGTCGGGGTCCGCGTACTGGCATTTTAACAACCGGCTGCTGGAGGACGTGCGGTTCCAGGACTCGTTCCGTCGTTTCTGGGCCGACTGGAGAAGGAAGCAGGGGGGCTTCTCCTCCTTGAGGCTATGGTGGGACGTGGGCAAGGCTCACATCCGCGTCTTCTGTCAAGAGTACGCGAGGGGGTCGACCAAGAGGCGGACGGCCAGGGTCGGGCGTCTAGAAAAAGAGGTGCTCGAACTGGAGTCCCATCTCGGTCAAGTCATCGAGGACCCGGCCCTACGGATGGTGTACGAAGCGAAGAAGGCCACGCTGAAGGCCCTGCAGCTCGTTGGGTCCCGAGGCGCGTTCATGAGGTCGCGGATCCGGTTCCTGTGGGATCTGGACCGCGGCTCCCCCTTCTTCCACTCGCTGGAAAAAAGACAGAGTGTCCGTAAGCAGCTCTTGACGCTGCTGGCCGACGACGGTTCTCTCGTCTCGGATCCGGAGGGCGTCAACAACAGGGCCCGTGAATATTACGGGGCTCTGTTCTCTCCGGAGCCGTCCAGCGAGGAAGCGCGTAGAGTTTTGTGGGAGGACCTGTCGAAGGTCGGCCGGGAGGGCGCCGAAAATCTGGAAGCTCCGCTAAGCCTGGTGGAGCTGACCGGCGCCCTCGCCTGGCTCTCGAGGGGAAAAGCCCTGGGGCTGGACGGGCTGACCATGGAGTTCCACAGGATGTTCTGGGGGGCGACTACGCGCGGGTCCTGGGGGAAAGTCTGGCGACCGGGGAGATGCCCCTCTCTTGGCGCAGGGCAGTCATCGTCCTGCTGCCTAAGAAGGGCGATCTCCGCCTCCTTAAGAACTGGCGCCCGGTCTCCCCCCTCAGCACGGACTACAAAATCTTCGCCAGGGCAATGTCTGCTCGCCTTGGCGCCGTGCTGGACCACATGATCCACCCCGACCAGTCCTACACGGTCCCGGGCCGGACAATCCACGATAACATCCATCTGGTCCGGGACCTCATCCATCATTCCCAGGAGGGTGGTCTGTCGGTCGCCTTCCTATCTCTCGACCAAGAGAAGGCGTTCGACAGGGTGGATCACGACTATCTGTTCGGAACTCTGCGCGCTTTCGGGTTCGGGACGCATTCCGTTGCCCGGATCCGACTTTTGTATGCCGCCGTGGAGTGTCTGATTAAGGTTAACGGGTCCTTGACGGCGCCCCTTCGCTTTGGGAGAGGGGTGCGCCAGGGATGCCCCATGTCTGGCCAGTTATATGCCATCTGCGTGGAGCCTTTCCTGCGCCTCCTGCGGACGAGGTTGACGGGACTGGCTCTGCAAGGGCCGGGCGTGGAGGTCGTCCTCTCGGCTTACGCCGATGACGTGCTCCTCGCGGTAGCGGATCCCGCTGACCTGCGGAGGATGGGTAAGTGCCAGGAGATTTACTCGGCCGCATCCTCTGCCAGGATCAACTGGGAGAAATGTTCCGGACTCCTGGTGGGTCAGTGGCGGGTGGACTCCCTGCCGGAGGAGCTCAGGCCTTTTGCCTGGAGCACGACCCATCTCCTCTATCTGGGAGTCTACCTTAGCCCCGACGAGTAAGCCTGGCCGGCAAACTGGCAGGAGCTGGAGGCCAAGGTCGCCGCTCGCCTAGGGCGCTGGACAGGACTGCTCCGAGTGCTATCCTACAGGGGTCGAGCGCTAGTCATAAACCAGCTGGTAGCCGCCATGTTGTGGTACCGGCTGGTCACTTTGACCCCTCCCCCTGCGTTTGTCACCAAGATACAGAAAAGCTGGTGGACTTCTTCTGGAACAACAAGAAGCACTGGGTCTCTGCCGCGGTCTTGAGTCTCCCGCTTGGGGAGGGCGGTCAGTCGTTGGTGTGCGTCAGCGCCCAGCTCGCGACTTTCCGTCTTCAGACCCTGCAGAGGTACCTTTACGTCGAGCCCCCTCCTAGGTGGCGTGCTCTGGCGACGTATTTATTCCGCTAGCAGCATGGCCTCAACTATGACACGCAGCTCCTGTTTGTGAGCTTGGGGGGGGCGTCAGGACTGCCTTCCAGGAGCTGCCTGTCTTTTACAAGGAACTCACCAGGGTCTGGAACAAAGTCTCCACCAAGCGCAGCTCTCCACCGGCTGGAGTGGTGGCTGTCCTGCAGGAGCCGCTGCTCGGGAATCTGTACCTCCACGACCGAGGTTTTAGGTGGCGGTCGGACGAGAGGTCTGTGGCTGGTGAGGTGACCAGGGTCAGGGACATGCTCGATGGTGGAGGAGCGGGCTGGATGGCGCCAGACACGCTGGCGCGGCGCCTAAATTCCACCAACGTCCGCCGCGCGGCCGATGCCATCGAGTCGCTAAAAACAGCTCTGGGCCTTGACTCCATTTGGTGCATCAAGGAGGCTCAAGCACGTGGGGAGATCCCGTCCGAACTGACCCCCGTCCGGACGGAATTCCTCATCGGCGCCAAACCCCGGAAACTCCCTTGGGAGCCGGCGCCTCACAACTTGAGTCGCCTCGGGGAAATCCCCTCTGTGCCTTTCAGTTCCGCGCGGGGGGTTTCCTGTACGGGCTGCTCCTGCACACTCTCAACTTTGCCATCCTCGCCTGCCGTCCGGAAACGCCATGGCGTACCATCTTCCCGTCCGGAGGAGGCGGGGGTCCCCGATGGAGGGTACTCTACGCGGGAGTCCTCCCAGTATTTATCGGGGACTTGGTCTGGAGGGTGGTGCATGGAGCAGTCCCGTGCAATAAATTTTTAAGCCGGTTCACGGGCTCCCAGGCCGCCTGCAATTTCTGTGGTCTGGAAGAGTCCATGTTCAATGTTTTTAACCCAATGCACGAGGTTGCAGCCCCTGTTCTATTATTTAAAGGGGCTGCTCCTGAAATTCTGGCTGCACTTCAGTCCCACACTCCTGATCTTTGGGCATCCTGTGCGGAGGGGAGTGGGTAGGTCCGAGGGCCTCCTCGTAGGACTGCGCCTGTGCACAGCCAAGGGTGCCATCAGCCGGTCCAGGCAGCGGGCGGTCGAGGGGGTCGTTCAGCCTGACTGCCTGCCTCTCTTCCACGCGTACATCCGCGCCAGGGTGTCCTTGGAGATGGAGCACGCGGTGTCCACCGGTATGCTCGCGGCCTTCTGCGAGAGGTGGGCACCGAAGGGACTGGAGTGCATCGTCACGCCCGGCAACCAAATTTTAACTTGATTTTATGTTTTAAAGTTTAATTTGTTTTAATTGCCAGTGTTTTTAGTGTCCCCCTCCCCTTTTATAGGGGGCACTTGGAGAAAAAAAATATATGATTTTAGTGCCCAAAAAAAACCACAAAAAAAGGGCCTTGGAAATGTTTGGTGTGCCCCCCAGATCGGGGGGACACGATTTAATGATTTAATGTTTTAATTTTCTCACAAAAAGAGTTCTGTGGACTTGAACTCCAAGGTCCCTTTGTTCCTCTACACTTCTCAGTGTCCTACCATTTAATTTGTATTCCCTTCACTTGTTAGCCCTCCTCAAATGCATTACCTCATACTTATCTGGATTGAATTCCATTTGCCACTGTTCTGCCCGTCTGACCAGCATATTGATATCTTCCTGCAGTCTGCAGCTTTCTTCTTCATTATCAACCACAGCCAATTTTAGTGTCATCTGCAAATTTCTTAATCATACCCCCAACATTTAAGTCCAAATCATTAATACATTCCACAAAAACCAAGGGACCCAACAATGAGCCTGCTGAATCCCACTGGATACAACCTTACAGTCACAAAAACACCCAACAACCATTACCCTTTGCTTCCTGCCTCTGAGCTAATTTTGGATCCAACTTACCACTTTGTCCTGGATCCCATGAGCTTTTACTTTCGTGACCAGTCTGCCATGTGGGACCTTATCAAAAGCTTTGCTTGAATCCATATTCACTACATCACATGCACTGCCCTCATCGACCCTCCTGGTTACCTCCTCGAAAACTTCAATCAAGTTAGTCAGACAAGACCTTCCCTTAACAAATCCATGCTGACTGTCCTTGGTAGATCCATATCTTTCCAAATGAAGATTTATCTGGCCCTCAGGATTTTTTTCTGAAAATATTTCCACCACCGAAGTTCGGCTGACTGGCCTGTAATTACTTGGGCTATCCCTTTCTCCCTTTTTAAACAAAGGTACCACATTAGTAGTCCTCCATATCCATTGACATATCAGTCTGTTGCTTCTCTTCAATGCTATGTAGTGTCTGGCAATTTCTAATTCTAACCCTGAAAGTTGGTTTACTCTTCAGTCGATAAACCTTCGCAAGATGCCCAGTTTTCTTGCAGCAGAAACACTCTGCCATTACATATGGCAATGTGTTGTCCTAGGCACCGATAGCGCGACTTCAATTCACTGTTACCTAGGCCAGTTGCTAAGACCTTGGGGCCCAATTGCCTTTTACTTTTAACCTGCAGGCAATTCACCTCGGTTGTCTGATGACTGGAAATGTTGTGAAATTCTCTGGAGTAATGGTCGGTAATGTCCATCGACATAGCTGTCTGACAATCTAAATCAAAAGTCAACTTAGTGGTTGCCAACAATTTCCTTCTGATTGGTTCATTGTTCAACCCACATACAAAGCGGTCACACAATGCTCGGTCCTGAAAGTTTCCGAAATGAGAGTGAATGGATATAATGTACTCACTGATACCCTAGTCACTTTTCAGCAATTTTCAGCGGCTCGGGCTTATAGTGCTAATCTCTCAAATGCTCTCTGTCGGTTGGCAGAATTATCCTCAACAAAAATTTCAGCTAGGGAATCCAAAAATCCTTTCCTCATAGCCAACATGTGATATTTTTATACAGCTACTAAAGCACACGCCTTACAAGATAACTCCTTAACAGAAACTGTGATCATATGACTTTGACACATGACCTTTTATTGTTATTACATCAGCAGTTGCATTACATCAATAGTCCACTAGGTGGAGCTCTATAACAGTGTCTTGCCTTCTGTTGCCTCGGCAGCGATTTCCAGAGTGTGGGGTCTACGCAACAGAACGCACGGCCAGCTGGGGAAGATTACAGAGATAAGTAGGGGCGAGGCTACGGAGGGATTTGAAAACAAGGATGAGAATTTTGAAATCGAGGTGTTGCCAATGTAGGTCAGCGAGCACAGGGGGTGATGGGTGAGTGGGACTTGGTGCGAGTTAGGACACGAGGCAGCAAAGTATTGGATCACCTCTAGTTTATGTAGGTTAGAATGTGGGAGGCCAGCCAGGACTGCGGTGGAATAATCAAGTGTAGAGGTAACAAAGGCATGGATGAGGGCTTCAGCAATGAATGAGCTGAGGCAAGGGTGGAGACGGGCGATGTTACGGAGGTGGAAATAGGCGGTCTTATTTATGCTGTGGATATGTGGTCAAAAGCTTATTTCAAGGTCAAAAAAAGACACCAAAGTTGCGAACACTCTGGTTCAGCTTTGGACAGAAGCTGGGAGAGGGATGGAGTCAGTGGCTAGCAAACGGAGTTTGTGGCCGGGACTGAAAATAATGGCTTCGGTCTTCCCACTATTCAACTGGAGAAAATTTCTGTTCATCCAGGATGTCGGACAAGCAGTCTGACAATTTAGAGACCGTGGAGGGGTTGAGAGAAGTGGTGGTGAGGTAGAGCTGGGTGTCATCAGCGTACATGTGGAAACTGAAGCTGTGTTTCCGGATGATTTTTCCAAGGGGCAACATGTAGATGAGAAATATGTTGGGTGGAGAAGAATGCTCCAGTGTAGGGATGGAGAAAGTGGTACAGTGCTGAGATGGAGCAGATTCATCAGTGTTGAGATGGAGAAGATGTTGGGATAAAGAAGGAAAGTGCAGTGGTGGGATGGAGCAGGAAGTGTTGGGATGGAGAAGGATGCTGCATTACTGAGCTGGAGAGAGATTCTGCATTGTTGTGGTTGAGGATGAATCTGCATTGCTGGGATGAGAAAGTGATAGAGTGTTGGGAGGGAGAATGAAACTGCAGAATGGAATGAATAAGATGCTTGAGTGTTGGGATGGATTGGAGTGCTGCAGTCCTGGAATGGAACAGGCGGAAGCAGTGTTTGGATGCAGATGTCTGCTGTTGTATTTGAGGAAGATGATGTTGTAACATTGTGATGGAAAGGAAGTTGCATTGCTGAATGGTGAATGATACAGCACAGCAAGTTCTTACATTTATGTTAATTGTCGGCTGGTCAGGGGAGCATTGGAATAGTTACATTTCAAGGTCATCATAGGCAGTCCCTTGGAATCGAGGAAATCTCAAGGTAATAAGTACATGGACGAGGGTTTCAGCAGCAGATGAGCTGAGTCAGGGGCAATGATAGAGGTGGAAATAGGTGGTCTTAGTGATGGCGTGGATAAGTGTTCATAACCTCATCTCGGGCTCAAAATATGACACCAAGTTTGCGAACGATCGGGTTCAGCCTCAGATAGTTGACAGGGAGAGGGCTGGAGTAAGTGTCTAGGGGACAGAATTTGTGGCACGGACCAAAGACAATATTGGGCTCGGAGTTCGGTAGACGCTGCCTGGTCACTACCTTTAGTGCCAGGCAATGTCTGCCCCTCATAATGCGATATTCAGTTGTTTCGCCCCAAGGGAAGAGTGGAGCACTAAGAGAAGCATCCCACACTCCTCTTTTTTGGTGTTCGGATACCAGCAACCAAGCGCCAGAAGACGAAAAACAAAAAATCCTTGTGAAAATTTCAATAAACTTCACCCACACTTCCCCACGACTGCGGTAAATAAATACAAGTTATAAAACTGAAATGTCATCATTCACCGTGTACTCGGATGATATCTGTTGTGTTGATACTCTATTTGTTTGTTGCACGAACTCTCACTAGACAGGCATTAGGACCCAGCAGGAGCTATTCGCACGCTGCTGTAAACATGCTGGTTCATGCAGGTTTTGGGACACCATTTTGGGAGTTGCTATAAAGGACACAGTTAGTTACATTACTCCTGTTTCAGTTTGTCTATTTATTTATGTACACCACAATATCGCCCCGGGATCATCGCTGGGCCGACTGCTTTCCCCCCTCGGTCTCGTCGCCAAGCGCCACTGCAGACATACTCGTAAATTTATCAAACAAGGGGCTACGGGGGCGTTGCTCACTTGGTGATGTCATCGAGTGGGCGGGGCTAGCGAGCGCAGCACAGACTGTCAGCACCGTCGCTAAACCAACAGGAAGTTCACGGCAGACGCTGACAGCGCGGCGCTCGGGTGGGAGGTGTTGAGTGGCCCCTTGGTGCCCCCTCTCTGGTGCTAATGGTGGTGCTATAAACAACTGAATAATGATTTCGGTCTTCCCAATATTTAGTTGGAAGAAATTTCTACTTCTTCAGTACTGAATGCCAGTTAAGCAATCTGACAAATCAAAGACAGTACAGGGGGTGAGAGATGCAGTTGTGAGGTAGAGCTGGGTGTTATCAGGGTACATGTGGAACCTGGTGTTGTGTTGTTGGATGAGGGGCAGTATATAGATGGGAAATAGGAGTGGGCCAAGGATAGATCAGTTGCTGTGGTGTTTGAATGTAGAATTATATTGCAGTGTTTGTATGGGGAAAGATACTGCAAAGTTGAGATTGAGAAGGAGGCTTCAATTTTTAGGCTGGTGAATAATTCTACAGTGTTGGGATGGAGAAGGAAGCTGCTGTGTTATGATGGAGTGTGATGCTACTGAAACTCTCATCCATGCTTTTGTTACCTCCAGACTTGATGATCCCAATGCACCCCTGGCTGGGCTCCCACGTTCTACCTTCTGTAAACTTGAGGTCATCCAAAACTTGTGTCCGAACTCGCACCAAGTCCCGCTCATCCATCACCCCATGTGCTCGCCGACCTACACTGGCTCCCAGTCAAGCAACGCCTCACTTTTAAAATTCCCATCCTTATTTTCAAAGCCTCCATGGCCTCGCCCCTCCCTATCTCTATAATCTCCTCCAGCCCCACAAACCCACCCCCGAGATATCTGCACTTCTCTAATTCTGGCCTCTTGGGCATCCCTGATTTCAATCGTTCAACCATCGGTGGCCGTGCCTTCTGTTGCCGAGGCCCCAAGCTCCGGAACTCCCTGCCTAAACCTCTCCACCTCTCTACCTCTCTTTCTTCTCCTTTAAGATGTTCCTTAAAACCTACCTCTTTGATGAGGCCTTTGGTTATCTGCCCTAATATCTCCTTATATGGCTTGGTGTCAAATATTGTTTTATAATTCTCCTGTGAAGTGCCTTGGGATGCTTCACTATGTTAAATGCGTTGTATAAATATAAGTTGCTGCTGCTGCGTTGGGATGGAGTAGGATGCTGCTGCCTTGGAACTGAGAAGGAATCTGCAGTATTGGGATGGAAAAGGATACTTATGTGTTGGAAAAGAAGCAGTATAGCTGACTTGATGAGGGTGATTATTGCTTTCTGGGGAAGGAAAAACAATGACCTGAAGAAGGTGTGGGCATAGTAACAGGCATGCCAGGTAATGAAGATGTCGCAATTACTGCAGTGCATTCAGATGAGTGACGACACAAACTGCTGACCATTTCAATTTTGTTTCCACAGAAATTTTTAGCGACTTTGAAACCAGCTCCTTACTGGGGTCCATTGCTGCTCCAAGACAGGGGGGAAAGATACAAAAACCAAGTGGAATCTGTTCTACGTGCTTCCAGTTTGCACATTTCATCTTTTCTTTTATCCAGGCTCGAAAGGTATTGAGGATTTAGGGATTATGGAGTATAGCTGTTTGCGATTTTCAGGTACAAGTGGGCCGAGTAATCCCAAAGCACCCACCTTTTCTGTTGTACCAGGCAATGAGTGGCCCAACCAGGGGTCCTTGACGGACGCTCGAGGAAAGGCCCGGAATTTTATTTTTCTTTGGCGGGATGGTGGGGGGAGGGGGGGCAGGAGGAAGAGAATTTTTGTGGGGCCGGGATGAACAGGAATACTCTCCCTGGCTCCATAAAACAAACTGCTGACTGCTGTCGGTGCCAGTCGATTGTCTCGGCCTCCCACAACTGGCGAGGGGCAACGGGGATGTCCTGTCTAGTGCCTGCCACTCAAAGGAAGCTCGCGCCCCAAAACAGTTCAGACCTCCTGACACCGACGTGTTTGCTCCGCTGACTTGGTGTCTATTTCGGGCACAAGTTGATTTCCACCAGCCCCACCGCCTACCCAGGACCCTTTTTTCTTCCAGTGATGTAACCTTTTTTTCTCCTCGAGTTACTCCAGACCACCCCAGGGATACTATCATAAGTTACGTCAACTAGTCTGGCTATTTCTTGTTGATTGTTCATTCGCCTCTTTAGATTTGCAATTGATGGCCTGTGATTATTGTTTTTTTGTTGACTCCTGTATTTGCTACTGATGTATTTATACAACATTCTTATAAATAAATGGTTTTAAATAAACAAGAATACGGTCCACGGCAAACAATGAGTTGGGAATGGCTGCTGTTTTATTGTCTAGCTGCGTACTATGAGAACCAAACTGAAGCAGGCACTTTGAAATAACACGGAATCAGAAATAATATAAAGGGTCTGGCTGTCCAGGGCCAAGGCAGAGGTGCTGCTGTTGGAATATTCGTGAAGATAAATGGGTTCAAGTCGGGCCCTTGCAGTATGCGTCACTGATCAATAAGGAAATGATTCTCTCGGACATTTTAACAAAGGCATGAACCCAAAGGCAGAAAAATGTCGAAGGAAATTCATGGCCTTAACGTGTGTGTTACTGATTCAGTGCTGAGTGATTGCAACACCAAAGTCGGTGATACCTCCCGTAATAATAACAAAAAACATTACTGCTGTTTTGGGAGGTGTTGGAAGGGGATTATTGAAAGAAACAGGACCAAACGTTAGTTTTTAAGTTTAATGCGGGAAAGCTACCAACACTTAGCATCAACAGCTCTCTGTATAGTAATCATTGTGTGAATATTGAGTAGGACCAAATGGAAGGAATATGTTCAAACTCTGCCACCATCTTAACCCGAATTTGCTATTTTCTAGTTTAGCTTTTTTTTACAATAACTTTTCTTAAAAGATAACTGGAAGCTGCTCAAAGTGTGACATCGAATCCTCCCTAGGGCCACGGGCTCATGGTGACTAAATAAGTCAAGTCCCATCCTACTTTCCAGGGCATCCTGAGATTTTACCAGTGTTTAGGAAAAAAGCTTTCATGATTACACTTATTTAGAATTGCGCCCGTTTGATTATAGTGGCTGAATTAATCATAAGAACATAAGAACATAAGAATTAGGAACAGGAGTAGGCCATCTAGCCCCTCGAGCCTGCTCCGCCATTCAATAAGATCATGGCTGATCTGGCCGTGGACTCAGCTCCACTTACCCGCCCGCTCCCCATAACCCTTAATTCCATTATTGGTTAAAAATCTATTGATCTGTGATTTGAATACATTCAATGAGCTAGCCTCAACTGCTTCCTTGGGCAGAGAATTCCACAGATTCACAACCCTCTGGGAGAAGAAATTCCTTCTCAACTCGGTTTTAAATTAGCTCCCCCGTATTTTGAGGCTGTGCCCCCTAGTTCTAGTCTCCCTGACCAGTGTAAATAACCTCTCTGCCTCTATCTTGTCTATCCCTTTCATTATTTTAAATGTTTCTATAAGATCACCCCTCATCCTTCTGAACTCCAACGAGTAAAGACCCAGTCTACTCAATCTATCATCACAAGGTAACCCCCTCATCTCCGGAATCAGCCTAGTGAATCGTCTCTGTACCCCTCCAAGGCTAGTATATCCTTCCTGAAGTAAGGTGACCAAAACTGCACGCAGTACTCCAGGTGCGGCCTCACCAATACCCTGTACAGTTGCAGCAGGACCTCCCTGCTTTTGTACTCCATCCCTCTCGCAATGAAGGCCAACATTCCATTCACCTTCCTGATTACCTGCTGCACCTGCAAACTAACCTTTTGGGATTCATGCACAAGGACCCCCAGGTCCCTCTGCACCGCAGCATGTTGTAATTTCTCCACATTCAAATAATATTCCCTTTTACTGTTTTTTTTTCCCAAGGTGGATTACCTCACATTTTCCGACATTGTATTCCATCTGCCAAACCTTAGCCCATTCGCTTAACCTATCTAAATCTCTTTGCAGCCTCTCTGTGTCCTCTACACAACCCGCTTTCCCACTAATCTTTGTGTCATCTGCAAATTTTGTTACACCACACTCTGTCCCCCCTTCCAGGTCATCTATGTATATTGTAAACAGTTGTGGTCCCAGCATAGATTTCCACCTCGAAAAGGACCCATTTATCCCGACTCTCTGCTTTCTGTTAGTTAGCCAATTCTCTATACATGCTAATACATTTCCTCTGACTCCGCGTACCTTTATCTTCTGCAGTAACCTTTTGTGTGGCACCTTATTGAATACCTTTCGGAAATCTAAATACACCATATCCATCGGTACACCTCTATCCACCATGCTCGTTATATCCTCAAGGAATTCCAGTAAATTAGTTAAACATGATTTCCCCTTCATGAATCCATGTTGCGTCTGCTTGATTGCACTATTCCTATCTCGATGTCCCGCTATTTCTTCCTTAATGATAGCTTCATGCATTTTCCCCACTACAGATGTTAAACTAACCGGCCTATAGTTACCTGCCTTTTGTCTGCCCCCTTTTTTAAACAGAGGCGTTACATTAGCTGCTTTCCAATCCGATGGTACCTTCCCAGAGTCCAGAGTCCAATCTTACTTTTATCCCCCAGGATTCCAATTTTACCAATGCTTCATAGAATGATGTGTGGCACAGCTTTGAAGCTGCCTTGATGCCTTAAATTCAGTATTGGGAGGGTGTGTACATTGTTCTTGCAGTTATGAGGCTAACAGTCACAGCTGGAATTATTTGGTCGACAGATGTTTTAGCCCTGTTGTGATGCTAATTATATGGTAACTATACAGTCATTCATGACTATTATATCCCACTTTTTCACTATTTCCTTCCAATGGTAAGTGAAGCTATTAAATTCCTAGTTTGGGAGAGCCCTTTACCTGGTGGCTGTATGTTGCAGTTGTTGCCTGCTGATTGATTAACAACAATTGTATTTATATAGCACGTTTAATATAGTAAAACGTCTCAAGGCCCTTCACGAAGGGTTAAAAACAAAATCTGAGACAGAGCCACATAACGTGGATCAAGAACTGGTTGGCAGACAGGAAGCAGAGAGTCGGGATAAACGGGTCCTTTTCAGAATGGCATACAGTGACCAGTCGAGTGCCGCAGGGCTCAGTGCTGGGACCCCAGCTCTTTACAATATACATCAATGATTTAGATGAAGGAATTGAGTGTAATATCTCCAAGTTTGCAGATGACACTAAACTGGGTGGCGGTGTGAGTTGTGAGAGGGACGCGAAGAGGCTGCAGGGTGACTTGGAGAGGTTAGTTGAGTGGGCAAATGCATGGCAGATGCAGTATAATGTGGATAAAGGTGAGGTTATCCACTTTGGGGGCAAAAGCGCGAAGACAGAATATTATCTGAATGGCGGCAGATTAGGAAAAGGGGAAACATAGAAACATAGAAAATAGGTGCAGGAGTAGCCCATTCGGCCCTTCGAATCTGCACCGCCATTCAATGAGTTCATGGCTGAACATGCAACTTCAGTACCCCATTCCTGCTTTCTCGCCATACCCCTTGATCCCCCTAGTAGTAAGGACTACATCTAATTCCTTTTTGAATATAATTAGTGAAATGGCCTCAACAACTTTCTGTGGTAGAGAATTCTGCAGGTTCGCCATACTCTGGGTGAAGACGTTTCTCCTCATCTCGGTCCTAAATGGCTTACCCCTTATCGTTAGACTGTGACCCCTGGTTCTGCACTTCCCCAAAATCGGGAACGTTCTTCCTGCATCTAACCTGTCTACACCCATCAGAATTTTAAACGTTTCTATGAGATCCCCTCTCATTCTTCTGAACTCCAGTGAATACAAGCCCAGTTGATCCAGTCTTTCTTGATATCTCAGTCCCGCCATCCCGGGAATCAATCTGGTGAACCTTCGCTGCATTTCCTCAATAGCAAGAATGTCCTTCCTCAAGTTAGGAGACCAAAACTGTACACAATACTCTAGGTGTGGCCTCACCAAGGCCCTGTACAACTGTAGTAACACCTCCCTGCCCCTGTACTCAAATCCCTTCGCTATGAAGGCCAACATGCCATTTGCTTTCTTAACCACCTGCTGTACTTGCATACCAACCTTCAATGACTGATGTACCATGACACACAGGTCTCGTTGCACCTCCCCTTTTCCTAATCTGTCACCATTCAGATAATAGTCTGTCTCTCTGTTTTTACCACCAAAGTGGATAACCTCACATTTATCCACATTATACTTCATCTGCCATGCATTTGCCCACTCACCTAACCTATCCAAGCCACTCTGCAGCCTCATAGCATCCTCCTCGCAGCTCACACTGCCACCCAACTTAGTGTCATCTGCAAATTTGGAGATACTGCATTTAATCCCCTCGTCTAAATCATTAATGTACAAGAAAACAGCTGGGGCCCCAGCACAGAACCTTGCGGTACCCCACTAGTCACTGCCTGGCGTTCTGAAAAGTACCCATTTACTCCTACTCTTTGCTTCCTGTCTGCCAACCAGTTCTCAATCCACGACAGCACACTACCCCCAATCCCATGTGCTTTAACTTTGCACATTAATCTCTTGTGTGGGACCTGGTCGAAAGCCTTCTGAAAGTCCAAATACACCACATCAACTGGTTCTCCCTTGTCCACTCTACTGGAAACATCCTCAAAAAATTCCAGAAGATTTGTCAAACATGATTTCCCTTTCACAAATCCATGCTGACTTGGACCTATCATGTCACCTCTTTCCAAATGCACTGCTATGACATCCTTAATAAATTGATTCCATCATTTTACCCACTACCGATGTCAAGCTGACCGGTCGATAATTCCGTTTTCTCTCTCCCTCCTTTTTTTAAAAAGTGGGGTTACATTGGCTACCCTCCACTCCATAGGAACTGATCCAGAGTCTATGTTGGAAAATGATTGTCAATGCATCCGCTATTTCCAAGGCCACCTCCTTAAGTACTCTGGGATGCAGTCCATCAGGCCCTGGGGATTTATCGGCCTTCAATCCCATCAATTTCCCCAACACAATTTCCCGACTAATAAGGATTTCCCTCAGTTCCTCCTTCTTACTAGACCCTCTGACCCCTTTTATATCCGGAAGGTTGTTTGTGTCCTCCTTAGTGAATACTGAACCAAAGTACTTGTTTAATTGGTCTGTCATTCTTTGTTCCCCGTTATGACTTCTCCTGATTCTGACTGCAGGCAACCTACGTTTGTCTTTACTAACCTTTTTCTCTTTACATATCTATAGAAGCTTTTGCAGTCCATTTTAACGTTCCCTGCAAGCTTCCTCTCGTAATCTATTTTCCCTGCTCTAATCAAACCCTTTGTCCTCCTCTGCTAAGTTCTAAATTTCTCCCAGTCCCTAGGTTTGCTGCTATTTCTGGCCAATTTGTATTCCACTTCCTTGGCTTTAATACTATCCCTGATTTCCCTTGATAGCCACGGTTGAGCCACCTTCCCTTTTTTATTTTTATGTCAGACAGGAATGTCCAATTGTTGTAGTTCATCCATGCAGTCTCTAAATGTCTGCCATTGCCCATCCACAGTCAACCCCTTAAGTATCATTCGCCAATCTATCCTAGCCAATTCACGCCTCATACCTTCAAAGTTACCCTTCTTTAAGTTCTGGACCATGGTCTCTGAATTAACTGTTTCATTCTCCATCCTAATGCAGAGTTCCACCATATTATGGTCACTCTTCCCCAAGGGGCCTCGCACAATGAGATTGCTAATTAATGCTCTCTCATTGCACAACACCTAGTCTAAGATGGCCTCCCCACTAGTTGGTTCCTCGACATATTGGTCTAGAAATCCATCCCTTATGCACTCCAGGAAATCCTCCTCCACCGTATTGCTTCCAGTTTGGTTGGACCAATCTATATGCATATTAAAGTCACCCATGATAAATGCTGCACCTTTATTGCATGCACTCCTAATTTCCTGTTTGATGCCCTCCCCAACATCACTATTGCTGTTTGGAGGTCTGTACACAACTCCCACTAATGTTTTTTGCCCTTTGGTGTTCTGTAGCTCTACCCATATAGATTCCACATCATCCAAGCTAATATCCTTCCTAACTATTGCATTAATCTCCTCTTTAACCAGCAATGCTACCCCACCTCCTTTTCCTTTTATTCCATCCTTCCTGAATGTTGAATACCCTTGGATGTTGAGTTCCCAGCCCTGATCATCCTGGAGCCACGTCTCTGTAATCCCAATCACATCATATCTGTTAACACCTATTTGCACAGTTAATTCATCCACCTTTTTACGGATACTCCTTGCATTAAGACACAGAGCCTTCAGGCTTGTTTTTTTAACACCCTTTGTCCTTTTAGAATTATGATGTAGTTTGGCCCTTTTTGTTTTTTGCCTTTGTTTACTCGGCCTTCCACTATTGCTTTTTACCTTTCTACCATCTGTTTCTGACTCCATATTACTTTGCGCTGTGCAACGAGACCTGGGTGTCATTGAAAGTTGGCATGCAGGTACAACAGGCGGTGAAGAAGGCAAATGGTATGTTGGCCTCCATAGCTAGGGGATTTGAGTATAGAAGCAGGGAGGTCTTACTGCAGTTTTACCGGGCCTTGTGAGGCCTCACCTTGAATATTGTGTTCAGTTTTGGTCTCCTAATCTGAGGAAGGACGTTCTTGCTATTGAGCGAGTGCAGCGAAGGTTCATCAGACTGATTCCCGGATGGCTGGACTGACATATGAGGAGAGAATGGACCAACTGGGCCTTTATACATTGGAGTTTAGAAGGATGAGAGGGGATCTCATAGAAACATATACGATTCTGACGGGACGGGACAGGTTAGCTGCGGGTAGAATATTCCCGATGTTGGGGAAATCCAGAACCAGGGCACACAGTCTTAGATTAAGGGGTAGGTCATTTAGGACCGAGATGAGGAGAAACTTCTTCACTCAGAGAGTTGTTAACCTGTGGAATTCCCTGCCGCAGAGAGTTGTTGATGCCAGTTCATTGGATATATTCAAGAGGAGTTAGATATGGCCCTTACGGCTAAAGGGATCAAGGGGTATGGAGAGAAAGCAGGAAAGGGGTACAGAGGGAATGATCAGCCATGATCTTATTGAGTGGTGGTGCAGGCTCGAAGGGCCGAATGGCCAACTCCTGCACCTCCTCCTGTTTCTATAAGGAGCTGTTAGGGCAGATGATCAAGATCTTGGTCAGAGGTCGGTTTTAAGGAGCATCGTTAAAGGAGGAAAGGGAGGTAGAGAGGCGGAGAGGTTTGGGAGGGAGTTCCAGAACTTGGGGCCCAGGCAGCTGAAGGCACAGCCACCGATGATTGAATTATTAAAATCGGGGATGCACAAGAGGCCAGAATTGGAGGAGCGCAGATATCTCGAAGATTTGTGGGACTAGAGGAGATTCATCATCATCATCATAGACAGTCCCTTGAAATCGAGGAAGACTTGTTTCCACTCCAAAAAAGTTCTCAGTTGACTATACAGTCTAATACGGGAATTACAGTCTCTGTCATAGGTGGAACGGACAGTGGTTGAAGGAAAGTGTGGGTGGGACAGGTTTGCTGCACGCTCCTTCTGTTGCCTGCGCTTGGTTTCTGCATGCTCTCGGTGACGAGACTCGAGTTGCTCAGCGCCCTCCCGGATGCTCTTCCTCCACTTAGGGCGGTCTTTGGCCAGGGACTCCCAGGTGTCGGTAGGGATGTTGCACTTTATCAAGGAGGCTTTGAGGGTGTCCTTGTAACGTTTCCTCTTCCCACCTGGGGCTTGCTTGCCGTGTAGGAGTTCCGAGTGGATCGCTTGCTTTGGGAGTCTTGTGTCCGGCATGCAGACAATGTGGTCTGCCCAATAGAGGAGATTATGGATAGGGAGGGGCGAGGCTATGGAGGGATTTGAAAACAAGGATGTGATTAAATTTGATTCAAGGTGTTAAATATGAGTTCAGAGCAATCATTCCAAAATCCAGAACTCCATGTTTGAATCCCACCATCAGTTTTTCGCCCTTGCCACAGTACTAAAACGGCTCTCATCGAAGTCACAAATTACATCTTGTGTGACAAAGGCAAACTATTCCTCCTCATCGTTCTCTACCTGTCTGCAGCCTTTGACACGGTTGACCATTCCATCCTCCTCCAACGCCTCCCCACCATTGTCCAGGTGGGTGGGACTGCACTCGCCTGGTTCCATTCTTATCTATCGCATCGTAGTTAGAAAATCACCGGGAACGGCTTCTCTTCCCACTCCCGCATCGATACCTCTGGTGTCCCCCAAGGATCTATTCTTCGCCCGCTTCTATTTCTCATCTACGAGTTGCCCCTTGATGACATCATCCAAAAACACAGCATCATTTTCCACATGCAGACGACACCCAGCTCTACCTCACTATCACTTCGCTCGACCCTTCCACGGTCTCTAAATTATCACACTTTTTGACCGACATCCAGCACTGGATGAGCAGAAATTTTCCCCAATTAAATATTGGGTGACCAAAGCCATTATCTTCAGTCCCTGCCACAAACTCCATTCCCTCTCTACTGACTCCATCCCTTTCCTTAATATCTGTTTGAGGCTGCACCATGCTGTTCTCAACCTAGATGTCATACTTGACCCGGAAATGAGCTTCCGACCACATATCTGCAGCATAACGAAGACCGCCTATTTCCACCTCCGTAACATCGTCTGTATGCATCTCTGCCTCAGCTCATCTGCTGCTGCAATCCTCATCCATGCCTTTGTTACCTCGAGACGTGACTATTTGAATGCATTCATGGCTGGGCTCCTACGTTCTTCTCTACATAAACTTGAGGTCATCCAAAACTCAGTTGCCCGTGTCCTAACTCGCTCGTAGTCCTGCTCACCCATCACTCCTGTGCTCACTGACCTACATAGGCTCCCGATTAAGCAATGCCTCAATTTTGAAATTCTCATCCATGTTTTCAAATCCCTCCATGGTCTCTCTGCATCTCTGTAATCTGCTGCAGCCCCACAACCCCCAAAGATATCCACGCTCCTTTAATTCTGGCCTCTTAAGCATCCCTGATTATAACTGCTCAACCATCGGTGGCCGTGTCTTCAACTGCCGAGGCCCCAAGCTCTGGGATTCCCTCTCTAAACCTCTCTGCCTCTCTACCTCGCGGTCCTCCTTTAAGATGCTCCTTAAACCTACCTCTTGCACAAAGCTTTTGCTCACCTGTCCTGATTTCTCCTTATGAGGCTCATTGCCAAATTTTCTTTATAATGCTCCTGTGAAGCACCTTAGGATGTTTTGCTACTTTAAAAGGCACTATATAAATATAAGTTGGTGTACAGAAGAACATAAAAACCTAAGAACATAAGAAATAGGAGGAGTAGGTCATTTTGCCCCCTCGAGCCTGCTCCGCCATACAATAAGATCATGACTGATCCGATCATGGACTCAGCTCCACTTCCCTGCCCGCTCTCCATAACCCTTTATTCCCTTATCGCTCAAAAATCTGTCTATCACCACCTTAAATATATTCAATGCCCCAGCCTCCACAGCTCTCTGGTGCAGACAATTCCACAGATTTACAACTCTCTGAGAAGAAATTTCTCCTCATCTCACTTTTAAATGGGCGATCTCTTATTCTGAGACTATGTCCCCTGTCTTAGTTTCCCCCATGAGTGGAAATCTCCTCTCTGCATCCATCTTGTCGAGCCCCCTCATTATCTAATATGTTTCAATAAGATCACCTCTCATTCTTCTGAATTCCAATGAGTAGAGGCCCAACCTACTGAGCCGATCGACATAAGTCAACCCCTCATCTCCGATTCAACCTAGTGAACCTTCTCTGATCAGCCACCAATGTAAGTATATCCTTCCTTAAATAAGGAGACCAAAACTGCACGCAGTACTCTCGGTGAGGCCTCACCAATATCCTGTACAGTTGCAGCAGGACTTTTCTGCTTTTATACTCTATCCCCCCTTGCAATAAAGGCCAACATTCCATTTGCCTTCCTGATCACTTGCTGTACCTGCATACTAACTTTTGTTTTTCATGCACAAAGACCCCCTGATATGTCCTTACTATGCAGTATAAATGCACACGAGGCCCATGCTTGAGAGGTCAGTTTGTGACCTGTCCTTTATTGCTTAGCACTCAATTGATGGAAGTGGGTGGAGCTTCCCCTTTTATACCTGAAGGTCCAGGTTAGGAGTGTCTCCCACAAGTTCACCACCTAGTGGTCATTGTTCTCACATTGTACAACTTAGATCAGATTTTACATAGGTTACAATGCTGGTTGAATACATGACATCACCTCCCCCCAAAGTCTGATTGGGATCACAGGTTGAGTCTCTCTGGTGGTTTACACTCTCTTGTAGAGCGCCTGAGTTGGGGCTCCGGTTGTTGGGTGCTGGCCTGAGTGTCTGCTGTTTGTGGTGCCTCAGGCCTTTCCGGACTGCCCACAGTGACTGGGCTCTCCTTCAGTTGGTTCCGGTGTTCGGTCACCTGTGGTGGAGTGAACTCGACATCGTGTTCTTCCTCTGCTTATTTTATGGCATGGCTGAACCTCCTTTTTGTTTGATCCACGTGTTTGCGGCAGATTTGTTCATTGGTAAGTTTAACTACCAGAATCCTATTTCCCTCTTTGGCAATCACAGTGCCTGCGAGCCATTTGGGCCCTGCAGTGTAGTTGAGGACAAAAACAGGGTCATTGACATCAATACATCGTGCCTTCGCATTCCTGTCATGGTAGTCACATTGTGACTGACGCCTGCTCTCAACAATTTCTTTCATGGTGGGGTGTATAAATAAGGGATAACCTGGTTTTGAGTGTCCTTTTCATTAGCAGCTCTGTGGGTGGAACCCCTGTGAGCGAGTGTGGTCGGGATCTGTAGGCCAACAGGAAGCGTGATAAGCGGCTTTGTAGGGAACCCCCTTGGATTCTGAGCATCCCCTGTTTGATTATCTGTACTGCTAGTTCTGCCTAGCCGTTTGAGGCCGGCTTGAACGATGCCATTCTGACCAGGTTAATTCCATTGCCTGCCATGAAGTTCTTGAATTCAGTGCTTGTGAAGCACGGGCCATTGTCGCTGACCAAGATGTCCGGTAGACCATGGGCGGCGAACATTGCCCGTAGACTTTCTACCGTGGCAGAGAATGTGCTTGAATTTAAAATGTCACACTCGATCCATTTGGAGTAGGCGTCTACTACAAGCAAAAACATTTTTCCCATGAAAGGACCTGCATAGTCCAAATGAATGCATGACCAAGGCTTGGCGGCCCAGGGCCAGGGGCTAAGGGGGGCTTCCCTGGGCGCCATGCCCAGCTGGGCACACGTGTTGCACCTGCGAACACAAAGTTCCAGATCTGCGGCTATCCCTGGCCATCAAATGTGTGACCTGGCAATTGCCTTCATCATGACAATGTCTGGGTGCTCATTGTAGAGTTCTCTGATGAACACCTCTCTGCCCATCTGGGGCATGACTACACGGTTTCCCCACAGTAGGTAATCGGTCTGAATCGAGAGTTCATTCCTGGGCCTGTGAAATGGTTTAAATTCCTAAGGGCATGCCCTGTACATGGCTGCCCAGTCCCCATTCAGGACACATTTCTTGACTGTAGACAATAGCGGGTCTCTATTTGTCCAGACTTTAATCTGACGGGCTGTCACGGGTGAACCTTCGCTTACGAAAGCTTCAACAGCCATGACAATCTCAGCAGCATGCTTGGTAGCCCCCTCAGTGGTGGCAAGTGGGAGCCTGCTGAGTGCATCGGCGCAGTTTTCAGTGCCCGGTATGTGCCAAATTGTATAGTCATAGGCGGCTAACGTGAGTGCCCATCTCTATGCGGGCCAATGCGTTTGTATTTATGGCCTTGTTGTCGGCCAAAAGGGATGTTAGGGGTTTGTGATCTGTCTCCAGCTCAAATTTACTGCCAAACAGGTACTGGAGCATTTTCTTTACCGCATATACACATGCGAGCGCCTCCTTTTCTACCATTAACATGCTGCAACACACACCCGACACCATAGGATGACGCATCGCACGTTAACACAAGTTTCTTACATGGGTCATATACCGTTAACAGATTGTTGGAACATAACAAATTGCGTGCTCTATTAAAAGCCCTTTCCTGGCTGTCCCCCCAGACCCATTCATGACCTTTGCGTAGGAGCACATGTAGCGGCTCTAGCAGCGTGCTCAATTTGGGAAGAAAGTTACCAAAATAGTTCAGGAGCCCCAGGAACGAACGCAACTCCGTCATGTTATGGGGTCTGGCTGCTCTCTGGATCGCTTGTGTCTTGGACGCAGTAGGGCTGATCCCGTCTGCTGCTACCCTCATCCCCAGGAATTCTACCTCTGGTGCTTGGAAAACTTACTTCGCTTTTTTCAGTCGCAGCCCTACCCGGTCCAGTCTGCGTAGCACCTCCTCCAGGTTGCGGAGATGTTCTTCAGTATCGTGACCCGTGATGAGGATGTCGTCCTGAAAAACCACCATCCCTGGAATCGACTTGGAGGCTTTCCATATTTCGTTGGAAGATCGCGGCGGCCGAGCGAATCCCGAACGGACATCTGTTGTACTCAAACAACCCCTTGTGTGTCGTGATGGTGGTCAGCTTCTTCTACTCACTCGCCAGCTCCTGGGTCATGTAAGCTGAGGTCAGATCTAATTTTAAACAAAGTTTGCCACCGGATAGCGTCGCAAAGAAGTCCTCCGCTCTCGGTAGCGGGTACTGGTCTTGGAGTGACACCCGATTGATGGCGTCCTTGTAATCACCACATATCCTAACTGACCCACCCACCTTGAGCACTGGCACAATCGGGCTCGCCCAGTCACTGAATTCGACTGGCGAGATGATGCTTTCCCTCAGCAGGCGGTCCAATTCGCCTTCTATCTTTTCCTGCATCACGTACGGCACTGCTCTGGCCTTGTGGTGTACTGGCCTGGCGTCCGGGTTTATGTGAATCACTACCTTGGCCCCCATGAAAGTGCCAATGCCGGGTTGAAATAATGAGTTAAATTTGTCCAGGATCTGTGAGCATGATACTCGCTCCACAGAGGAAATTGCATTGACATCACCCCATTTCCAGTTCATGACAGCAAGCCAACTCCTCCCCAATAGTGTGGGACTATCCCCCGGGACATTCCAGAGTGGCAATCTGTTCTCCAAATCTTTGCGGGTCACGACTACCGTGGTGCTGCCTAGCACCGGAATGATCTGCTTTGTATAAGTCCGTAGCGGTGCGTCAATCGGCGATAATTTTTGCCTCCTGGCCTTGGACGGCCACAACTTTTCGAACTGTTTGATACCCATCAGGGCCTGGCTGGCCCCTGTGTCTAGCTCCATTGATACTGGGATGTCGTTGAGGAGCACTTTCATCATTATCGGTGATGTCCTGGTGTATGAACCGTATACGTGCTCCACATGAACTCGCTTGAACTTTAGCTTCCAGCGATTTCCCCCAGCATTCATTTCTGCAGGTATTTTGCTCATCTCTGCCAACTCCGGCTGAGTGTGTGCCTCCACACCTCCAACATGAGTTGTTGTTGGAAACAAAATGTCCCTTGCCAGTCAATCGTCCCTGACTGCCCCGTGACTGTCCTTGAGTGTGCCATTAACAGGTATTGATGGCCCCATTACTGGCCGCATTGTCCCTTGCAATGGCGTGAATCGCTGTTCAGCTTGCCATTGTCTCTGTCGAACTCCCCCTCTTGGTTTGACTACATGTTGGGGCATGCCCGATTGCCTTTGTCTGCCTGGTGAACTGTGTGCTGCTTTAACAATGTTGAATCTCTGTCCCAACCATTCCTTAACACTGTACCTCTCGTCTGTTCTGCTAGTGGCCATGCTTGCGTGGTTTAAATCCTAGTTTCTTGTCGCCATGGATACGTCCTTACTATACAGTATAAATGCACATGAGGCCTATGCTTGAGAGAAGGTCAGGCTGTGACCTGTCCTTTATTCCTTCGCACTCAAGTAATGGAAGTGGGTGGAGCTTCCCCTTTTATACCTGAAGGTCCAGGTTAGGAGTGTCTCCCACAAGTTCACCACCTAGTGGTCATTGGTCACTAGTGTGCAACTTAGGTCAGATTATACATGGGTTACAATGCTGGTGGAATACATGACAACCCCCAGGTCCCTCTGTACTGCAGCATTTTGCACTTTTTCTCCATTTAGTTTATAATTTACTGTTGCTGTTGTTGTTGAAATGACAGCTCTTAATAAACATGGACTATGTGCACTAGCAAAAAGCTCTGATTGTCTCGGATAGGCTTACATGTTCAGATGACCTGATTGCTGATTGGTCCCCTTAGGGGATCAGTTTCTCTGGAAAGAGTAATTAGAACCACTCAGCCTAAGTTCCGAGTGACTTTGCAACGTGTGAGTCGAGCCATTCTGATTTCAAACTCCAGACAGGATAGAGCTCCCCCATCCCAACACAAGTTCCTTACCCCCACCCAGCCCAAGTTCCTTACCCCCACCCCAGCTCAAGTTGCTGACCTTAATCCCCTGCCCCGCTACAGATGGGGCATTGTGTGTGGGTTCAGATTGTTGACAGGTTTATTGGGTATGAAGTGACATGACAGTGTCGTGACTTCTGGATTTCATCCACTCCAATGATGTCCCTTGTAACACAGGTACTGAACTTTCCAAAAAATTGGGTGGAAAGGGTGTTGGAAGAATGTGATCTGTCTTCCCTGTGTTCCTCCTTGCCCCTCTGATCCCTTCTCTGGCTTCTCCTCTCTCTCCCCCAGTCTCTCTCTTTGCTTCCCGCTCTCTCTCTCTCTCCCCATCCCTCTCTCCCTCTCTCCCTCCAATTCTCTCTCCCCCATCACCCCGCCCCGGTCTCTCTCTCCTACCTCCCAGTCTCTCTCTCTCTCTCTCTCCCCCCCGCCCCCAAGTCTCACTCCCTCCACTTCGCCGTTTCTCCCTCCCTCCTCTATCTTTCTCCCCCTCCAGTCTCTCCCTCCCTTCCCAAGTCTCTCGGTCTCTCTCTCCTTCCCCACTCTAGCTCTCTCTCCCCTCATCCCCAGTCTTTCTCTCCCCCCTCCAGTCTCCCTCTCTCACTTCCCCAGCTCTCCCCTCTGAGGTCTCTGTCTCTCTCTCTCCCCCACCACCAGTCTCTCTCTCTCCGTCGCCCCAGTCTCTCTCTCTTTTCCCCTTTTCCCAGTCTCTCTCTCTCCTCTTCCCCAGTCTCTCTCTCTCTCTCTCCATCCCCCCAGTCTCCCTCACCCCCCAGTCTCGCTCTCTCTCCCTCCCCAGTTTCTCTCTCCTCCCCAGTCTCTCACTCTCTCTCGCTCTCTTCCCAATCTCTCTTTCTCTCTCTCCTTCCCATTCCAGTCTCTCTCTCTCTCTCTTTCCCTCCCCAGTCTCTATCTCTCTCTCTCTCCCTCCCCAGTCTCTATATCTCTCTCCGCCCCACCCCCAGTCTCTATCTCTTTCCCTCCCCAGTCTCTCTCTCCCTCTCCCTTCCCAGTCTCTCTCTGCCCCAGCCCCCAGTCTCTCTCTCTCCCCTCCCCAGTCTCCCTCTCCCCCAGTCTCTCTCTCGCTCCCCTCCCCAGTCTCCCTCTCCCTCAGTCTATCTCCCTCTCCCCCAATCTCTCTCTCTCTCTCCCCTCCCCAGTCTATCTCCCTTCCTCCCAGTCTCTCTCTCTCCCCACTCTCTCTCTCCGCAGTCTCTCTCACTTCCCCTCCCCCAGTCTCTCTCTCTCCCTCCCCAGTCTCTCTCTCTCTCTCTCTCTCCCCCCAGTCTCTCTCTCTCTCTCTCCCCCCAGTCTCTCTCTCTCCCTCCCCCCAGTCTCTCTCCCTCCCCCCAGTCTCTCTCTCTCCCTCCCCCCAGTCTCTCTCTCTCCCTACCCCCAGTCTCTCTCTCCCCCTCCCCCCAGTCTCTCTCTCTCTCTCCCCCCCCTTTCCCAGTCTCTCTCTCTCCTCTTCCCCAGTCTCTCTCTCTCTCTCTCTCTCTCTCCATCCCCACAGTCTCCCTCACCCCCCAGTCTCTCTCTCTCCCTCCCCAGTTTCTCTCTCCTCCCCAGTCTCTCTATCTCTCTCGCTCTCTCCCCAGTCTCTCTCTCTCTCCTCCCCCCTCCAGTCTCTCTCGCTCGCTCCCTCCCCAGTCTCTCACTCCCTCCCCAGTCTCTCACTCTCGCTCCCTCTCCAGTCTCTCACTCTCTCTCGCTCTCTTCCCAATCTCTCTCTCTTTCTCTCTCTCCTTCCCATTCCAGTCTCTCTCTCTCTCTCTTTCCCTCCCCAGTCTCTATCTCTCTCTCCCCCTCCCCCCAGTCTCTCTCTCTCTCTCCCCCCCCTTTCCCAGTCTCTCTCTCTCCTCTTCCCCAGTCTCTCTCTCTCTCTCTCTCTCTCTCCATCCCCACAGTCTCCCTCACCCCCCAGTCTCTCTCTCTCCCTCCCCAGTTTCTCTCTCCTCCCCAGTCTCTCTATCTCTCTCGCTCTCTCCCCAGTCTCTCTCTCTCTCCTCCCCCCTCCAGTCTCTCTCGCTCGCTCCCTCCCCAGTCTCTCACTCCCTCCCCAGTCTCTCACTCTCGCTCCCTCTCCAGTCTCTCACTCTCTCTCGCTCTCTTCCCAATCTCTCTCTCTTTCTCTCTCTCCTTCCCATTCCAGTCTCTCTCTCTCTCTCTTTCCCTCCCCAGTCTCTATCTCTCTCTCTCTCTCCCCCGGCCTCTCTCTCTCTCCCTCCCCAGTCTCTATATCTCTCTCCGCCCCACCCCCAGTCTCTATCTCTTTCCCTCCCCAGTCTCTCTCTTTCTCCCTTCCCAGTCTCTCTCTCTCTCTCTGCCCCAGCCCCCAGTCTCTCTCTCTCTCTCCCCTCCCCAGTCTCCCTCTCCCCCAGTCTCTCTCTCTCTCCCCTCCCCAGTCTCCCTCGCCCTCAGTCTATCTCCCTCTCCCCCAATCTCTCTCTCTCTCTCCCCTCCCCAGTCTATCTCCCTTCCTCCCAGTCTCTCTGTCTCTCTCTCTCTTCCCACTCTCTCTCTCCGCAGTCTCTCTCACTTCCCCTCCCTCAGTCTCTCTCTCTCTCCCTCCCTCCCCAGACTCTCTCTCTCTCTCCCTCCACAGTCTCTCTCTCTCTCCCCCCAGTCTCTCTCTCTCTCTCTCTCTCCCCCCCCCAGACTCTCTCTCTCTCTCTCTCTCTCTCCCCAGTCTCCCTCTCCCCCCTCCCCAGTCTCCCTCTCCCCCCTCCCCAGTCTCTCTCCCTCTCCCCCAGTCTCTCTCCCTCTCCCCCAGTCTCTCTCTCTCCCCTCCCCAGTCTCTCTCTCTCTCCCCAGTCTCTCTCTCTCTCTCTCTCTCTCTCTCTCCCCAGTTTCTTTCTCTCCCACTGCCTCCGATGTTTTCTCTCCCATAGAAGGCCACGAAAATGTTCCAAATGATCCAAAAGCTAGAAGCAACTCCAGCTCCACACTGCTCGTGATTTGGCCCCACTTCCAACTTCCTCGTACATCGCACTGTGCAACCGAATCGAGGGCCCATGCTCAAAAAGTGGGCGGAGTCAAATGCGCGCATGCGCAGATGGACACACAAATAACTAGTGCAAATAATCCCTCTGTTAAAACATCCCACCCACTGTAAGCAGTGATTGTATGGTAACCCTGCCACAGTCATATTATTGCAGCGGCTGCATTTTCCGTCACTGCCACTGTGATCTCTGGCCCATTACTCAGATTGTCTCCTCATCAGGTTAAAGTTCCAGACAGAAATAGCTTCATTTCCCTCTTGCTTCAACACCACGTCTTCATTCTGTTGTGTTCATACTCTATTTGTTTGTTACAGGAACTCTCACTAGACAGGCATTAGAACCCTGCAGAGGCTATTCACGCCTGCTGTCAACATGCTGGTTTTGGTTGCCATTTTGAGAGTTGCTATAAAGGACACAGTTAGTTACACTACTCCTGTTTCAGTTAGTCTGTTTATTCACGTACACAACATAATTTGGCGACGAGGATGAATCACATTAACCTCCCTACCCCTCTGTCTTTGCCCTCCACACCCGGGAACCCTCCAAACCCGTGACCGAGATGGATGAAAAGTTTTTCTACATACATCATGGCGAGTGGGTTAGACGGCGACAACATAACACCAGCTCGCAATCGTGCAATACTTATCCACTGCCTCGGCACCGAAGGCCAATGTATTTTTGATAAATCAAAGATACAGAGTCCTATGACAAAGTGGTAAGCACCCTCGAGAAATATTTTGGGCCAAAGAAAAGTATCACGATGGAGAGATACAAATTTCGTAAAAGGGGGCAAGGGAATGGTGAACCAATCAAACAGCACATCATTTCATTAACTGAACTGGCCGCTACGTGTAACTTTGGAGTAGTCACAGGGGAAATGATCAGGGATTAAATTATTGAGAAAACAACAATCCCACACATTCGGGAATGCTTGCTAATGCAGGATGAAAATTGACATTGGACAAAGCAACTAATTTGGCCATCCAAATCGAATCAGCGCTTTCTGATTCAAAAGCGATCAGATCCCCTGCTCCCTCTGTGCAGTAGACTGCAGCTACAGCCCATGCACAAGGCGTTCATCCAAAGCGGAAATCACAGCAGAGACCCAGGGCCAGTAATAAGCCACCCACTACGGATCGCGGGCCTAACTTCCACTGATTTAACTGTGAGGACAAATCACATTCAGCAACGTGGGAAGAAGTGCTCTGCATGTGGTAAAATGAACCATTTTGCTCGTGTCTGTCGCTCATCGCAGCATATTCGACATGTGGACAACCCCGATAGTAACCGTTAGTGTCATTTCGCATGTCGGTTTGGGCAAATTCAAGGACTGTGAGGTAAACAGAAGGCACGCCAAGCTGCCTCCTCATTGACCTTGGAGCCAAACATAGAAATATAGAAACATAGAAAATAAGTGCAGGAATAGGTCATTCGGCCCTTCGAGCCTGCACCACCATTCAATAAGATCATGGCTGATCATTCCCTCAGTACCACTTTCCAGCTTTCTCTCCATACCCTTGATCCCTTTAGCTGAAAGGGCCATATCTAACACCCTCTTGAATATATCCAATAATCTGGCATCAACAACTCTCTGCGGCAGGGAATTCCACAGGTTACCAACTCTCTGAGTGAAGAAGACAGGAAGCAAAGAGTAGGAGTAAATGGTACTTTTCAGAACGCCAGGCAGTGACTAGTGGGGTACCACAAGGTTCTGTGCTGGGGCCCCAGCTGTTTACATTGTACATTAATGATTTAGACGAGGGGATTAAATGTAGTATCTCCAAATTTGCGGATGACACTAAGTTGCGTGGTAGTGTGAGCTGCGAGGAGGATGCAATGAGGCTGCAGATAGGTTAGGTGAGTGGGCAAATGCATGGCAGATAAAGTATAATGTGGATAAATGTGAGTTTATCCATTTTGGTGGCAAAAACAGAGAAACAGACTATTATCTGAATGGTGACAGATTAGGAAAAGAGGGGGTGCAACGAGACCTGTGTGTCATGGTACATCAGTCATTGAAGGTTGGCATGCAGGTACAGCAGGCAGTTAAAAAAGCAAATGGCATGTTGGCCTTCATAGCGAGGGGATTTGAGTACAGGGGCAGGGAGGTGTTACTACAGTTGTACAGGGCCTTGGTGAAGCCACACCTGGAGTATTGTGCACAGTTTTGGTCTCCTAACTTGAGGAAGGACATTCTTGCTATTGAGGGAGTGCAGCGAAGGTTCACCAGACTGATTCCCGGGATGGCGGGACTGACATATCAAGAAAGACTGGATCAACTGGGCTTGTATTCACTGGAGTTCAGAAGAATGAGAGGGGATCTCATAGAAACAATTAAAATTCTGACGGGTTTAGACAGGTTGGATGCAGGAAGAATGTTCCCAATGTTGGGGAGGTCCAGAACCAGGGGTCACAGTCTAAGGATAAGGGGTAAGCCATTTAGGACCGAGATGAGGTGAAACTTCTTCACCCAGAGAGTGGTGAACCTGTGAAAATCTCTACCACAGGAAGTTGTTGAGGCCAATTCACTAAATATATTCAAAAAGGAGTTAGATGTAGTCCTTACTACTAGGGGGATCAAGGGGTATGGCGAGAAAGCAGGAATGGGGTACTGAAGTTGCATGTTCAGCCATGAACTCATTGAATGGCGGTGCAGGCTCGAAGAGTCGAACAGCCTACGCATGCACCTATTTTCTATGTTTCTATGGGCCCAAGTTTCCACAGGATAAAAAACGGGCGCTCCTCCGAGCTGGGCGCCCGTTTTTCACGCCTAAAACGGCGGCAGAAAAAAAACGCGCTATTCTCGAGCGCTTTGCAGCTCCTTGTCTGTTTGGCGCGGCGCCCAGGGGGGCGGAGCCTACACTCGCGCCGATTTTGTAAGTGGGAGGGGGCGGGTACTATTCAAATTAGTTTATTTCCTGCCGGCAACGCTGCGCGTGCGCGTTGAAGCGTTCGCGCATGCTCAGTGTGAAAAAAAACATTGGCACTCGGCCATTTTTGTAGTTCTTTGTAGCTGTTTAATTTTTGAACATTTTTTAATAAAACCACATTGCCATCAGCACATCAGCACTGTCTCCTTCCCCTCCCTCCCCTCCGTGGCAACAAGCCGCTGTCTCCTTCCCCTCCCTCCCCTCCGTGGCAACAAGCCGCTGTCTCCTTCCCCTCCCTCCCCTCCGCGGCAACAAGCCGCTGTCTCCTTCCCCTCCCTCCCCTGCGCGGCAACAAGCCGCTGTCTCCTTCCCCTCCCTCCCCTCCGTGGCAACAAGCCGCTGTCTCCTTCCCCTCCCTCCCCTCCGTGGCAACAAGCCGCTGTCTCCTTCCCCTCCCTCCCCTGCGCGGCAACAAGCCGCTGTCTCCTTCCCCTCCCTCCCCTGCGCGGCAACAAGCCGTTGTCTCCTTCCCCTCCCTCCCCTGCGCGGCAACAAGCCGCTGTATCCTTCCCCTCCCTCCCCTGCGCGGCAACAAACCGCTGCCTCCTTCCCCTCCCTCCCCTCCGCGGCAACAAACGGCGGTTTCCTTCCCCACCCCCTGCGGGAACGAACGATGGCTGAAGCACTTTCACACAGGTAGGAAGATGGTTTATTTAATCTTTTCTTTGCTTATAAATGTTTATTCAGGTTGGATTTATTTGTATAATATTTGAGAAGTATAAATAAGAATTGATTGTCGAATTTAATGACTTCCCTTCCCCCCCCCTCATTCTGGACGCCTAATTTGTAACCTGCGCCTGATTTTTTAATGTGTAGAACAGGTTTTTTCAGTTCTACAAAAATCTTCACTTGCTCCATTCTACTTTAGTTTGGAGTACGTTTTCACTGTGGAAACTTTGAACTCAGGCATCAGTGGCCGGACACGCCCCCTTTTGAAGAAAAAATTCTGTTCTAAAGTCGAACTGTTCTTCCTCACCAGAACTGCAGAAAAAAAAAATGTGGAGAATTGCGATTTCTAAGATAGTCCGTTCTCCACCAGTTGCTCCTAAAAATCAGGTGCAAATCATGTGGAAACTTGGGCCCTATGTTTCTATGTTTCCACATCTCAGTCCTAAATGGCTTACCCCTTATCCTTAGACTATGTCACCTGGTTCTGGACTTCCCCAACATCGGGAACTTTCTTCCTGCATCTAACCTGTCCAGCCCGTCAGAATTTTGTATGTTTCTATGAGATTCCCTCTCATCCTTCTAAACTCCAGTGAATACAGGCCCAGTTGATCCAGTCTCTCCTCATATGTCAGTCCTGCCATCCCAGGACTCAGTCTGGTGAACCTTTGCTGCACTCCCTCAATAGCAAGAACGTCCTTCCTCAGATTAGGAGACCAAAACTGAACACAATATTCCAGGTGAGGCCTCACTAAGGCCCTGTACAACTGCAGTAAGATCTCCCTGCTCCTATACTCAAATCCCCTAGCTATGAAGGCCAACATACCATTTGCCTTCTTCACCGCCTGTTGTACCTGCATGCCAAATTTCAATGACACCTAGGTCTCGTTACACCTCCCCTTTTCCAAATCTGCCATCATTCAGATAATATTCTGCCTTTGTGGTTTTGCCACCAAAGTGGATAACCTCACATTTATCCACATTATACTGCATCTGCCACGCGTTTTCCCACTCACCTAACCTGTCCAAGTCAATCTGCAGCCTTTTTGCGTCCTCCTCACAGCCCACACCGCCACCCAGCTTAGTGTCATCTGCAAACTTGGAGATATTACACTCAATTCCATCATTCAAATCATTAATATATATTGTAAATAGCTGGTGTCCCAACACCGAGCCCTGCGGCACCCCACTAGTCCCTGCCTGCCATTCTGAAAAGGACCCATTTATCCCGACTCTCGGCTTCCTGTCTGCCAATGAATTCTCTATCCACGTCAGTACATTACCCCCAATGCCATGGGCTTTAATTTTGCACACCAATCTCTTGTGTGGGACCTTGTCAAAAGCCTTTTGAAAGTTAAATACACCACATCCACTGGTTCTCCCTTGTCCACTCGACCAGTTACATCCTCAAAAAATTCTAGAAGATTTGTCAAGCAGGATTTCCCTTTCATAAATCCATACAGACTTGGACCGATCCTGTCACTGCTTTCCAAATGTGCTGCTATTTCATCTTTAATAATTGATTCCAACATTTTCCCCACGACTGATGTCAGGCTAACCGGTCTATAATTATCCATTTTCTCTCATTCTCCTTTCTTAAAAAGTGGTGTTACATTAGCTACCCTCCAGTCCATAGAAACTGATCCAGAGTCGATAGACTGTTGGAAAATGATCACCAATGCATCCATTATTTCTCGGGCTAGTTCCTTAATACTCTGGGATGCAGACTATCAGGCCCCATGGAATTATTGGCCTTTAATCACATCAATTTCCCCAACACAATTTCCCACCTAATAAGGATTTCCTTCAGTTCCTCCTTCTCACTAAACTCTCGGTCCCCTAGTATTTCCAGAAGGTTATTTGTGTCTTCTATCGTGAAGACAGAACCAAAGTATTTGTTTAACTGGTCCGCCATTTATTTGCTCCCCATTATAAATTCACTGAATCTGACTGCAAGGGACCAATATTTGTTTTCACTAATCTTCTTCTCTTCACATATCTATAGAAGCTTTTGCAGTCAGTTTTTATGTTCCCAGCAAGCTTCCTCTCATACTCTATTTTCCCCCTCCTAATTAAACCCTTTGTCCTCCTCTGCTGTATTACAAAATTGTCCCAGTCCTCGGGTTTGCTGCTTTTTCTGGCCAATTTATATGCCTCTTCCTTGGATTTAACACTATCCTTAATTTCCCTTGTTAGCTACGGTTGAGCCACCTTCCCCATTTTATTTTTACTTCAGACAGGGATGTACAATTGTTGAAGTTCATCCATGTGATCTTTAAATGTTTGCCATTGCTTATCCATCATCAACTACTCCTAAATTAAAAAGTAGGACCTCAAAAGTAGTAATCTCAGGATTGCTACCAGTGCCACGTGCGAGTCAGAGTAGGAATCACAGGATATTTCAGATGAATAAATGACTTGAGGACTGGTGCAGAAGGGAGGAATTCAAATTCCTGGGACATTGGAACCAGTTCTGGGGGAGGTGGGACCAGTACAAACCGGACCGTCTGCACCTGGGCAGGACCGGAACCAATGTCCTCGGGGAAGTGTTTGCTAGTGCTGTTGGAGAGGGGGTTAAACTAATATGGCAGGTGGATGGGAACCTATGCAGAGAGAGAGAGGGAAGTAGAATGGGGGCGGAAGCAAGAGATAGAAGGAAGAAAAGTAAAAGTGGAGGGCAGAGAAACCCAGGGCAGAAAGCAAAAAGGGCCGCATTGCAGCAGAATTCTAAAAGGGCAAGGGGTGTTGAAGGGACAAGCCTGAAGGCTCTGTGCCTCAATGCCAGGAGTATTCGGAATAAGCTGGATGAATTAACTGCGCAGATAGCAGTTAACGAACATGATGTAATTGGCATAACGGAGACATGGCTCCAGAGTGAGCAAGGCTGGGAACTCAACATCCAGAGGTATTCAACATTTAGGAAGGATAGACAGAAAGGAAAAGGGGGTGGAGTGGCGTTGCGGGTTAAAGAGGAAATTAATGCAATAGAAAGGAAGGACATTAGCTTGGATGATGTGGAATCTGCATGCGTGGAGCTGCGGAATACCAAAGAGCAGAAAACACTAGTGGGATTTGTGTACAGACCACCAAACAGTAGTGGTGAGGTTGGGGACAGCATCAAAGAAGAAATTAGGGATGCGTACAATAAAGGTACAGCAGTTATCATGGGCGACTTTAATCTACATATTGGTTGGGCTAACCAAACTGATGGCAATGATGTGGAGGAGGATTTCCTGGAGTGTATTAGGGATGGTTTTCCAGACCAATATGTCGAGGAACCAACGAGAGGGCTGGCCATCCTAGACTGGGTGACGTGTAATGAGAAAGGACTAATTGTTGTGCGAGGCCCCTTGGGGAAGAGTGACCATAATATGGTAGAATTCTTTATTAAGCTGGAGAGTGACACAGTTAATTCAGAGACTAGGGTCCTGAACTCGACGGTATGAGACGTGAATTGGCTAGAATAGACTGGCAAGCGATACTTAAAGAGTTGACGGTGGATAGGCAATTGCAAACATTTAAAGATCACATGGATGAACTTCAACAATTGTACATCCCTGTCTGGAGTAAAAATAAAACGGGCAAGGTAGCTCAATCGTGGCTAACAAGGGAAATTCAGGATAGTGTTAAATCCAAGGAAGAGGCATAGAAATTGGCCAGAAAAACAGCAAACCTGAGGACTGGGAAAATTTTGTAATACAGCAGAGGAGGACCAAGGGTTTAATTAGGAGGGGAAAATAAAGTATGATAGGAAGTTTGCTGGGAACATAAAAACTGACTGCAAAAGCTTCCATAGATATGTGAAGAGAAAAAGATTAGTGAAAACAAATGTAGGTACCTTGCAGTCAGATTCAGGTGAATTTATAATGGGGAGCAAAGAAATGGCGGACCAGTTAAACAAATACTTTGGTTCGGTCTTCACGAAGGAAGACACAAATAACCTTCCGGAAATACTAGGTGATAGAGAATTCAAACAAGCAGTCTGTGAGAAAGCACAGACCTCCCCAGTCAGAGCTGCTACGTGAGTGGGAGCATGTTGCATTAAGTCATCAATCAACTTGACATTTCAGGACCTTTGGCAGTGGGCCAATTAAAGGTTAACAGAATATCAATTGAGCTAATAAGGTCAAAAAAGGCGAGTTCTTTTCTATAAATTGATCAGGTATAAGAGCAGCCATGTTTTGCCATGTGTTCTCAGAAGGACAAAGGCCTGGCTTAAAGCCAAGAGCTTGTTACAGCTGCCAGAATAAAATTATGTTAAACATACAACCGGAGTTCGCATTTCATTGAAAATTAAGAGATCTAACAATTCTGGCGTCGCGAATAGGATCGCTGAGGGAAGAAACTGAATTTTTGACATCGGACCTACATACTGAGGTAAGGACTCCTCTTTATAAAAGTCCTCGGTCAAAAAATCTAAATTCGCCTCTCCTTCTACGCGATTCCGAAAGCCACCGATTTGCGAACCCTCCGGTTGCTAGTCGGCTCGAGTTCACATAGACGTCTAACTTCGGCGGTGTGTTAGTTAATTAATCACCGACCCACTGATCGGCTGGAAAGCCTACAACTCGAGACCCAAGTAAAGAAATCAGTAATATGGCAGCAGAAGATAAGAGCAAAGAATTGCCTACAACTGTTAAAGGTGGGCAGGCAACACCTGAGGTTTCGGCAGATGAAATCCTCGAACAGTTGAAAGAATACATAGAGCAACAATTCAACTTATCTAAAACCTGTATTAAGATCGAACAAAAGTACGGAACCTCCAAAGGACAATGGTCCTTGGATGAGATCAAAAGGGTCTGGGGAAAAACGACCAGTATGAAAAATAAAGAGCGAATCCGATGGTCCCTAACCGTTATGGGACAGATCCGACAGCGGAATGAAATTATAATGCGTTCCCAACATGATCGAGAACTGACCAATACAAAGGACCAATTGCAAGCGGTTTGTGAACAGCTGCGACAGAAAAAGCTTGAAAATGAAAAGTTGGAAGCGGAAGTTAAAGATCTTAAAGGTGAAATTAAAGAATGGAAAAAATCATTTGGTCAAGAGACAGTAATAGGAAAAGGAAAATGTATCGGTCAATTCCCAGGGTACCCATGTTTGGATAAATTAAAAGTACAAACCCGAAGACACGACTGAGGAATAGATACGGATTCTGAGTCCTCCGACAAAACAGGGTCGGAGGATGAAGAATTAGGTGTGCGCTTTGCCCCATTTAAAAAAAGATAAGTTGTAGTCAAATCAGAAGAGACTGCGGATGAGGGCGGAACCAAAACAACGAAGAAAAAGCTGGATGCAAAATATTGAGTTCATGATCCGGCAGACCCAGAGAAAATTGATAAATGGTCCAAGGAGTTGCCCAATCCAAAGAAAGGGGGAGTGAAAACGTGGGACCAATTGGACCGCTTAAGAAATATATATCAACTTCATCCCTGGGACGGAGTGCAAATTTTGACCAGAATGGTGCCAAAAACACAAGGAAGAAAATTGCCCAAAAAGGTAGAAGAAGCTTTGGGGCAGGACGAGCAAGAATTAAACGCAGGGTGGGAGACTATTAAACACTGGCTGCAAGCCTTCAGTCCAGCCAAGATAGACTGGGGAAAAATTGCAGCCTGCCAACAGAAAAGAACAGAGGAGGTCCTGGAGTATGACGAGCGGTTTAGATGCACGTGGCTCGAACATTCGGGTATGAATAATACGGATGAGGAAATGGATGAACAAGTGTTTGGACCCCTGAAAGCAGCTTTCGTGGCAGGTCTAAAGCCAGAACTGTCCAAAATGCTTAAGGTAGTGTTACCGGACTGGGAAGGTAGAGGAACTACCTTTGCAGAATTGATGGATCGATGTAACCCATTAGATCGGGATATGGGAGCTAAAGTCCGAGCCCTGCAGGCTGTGGGATGGAAATCCCAGGATTACGATAAACAGTTATTAGGAAAATTACCCAGAAAATGTCATTATTGTGGGAAAGAAGGTCACTGGGCCAAGACGTGCAGGGCAAAACAGCAAGGTCGCGGCTGGGGAAGAGGACGCAGCCAGGGATACAATTCAGCCAACAAACCAGGCTTGTCACAAGATAACAACCTTCTCGAAACATTTAAGCGACTGACAATACAACAACAGAAGGAGTTACTTGGGATAGCAAAAAACGATTAGAGCCCACCCTGGCCCCGCTCCTCGTACTAATACAACAAAGGGGAGATGGGCTATATATAACTGAGGGTGGGCGATAAGGATGTGGACTGTCTTTTAGACACAGGGGCGGAATTAACATGCTTACCCCTACAATATGGAGACTTTTTGCCGTTAGATGGTAGGGCACGTACAGCCTATGGAGTTGGGGGCCATAAAATGGAAATTAAAAGGACAACACCGGTACTTATAGGGCTGGGTCCACATGAACTAACCACGCCGGTCTGGATAGGCCCAGTAAATCAACCCCTTTTGGGAATGGACGTTCTAATCCAAGTAGATTCATCGTTGCATTTTGAGGATGGTGGGGTGACATGGTCAATTAGAACTTTGAAGAAAGAAGAATTGAAGGAACACCCGATATGGGCTAAAGATAAGAACAATTGTGGCCTACTCCAGATGGAGCCTGCGTCATTTACTGGGACCAAGCCTCCATGCACTAAACAGTATCCCATCAGTCCAACTGCCATCGTGGGAATCTTACCAGTTATTCAGCAATTGGAGAAACAAGGGGTGCTTATTAAAACGCATAGCTCCTCCAATAGCCCCGCGTGGCCGGTACAGAAATCTAATGAGACTTGGCATTTGACTGTCGATTATAGGAAAGCTAACCAGTGTATTGATCAAAAAGCTCCTTTGGTCGCAGATCCCTCCACCATTTTTCATGCCCTCAAACCAGAACATAAATATTTCTCGGTTATCGATATGGCCAACGGATTTTGGTCGATGCCTCTAGCACCGGAGGTTCGACAGTGGTTTGCTTTCACTGTCCAAAGACAACAGTATACTTGGACCCAGTTACCGCAGGGTTTCTGCAACAGCCCTACGGTATTCCACATGGCTTTACAAAGCCATTTGCGAGAATTAACTCCCCTGTCATCCACAGTCATCCAATATGTAGACGATATCCTGCTAGCTTCAAACACGGAAGAACAGCATGAACAAGATTTACGAGCTTTGCTGGACCACCTTTGGCTGAAAGGACAAAGCCAGCATCGACAAAGCACAAATATCCCAAGAAGAGGTTATATATCTGGGACAAAAGATTTTACAAGGAAAGAGAGAACTTACTTAGGATAGAACTGCAGCCTTTCGGGCTGCTAAAAAACCCACCACTATTCAGGAACTAAGGTCTTTTTTGGGATTGTGTAACTTTAACAGAAATTAGATTGACTCCTTCACACAGCTTGCTCAGCCATTGAATGATATTTTAAAGGGGAAACGTGCCTCTAAAGAAGCCATCACCCTCACTAAAGTTCAGCAATAGGCCTTCCTGAGTTTGAAAAAGGCTGTGTGTTCGGCACTGGCTCTGGGAATCCCCGACAGTGGTAAGCCATTTACCCTGTTTGTCCATGAGAAAGAAGGATATATGACAGCTATACTGACACAAGAACATGGGGATTGGCAAAGACCTATTGGCTATTATTCGGCAAAACTGGATGCGGTAGCCCTCGGATGGGGAAGTTGCCTAAGGGCCATGGAAGCTACATGTCGAGCGGTAATGATCACTGCGGGTCTAGTCCTCGACCAAAAGCTGATTGTCAAGTGTCCCCACACCGTACACGCTTTGCTGTCTATGAATAGAATGTCTCAGGTGACAGCAGCTGGATGGGCCCGCTGGACAGCAGTTTTGGAAGCTCCTAATCTCCATATCGTCCGGGCCAGCCCGGTTAATCCCGCAACTATGCTCCTGATGTCAGAATCGAGGGAGCAAGAGGGGGGAAGAATGTGAAGAGCATGACTGCGTGGAGATTTAAAAAAAAACAGAAGAAGCAGCCTTAGCAGCAGAGGAGCCTCTGCACAACCCAGACCTCACCCTGTTTACAGATGGTTCCTCCTTTGTTGACAAGGGTGCCAGAAAAGCAGGATGGGCAGTTACAACCTTATATGAGGTAGTGGCAAAAGGATGTTTACCCTCAGGAACGTCAGCACAACAGGCAGAGTTACGGGCCCTGTCAGAAGCATGTCGAATAGCAGAAGGACAGACAGCTAATGTCTACACAGATTCGCGTTATGCTTTTGGAGTCGCTCACAACTTTGGTCTGTTATGGCGGAAAAGAGGATTCCTCACTGCTGCTGGTACACCTATCCGAAATGGAAAAGAAGTCCGAGACTTACTCGAGGCCATACAATTACCTCAGGAAGTGTCCATCCTGAAGTGTAAGGCCCATACCAAGGAAAATACCACAGAAGCTCAGGGAAATGCCCTAGCCGACCAGGCAGCTAAAGATGCCGCCTCACAAAGCACTTCCCCAGAAGAACCAACACAGATGTGCAGATTGAAAGCACTCAGGACTCTGAAACGAGACCTTCAAACAATGCAAGGCGAGTGCTCCCGAGAGGAAAAATGGACATGGATTGAGGCAGGAATTAAGCTATGCGAAGGTGGTGTCTGGAGACAAAGAGTTACTGACAAGCCAGTCGTGCCACAAGCGCTTATGCCATTTTTAACCCTACAGAATAGACTGGCCCTTGACTGTATCCTGGCTGAAAAGGGCGCCCTACTCGGAACCGAGTGTTGCACATATATCCCAGATAGCTCCGAAGAAATTACCCACTTAGCGGAGCATATCCAAAAGGAGGTAGAAAAACTTAAGCAACCCCCATCATTCACTTTGTGAAGTGGAGCCACTGAATGGCTAGGTTCAATAGGAACTTCATTGGTGGAAGGTTTAATTCTATTCGTTGTAATTATTTTACTTTTATATTGTTTGTTTATGTTGATTAAATGTTGTTGCAACCAGGCGGCTGGAGCTGCTATCCCGCAGGTGAGACACCTTGCAGGTCCCAGCAAACCGTCTGTACGTGGCACAGGGGTATGTTATGCTTAAGGGAAGGTTGTTTACTGGTTGAATTAAGATATGGATTTGGATTAAATTGGAATAAGGTTAATTAACCTACTAAAACCAGACTTCCATTGTGGCCACGATAGAATTCGGGTTGGCGTAAATTTGTGTGGAAGCTACTAGTCCGGACATGTGGCGAAACACATCAACAAATTTTAGAAGGAAACTATGAAATTATTTTGTAGACTGTTTAACCAGTGATACCTGATGTTTTATGATTCAGTTTGTGAAAGAATCAAAGGGGGGATTGATAGAGAAGTCAAACAAGCAGTCTGTCAGAAAGCACAGACCCCCCCAGTCAGAGCTGCTACGTGAGTGGGAGTATGTTACATTAAATCATCTATCAACTTGACATTTCAGGACCTTTGGCAGTGAGCCAATTAAAGATTAACAGAATATCAATTGAGCCAATAAGGTCAAAGAAGGCGAGTTCTTTTCTGTAAATTGATCAGGTATAAGAACAGCCATGTTTTGCCATGTGTTCTCAGAAGGGCAAAGGCCTGGCTTAAAGCCAAGAGCTTGTTGCAGCTGCCAAAATAAAATTACGTTAAACCTACAACCGGAGTTCGCATTTCATTGAAAGTTAAGAGATCTAACACTCGGGGACCGAGGGTCTAGTGAGAAAGAGGAACTGAAGGAAATCCTTATTAGGTGGGAAATTGTGATAGGGAAATTGATGGGATTGAAGGCCGATAAATCCCCAGGCCTGATCGTCTGCATCCCAGAGTAGTTAAGGAAGTAGCCCTCGAAATAGTGGATGCATTGGTAATCATTTTCCAACAGTCTTTTTGACAAAGTCTCCATATTGAGCGAGGCTGTGTACGAAACCCACTTCATGCACTGTCAACTGAAGCCCTCAACTTCCACTCTACATGCGTACTCCGATTCCAAAGTTGAGGTACTTGGCTTCATATCTGTCCCAATATACTACAAGGACATATCATTGGTGAACTTTTCCTTTTATGTCACGAAGGGACAAAGCCTCATGGGTGTTGACCTTTTTGGCAAGCTTGGGTTCAAAGTTTACGACCCAACGGGTACACCCGTGTACATGATGGACTTTGACCAGCAGTATCCCTCAATCTTCACAGGGTTTGGAGTGACAACAAAATTCTGCCATCAGCCCCACCTTGACCCTTCCATCAAACCGGTTACGTTGTCTCCCATTCAAGATTCGTGACCAAGTATCCGCAGAATTAATGCGACTTGAATCTTAGGGAATCTTTGAGAGCATCGACTCCTCACCCTGGATCTCGAACTTACCTTCATTGCTTGGTGTAATAATGGGGAGATCTGCCTATGCATCGACCTGAAAAAGGTCAACAAGACCATCATCCCCGACAAGTACCCCCTTCCTACCATTGCCGAACTGTCTTCAGAATTCCACGGCTCAATAGTTTTTACAAAACCCGACATGCACACAGTTATCTGCAAATACCATTAGCGGAGGACAGTAAACCGCTCACAGCATTCATTATGCATGAGGGTCTGTGTCAGTATCGACACATGCTCTACGGACTATCTTCTGCACCAAGTGCATTTCAGAAGATTATCACTACTATGCTAGCAGGGATAGAGGGAGCCCTCAATCTGCTTGACGATATCGTCGTCCATGGACGGACAATGGAAGAACATGAACAGCGACTTCACGCAGTTATGGCTAGACTTGCTACATATAACATTACACTTAATGCCGATAAGTGCACATTTGCTACTGGAGAAATAAACTTTCTGGGCTACAGAGTCACAGCACGAGGTGTCAAGTCGACGCTTGACAACATTGACGCAATCCAGCGAATGCAGGAGGCTACCAACATCAAAGAACTTTCATCATTCCTCAGCACATGCAACTTCTATCTGAAGTTCGTCCCGCATTACGCGCACATTGCCAAACCACTTCGCAAGTTGCTGCGCAAGGACGTTCCTTGGGAATGGACAGATTCCCAGTCTCAGGCTTAATGGGAAAATCACATTCCCTCCTATCCTCACGCACTTTGATCTGAATGCCACTACGTACGTCACCACGGATGCATCAGACACTGCCATGGGTGCTGTGCTCTCGCAACGGATTAACGGCCTGGAACGTCCAGTCATCTTCGCCTCTTGCATGCTCTTGTCTGCAGAATGTACATATTCTACAGGGGAACGTGAAGCACTCGCTTGCATATATGCATGTGAACACTGGCACATCTACCTCTATGGCAGGAAATTTACCCTCTATATGGATCACTAAGCGTTAACTATGCTACTCGTTACAATGGGCATAGACCACTACGAATCAGATGGTCAGATCACCTTCATCAGTATAATTTTGATGTACAGTACATTGCTGGCAGTCGCAACCATGTAGCTGACATGCTCAGCCGCTCGATACCTGCTTCGGACTCTGGTGCTGAATTGTTCACAGATGACGACACATATGTCACTTCAATCATCATTCAGTCCATCAGAAACCTTGTCTCCTCCAATGAACTCAAAACCGAATCACAGAGTGATGCTACGCTCCAGCACATGTGCCACTTACTCCAAACTGAGTGGCCTAAGCAAATTCCAGAAGAGTTAAAAACCTTCCTCAGACTTCGCGATGAAATTTCCGATTCGAACGATGGCTGTCTAGCTCATGGTGATAGAACAGTAATTCCCAAATTGCTTCAACAGTGTGTTCTCTCATTGACGCATGATGGACACCCTGGCATTGTCCGCTTGAAGCAGAGATGTCGCGATTCAGTATGATGCCCTGGGATTGACAATCGCATCAAGGAGTTTGTCTCACACTGTGAAGCATGCAGTCTGAGCAAAAAGGCCACAAAAATACAACCAGCACCAATGAAGCCCATTCCGTGGCCACAAAGACCATGGCAACTACTTCAGTTAGATATCTTCAGTCCAGTTGAAGCAGCTCCACAGCACCAGCGTTTCCTTGTTGTAGTCATGACCTGCATTCCAAATGGCCAGAAATCGCTACAAGTTCAGTGACCTCATCAACGATCATCACTATTCTGCAGTGTATGTTCACAAAGTGGGGCCTCCCAGAGGTCATAGTCACTGACAATGGACCACAGTTTGTGTCCGACCAGTTCGCGGATTTCCTCACTCATCATGCTATCGAGCATCGCCTTACTGCTCGGTGGAGGACCTTTGTCTTGCTGATGTTTAGCGCAAGGCCCATGCTTTAGTACGCATCAGTAAATATGTCGACTATATCCTGGAGTTCAGCCTCTGTATGCGCGCAGACGCTGGTGTCGTCCACACGCACTGTAGCTTTACGACAGAGGTTGGGGTGGGTGTAGTAATACCCACCCTCCCGTATAACTCAGAAACATAGACCATGTACAGTAGACACCTCAAGTCACTGGAGAAATACCACCGATGTCTCCGCAAGATCCTACAAATCCCCTGGGAGGACAGACGCACCAACATTAGCATCCTCGACCAGGCCAATATCCCCAGCAGCGAAGCACTGACCACACTTGATCAGCTCCGCAGGGCAGGCCACGTAGTTCGCAGGACAGACACGAGATTCCCAAAGCAAGCGCTCTACTCGGAACTCTTTTACGGCAAATGAGCCAAACGTGGGCAGAGGAAACGTTACAAGGATACCTTCAAAGCCTCCCTGATAAAGTGCAACATCCCCACCAAAACCTGGGAATCCCTGGCCAAAGACTGCTCTAAGTGGAGGAAGTGCATCTGGGAGGGCGCTGAGCAGCACGAGTCTTGTCGCCGATAGCATGCAAAAACCAAGCACAGGCAGTGGAAAGAGCGTGCGGCAAACCAGACCCACCCACCCTTCCCTCAACAACTATCTGTCCCATCTGTGACAGAGACTGTGGTTCTCGTATTGGACTGTACAGCCACTGTGGAAATGTATTTTTATCTAAGCTGTACCACACTGTATTTTTGTGCCCTTTTTAATAGAAAACAAAATGGAGTCCTGGTCCTTCCAGAACTTTCTGCAACCAGCAGTCGGTTTGCATATACAGCTAAACCTGGCTTGAAATGGCTGATAGCCACCAGACAGCTAGGAGAAAAGTCCTGCTGAGACAAGTACCCCCCATGGTGCTCTCCTATTGTCTATAGGACACCAGTTTCACTCCACCCCATCCTTTTCAAAGTACTCAAACCATCAGCCATTATCTCTTGTAGAGACCTCATCCATTTGATGCAAAAAGATAACTGACCAGGAAACTGGACAATCCTGACACAATACATGGCAGGTAATAGCTCATCACCACACTCTCATCGAGTGATGGCCGGCTGGCCAACTAATAACCCTGACAAAAGGAAATATCTGGAAACCATGTCAGGACAAGGATGTAGTAATTAACTCTTTATCTGTATTCACTGACTGCGAGACAGAGCCAATACACAGGGAGAGGCCATAACTTGTGTTTTACTGTATAAATATCTCGTGAAATTGTACCATTGGGAAGGTGTTCACTTAGCCATTGACTAGGTGAGACCTTTCCCTTGCTAGCAAGTAAATTAAAGAAACTTCTGCCGGAGCTGAAAGTGTCTGAGTTTTTTATCGGAGGTCGAGATTTCGACAGTTACTTTTTGGAGGTCCCACCGAGATGCATACTCTCTGCCCTGTGAGTAAAACGGATACAGCCATAGTGCCTCTCCAGTGAAAGGCTTCAGTGGCCAAAACAAGGTGAGCCTTTTGCTCACAAGAGGTTTCTTCACTGTTGAATCGCATATGTAATCTGTTGTCCACAGGGGAGGTACTGCAATCTACGAGACGCGATATTTAAAAGTGAAAGTTATTTTTTTATGATCATTTCTTTCTCAGCTTGCAGGCAGAAGAGATCTGGTTCTGGAAATATCTTGAAACAGCCCGGGGAAGGTTTCAGTTGGAAAAGGTAAAAAGAACGCTATCAAAGGTTCTTATGTGATAAGATTAGGGGATAAAAGTGCTAATTGATCGAAGGTTCTTATGTGATAAGAGTTAATTAGGAAAACGGTTCTTAGGTGATAAGATTAGGGGGGAAAAAGCGCTAATCGATTTAAGGTTCTTATGTGATAAGAGTTAAGGTAATGGGACCATAAGTTTTATAAGTTTTATTAGGATAAGTTAAGGACTCGGTCTGTAGTGGCGTACAACGCAGGCTGAGAATTGATTTGTTTAGATAGAGTTTAAGGCTATGATTTGTATACTCGCGTGAATATTGTTTGTCCTGGTTGTCTTTGTTATACTGTTGTGTGCAATACCTTTGTGTGACATTGCAATTAGAGAAACGGGAAGAGTCACGAGGGAAAATTGTGATTTGGAAAAACAAGGATTGATTAAGAAAAGAAACAGTAACTGATTGATCAACGATGGTTGATTCATGTCAATATCTCACAAACCAGACTTAGCCCGAATTAAGAGCCTTTTCAGGCCATGTAACAGCCAGAAGTGGGCGTAGGGAACTCAGTTGACCGAAAGGATTGTGAGATCAGAAACTGTGGAAAATCTTAATCATCCAAAATGGGTGCTGGACCACCAAAAGGCACACCAGCCCATTTCATGCTCCAGAATTGTGGTCAGTCTTCAATTGACCACCTAAGAGAATGGGTAAAGTGGACTAAGGGTGAAAACAGGCCATTTCCACCTGATGGTTCATTTAATTTAGAGAGAATACCATGTCTTGAAGAATGCCTCATAGACAGAGACCCAGGTAGAAGAGGTAAAAAGAAAGTGAATTGGTTGGCGTTTGGAGATTGGAAAAGGGAAGCTGAGGAACGACATGAGAAGAGCCTAAGGGTTAGCAAGCAGTGTACTAGAGGGAGAAAGCAGGTGGATGAACGAATAGAACAGGTAAATCGCCCGAGACATGGTAAACATCCATCTGTTATGGCTGCTAAAGAGACAAAGGCACACTCACCAAGTGCCCCTAAGGGTTGGGAAAAAGATGAGGATGAGGACTGGGACGAGGATTGGACTCCCTACAGCCATCGACCACCGCCATATGTTCCACCCCCCCGGCGGGCGCTCCAGGCCAACAGGGAGGAGACGATCCTCGGGCCGGAGCACAGAGAAACGGGGTAATACCCGCTCCCAACAATGCAGGTGTGGCTGCAAGAGAAGTTGATCTGTCACAAGGAAATCAATACCGTGACGACCCTGCAGGCGGCACGCGAAGTCTTACCCGTGGACAAAGGCCCAGTGCCCTGGAGCCATCATCATCCACATTCCCAGTAAGACCAGTAGCATTTTAACATAACAGGCAAATCAAATTCAGATACAGACGCTTTCTGCGGTTCCAAGAGCCATTTTACTAACAAGGCGGGAGTTTGATCCTGAATCTGGCAGAAATGGTGCTTTGAATTCGATCAGTCATAGTCCCTGAGGGGGCTCTGATTCCTATTTATCGACCATGGTCACTAAGTGAGTTAAGAATAATTGTGGAAGGATTGGCAGACCCTAAAACCAGTATTGAAAAAGGCCATAGACCAGTTAAAAGTGATCATCTTGTGCCACGACCCCAGTATATTAGATGGTCAAATCTTACTGAAAGCATGGTTAAAGGACACTAAATTTGCTGAACTTGAGATAAAATTCACAAATTTTAAAACCCATCGAGAAACTCCCAAAGCAAATCCCAGCACGAAGCCAGGAGGGGGGTTCTGGGAAAGATGTTGGGAAGCCTTACACCAGGTATTCCCAAGGAAAATGAATTGGTCCAAAATTATGGAAACTACACAAAGAAAGGAGGAGGATGTTGAGGATTATGTAGAAAGAGTGCGAGAGATCGTGAACCAATGTTCAGGCATGAAAATAGAGGAGGTAGAATCTCCCATGATCAGCGCCATGGTAAACGGGCTACGACCTGAACTCAGAGATCCCTTTAAACTAGTTTGTCTCGGATGGCGACAGGAATCGCTATCCAAGGTTGTATCTATGTTAAAGGACATACAAGAACGAAATAGACAATCTAAAAGCAAGGTCACCGTGTTTGTGGAACAAGCAGCTCCAACAACACTCACCCCAGTGACACCTTCCTACTGCTGCCCCCCCCCCCCGCTAGGTAGAGGAAGAGGGTGAGGCAGAGGAGGAATTTTAGGGGAAGAGGGAGAGGAGGTTCAGGGCGGGAACAATAAGATATCTGTTACAACTGTGGTCAGACTGGACACTGGGCTAGAAATTGCCCGTCAAACCAGCCAAAACCAAATTGTGATTGACCTCAACAGGCAGGTAATAGACCACCTCCTCCGCCTCTAGAACCCAACCCGTATGCGACCCAAGTCCAGGTACATGCTAGACCTCAGACTAATTTCTCTGTTCAAAATCCATTTGGACCACAGAATCAAAAGCAATTCGGCCAATGACCAAAATGCTCGTATAATGATCAATGACTCCCAATCCCAGACCCAAGTGCTGCGAACAAACAGCTACCCGTCGTTTCGTTAAATGCCATCGGAGAACCTGAAGTAAAAATATGAATACAAGGAAAGGATATTCCATTCCTGGTGGATACTGGTGCCACCTATTCGGTCCTTTCAAGGGAGGATATGAAGGGAATTCCCACTTCCACTAACCAAACCTCAGTGATTGGACTATCTGAACACACACAGCAAATGTTTTTCTCCGACCCTATCAATGTACAATTAGAAGATTATGAAGATAGTCATTCATTCCTACTGTCCAATGAAGTTCCAGTAAATCTGTGTGGACGTGACCTATTATGTAAAATGAGTGCCACGATCCTCTGATCTCCAGCCGGTTTGGAAGTTCGAGTCCCCATAGATAAATGTGGTGCATATCCACGACTTCAACCCACAACACCCATATTGTATGCCTGGAAAAATTTGGACCCCACATTAAGCAAAACCCTATCCTATTTGGTTGGTTCATATTGGTGTGTGACAAGGTTAATCACAGCCTACCTCAAATCTCAAACCTTGGGAAATTGGCACGAAACATTACACTGCACAGCGTATTGTGACAACACGGGATCAGACGCTACAGCACAAATCTTTTATCAACCATTCCTGCACCAGAAACATCAATTGATGATTGAACAAATTTTTATTGGACCTGAAGGGATAGCGGCAGGGGATGAATTATCCTCCCACAGTCAGAGCTTGTTTAGGGTTAAAGGGAGCGTTCCACACTGCACCCTTGCGGTTGCAGACACACATAAACCCCAGGATTTGGGACGAATGGTTAAAAGAATGCAAGGATCTCCAGTACAAGAAAAATGGCACACACTTAATGGAACTTTGGGGCAACATGAAAGGGAGGGGGACTATTCTGTCAAGTTGAATGAGAAAATATATTTCGATGCTGTCTTAGAAGAAAGGATGCTTTCAGTCACTAGTTTCCCATTACAACAAAGCACAACTGAACTTCTTGCTAAGGTTCCAGAACAACTATGGTATACATACACTAATGAAGTAGGAAAGATGCTCACCGCACAACCCTATAAGGTAGTGATCAATCCAACCCCCCCACTCCCTAAGAAGCCCCAATACCTCTTGTCTCCAGCCGCAGAACAAGGTATCGAGCCAGTCATTACGTCTCTGCTGGCCCAGGGAATAATCGTTCCAACTAGAAGTCCGTGTAACACACTGATCTTTCCGGTGCAGAAGCCCAATCGTGACAAATGGAGATTTGTCCAAGACCTACGAGCTGTGAATCATTCTGTATTCCCAACTTATCCGGTGGTACCTAACCCGGCAATTATACTTGCCAGTATTCCGGCAACCTCAATGTATTACACATTGATTGATCTGTGTTCAGCATTTTTCTCACTACCCATTCACCCAGAGTCTCAATTCCTGTTTGCCTTCACGTATAAAGGATGCCAATATACGTGGACAAGACTCCCGCAGGGATTTACCGAAAGCCCTACTATATTCTCACAATGCCTAAAGAGGGATCTGGAAGATGTAATTTTACCAGCAGGTTCTACACTTGTGCAGTATGTTGATGACTTATTGCTCGCCTCACCCTCCAAATTGGCCTGCGAAACGGACTCTCTTGTGTTATTAAAAGCCCTGGCCTCGAAAGGACACAAAGTGTCAAAGGCAAAGTTACAATTTGTCTCAGAAAAGGTTCGGTATCTAGGACACGAATTGGTCAGAGATACGAGACAATTGACACAAGACCGAGTAAAAGCAATCTACTCTGCCCCACTACCAATAACCAAGAGAGAAATGAAATATCTCCTCGGCATGTCAGGATACTGCCGGTAATGGGTTAAGAGTTATTCCGAGATCGTTTGACCACTGTTAGACATGTCCATGCCCTCACTACCAGAAAAGTTGATTTGGAATGAGGTGTCCCGGAATGCTTTCCAGAATCTTAAACAGTCCCTCACTTCAGCACCAGCCTTGGGATTACCAGATTACACTAAGCCATTCAACTTATTTTTTCGTCACAATTCGGTTTTTGCACAATCGGTTTTGACTCAGTTACATGGGGACAGGCAGCGACCGATAGCATATTTCAGCATCCAACTAGACCCAGTGGCATGCGAACTACCAGGATGTCTCCCTTCGTTGGCAGCAGCTTATTATGCTATGAACAGGCTCAGACAATAACTCTAAATCATCAGACTATTCTATACATCCCACACTCTGTCGAGATTTTACTTACTAAATATGCCACCCAACACCTAACCTCCGCAAGAACCACTAAATATGAAGTTGAACTGTTATCAAATCCGAACCTTATCAACAAAAGATGCACTACCTTAAATCCAGCCACTCTACTCCCCACGGAAGAAAATGGTGAACCCCATTCATGTGAAATGGTAACCGAATTAGTGACGAAACCACGTATCAATTTAACAGATGTACCAATGTGTAACCCTGATCTAGTACTACGTTGACGGATCAGCCTTACGAAATGATAGGGACCAACCTAGAGCAGCTTATGCAATTGTAACCCAGTTTGTCGAAAAAGCTTCTCTTCCAGACCCCTTTTCAGCACAACAAGCCGAATTGTTTGCGTTAACTCGAGCCTGTATTCTGGCTGAAGGACAAACAAACAGTTAATATCTACACTGACTCCAGATATGCTTTTGGGGTATCACATGACAATGGACAAATTTGGAAGATTCACGGGTACCTGACTTCTTCAGGAACCACTATCAAAAATGCAGAACAAGTGGAAAATCTCCACGAGCCATTATGCCCCTTGAAACTTGCCTGCTTCAAATGCCAAGCACATACAGGCCAGTTGAATGAGGTGGCATTTGGGAACGCCAGAGTTGATAATGCAGCTAAGTCAGCAGCTCTGTCAAAAGAGGGGATGCAGGTGTCATTGTTCCCACTGAGGAAAAATAATTGCTCAGACCCGCCATCCACTATTAATGATGTGCTGGCCTTTCAGACACAGGCCAGTACGGAGGAGGTGGTGACCTGGACAAAGGATCAATGTTATAAAAATCCAGAAGGAATATAGGTTCACCATGATGGCTGCATGGTGGCGCCCAGATCCTTACTTCCATGGATTGCCCGATGTGTTCATACATTCACACATGCGGGCAAAGGGGGATGGCAGATTATATTTTGGCAACTTGGTAAGCACCAGGTATTTTGGCAATTGCAAAACAAATCTGTGAAAATTGTGTTACCTGTCAGACAATGAATCCGGGTAAGACGGAAAAAGTAGAATCTGCCTCCCACCCAAATCCAGTGGGGCCTTTTGTACATTTACAAATGGATTTTATTGAATTACCTTTGCAGATTAATCAACGTTTTCATTGCAGTTATCATCCACAATCAGCTGGACTTGTTGAAAGATATAATGGAATGCTTAAAAATAAACTGGCAAAATTATGCAATGACACTGGACTGAAATGGACAGAACTGGTGCCTTTAGCTTTGATGGTAATGCGATCTGCAACCAACAGAACAACAGGCCTGTCACCACATGAGATAGTTATGGACGCCCCCAACGACTACCTTTTACAGCACCATTTACTGCAAAACAAATGGGCATCCACAAAATGGAGGAAAATATGTTGAATTATTGGATTGCATTAACCAAATGTATTTCCAGCTTTCATTCACAGGTAAAGGAAACTCAAGTTAAGCCAGCGGAAGGGAAGTGTCATAACCTGGAGCCAGGGGAATTCGTTTACATCAAAATCTTTAAAAGAAAAAGCAGTCTACAGCCAAGATTTGAAGGCCCATACCAGGTCTTGCAATCAAGGTAAAGAAAAGACCAACATGGATCAATGCGTGCCATTGCAAAAGGGCACCCGACCAGGAGGAAGGGAAGAAGGAACCAGAGGAACATAAAAAGGAAGACGGAGTAAGGAACTGTATGGACTTATGGGGACTGATGGTGCTGGGCTTGACAGGGTTTTACTTTGCATTATTGATTATACCAGGAGTATAGACACGCCACCGAAGGGAACTGCAGGTAAACGTATTTATGGCACTGAGTCATAAGTATGCTCAAGAAAGAAACTTGTCAAGTTGTTGGATTTGTTCCCATGGACCTGTCCACTCCGAAGGGGGTATTCCCCTAAGACCTGTCCCCTTTAACGAATTAGAAATGGTAGAATGGTTGACAGTGCAAAATAGGATAAACCTAACCGAGGTGTCAGAAACGAAGGAGCAAACAGAATGGAGGTCAGCTGGGTATAAACTTACAACCTTCCAGGGATGGTACCAGCCCAATTATAATAATAACCATCAGCCTCCCTTCCGAAGCATTACTCCCAGAATAGGAAATCCTGAGGGTATAATATGCCTAGTAAGTAATGAGACTAAAGGACCAGAAATGGGACGCAGCAAGTGTTCCCAAATGATTAAATGGCAAGCCACAACTAATCCCACTGATGGGAGAAAGATAGCAACCGTTGGCTAGACAATGGTCCATAACAAAGCCCCAGGTGAAGGGTGGGAAGGTGAGACCACTCGAGTATGGATGGCGAGAAAGGACCAGGAGCTGATGTCCTATAATTGCACCTACTTTATTTATGGCCATAAAGCCTACCCATGGTTACCAGCCAACTGGACAGGGTCCTGTTACTTCGGATATGTGGTACCCTTTATCAGATCAATAAAGACTCTAAGGAGGCCTATGGAAGTCATAGATTTAAACGGGATTTGACATGGCTAAATGGAATATTCAAGGTAATGGTGCCTTCCTATGGAATAGCATCAACCAAATGGCAGTTACGGGAACTGGCTAACTTAGTCGAATCAGTAGCCAACATAACTTCCCAAGCCTTTGAAGGGGTGAATGATGAAATGGTAGCTATTCGAACAATGGCTCTCCAAAATCGTATGGCCTTAGATTATCTCCTAGCCAAGGAAGGAGGGACATGCGCATTAATAGGTGGAGAATGCTGTACGTATATCCCAGATAAATCAGAAGAAATCGGCAGTCTAGCTGAGTACATTAGGAAAAAGGTAATAGAGTATAAACAGACAGTTGCCAGGACGGTATCACCTTGTGGGGTTGGGCATCGGGATGGTTGGGATCCCTAGGGAGATCTGTGGCACAGGGTTTGATCAGATTTCTGCTGATAGTCTTCGCCCTATATCTTTTATTTGTCTTGGTTAAGTGTTGCTGTGCCTACCGAGACCACGGCTAGAGTTATGGTGACAACAACTACTGAAGGCTCTTGTGTGGAAATGGAAATAGAGAGACTGTACAAGATCAGAATGGATTAAGTTGTCCTTGTGAAGGACAAAATGGGGGAATGTGGAAATGTATTTTTATCTAAGCTGTACCACACTATATTTTTGTGCCCTTTTTAATAGAAAACAAAATGGAGTCCTGGTCCTTCCAGAAATTTCTGCAACAAGCAGTCGGCTTGCATAAACAGCTAAACTTGGCTTGAAACGGCTGATAGCCACCAGACAGCTAGGAGACAAGTCCTGCTGAGACAAGTACCTCCCATGGTGCTCTCCTATTGTCTACATGACACCAGTTCCACTCCACCCCATCCTTTTCGAAGTACTCAAACCATCAGCCATTATCTCTTGTAGAGACCTCATCCATTTGATGCAAAAAGATAACTGACCAGGAAACTGGACAATCCTGACACAATGCAAGGCAGGTAATAGCTCATCACCACACTCTCATCGAGTGATGGCCGGCTGGCCAACTAATAACCCTGACAAAAGGAAATATCTGGAAACCATGTCAGGACAAGGATGTAGTAATTAACTCTTTATCTGTATTCACTGACTGCGAGACAGAGCCAATAACTTGTGTTTTACTGTATAAATAGCTTGTGAAATTGTACCATTGGGAAGGTGTTCACTTAGCCATTGACTGGGTGAGACCTTTCCCTTACCAGCAAGTAAATTAAAGAAACTTCTGCCGGAGCTGAAAGTGTCTGAGTCGTTTATCGGGAGTCGAGATTTCGACACCACCTAAGAACTCATGTTAAGAGTCAAAGCAAGTCTTCCTCGATTCCGAGAGACTGCCTTTGATGATGACTGCTCGGTACAATCCTCAAAGCAACGGAGGTGTTGAGCGATTTAACCGCGTCATCAAAGAGGATTTGAAAGCCAGCCTCGCAGCAGGCCAAACATTCAACGGAGCGGTTCAAACCATTCTCCACATACACCGTTCGACAAAGCACTCACTAACGGGGAAGACACCCACTGAGCTCATGACTGGGCGGAATCTTCGCTGGTTACTGGACATTCTCAAACCCCCAGCCAAACTTAGCGTGAAGATAACCAGACTCGCATCCCAGATTTCAGAACGCCAAAGAAAAGCGAAGTCATACACCGACACAAAACGACGCACTCAAAAGCCCCAACAGAAGAATGGAGATTGGGTCAGAGTTAAGCGCCCAAACCATAGTCATAAGCTCGCATCTTCACTTTCACCATCAAAACAGATTGGGCGAAAGTTCAGCCCTCACACCTACGAGCTCGATGATGGAACTCAATGGAATGCTCGTAGACTGATCCCAACTCACAGGCCAACAGACCAGCAGGATGGAACAGAGGCACCATTCTGTTTCCCAACCGAAAATCTCGATCAAACACCACAAGCTCCATGTCGGTCTCAGTGTATCAGAACACGACCTGGCTATCTCAAGGATCTTGACTGTTCATAGACTGTGGTTTTCAGTGTGGGTAAATATGTTGTGATCATACTCTATTTGTTGGTTACACAAACCTTCACTAGACAGGCATTAGGACCATGCGTGGGCTATTCACGCCTGCTGTAAACATGCTGGTTTTGGACGCCATTTTGAGAGTTGCTATAAAAGGACACAGTTAGTTACACTACTCCTGTTTCGGTTAGGCTGTTTAATTGCGTACGCAACACACTCCACTATATACTGTTGAATGTGCAAGTTATAGAAACATAGAAAATAGGTACAAGAGTAGGCCATTTGGCCCTTCGAGCCTGCACCACCATTCAATGAGGTCATGGCTGAACATGCAACTTCAGTACCCCATTCCTGCTTTCTAGCCATACCCCTTGATCCCCCTAGTATTAAGGACTACATCCAACTCCTTTTTGAATATATCACAGGCAAGTTAGAAAACAGAAAGGCAGGATGTTGTCCTACGAATTATTCATGATTTCACGCCATCACATGGCAGTAGGCACTTGTTGTATCTACAACAACTTTCATTTACATATTGCCTTTAACAAGCAGAATCAGACAAAAATGGACACGAAGCCAATGAAGGTGATATTTGGGGTTGGGGATTGAGCAAAGGCTTGGTCAGGAGGGTGGGCTTCAAGGAGAGTCCTAAAGGAAGGGAGGGAAGTGGAAAGAAAGAGAGGTTTGGGAGTCTTAAGAAAACAATTGAGTGAATTGACCAATCCAATGCTCCCAAAGCGATCATGAGGTGGATACAGAACTAAAATACTGTCATACCAATGCCTTCTCCCTTTGATGACAGCTGTGCACTGGGAAAATGAACTGACTATAATATATATAATGTTACCAGTGCTTTCTATGTTTTGATGACACGTGAAATATATGGGTGTGAGTGTGGCAATATCACAAAATAACAGTTTACTTACAGTTAACTAATATCTTGCGTTACACATTAGCCCTATGACATCTGAACAGACTATGCACGGAGAGAATCTGGGAATGAAATTGAGCAGAAATTAACAAAACCAATCTGAGAGTCGGCAATATTTGGTGCCAAAAAAGTCCTGTAAAATCCTACTTCAAAAAAGGGAAGCTTCACAAACAATAACTCAATGCCTGAGAGCTGCATCCACCACATCAATAAATTGGCACAATGCCTGTGAAATATTTTGCAACATCAAATGCTTTTGGACCCATTTCTTTGGGCAATCAAGTAACAATATTTCAAACTTGAGATGGAGTGAGCGACCAAGAATGCTGAAGTCTAAAGGTAAGCACATTTAAAATTGGAAAAACATGGTTAAAAAGGATTGTTGATAGTTTCTTTGCAGCACCAAGTTATTGCCTTCTCAATGGGCTGGATTTTCAACTTTGACATTTTTGTGCCGGTAATGGTGGCGGGGCGATAACGTTAGCACCCGCGAACAGTTTGCACCTCAGTCAGTAACATTGGGCAGCTCGGCCCTGAGTCAGGGGTGTAATGTTGCAAAATTCGTGGGAAACTCCCCCCCCGCCTCCTACCACAGTGTTTGGACTCATTGGAAAGCAAATTTAATTTGGAACTATCTACCAGAAAGTTTGAGATCTTGAAGTGTACATGGAAAAAACTACGAGTTTTAATCGAATTTGGGGTTTTACAAGGCAGATTGGGTCCGTGTGGGAAGGATTAAGAATTAAAGGATAACTATCCTTCAAAAGAAACCAGGTTTGAGTCTTGAAACTGCCTGGGGTATTGAAGCTAAACAAATTGTCTGGGGAATTGTGTAAACTCAAAAACCCTTCTCCCCGGGAGACATTAACATAGCAACAATCAACCCAGAGATAGTCAGCCATCACCCTGATCAAGAAACCAATCCAGCATATATATATATATATAATGACAATGGCACATCCAGCCCACATGGAAATCCCAGGCCTAAGCAGACACTGCAAATACCAACCCTAATTTTTCCATCAAGAAACAGATTTAAAAGATCGACACATCCGAGACAGCTTAACATTTAATGGGCCCACCAAAATATGACAAAGAGATATCAAGCCCGCCAAAAATTAATCAAGGAATCAGGGCTCATTTGGCGTGAAGATTAGAACAGCTCCAAAAGTATAACTGGGGCCCTATTTTAACAAAGGTATGCTTCAGAAGACAGAGAATTAGCATCGAGCAGCATCATAGAGCATCAGAGGGAGAAAAGAGAGAGACCACCGCCGCAGTTTTAACAAGCCTCTCCAGCCTCGATGACACCCCCGGGGCCACATTTCCCTGCTATCAAAAGGGAAGGAAGAACATCGCCATCGCGGCAGCAACCGACCACAGCCAACATGGTACTACCGAAAACACCGCGATCGACCAACTTCGAAACAAAACTCCGCAAAGAAGAAACCAAAGATTCGAAAGTTTCCACTCGACAACCTAGGCCTGACTACCAACAGGTGAAAAATTACCGAAAGAGACTTTGAAACCTATTTCTCACAAAAAAAAGTGGGTACTCACCACATAAGTCCAATATGCACCCTACCGCATCAGCAGACACCACCCAATGGAAGATTGCGCAGTAAGAAGTCCTCTACGACGTTCGGGGTACGGCAAGCAGAACCTACAGAATCCAATGAACCCGGAATCGTGAACCATCGCCAGTTAAGGATTGGTGAGCATGGTCCCTATTTGCCCTGGAGTCTAACCTAGTCAGAGTTAGGTATTGGGAGGTGGGAGGTGTATTATTCATTGTAAACCCTTTGAATGTGTGATATATATATATATATATATATAAAACGGAAAAGAGTGACAAAAGTAAATGTTGGTCCCTTAGAAGATGAGAAGGGGATTTAATAATGGGAAATGTGGAAATGGCTGAGGCCTTAAACAATTATTTTGCTTCGGTCTTCACAGTGGAAGACACAAAAACCATGCCAAAAATTGCTGGTCACAGGAATGTGGGAAGTGAGGACCTTGAGACAATCACTATCACTAGGGGGGTAATGCTGGACAGACTAATGGGACTCAAGGTCGAAAAATCCCCTGGTCCTGATGAAATGCATCCCAGGGTATTAAAAGAGATGGAGGAAGTTATAGCAGATGCATTCGTTATAACCTACCAAAATTCTCTGGACTCTGGGGAGGTGCCATCGGATTGGAAAGCAGCTAATGTAACGCCTCTGTTTAAAAAAGGGGGCAGACAAAAGGCAGGTAACTATAGGCTGGTTAGTTTAACATCTGTAGTGGGGAAAATGTTTGAAGCTATCATTAAGGAAGAAATAGCGGGACATCTCGATAGGAATAGTGCAATCAAGCAGACGCAACATGGATTCATGAAGGGGAAATCATGTTTAACTAATTTGCTGGAATTCTTTGAGGATCTAACGAGCATGGTGGATAGAGGTGTACCGATGGATGTGGTGTATTTAGATTTCCAAAAGGCATTCGATAAGGTGCCACACAAAAGGTTACTGCAGAAGATAAAGGTACGCGGAGTCAGAGGAAATGTATTAGCATGGATCAAGAATTGGCTGGCTAACAGAAAGCAGAGAGTCGGTATAAATGGGTCCTTTTCGGGTTGGAAATCGGTGGTTAGTGGTGTGCCACAGGGATTGGTGCTGGGACCACAACTGTTTACAATCTACATAGATGACCTGGAAGAGGGGACAGAGTGTATTGTAACAAAATTTGCAGATGACACAAAGATTAGTGGGAAAGCGGGTTGTGTAGAGGACACAGAGAGGCTGCAAAGAGATTTAGATAGGTTAAGCGAATGGGCTAATGTTTGGCAGATAGAATACAATGTTGGAAAATGTGAGGTCATCCACCTTGGAAAAAAAAACAGTAAAAGGGAATATTATTTGAATGGGGAGAAATTGCAACATGCTGCAGTGTAGAGGGACCTGGGGGTCCTTGTGCATGAAACTCTTTTAGGAGCAAACAAAAAACATTAAAGCGTGCCCCCCGATCTGGGGGAAACACCAACATTTACAAGGCCCTTTTTTTTATTTTTTTATTTTTTGGGGGTTTTTTTTGGGCACAGAATCAAATTTTTTCTCCAAGTGCCCCCTATAAAAGGGGAGGGGGACACTAAAAGCACCAGCAATTAAAACAAATTAACTTAAAAACATAAAATCAAATTAAAATTTGGTTGCCGGGCGTGATGATGCACTCCAGTCCCTCCGGTGCCCACCTCTCGCGGAAGGCCACGAGCGTTCCTTGTGCATGAAACTCTAAGTTAGTTTGCAGGTGCAGCAGGTAATCAGGAAGGCGAATGGAATGTTGGCCTTCATTGCGAGAGGGACGGAGTACAAAAGCAGAGAGATCCTGCTGCAACTGTACAGGGTATTGTTGAGGCCGTACCTGGAGTACTGCGTGCAGTTTTGGTCACCCTTACTTAAGGAAGGATACACTAACTTTGGAAGGGGTACAGAGATGATTCACTAGGCTGATTCCGGAGATGAGGGGGTTACCTTATGATGATAGATTGAGTAGACTGGGCCTTTACTCATTGGAGTTCAGAAGGATGAGGGATGATCTTATCGAAACATTTAAAATAATGAAGGGTATAGACAGGATCGAGGCAGAGAGGTTGTTTCCACTGGTCGGGGAGACTAAAACTAGGGTGCACAGCCTCAAAATATGGGGGAGCCAATTTAAAACTGAGTTGAGAAGGAATTTCTTCTTCCAGAGGGTTGTGAATCTGTGGACTTCTCTGCCCAGGGAAGCAGTTGAGGCTAGCTCATTAAATATATTCAAATCACAGATCGATAGATTTTTAACCAATAAGGGAATTAAGGGTTATGGGAGCGGGCGGGTAAGTGGAGCTGAGTCCACGGCCAGATCAGCCATGATCTTGTTGAATGGCGGAGCAGGCTCGAGGGGCTAGATGGCCTACTCCTGTTCCTAATTCTTATGTTCTTATGTTCTTATATATATATATATATATATATATAGTGTTCTTTATTTGAGTGATTATAAGTTTGACATTGTATTTTCTTGTCCTTAATAAAATCGATGTTCTTTGCACCAAACCAGTTGTCTCTTGCACTTTGTCACATCCCGGAACTAAATCCAAAGTTTAGAACTCATGAGTGGGAGTGATTCAAACTGCTCAGAAGGTCAGAGGTGAAGCTGACCCCAGAGACCACCCCTACAGAATGGCGACCACGGCAGGACTTTGCTATAAGGGATGTGATGCAGAGAGTGCTGTTTTGGAAGAAAGAACCAAGATGGAAGAGAGGATTTCCTCATATGTGTATAAGAAAGTGAGTGTCACTAAATAATGGGAGCTTGGTCTATCGCGCGCTGAGCTTCCGGGAGATGTTGCAGCCCAGTGGACAGCAAGCAAGGATCATAAGAAATCAGTAGAAAAGGCATTTTGGTTGGCCTGCTTACAGCGACAGGTCCAACTCTTAGATAAGAGTATCGAACAGGCAGAACTCTGGGAATGTGCAGAGACATCACATGAAAGGGCTATGGCAGGTGAAAGGTTATGGGGAGAACTCCGTAAGCTGAAAAATGGAAAGGCACAGCTAATGGAAAGGTTCAAGAACAGTCAGGACTATTTTCAGTGTCAGGTTACCGAAGATAAGAATAATGAAAAGGTACCGCGGGAGGAAAATATTTATCTCACCCTTCAAGTAAAAGAGCTGGAGGAGAAGTTAAGGGACGTACAGGCAGCTTATAAATAACCAGAACTAATGGGTTTAAGTCAGGAGGCCACGGTCCCTGCCAGCAACGAATCAAAAGTTTAACTCTTGTTCTATCCAAGGCAAAAGGCATGATAGTCCTAATAAGCCCGGGTACGGCCCAGGTAAACCTGGACGAGAAGGAGGAAACTGTTCAACCACCACCTGTATACCAGTTGGCAGCAGGAGGGGCAAACCAGTTGCGGGGCAGACAGGGATAACGGACCACCACCACTTGTGGCATCGAAGTTCAGCTCGGTTTGGCAGCAGAGAGGTGGGCGAGCCAGAGCAGGAAGGGCCAGAATGGGGCAGCAGATGTTTGGCCCGCCCACCGCTGTTGGAGGTCAGGGGCCCCTGGAAAGTTAATTTGCGGTTCCCCACACTACCCAACAGCTTAGGGCTATGATAAGTCACGTGGGAAAGCTCACTCAGAAGGGAGACCCCTCGGTTCACTTTATGGAAGTGGAACAGGCAGGGGATATTAACAGGTGCGATGATGCTGAGATTGGAAAAATGCTCCTCCTCTCACTGGACGGCAAGCTGTACCAGTCCCTCTCTGCTGAGAGCAAAATGGGGCAGAGAACATGTACCGCCATCCAGGAAGACATTCCAGAAGTTATGGGCTGTAATGACACTATCTGTTTTATGTGCCCCTACAGGAAGGAGAACGATACATAAAGTGAAGGCACACTCCACCACTGAACCCCGTAGCGAGGGAAACCAGCAGGCTGACATGTTGGCCAAACAAGGTGCCCGCACAGGCAAGCTCTGGGATCCGTACAACCCAGGCTCCATCGCAGCAGTTAGGGGCAGGATTGGGACAACAGGGAGGGCAGGGGTAGCATTGCCCCCACACCGAAAAACGGTTCAGACCCAAGACCCCATCCTCAAAACTATCCTGATCACGCTAGCTAAAGGGGAAAAGGGTAGACGGCCCATACAGCATCACAGCGATTGCCATTAAAGAAGGCATGTTGTTCAGGGGGGAGCAATGGGTGGTACCGCAACAACACCGGAGAGAATTCCTCCAGCTGGCCCACGAGGGTCCAGGAGCAGGACACCCCGGACCTGAGACCACTTGGCAACGAGTGGAACAGGCAGGGTAGTGGCCGGGACTCAAAGAAGACTTCTGCGAGTTCTACGCCGGCTGTCTGGTATGCGCAGCCAACTATCCTGACCCCCAGAAAAGGAAGGTGTCTATGGGACATATCAGGAGGGTAGAAGGACCCTGGCAGTCGATCCATGTCGATTACATCAGACCCCTACCCACTGTCCAGGGATGCTACAAGTACTGCCTAGTATTAGAGGATGTATTCGCCAAATGGGTGGAAGCCTTCCCATGTCAAACAGCCACTGCCCTGGGAACAGCTAGGATTCTGGTCAGGGAGGTGTTCTCCCGATGGGGACTTCCCCAGTACGTGGAGTCAGACCAAGGGAGTCAATTCACCGGGCAGGTGATGCAGGAGACTCTTAAGGTGCTCGGCATTGAGAGGAAATGGCATGTCACCCACAACCCGCAGTCATCCGGGCCTGTGGAGCGTTTAAACCGCATTATCAAAGAAAGGCTGCACAAAGGGACAGGTGACTCACCCAAAGGGTGGGTAGAGGTCCTACCACTGGTCCCCATGGGGATCCGGGCCAGCCAATCAAAGAGCACGAGGCACTCCCCATACGAGCTAATGACTGGCAGAGCCATGCGAACCCCTACCCATGTGTTAGCCCCGGTACTCACGGAAGGTCAGCTTAGGGAAGCGAGCCGGGACAGCTTTGTCAGGGATCTGTTTGAACACCTTAAAGAGACTCACTGGCAGGCTGCTAACAACATGGGAAACCTGCATCGGAGCAACCGACTGCTGCTAGAACCCCGCAAACATCACGAGTGGGAGGTGGGGGACCAGGTCATGGTACAGAACTACACTCGAGTAGGGGTTTTTGAGGCACTGTACATGGGGCCATACCACATTGTCGACAAGGCAAGCCCCATGGTTTATGCCGTGAAAGTGCCCCGCCGTACAAAGTGGCTCCACATAAACCAGTACAAACTTTTCAACCCCGGGATAGCAGCTAAACATAAGCGACAGCCAGGAACAGTGAACCATGCTAAAAACAGGGATCCTCAGCCAACAGCGCCCGACAGTGGAAATCCTACCGGGGATGTGGCAGACCCACAGACTGCACTTAGACAGGCGGTGGACTGTGTTACTGGAAGGGCGATTCCCCCAATCATTTGGGACTTGGACACACCCCCAGTAGTCAGAGCCTTGAGAAGGACTCTCTGCACGCCACGGCCTAAGACACCGTGGTCACCAGCGCCCCAATTTAAGTGGTTCAGCCCCGGGAGAAGGACCAGCCGCGAAGGGGTAACTAGGAGCAGGGACCAGCTTGCGAGCAGGGACCCCCAGCTGGTAGCCTTGGGCGATGAGGGACACCCGGAAGAGATAGTGGTGGACCAGCCACCAATTGGGACTCCCCAGTCTGCAGCCCTTGACCAAGCAGAACTCCCAGGTGACGAAATGAACCGTGCAGCCACCCACAAAGGGGCCGTGTGCTGCAGCACCGGAGGGGACGTTCCCCCAATAGTTTGGGACTCAGAACCACCTCCGGTTAGGAAACTCCGGATCCTGCGGTACAGGCCGACCTACTACCGGGCCCGCTGGAAACCCAGAGACCCAAGAAGAAAGGAGAAGGACAGGAATTAACCTGGCCACCCGGAGACGGGTGGCAGATGTACATAAATAGCACAATATGAGTTTAAGTATGTTTAGTAAGAATCTAGCGTAGTGTAGGTTTTGTATGTAATGATTTCAGGTCACTATGACCGTAAAGAAACCACACCTATGGAAGTAGTGAAATGAGTAAAATAGAAATAAGAATGTCTAGACGAATAAGAAATGTAAGAAGTTTCGGTCAACAGCCGGTGACCAACTAGTGACATATGCCTGGTAGTATTTGGGGGAGACATGTAAGAGCCCATCCAGGGGTAAGAGAAGAATCCACCGGTGCAGCTATTAGAAGAGGCACAGACCGGGTAACATCCAGGAGTAGGAAGAATCCACCAGTACAGCTATTAAAGGAAGCACCGGAAATAGTTATTGGGGAAAGGAAAAGACCCCACCTTGTAGGCAGTAAAAGAGGCACTACAAGAATGGAAAGAGTAAAATGGCTATGATACAAAAGTTAAAAACAGACATCAGTTCCCTAAGGAACTTGAAAAGACAGCCAGTCGATTAAAGACTTTATGATGTTTCTGAGAAGAAATGAGCCCAAATTGGAAATCGATCTCCTTTTGTCAAGCCAGAGAGCTTTCTCAGGGCTGGACTATCTGTTTTATGTGCCCCTACAGGAAGGAGAACGATATGAAAAGGGTCCTGTTCCTGTTCGCCCTGATAAGGATGAGCAGCAGCGACCAAGGCGACGTGGAAGAATCCCTCATTTATGGGTGCTCGGGAGAGAGTGAACCGATCGTAACCACCGGGGGTGGCACACCGGGTGTGGAAGAGCTCGCTGTTTATGCCCAGGAGAGAAGGTGGCCTGGGTGGCTGGGGTCTAACTCCACCCGCTACTCCAGCCAGGAAGGGTTTACCTATGAGGAGGCCTCAGTTTCATGCCCCAGGATACGGGTCGTTGCTGCATGGGTCAGTGTTAAGGAGGGAAAATGTGTGTGTTTGACTTGTAAAGGAAAGATTCGCCTGGGTAGATGGTGGTGGCTCAGGAAGCTGAGCAAGGATGCGGGGGACCAGGAATCTGATTGGGAAAGACTCGGTAACGATACGTACCGGACCATCACGGGGACATGGGGAGGAGTAAAGGTATGTTGGAATAAGTGGTGGATATCTGAACAGGGAATTTACGTATGCATGTGGGGTTCAGAGAAGATCTGTCCTGCAGGCATATCAATCGCCTTTGCCAGGCAATGGCAAGATAACGGGGAAGGGATAGGGTGGGATTCTTGTGACTTCTCCCTTCTCTCTCTCCCCCCCACCCCTCTATTCATTGCAGTCTTCAGAAGCCTTCCGATCAGCATCTCCCTCCCTGGGCTCAGTGCATAAACCTTCCGATCGGTACCTCACTGTCTCTCTCCTCCCCCCACCCCCCCACCGCCCCCAGGCTTGTTCTCCAGCTGAGCACCGAACCCGTGTGTCCGGGCATGAGGCTGATTCTGCCAGCCAAAGCTGTGACCCTCCGGCGCTGCTTCTAGACATTCGGTGGTGGAAAGTGAGTAATAAAAAAGAGAAAATTCTGAAGTCCAACAAACTTCCATTTACTATATCGACAGGTAAAAAAGTTGACTCCCTCCAAAATCTTCGATTAAAAACAATGGCGTCATGCAGCGCCGATTTCTCAATGTGCGCTGGTTTTCTTAAGTGCCCAGAAGGTTTTTCGGCAATGGCTGACCTAGAAGGAAAAAATTTTGGCCAAACTGCGAAACATTATAAAAACTGGCACAGAATTGAGGGAAGGTCGCGTGATGTTCAAAAAAAATGCCGTAAAAAAAAAACTTGCCTAGAAAAATCGCAACTATGTTAGATACGCTGGCGCAGATCATAGAGGGAAACTTTAAAAAAGTAAATACACCAAAAAAAACGGCGCTAATGACCGGGGAGAATTGAGCCCAAAATGTCCGCAAAGGGATATTGATAGACTGAGTAAGTGGGCAGTAATGAGGCATTTGGAGTATATTGTAGGGAAATGTGAGATTATTCACTTTGGTCAGAAGAATAGAAAAACAGAATATTGTCTAAATGGTGAGAAACGTTTAAATGTTGGTGTTGAGAGAGATTTGGGTGCCCTTGTACAGGAAACAGAAAGCTAGCATGTAGGTACAGCAAGCAATAAGGGAGGTAAATGGCATGTTGGCCTTTATTGAAAGGGGGTTGGAGTATAAGAGTAAGGAAGTTTTGCTACAATTGTACAGTGAGACCACACCTGGAGTACTGTGCACAGTTTTGGTCTCCTTATCTAAGGAAAGATATACTTGCCTTGGAGGTGGTACTACGGAGGTTCACTAGATTGATTCCTGGGATGAGAGAGCTGTCTATGATGAGAGATTGTGTAGAATGGGCCTATAGTCTCTGGAGTTTAGAAGGAGGTGATTGGGATTACGGAGACGTGGCTCCAGGATGATCAGGGCTGGGAACTCAACATCCAGGGGTATTCAACATTCAGGAAGGATAGAATAAAAGGAAAAGGAGGTGGGGTAGCATTGCTGGTTAAGGAGGAGATTAAGGCAATAGTTAGGAAGGACATTAGCTTGGATGATGTGGAATCTATATGGGTAGAGCTGCAGAACACCAAAGGGCAAAAAACGTTAGTGGGAGTTGTGTACAGACCTCCAAACAGTAGTAGTGATGTTGGGGAGGGCATCAAACAGGAAATTAGGGGTGCGTGCAATAAAGGTGCAGCAGTTATAATGGGTGACTTTAATATGCACATAGATTGGGCTAACCAAACTGGAAGCAATACGGTGGAGGAGGATTTTCTGGAGTGCATAAGGGATGGTTTTTTAGACCAATATGTCGAGGAACCAACTAGTGGGGAGGCCATCTTAGACTGGGTGTTATGTAATGAGAGAGGATTAATTAGCAATCTCGTTGTGCGAGGCCCCTTGGGGAAGAGTGACCATAACATGGTGGAATTCTGCATTGGGATGGAGAATGAAACAGTTAATTCAGAGACCATGGTCCAGAACTTAAAGAAGGCTAACTTTGAAGGTATGAGGCGTGAATTGGCTGGGATGGATTGGCGAATGATACTTAAGGGGTTGACTGTGGATGGGCAATGGCAGACATTTAGAGACCGCATGGATGAACTACAACAATTGTACATTCCTGTCTGGCATAAAAATAAAAAAGGGAAGGTGGCTCAACCGTGGCTATCAAGGGAAATCAGGGATAGTATTAAAGCCAAGGAAGTGGCATACAAATTGGCCAGAAATAGCAGCGAACCTGGGGACTGGGAGAAATTTAGAACTCAGCAGAGGAGGACAAAGGGTTTGATTAGGGCAGGGAAAATGGAGTACGACAAGAAGCTTGCAGGGAACATTAAGACGGATTGCAAAAGTTTCTATAGATATGTAAAGAGAAAAAGGTTAGTAAAGACAAACGTAGGTCCTCTGCAGTCAGAATCAGGGGAAGTCATAACGGGGAACAAAGAAATGGCGAACCAATTGAACAAGTACTTTGGTTCGGTATTCACGAAGGAGGACACGAACAACCTTCCGGTTATAAAAGGGGTCGGTGGGTCTAGTAAGGAGGAGGAACTGAGGGAAATCCTTATTAGCCGGGAAATTGTGTTGGGGAAATTGATGGGATTGAAGGCCGATAAATGCCCAGGGCCTGATGGACTGCATCCCAGAGTACTTAAGGAGGTGGCCTTGGAAATAGTGGATGCGTTGACAGTCATTTTCCAACATTCCTTTGACTCTGGATCAGTTCCTATGGAGTGGAGGGTAGCCAATGTAACCCCACTTTTTAAAAAAGGAGGGAGAGAGAAAACAGGGAATTATAGACCGGTCAGCCTGACATCGGTAGTGGGTAAAATGATGGGATCAATTATTAAGGATGTCATAGCAGTGCATTTGGAAAGAGGTGACATGATAGGTCCAAGTCAGCATGGATTTGTGAAAGGGAAATCATGCTTGACAAATCTTCTGGAATTTTTTGAGGATGTTTCCAGTAGAGTGGATAAGGGAGAACCAGTTGATGTGGTATATTTGGACTTTCAGAAGGCGTTCGACAAGGTCCCACACAAGAGATTGATGTGCAAAGTTAGAGCACATGGGATTGGGGGTAGTGTACTGACATGGATTGAGAACTGGTTGTCAGACAGGAAGCAAAGAGTAGGAGTAAATGGATACTTTTCAGAATGGCAGGCAGTGACTAGTGGGGTACCGCAAGGTTCTGTGCTGGGGCCCCAGCTGTTTACACTGTACATTAATGATTTAGATGAGGGGATTAAATGTAGTATCTCCAAATTTGCGGATGACACTAAGTTGGGTGGCAGTGTGAGCTGCGAGGAGGATGCTGTGAGGCTGCAGAGCGACTTGGATAGGTTAGGTGAGTGGGCAAATGCATGGCAGATGAAGTATAATGTGGATAAATGTGAGGTTATCCACTTTGGTGGTAAAAACAGAGAGACAGACTATTATCTGAATGGTGACAGATTAGGAAAAGGGGAGGTGCAAAGAGACCTGGGTGTCATGGTACATCAATCATTGAAGGTTGGCATGCAGGTGCAGCAGGCGGTTAAGAAAGCAAATGGCATGTTGGCCTTCATAGCAAGGGGATTTGAGTACAGGGGCAGGGAGGTGTTGCTACAGTTGTACAGGGCATTGGTGAGGCCACACCTGGAGTATTGTGTACAGTTTTGGTCTCCTAACCTGAGGAAGGACATTCTTGCTATTGAGGGAGTGCAGCGAAGGTTCACCAGACTGATTCCCGGGATGGCGGGACTGACCTATCAAGAAAGACTGGATCAACTGGGCTTGTATTCACTGGAGTTCAGAAGAATGAGAGGGGACCTCATAGAAACATTTAAAATTCTGACGGGGTTAGACAGGTTAGATGCAGGAAGAATGTTCCCAATGTTGGGGAAGTCCAGAACCAGAGGTCACAGTCTAAGGATAAGGGGTAAGCCATTTAGGACCGAGATGCGGAGGAACTTCTTCACCCAGAGAGTGGTGAACCTGTGGAATTCTGTACCACAGAAAGTTGTTGAGGCCAATTCACTAAATATATTCAAAAAGGAGTTAGATGAGGTCCTTACTACTAGGGGGATCAAGGGGTATGGCGAGAAAGCAGGAATGGGGTACTGAAGTTGAATGTTCAGCCATGAACTCATTGAATGGCGGTGCAGGCTAGAAGGGCCGAATGGCCTACTCCTGCACCTATTTTCTATGTTTCTATCTCATTGAAACATAAAAGATTCTGAAGGGGATTGACAGGGTGGGTCCTGAGAGGTTGTTTCCCCAGGCTGGAGTATCTAGAACGTGGGAAAATGTGAGGTTATCCACTTTGGCAGTCACAGGATAAGGGGTAAGCCATTTAAGACAGAGATAAGGAAGAATTTCTTCACTCAGAGGGTGGTGAATCTTTGGAATTCTCTGCCCCAAAGGGCTTTGGATGCTGAGTCTCTGAATGTATTCAAGGCTGAGTTAGGTAGATTTTTGGAGTCTGGGGGAATCAAGGGATATGGAGATCAGATGGGAAGGTGGAGTTGAGGTGGATGTTCATCTAAGATCTTTTTGAATTGTGTAGGAGGCTCGAGGGGCTGTATGGCCTACTCCTGCTCCTATTTCTGATGTTCTTATGATCTTATGTACTATTTTAAAGGAAGCTGTTTATTTTACATGGGTTAGTGCTTCTGTTAAAATGGGAGGCGTTTGATACTGTATGTTAAATGTATGTACTGATAACACAATTGACAGTAATTATCAGGCTCTAATAGACAGCCCCAGGACCAGTTAGTAGTGCGTTTACACTTTGCAATATAGGTGCAGCTGACCTGGCATCAATTGGCTTGCTGAGAGAATATTTGGAGGAGCAAATGTTGAACCTAACTGTAACTGGTGAAAAAGCACCTTTGATTGAGTTGCATTTGAGATTGATTAAGTTTGAACAATAGCTCAGGTACATTAATCAGCTGCCTTTAAGTCGCAAATGTGATAAAGAACTGGCTGTTCCTTCTAAGTGAACAGGTGCAGAGCTTTGCCATTGCCCCACTGTGACATGCCCCCATTGTAGAACCTGTAGCTGCAATGATTACAGTATCATTAACAAGTGAAAGTAATACATATAATCTGCAATAACTACCTTCAGTCTGGCAGATCAATCAATCTATTAGCAGCAGAAATACGCTGGGAGCTTGGATGTCATTATGACCTGACTAAACAGAGTTACACCCACTTGAAATGACATAAAGAACTCAGCTTCTGACTGTGGAAGAGTCATTGCCTGGTGTGGAGCTGCAACATCCTTAACCAGAGTCCCGGAGCAGTACAAACTTCAAAGACTTTAGGACATAAAGTGGAAGAATCGTTCATCATTGTTCGAAAATGGACAAGAGAAAATTAGCTTTGGTGGTCTCACAGAATGATCACCAAACACAGCGTCCAGTGGACACAGTGAGTATTTGATCAAAATCTGACAGTAGTCCCATGTAAAACTCTGAGAGGTGCTGATGCTGATGATTTGTGGATATTGGTTGTTGTGAACTGCAGAGGCTCTTGGTGGGGCTCGGGGTGTTTCCAAACTAATGACCAATTGCTGCTAAATGGAGAACAACACAGTGGGCCCAAGTTTCCACATGATTCGCGCCTGATTTTTAGGAGCAACTGGTGGAGAACGGACTATTTTAGAAATCGCAATTCTCCACATTTTTTTTTCTGCAGTTCTAGTCAGGTAGAACAGTTCTAGTTTAGAACAGAATTTTTTCTTCAAAAGGGGGCGTGTCCGGCCACTGACACCTGATTTGAAAGTTTCCACAGTGAAAATGTACTCCAAACTAAAGTAGAATGGCGCCAGTGAAGATTTTTGTAGAACTGAAAAAACCTGTTCGACACATTAAAAAAATCAGGCGCAGGTTACAAATTAGGCGCCCAGAACGAGGTGGGGGGAAGGGAACTCATTAAATTCAACAATAAATCCTTATTTATACTTCTACAAATATTATACAAATAAATCCAACCTGAATAAACATTTATAAGCCAAGAAAATAAACCATCTTCCTACCTGTGTGAAAGTGCTTCAGCCAGGGAGAATTCTGCAGCTGTTCGTGCCGCTGAGCGAGAGAGGGAGGGAGAGGGAGGGAGGGAGGGAGGGAGGGAGGGAGGGAGGGAGGGAGGGAGGGAGGGAGAGAGAGAGAGAGAGAGAGAGAGAAACAGGAGCGGGTGTCGGGGGTGGGGGGGAGCGGGCCTCGGGTCTCGGTCGGGGCGGGGGGGAGCGGGTCTCGGTCGGGGCAGGGTGCAGCGGGTCTCGGGTGTCGGGGCGGGGTGGGGAGAGCGGGTGTCGGGGCGGGTCTTGGGTGTCGGGGGGGGGGGGGAGCGGGTGTCGGGTCGGGTCTGGTCGGCGGGCGGGGAGCGGGTGTCGGGTCTGGTCGGGCAGGGAGCAGGAGCTGGCCGTGGGAGGAGCCTCATTCACGCAGCCCCAGTGAGGCCATAGGGCTAGGGGCTGCGTGCTTCGGGCCCCTCCCACACAGTTCGGCACCTGGAGCTACTGCACTTGCGTGCCGACTGTAGCGCGCATGTGCAGAGGTCCCGGCACTGTTTTCAGCGCAGGGACCTGGCTCCGCCCCCCCACAGCTCGTGCTGACTGTGCCGAGTGCCACAGGACCTGTAAGTCGGTGGAGAATACCGAAGATTTATTTAGGCGCTGTTTTAGGTGCGAAAAACGGGCGCCCAGCTCGGAGGGGCGCCCGTTTTTTTTCTTGTGGAAACTTGGGCCCAGTGTTTCTATAGGTGGTGGAAAGTGCACTTGTTTCTTGAGTTCTGGTCTGACAAAGTCGAACTTCTCAGTCGGCTATTTCATAAAAAATAAGAAATAGGAGCAGGAGTCGGCCATTTGGCCCCTCGAGCTTGCTCCGCCATTCAATAAGATCATGGATGATCTGATCATTGACTCAGCTCCACTTCCCTGTCCGCTCCCCATAACCCTTTATTCCCTGATCACTCAAAAATCTGTCTATCTCCGCCGTAAATATATTCAATGACCCAGCTTCCACAGCTCTCTGGGGCAGAGAATTCCACAGATTTACAACCCTCTGAGAGAAGAAATTCCTCCTCATCTCAGTTTTAAATGGGCGGCCCCTTATTCTGAAACTATGTCGCCTAGTTTTAGTTTCCCCCATCAGTGGAAATATCCTCTCTGCATCCACCTTGTCGAGCCCCCTCATTATCTTTTATGTTTCGATAAGTTCACCTCTCATTCTTCTGAACTCCAATGTGTATAGGCCCAAGCTACTCAACCTATCTTCATAAGTCAACCCCCTGATCTCCGGAATCAACCTAGTGAACCTTCTCTGAACAGCCTCCAATGCAAGTATATCCTTTGTTAAATACGGAAACCAAAACTGTGTGCAATACTCTAGGTGTGGCCTTACCAATACCCTATGCATTTGTAGCAGGACTTCTCTGCTTTTATACTCTATCCCCCTTGTAATAAAGGCCAACATCCCATTTGCCTTCCTGATTATTTGCTGTACCTGCATACTAGCATTTTGTGTTTCATGCACAAGGACCCCCAGGTCGCTCTGTACTGCAACACCTTGCAATTTTTCTCCATTTAAATTTTAATTAGTTTTTCTATTTTTTCAGCCAAAGTGGATAATCTCACATTTTTCCACATTATACTCCGTCTGCCAAATTTTTCCCCACTCACTTAGCCTGCCTATATCCCTTTGCAGATTTTTTGTGTCCTCCTCACAATTTGCTTTCCCACCCATCTTTGGATCATCAGCAAACTTGACAACATTACATTCGGTCCGTTCATTCAAGTCATTAATATAGATTGTAAATAGTTGAGGACCCAGCATCGATCCCTGCGGCACCCCACGAGACACTGTTTGTCAACTGGAAAATGACCCATTTATCCTGACTCTCTGGGCTAGAATTTCCTATCAGCCCACCAGCGCCCGATCGCCGCCCCAAAGACCGCTAAGACTGGGGAGATTATCGCTTGTGAAAACTTACCCCCAAAAAATAAAAAAATCCACCGAGCGAAAAACATGGGCCTTGTCCCCCACCCCAATTCTGGGCAAAAAAGTGCAATTTAGGGTCGATTGGGCGGTTCCTAAACAAAATGGGCGAAAAATTTAAAAATCAATAAAAATTTACCCCGAGGCTGTGGGTTGCGCCTAACACCATAAAAACAATGAAAACAAGTTTTCAAAAAACATCAATTAACAAATCAAAAAAACATTCCCAGGACACTAACACTAAATCATCACAACAGATTTTGAAAATAATTAATAAACAAACAATCACCAACCTTTTTCTTGAAGAGTGTCGAAATCTCGACCTCAGAAAAGAATGACTCCGACACTTACAGCTCCGATGGAAGTTTCCCTTTTAATTTACTTGCTCGCAAGGGGTAGGTTTCACTCAGTCAAGGGCAAAATGAAACCTCCGCAATGGTACAGCTTCACAAGATATTTATACAGTAAAACCCAAGTTCTGGCCTCTCCCTGTGTATTGCTCTGTCTCACAGTCAGTGAATACAGATAAAGAGTTAATTACTATATCCTGGTCCTGAAATGGTGGCAAGATATTTCCTTTTGTCAGGGTTATCAGAAAGCCAAACGGCCATTACTCCATGAGTCATAGGTAATGGGCTATCACCTGTCTTGTATTGTATCAGGATTATCCAATTTCCTGGTCAGTTTACCTGTTTGCTTCAAATGGATGAGGTAAAGGAAAGAGATAATGGCTAGAAGATAAGGGTGGTGTGACATGGAACTCCTGTAGTGTAGACAATAGGAGAGCACCATGGGGGGTTACTTGTCTCAGCATGACTTGTCTCCTAGCTGTCTGATAACCATCAGCCATCTAACAGCAGGTTTAGCTGTTCATAATAAGCTGGCTGCTAAAATGCAGAAAGTTCTGGAAGGGCCAGGACTCCATTTTAATCAAAAGGCACACAAATACCGTATGGTATCAGCTTAGATAAAAATACATTTCCACATTCCCCCATTTTGTCCTTCACAAGGACAACTCAATCCATTCTGATCTTGTACAGTCTCTCCATTTCCATTTCTTTTAGTTTCATTACTCACTAGGCATATTATACCCTCAGGATTTCCTATTCTGGGAGTAATGCTTAGGAAGGGAGGCTGATGGTTATTATCATAATTGGGCTGGTACCATCCCTGGAAGGCTGTAAGATTATACCCTGCCGACCTCCATTCTGTTTGCTCCTTTGTTTCTGGCCCCTTAGTTAGTTTTGTCCTGTTTTGCACTGTCAACCATTCTACCATTTCTGATTCGTTAAAGGGGACAGATCTCAGGGGAATACCCCCCCTGGAGTGGACAGGTACATGGGAACATATCCAGCAACTCGACAAGTTTCTTTCTTGAGCATACCTATGACTCAGTGCCATAAATATGTTTACGTGCAATTCCCTTCGGTGGTGGGTCTGTACCCCTGGTGTAATCAATAATGCGAAGTAAAACCCTGTCAAGCCCAGCACCATCAGTCCCCATAGTCCATACAGTTCTTTATTCAGTCTTCCTTTTTCTGTTCCTCTGATTCCTTCGTCCCTTCCTCCTGGTCGGGTGCCCGTTTGCAATGGGATGCGTGGATCCATGTTGGTCTTTCCTTTACCTTGATTGCAGTATTGGTCGCCAGCAGGACCTGGTATGGTCCTTCGAATCTTGGCTGTAGACTGCTTTTCCTTTTAAAAATCTTGATGTAAACGAATTCCCCTGGCTCCAGGTTATGACACTTCCCTTCCGCTGGCTTGACTTGGGCTTCCTTTACCTGTGAATGAAAGCTGGAAATACATTTGGTTAGTGCAATACAATAATTCAACATGTTTTCCTCCATTTTGTGGATGTCCATCTGTTTTGCAGTAAATGGTGCTGTAAAAGGTAGTCGTTGGGGACGTCCCATAATTAGCTCATGTGGTGACAAGCCTGTTGTTCTGTTGGTTGCAGATCGCATTACCATCAAAGCTAAGGGCAGCAGTTCTGTCCATTTCAGTCCAGTGTCATTGCATAGTTTTGCCAGCTTATTTTTAAGCATTCCATTATATCTTTCAACAAGTCCAGCTGATTGTGGATGATAACTGCAATGAAAACGTTGATTAATCTGTAAAGCTTTACACATTTCTCTTATAACAGTTCCCGTGAAATGTGACCCGTTATCACTAGAAAGCTTAGCAGGAATTCCGAAGCGCGGTACAATTTCTTTTAACAAACATTTAGCAACAGTAGTGGCATCGGCCTTTTTACATGGAAAGGCTTCAATCCATCTAGAGAACACATCTACAATAACTAATACATACTTGAATCCCATACACATAGGTAATTCAATAAAATCCATTTGTAAATGTACAAAAGGCCCGACTGGATTTGGGTGGGAGGCAGATTCTACTTTTTCCGTCTTACCCGGATTCATTGTCTGACAGGTAACACAATTTTCACAGATTTGTTTTGCAATTGCCGAAATACCTGGTGCATACCAAGTTGCCAAAATATAATCTGCCAATCCCCCTTTGCCTGCATGTGTGAATGTATGAACACATCGGGCAATCCATGGAAGTAAGGATCTAGGGGCCACCACGCGGCCGTCATGGTGAACCCATATTCCTTCTGGATTTTTATAACATTGATCCTTCGTCCAGGTCACCACCTCCTCCGTACTGGCCTGTGTCTGAAAGGCCAGCACGTCATTAATAGTGGGTGGCGGGTCTGAGCAATTATTTTTCCTTAGTGGGAACAATGACACCTGCATCCCCCCTTTCGACAGAGCTGCTGACTTAGCTGCATTATCAGCTCTGGCATTCCCAAGTGCCACCTCATTCGACTGGCCTGTATGTGCTTGGCATTTGATAATGGCAAGTTTTAAGGGGCATTGAATGGCTCGCAGGAGATTTTCCACTTGTTCTGCATTTTTGATAGGGGTTCCTGAAGAAGTCAGGTACCCGCGAATCTTCCAAATTTGTCCATAGTCATGTGATACCCCAAAAGCATACCTGGAGTCAGTGTAGATATTAACTGTGTGTCCTTCAGCCAGAATACAGGCTCAAGTTAACGCAAACAATTCGGCTTGTTGGGCTGAAACGGAGTCTGGAAGAGAGGCTGTTTCGACAAAATTAAACTGAGTTACAATTGCATAAGCTGCTCTCAGTTGGCCCTTATCATTTCGTAAGTCTGATCCGTCAACATAGTACACTCGATCAGGGTTACACATTGGTACATCTGTTAGATTGATACGTGGTTTAGTCACTAATTCGGTTACCATTTCACATGAATGGGGTTCGCCGTCGTCTTCCGTGGGGAGTAGAGTGGCTGGATTTAAGGTAGTACATCTTTTGATGACAAGGTTCGGATTTGATAACAGTTCGACCTCGTATTTGGTGGTTCTTGCGGAGGTTAGGTGTTGGGTGGCACATTTAGTAAGTAAAATCTCGACAGAGTGTGGGATATATAAAATGGTCTGATGATTTAGAGTTATTGTCTGAGCCTGTTGCATAGCATAATAAGCTGCTGCCAACGAAGGAAGACATCCTGGTAGTCCGCGTGCCACTGGGTCTAGTTGGGTACTGAAATACGCTACCGGTCGCTGCCTGTCCCCATGTAACTGAGTCAAAACAGATTGTGCAAAACCCGACTTGTGATGCACAAATAAGTTGAATAGCTTAGTGTAATCTGGTAATCCCAAGGCGGGTGCTGAAGTGAGGGACTGTTTAAGGTTCTGAAAAGCATTCCGGGATACCTCATTCCAAATCAACTTCTCTGGTAGTGCGGGCATGGACATGTCTAACAGTGGTCTAACAATCTCGGAATAACTCATAACCCATTGCCGGCAGTATCCTGTCATGCTGAGGAGGTGTTTCACTTCTCTCTTGGTTACTGGTAGTGGGGCAGAGCAGATTGCTTTTACTCGGTCTTGTGTCAATTGTCTCGTATCCCTGACCAATTCGTGCCCTAGATACCGAACCTTTTCTGAGACAAATTGTAACTTTGCCTTTGACACCTTGTGTCCTTTCGAGGCCAGAGCTTTTAATAACACAAGGGAGTCCGTTTCGCAGGCCAATTTGGAGGGTGAGGCGAGCAATAAGTCGTCAACATACTGCACAAGTGTAGAACCTGCTGGTAAAATTACATCTTCCAGATCCCTCTTTAGGCACTGTGAGAATATGGTAGGGCTCTCGGTAAATCCCTGCGGGAGTCTTGTCCACGTATATTGGCGTCCTTTATACGTGAAGGCAAACAGGAATTGAGACTCTGGGTGAATAGGTATTGAGAAAAATGCTGAACACAGATCAACTACTGTGTAATACGTTGATGATGCCGGAATACTGGCAAGTATAATTGCCGGGTTGGGTACCACTGGATAAGTTGGGAATACCGAATGATTCACGGCTCGTAGGTCTTGGACAAATCTCCATTTGTCACTATTGGGCTTCTGCACCGGAAAGATCGGTGTGTTACATGGACTTCTAGTTGGAACGATTACTCCCTGGGCCAGCAGGGACTTAATGACTGGCTCAATACCTTGTTCTGCGGCTGGGGACAAGGGGTATTGGGGCTTCTTGGGGAGCGGGGCGGTTGAATTGATTGCTACCTTATAGGGTTGTGCGGTAAGCATCCTCCCTACTTCATTAGCGTGTGTAGACCATAGTTGTTCTGGAACTTTAGCAAGAAGCTCTGCTGTGCTTTGTCGTACTGGGAAGCTAGTGGCTGAGAGCATCCTTTCTTCTAAGACAGCATCGAAGTATACTTTCCCATTCAACTTGACAGAATAGCCTCCCCCCTTTTCATGTTGCCCCAACGTTCCATTACGTGTGTGCCATTCCTCTTGTACTGGGGATCCTTGCATTCTTTTAACCATCTGTCCTAAATCCTGGGGTTTATGTGTGCCTGCAACCGCAAGGGTGCAGTGTGGAACGCTCCCTTTAACCCTAAACAAGCTCTGACTGTGGGAGGATAATTCAACCCCTGCCGCTATCCCTTCGGGTCCGATAAAGATTTTTCCGATCATCAATTGATGTTTCTGGTGCAGGAATGGTTGATAAAAGATTTGTGCTGTCGCGTCTGATCCCGTTTTGTCACAATATGCTGTGCAGTGTAATGTTTCGTACCACTTGCCCAAGGTTTGAGATTTGAGGTAGTCTGTGATTAACCTTGTTACACACCAATATGAACCAACCAAATAGGATAGGGTTTTGCTTAGTGTGGGGTCCAAATTTTCCCAGGCATACAATATGGGAGTTGTGGGTTGAAGTAGTGGATATGCGCCACATTTTACATAACAGGTCACGTCCACACAGATTCACTGGAACCTCTTTAGACAGTAGGAATGAATGACTATCTTCGTAATCCTCTATTTGTACATTGATAGGGTTGGAGAAAAACATTTGCTGTGCGTGTCCAGATAGTCCAATCACTGAGGTTTGATTAGTGGAAGTGGGAATTCCCCTCGTATCCTCCCTTGAAAGGACCGAATAGGTGGCACCAGTATCCACTAGGAATGGGACATCCTTTCCTTGTATTCGTATTTTTACTTCAGGTTCTCCTATGGCATTTAACGAAACGACAGGAAGCTGTTTGTTCGCAGCACTCGGGTCTGGGATTGGGCGTCATTGATCATTATACGAGCAATTTGGTGGTTGGCCGAATTGCTTTTGATTCTGTGATCCAAATGGATCTTGCACAGAGAAATTAGTCTGAGGTCTAGCATGTACCTGGACTTGGGTCGCATACTGGTTGGGTTATGAAGGGGGAGGGTGTGCTCTATTACCTGCCTGTTGAGTCCAATCATGATTTGGTTGTTGCTGTTTTGCCCGGCAAGTTCTAGCCCAGTGTCCAATCTGTCCACAATTGTGACAGGTATAATATTGTTCCTGCCCTGCACCTCCTCTCCCTCTTCCCCTGTAATATCCTCCTCTGGCTCGCCCTCTTCCTCTACCCTGGGGTGGGGCGTAGGACGGTGTCACCGGGGTGGGTGTCATTGGAGCTGCTTGTCCTACAAACATGGTGACCTTGCTTTTAGATTCTCTATTTCGCTCTTGTATGTCCTTTAACATAGATACAACCTTGGATAGCGATTCCTGTCGCCATCCGAGACAAACTAGTTTAAAGGGATCTCTGAGTTCGGGCCGTAGCCCGTTTACCACGGCGCTGATCATAGGAGCCTCTACCTCCTCCATTTTCATGCCTGAACATTGGTTCATGATCTCTCGCACTCTTTCTACATAATCCTCAACATCCTCCTCCTTTCTTTGTGTAGTTTCCATAATTTTGGACCAATTCGTTTTCCTCGGGAACACCGAATGTAAGGCTTCCCAACATCTTCCCCAGAACCCCTCTCCTGGCTTCGTGCTGGGATCTGCATCCGGAGCCTCTCGATGGGTTTTAAAATCTTTGAATTTTATCTCAAGTTCGGCAAATTTTGTGTCCTTTAACCATGCTTTCAGTAAGATTTGACCATCTAATATACTGGGTTCGTGGCACAAGATGATTACTTTTAACTGGTCTATGGCCTTTTCAATATTGGTTTTGGGGTCTGCCAATCCTTCCACAATTATTCTTAATTCACTTGGTGACCATGGTCGATAAATAGGGACCGGAGCCCCCCCCCCCCCCCCCGAGAGTGGACTGGGAAAAAGTCTTACTGGGTATACTGATGATGATGGCTCCAGGGCACTGGGCTCTGGTCCACGGGTATGACTTCGTGTGCCCCCTGCAGGGCCGTCACGGTATTGATTCCCTTGTGACTGACTTATATTTCCTGCAGCCTCACCTGTATTGTTGGGAGCGGGTGTTACCCCGTTTCCCTGTACTCCGGCCCGAGGATCATCTCCTCCTTGGCCTGGAGCACCCCCCGGGGATGGAACATACGGCGGTGGTCGATGGCTGTAGGGAGTCCAATCCTCATCCCAGTCCTCATCCTCATCCTTATCCCAACCCTCCGGAGCCCTAGGTGAGTGTGCCTTTGTCTCTTTAGCAACCATAACGGATGGGTGTTTGTTATGTCGAGGGCGATTCACCTGCTCTACCCGTTCATCCCCCTGCTTTCTCCCTCTAGTACACTGCTTGCTAACTCTTAGGCTCTTCTCGTGTCGTTCCTCAGCTTCCCTTTTCCAATCTCCAAACACTGACCAATTCACTTTTTTTTTCCCTCTTCTACCTGGGTCTCTGTCTATAAGGCATTCTTCTAGACAGGTTATTCTCTCTAAATTGAATGAACCATCGGGTGGAAATGGCCTGTTTTCACCCTTAGTCCATTTTACCCATTCTCTTAGGTGGTCAATTGAAGACTGACCACAATTCTGGAGCATAAAATGGGCTGGGGTCCCTTTTGGTGGTGGTTTACTTGCTCCAGCCCCCATTCTGGATGATTTAAGATTTTACCACAGTTTCTGATCTCACAATCCTTTCGGCCAACCGAGTTCTCTACGCCCACTTCTCCTGGCCGTTACGTGGCCTGAAAAGGCTCTTAATTCGGGCTCAGTCTGGGTGTGTGAGATATGTTGGCACGAACCAATCGTAGTTGATCAATCAGTTACTGTTTCTTTTCTTAATCAATCCTTGTGTTTTTTTTTCCTGAATCATAATTTTCCCTAGTGACTCTTCCCGTTTCTCTAATGGCAATGACTCACAAAGGTATTGCACACAACAGTAATACAAGGACAACAAACAATATTCCCGTGAGTACACAAATCATAACCTCTAAACAAATTCTCAGTCTGCGTTGTACGCCACTACAGACCGAGTCCTTAACTTATCCTAATAACAGCTGATAAAACTTAAGGTTCCGTACCCAAACTCTTTGATCGATTGCGCTCTTTTTTTTTTAATAGTCTTATCACATAAGAACCCCTTCCGAATTAAAAACAATAAAAATCTTATCACATAAGAACCTTCGATCGATTATTAGCGCTTTCTTTTTTTTCTTTTCTTTTAATAGTCTTATCACATAAGAACCCCTTCCGAATTAAAAACAATAAAAATCTTATCATATAAGAACCTGGAACCCTTTTCGATCGACTAGCGCTTCCTTACCTACTGAAACCTTCCCCGGGCTGTCTCGAGATTTTTTTCCAGAACCTGTTCTCTTCTGCTGGCGAGCTGAGAAAGAAATGGTTATAAAAAAAATACCTTTAACTTTTAAATGCCGAGTCTTGTAGATGCAGTACCTCAGCTGTGGACAACAGATTACATCTGCGATTCAACAGTGAAGAAACCTCTTGTGAGCAAAGGCTCACCTTGTTTGGCCACCGAAGCCTTTCACTGGAGAGGCACTATGCCTGTATCCGTTTTACTCACAGAACAGAGAGTATGCATCTCGGTGGAACCTCCAATAACTGTCGAAATCTCGACCTCAGAAAAGAATGACTCCGACACTTACAGCTCCGATGGAAGTTTCCCTTTTAATTTACTTGCTCGCAAGGGGTAGGTTTCACTCAGTCAAGGGCTAAATGAAACCTCCGCAATGGTACAGCTTCACAAGATATTTATACAGTAAAACCCAAGTTCTGGCCTCTCCCTGTGTATTGCTCTGTCTCACAGTCAGTGAATACAGATAAAGAGTTAATTACTATATCCTGGTCCTGCAATGGTGTCAAGATATTTCCTTTTGTCAGGGTTATCAGAAAGCCAAACGGCCATTACTCCATGAGTCATAGGTAATGGGCTATCACCTGTCTTGTATTGTATCAGGATTATCCAATTTCCTGGTCAGTTTACCTGTTTGCTTCAAATGGATGAGGTAAAGGAAAGAGATAATGGCTAGAAGATAAGGGTGGGGTGACATGGAACTCCTGTAGTGTAGACAATAGGAGAGCACCATGGGGGGTTACTTGTCTCAGCATGACTTGACTCCTAGCTGTCTGATAACCATCAGCCATCTAACAGCAGGTTTAGCTGTTCATAATAAGCTGGCTGCTAAAATGCAGAAAGTTCTGGAAGGGCCAGGACTCCATTTTAATCAAAAGGCACACAAATACCGTATGGTATCAGCTTCGATAAAAATACATTTCCACAAGAGCTACTCACCTACCGCCTAACTCCGCTGATCCTCGAGGGCGTTTTTGTTATACTCACCTAAGGGTCCCCGCTCAGCCGAATATTGCATCAGGGCGATCTCAGGATGGTGCACGCCGGCGGTCCGCACCCCAGCGGTACCTCAAAACCATTGGCGTAACTCAGGTAAGGACATTTTTGCTCACCTGGTTACCATGCACAATGGCCAGTATTGCCCAGAAACTGGGTGGTAAGCCATTGGAAATTCCAGCCCTCTGTTATCTGTTAGTTAGCTAATCCTCTATCCATGATAATATATTACCCCCAACCCCGTGAACTTTTAACTTGTGCAGTAACCTTTTATGTGGCACCTTATCGAATGCCTTCTGGAAATCCAAATACACCACATCCACTGGTTCCCCCTTATCCACCCTGCTTGTTACATCCTCAAAGAACTCCAGCAAATTTGGCAAACATGATTTCCCCTTCATAAAACCATGCTGACTCTGCTGTCTTTCCTGTCTTTCCCCCAGGCTGCCACCAATGAACATGTGGGTGAAAGTGACGAGAATGTGGAGCGAGGCAACTGGCCCTCGAAGATTGACTACTTGCTCTCATTGATCGGTTATGCTGTGGGTCTGGGCAATGTTTGGCGATTCCCTTACCTGGCTTACAGAAATGGTGGAGGTACTGTCATCAAATCCAAAATACAGGGCAGAGAAAGCAGAAATATCGGGAACAATTGAATGATGAGTATAGAGGCGCCAGAATGTAAGGGGACCCTGGAGTAGCTACACAGTGTTAAAAAATGTTCATGTAAGCAATGATTAATTGTGCAGCAGTAAAGTGCTCGGAGCTCATGGATTCTATTCCTGACTTTAGCAGAGTAACAGTGGATGAGACTGATTATCTGGGAAGCAAAAAGAATTTCACTGATTTAAAAAAATCAATGCACCCATCCCGTTGAATTGATGTGGTATTTGCTGATTTATTATTTATTCTTTGAAAGATTAAGCATTACAAACATTATTGAATAATGTGTGAAGCTGAAGAGGCAGACAGCATTTAATATCAATTAGACATACATTTCACAAGTTGGAAATATCTTTGGTGTAGTCTTGACCAACCTTTTGATGTTTGTGGTTACACGCAAGCTTGGATTTACATTGCAGGAGTTCGCAGAAAGTGCTTCATAGCGACACTAACTTTGGAATGTAAATCAAGATTAAAACTGACTCCAGAGTGAAATGGAGTGAAATGCCACCTCCTGGGATTCTCACAAAGCTTCTGATGTCAGTTTGAATGCTCGATTCAGGTTGTCTTTACATTGTAACCACAGCTTCACTGTGAAACTAAGCTGCTTGGCACCAGTGAGCGTGAATTCCTACTCATTCTACATTTTAAAATTTCCACATTCTGTAGAATGAGGAGAATTGCTGGAAACCTTCTCCCTTTAGCTCCTGTTCTGTCCCATCCCTTCATAATCAGATTGGCCACATGTAAGTTTACTATAGAACTTTCAATTGTATTCAAAGAAATGTTCACTGAATAGAACATTTTATGTACAATTCTCATACTTATTGTCAAATTTTGTTTGTTAACTCTCCTGTGAAGCACCTTGGGACATTTTACTATGTTAAAGGTGCTATATAAATGCAAGTTGGTGTTGAAAGTCACGTTCCCTTCTTAACTTAAAACCATCTCAATTTAAAGAATGAACTTGAATGTAAACAGTGCCTTTCACGACCGCAAGACATCTCCGAGCACTACGCAGCCAATCACCATTTTTTGACGTGTAGTTACTGTTGTAGGGAAATGCAGCATTCAATTTGTGCACAGCAAGTTCCCCAAAACAGCAATGGGATAAAAACCAAGATAATCCCTTTTAGTGGCGTTGGCTGAGGGATAAATATTGGCAAGGAATGCAGAAGATTTCCTCTGCTCTTCTTCGAGTGGTGCCATGGAATCTTTTACATTCACCTGAGGGGTTAGACAGGGCTTCAGTTTAACATCTCATCTGAAAGACGGCACTCTGACCTCTGACACTCCAGTGCACTCCCTCAGTACTGCATTGGAGTGTCAGCCGAGATTGTGTGCTCAAGGGCCGGATTTTCGGCTTTGCTGATTTCGGGGAGGTAATGGCGGTGGGGCCATAATGTTGACGCCCGGGAACAGTTTGCGCTTCAATCAGTAACATTGAGCAGCTGTGCTCTGAGTGTGGGGCACAGCGCTAAAGGAGGCGTTGTACACCTCTTGTGGAGTGTTAACGTGGGAAACTCCTGAGCTAAAGAGTTGGGCCGGGAGCGCTCCCAGAGATGCCTGGGGGAGCGGGGGGGAAATAGCCTTGAAAAAACTCTCACAAAATCATTCCCAATACACTGCCCACGCCACCACAACATAAATCACAAAAACATTTTAAAGACTAAACAATCACACTTAGCTTAGGACTGGCATTACTTACCTTTCTGCAGTCAGTATAGGTTGGACCGCCCGATTTCCCAGGCAGTCGCTGCTGGGTGCGCTGCGGGGCGTAAGGGTCGGGTGGGAGTCAGGGGCGTTGCACACCGGCGCAGTTCTCCTGGGCGGTGCTGCACCACGCTGCCGCAAAACCGGTCCCGAAAACCCCCGCAGGGTGCTGGAGGTTGCCCAGAAGACCTCACCGCCGCCATTGTCGCCACTCCAGGGTGAAAAATGGAGCGCAAAGGTCCAGAAAACCCATCCAGAGAGCTAGAAATTAGATTTTTGGTCACAGCGGTATTTGTACTGGCATTTATCACCAAAAATACCGCTCATCATACTGCCATTTTTTAAAGGGCTAAGTTTCATGAAAGAATGTGCCCAGCGGTTAAAATCGGCATTGCATGAGGAATCGCGGCGGAAATCGTGATCCTCACCAACTTTAGTCCGAGGCCGAGTACCGCTGCGAGTTAGGCCTAGGGAGGGCGGCAAACACAAAAATAATTGCAAAAATCAAAAAAAAAGTAAAAAAAAAATCACAAAACATTTACTAAAACTTAACTAAATAATCGCTGCAAAAAAATTTAAAAATAAAAACTTTAACTTACCTTTTTTCCAAGTCTTCATATGTACTGCTGTTTTGGGGCTGCAACACAGGTTTTTCCCGGGCGGTCTTTTCGCCCAGAATACGAGTGCACCAAAAGTCTAAACTGCAGCAATAGTGGTATTTCCAATCTTGCCCGCCAGCGGTCTGCTTTCCAGAGATATTTCCAATCCACCAGCACAAGACTTCGCCGAAACTATCACATCACCTTTTTCTGCCAAAAACGGCGCAATATCGCCGAGAAAACAGGTGCAAGGTTGGTGAATTTCTAGCCCAGAGAGCAAACTGTACGCAAATAATTCACTTGTATAGATAATTGAAGAATGCTCACACCCATTGTGCTGCAAAGTCCTTTGAACTGAGTAAACTTAAAAAGAGAGAGGCTTTTTGAAACAGGAAGGGTTCAAGGGCAATCAGGGCTTTAAACAGAGTTTTCGGGAGATTCGTCAAGCCAGAAATACTGGAGGAACAACTAGAAGGCATCTCATTTAAATCAAATAGGTTTACCCACTGATGTGGGGAAGTGAGCCATGCTCTCCATTTTGTATAATTATGCAAAGGCAAGTTGTCCTGAATGACCTATGTGAATCTAATCATAACTATTGCTCTGTATGTTCACTCACTGTGCAATAAAGTAAAATAACAGTTTGTATCAAGCCTCACCTCACCAAGTGTTTGCAGTCTATCTTTAGAAAAATGGAAGTACATAGCTAAAAGATATGAACTTATCGTTGTAAGTTGTGGTCTCGGGGGTCAGGTTCACCTCTGACCTTCTGAGCAGTTCGAATCGCTCCCACTCCCTTGGGTTCTAGACTCTGGATTTATTTGGGGGATGTGATAAAGTGCAAGAGACAACTGGTTTGGTGCAAAAGAACTTTGATTTTATTACAGACAAGAAAATGCAATGTCAAACTTATAATTACTCTAATAAAGAACAGTACATCACACATTTAAAGGGGTTACAGTGAATAATACACCTCCCACCTCCCAATATCTAACACTGACTAGATTAGACTCCAGGGCAAACAGGGTCGATGCTTACCAATCCTTTATGGTCAGTTAGCGGTAGTTTGCGATTTCGGGGTTCGCTAGATTCTGTAGGTTCTGCTTGCCATATCCCGAACGTCGGAGAAGACTTCTTACTGCGCAATCTTCAGCTGGGTGGTGTCCGCCGATGCGGTCGGGCGCGTTTTGGACTTATGGGTAAGTGCCCGTTTTCTTTTGTTAGAAATAGTTTTAAAGTCTCTTTAGGTAATGTTTTCACCTGTTGGTAGTCAGGCCGAGGTTGTAGAGTGGAAACTTTCGATTCTTCAGTTTCTTCCTTGTGGAGTTTTGTTTCGAAGTTGGTCGATCGCGGTGGTTTTGGTGGTATCACGTTGGCTGTGGTCAGTTGCCGCCGCGATGGTGATGTTCTTCCTTCCTTTTCTGATATTAGGACATCGAGGCTGGAGAAGTTAGTTACAACTGCTGCGGTGGTCTCTCTCCCTTCTTGATGCTAAGCATCCCTAGCAGTGTCTTCTGAGGCAGTAGCAACTGCATAACATACCCTTTGTTAAAGCAGGGCCCAGTTGTACTGTTGGAGCTGTCAAATCAGCCCAGAATTCTTTGTTTCGTTTTCGTGGGCCCGATAATTCTTTGTCATATTTAGGCGGGCTGATTAAAATGTTAACTTGTCTCGGGTATGTTGATCTTCTAAATCTGTTTCTTGATGAAAATATTAGCTTGGTATTTGCAATGTCTGTTTGTGCTTGGGGTTTTTTCATGCGGGCTGGATGGGCCTTTCTTTGTTATGCATATGCTGAAATGGCTTTCCAGATTCAGGCTGATGGTTAGCTATCTCTGGATTAATTGTTGCTATGTTAATGTCTTCTGTTGAGAAGGGCTTTCGAGTATCCATAAGTCTCCAGAAATTTACTTTATTTTCAATACCCAGACAGCTTCAATACTCAAAACTGGTTTCTTTGTAAGATAGCCATCCTTTAGTTCTCTAGCCCTGCCCACACAGATGGAATTTGTCTTGTAAAATCCCAAATTCGATTAAAGTTCGTAGTTTCTTGCATGTGTACTTCAGGATTTCAAACTTTCTGATAGATAGTTCCAAATTAAATTTCCTTTCCAATGAGTCCAAACACTTGGGCGGGAGGAGTGGGAGTGGGGGGGTTCCCAAAAGTGTTGCACCCTTCAGTCCTCCCTGTGACACTCTACATACTTGAGTGTCATGCTAGGCGAGCAAAATTACTGATTTCCCGAGAGTCAACCTTCCCTGTATTTACCTAGCTAAAACTTTAACGTGCATTCCCCTTTGAAAAGCAATGCAGTTTACAGGCAAATGCAGTCATTTTTGAGTAAAATAAAAGGTACATAGTCAAACGCATTTTTAAGTAACATTCTTACAACACCCAATTTTGGCGTTTTACAGCAGGTAAACTTAAAACAAATCAAACATGGTAACATGGTGTCACCCCTCCCTGCGCGATTCCCAAGTTTGGCCAGGGAGCTCGCAGCACCCTTTTGTGCCTGACCTGACAGCCTCTGCATTTCACTCAGCAAGTGAGACACAACAAATAAAGAATAATCGCGAGTTGACAGACAACCAAAATATGGGAAGCTATTTTGATCCCGGCTGGAACTTCTATTTTTCTGAAAATGTCCCACCAAGGCGGAATTGCGATCTCTAGAATCTTTCTCCCTATCTAAATGGTTTTCTGTTCTAGAGTATCGAAATGTTTTTGTGAGATTACTACAGCTGCTAGCAGAGCAGTAAGATGTTTGGGTAGAGGGGGAATTGCATAGCCAAAATGTGTAACATAGTTCTGCAGGTTTGTGATGTTTTCTTTCGCAGTGAGGTGAACAGTGGAGGGTTCAGGGATGAGGACAATCTGTTCCTGGGCCACTTGAACTGATGCCTCAGGTTTAAAGCAAAAACTGCTGTCACTCACAGGACACCAGAAGTGTCCATGTTGGTAGTGGGGCACACTGGTGGTGACACAATATGTCCCACCCTCGATGTGTGCTACCTGTGGAGGAACATGGTCTTGTGCCATTACCTCCATGGTACAGTTGATATGCTGTGCACCAGCAGCTTTAAACCCAGGCTGTGATTTAGAATAGGCATTCAAGTGCTGGGGACACAGTATTATGTGTGCACCCCGGCTCCGGCACCCGGAGAGGTCAGTACCCGTCATAGCGTGCTCCCACTTTATGACATAGGGTGGGACCGCTGCGAAACGAACGTGTGCACCTCCTTGAATGACTCCAATGTTCTCCACCCTGTATACCGGTGCGGGTCGGGCTGTCCCACCCATGACCAGCATCCTTCGTACTATCCCCATGATGGTGTGGTTAGATTTCCCACAGTCTACTGGAACAGGGTAGGCTTCAGAGGCTAGGCAGAGCTGGCATGGGCTTAGTGAATTACTATATGGGTGGAGAGCTGCGCGGTGCCTGTTACTGACCCAGGAGGGGACTAAACCTTGTTTTAATCCTCCAGGTTGTTGCGGCCCTCGCCTAACAACCAGGCCCCATACAGCACGCTCACCTCGTTCTGTGCCGCCTGGTCGGAAGCATTTCGATCCTCCCGTCTGTGCATGTTTTTCCAGTTCAGCCCCTATCTCTTTTAAATGGACCGTCATAGCCTGGTCCTCGTGTAGCTCTGAGCCTACTGCTGTGTTTTCCTGTTTCAGGATCTTTGTCAGTTGGTTCTTTAAACCATTTATCTGTGTTTGCAGTTCTATATTATCTAGCCTATTTATTAGAGAGGACCCTGTATTATATGCAGTAAAAATGTCGTTCAAGGTTCCCCTTCTAGGGCTCCCCGTGCCCATGGTATCCCTAGCATTTAGGGTGTATAAATCTATTTTGTCTACATTACCAAAGTCTAACTCCTAAAATTTCTTAAACATTTCCCTGAGTAGGGCCTGGTATAGCTGCTCTGTTTCCTTCGGGCACCATGCAGGTAAGTGCACCTCGGTAAGGTTTAAAATAACTGAAGCTACCGCATAGTGTACCCCCTGGTATAACACCTTTTTGGTCAGTACCAATACTAATCCGTTCCTAGGTCCCTTGGTGGTGGTAGGACACCTTTCTATTACTGTGCGTATTGGCGGGGTCGTGGGCAGGGATTTCTTAATGTGTGCTTTAAGTTCAATGGTGTTAATTGGGAGGGGGGAGTGTGGGACCGTGCACCCATGTAGGCTAGAATCCCACCCCATCCCGTCCCCTTCATCTTGCCATTGCCTGGCGAAGGCGATTGATATGCCTGCGGGATAGATCTCCTCTGACCCCCACATGCATACGTAAATTCCCTGTTCAGACTCCCACCATTGTTCCAACACACCTTCACTCCTCACAGTGTCTCCGTGATGGTATGGTACGTGTCATTACCGAGTCTTTCCCAGTCAGATTCCTGGTCTCCCGCGTCCTTGCTCAGCTTCCTGAACCACTACCATCTACCCAGGGGAATCTTTCCATTACAAGTCAAAAATACCCGTTTTCCCTCCGTAACACTGACAAACGCAGCAACGACCCGTATCCTGGGGCATGGAACGGAAGCATTCCCATAGGTAAACTCTTCCTGGCTGGAGTGGCGGGTGGGGTTAGACCCCAGCCACCCTAGCCACCTTCCCTCGTGGGCGTAAACGGCGAGCTCTTCCACACCCGGTGTGCCAGCCTCGGCGGTTACGATCGGTGTTCCATCTCCTGAGCACCAATAAATGAGGGATTCTTCCACGTCTCCTCGGCCACCACTGCTCATCCTTATCAGGGCGAGCAACAACAGGACCCTTCTCATGTTGTTGTCCTTCCTGTAGAGGCACATAAAACAGATTGTCCAGCCCTGAGAAAAGCTCTCTGGCTTGACAAAGATGACCGAGTTCCAATTTGGGCTCATTTCTTCTCAGACACACAATACAGTCTTTACTCGGCCAGCTGTCTTATTCCGTTCCTTATGGAACTGATGTCTGCCTTTAACTTTTATCTCACAGCCGTTTTACTCTTATCGTACTGGTGCTTCCTTTGACAGCTATACCGGTAGATTTTTCCGACTCCCAGATGTTACCCGGCCTGTGCCTCTCTTACCCCACTAATTATGTCACTATCATTACACAGATAATCCTACACTACGCTAGATCCTTACTAAACATACTTAAATTCATATCGTGCTATATATGTATATCTGCCACCGGTCTCCGGGTGGCCAGGTTAATTCCTGTCCTTCTCCTTTCTTCTTTGGCCTCTGGGTTTCCAGCGGGGCCGGTAGTAGGTCGGCCTGTACCGCCGGACCTGGAGTGTCCGGACCGGAGGTGGGTCTGAGTCCCACACTATTGGGAGAACGTTCCCTCCTTGCTGCAGCGCACCGCTCCTTTGGGGGTGGCTGCCTGGTTCATTTCATCCCCTGGGGGTTCTACCTGGTCGAGGGCTGCGGGCTGGGGTCTCCCAATTGGTGACTGGTCCACCACGATCTCTTCTGGGGGTCCCTCGTCGCCAGAGGCTACCGGCTGGGGGTCCCTGCTCGCAGGTTGGTCCCTGATTTTAGGTAGCCTTTCGCGGCTGGTCCCTCCCCTGGGCTGAACCACTTAAATTGTGGCGCTGGTGACCATGGTATCTTAGACCGTGGCGTGCGGGGAGTCCTTCTTAGGGCTCTGGCTACTGGGGGTACATCCGAGTCCCAAATGACTGGGGGGATAGATCCTCAAGTAACACAGTCCACCGCCCCTCTAGGTGCAGTCTGTGGGTCTGCCACGTCCCCTGTGGGACTTCCACAGTCGGGGACTGCTGGCTGGTGATCCCTGCCTTTACCACGGTTCCCTGTTTCCAATGGTGGCGGCTTGGAGAATAACCCAGCCTGTTCGTTCCCTGTGAAACCCACTAGAGACTGTACTGGACCCCGTTAGATAGAGGTGAGGCGACTGGGTTATCTGTGTATACCATGGTGCTTGAAGCTCCAGTATTTAGCAGATAGGTCCCTGTCACATTCTCCACCTCCATCTTAACACACGGTCCCTTATGTGCATCGTATTCTAGGGGACACAGGTACACAGGCAGTACCGGTTCTAGTCATGGGTCGGGATTTGGCGGGGTGGATGGGGTTTCCCTCCCGATGGCCGTAGCTACCTTCCCTGGGCCACCCAATTTGGACCGGTGCGCGGCCAATAACTCCTCAAAGGAAGAGGGAGAACTCTGTGCTCCGGGTCTGGGTCCGGCCTTTTGGGCAGGTGCTGGGGGTTTCTTAGCTATGTTATCCCTCCAAGAGTTCCTGCAATCCTTTCTCCAGTGCCCACTCTTTCTGCACCCGAAGCAGGTACGTTTTGTATTGGAGGGGTTGCCCCCCTCGTGGCGTCATTCCCTCTTGGCTTGGTGGGGCCTTAATTCATGTGCCCTCTCCTTGGGTGGGTTCTCTTCCATACCCCTGCTGTTCCAGTAGGCTAGTGTCAGTTGCCTAACCACCCACTGTTTGGTGGCTGGGGATCTCTCAGGTCAAACCAGGCCTCAGCCTTTGTTCTTATTTGTGGCAAACTGTTTGCCACCAGGCTTCGGAGCCAATGGGCTCTCTCGTCCCGGGTTAGGTAACCCCGGTTGAGTCCCCACCATCGGCGCCCTGGTGCACAGGCCACAGTCTGTCTGCGAAAGCCTGTGGGGTTTCCCCTGTGAGCTGCACTGTCTTCTCCACTCTGGAGAAGGGACTCCCGTCATTACAGCCCATGGCTTCTAGAATGTCTTCCGGGACGGCGGCACATGTTCTCTGCCCCCTTTTGCTCTCGGCAGTGAGGGACTGGTACAGCTTGCCGTCCAGTGAGAGGAGGAGCATCTTTGCTATCTCGGCATCATCACACCCGTTAATATCCCCTGCTTGTTCCACTTCCATAAAGTGAACCCAGGGGTCTCCCTTTGAAGTGAGCTTTCCCAGGTGACTTATCATAGCCCTAAGCTGTTGGGTAGTGTGGGGAACCACAAACTGACTTTCCAGGGGCCCCTGATCCCCAGCATCGGTGAGCGGGCCGAACTTCTGTTGTCGGACCAGGCACATCGGCCCCGGCTCTGGCCCTTCTTGTTCTGGCTTGCCTAACCCTCCTCCCTGCTGCCAAGCCGAGCTGAACCTCGGCGCCACCGGTAGTGGTGGTCTGCTACCCCTGTCTGCCCTGCAACTCGTTCGCCCCTCCTGTTGCTGAACCGGTATAGTCACCGGCGCCACAGGTGGTGGTTGAACAGTTTCCTCCTTCTCTTCCAGGTTTACCTGGGCCGTACCCGGGCTTATTAGGCATACCATGCCTTTTGCCTTGGACAGAGCGAGGGTTAAACTCTTGATTTGTTGCTGGCAGGGACCGTGGTCTCCTGACTCAAACCCGTTAGTGCTAGCTACTTTATAAGCTGCCTGTACGTCTCTTAATTTCTCCTCCAGCTCTTTTACTTGTCGGGTGAGGCGAGTGCTTTCCTCCCGCAGTATCTTTTCATTATTTTTTGCCTCGGTAACCTGACAAATATATAGTCCTGACTGTTCTTAAACCTTTCCATTAGTTGGGCCATTCCCTGTTCTCCCCATAGCCTTTCTTCTGCCATAGCCCTTTCCTGTGATGTCTCTGCACATTCCCATAATTCTGCCTGTAGTGACTCAACGGTTTTGTCTAGGAGTCGGACCTGTCACTGTCGACAGACCAGCCAAATTGCCTTTTCTACTGAGTCTTTATGGTCCTTGCTTGATGTCCACTGGGCTGCAGCATCTCCCGGACACTCAGCACGCAATAGACCAAGCACCCACTCTATAGTGACATTCACTTTCTTATACACATAGGAGGAAATCCTTTCTTCCATCTTGGTTCTTTCTCCCAAACCAGCACTCTCTGCACCACATCCCTTATACCAGAGTCCTGCCGCGGTCACCATTTTGTAAGAGGTGGTCTCCGGGGTCAGGTTTACCACTGACCTTCGGAGCGGTTCGAATCGCTCCCACTCCCTGGGTTCTAGACTCTGGATTTATTTGGGGGATGTGATAAAGTGCAAGAGACAACTGGTTTGGTGCAAAAGAACTTTGATTTTATTAAAGACAAGAAAATACAATGTCACACTTATAATCACTCAAATAAAGAACAGTACATCACACATTCAAAGGGGTTACAGTGAATAATACACCTCCCACCTCCTAATACCTAACACTGACTAGGTTAAAGTCCAGGACAAACAGGGACTATGCTCACCAATCCTTTGCGGTTAGCTAGCAGTGGTTCACGATTTCAGGGTTTGCTAGATTCTGTAGGTTCTGCTTGCCATACCCCGAATGTCGGAGAAGACTTCTTACTGTGCAATCTTCAGTTGGGTGGTGTCCGCTAATAGTTTTAAAGTCTCTTTAGGTAATGTTTTCACCTGTTGGTAGTCAGGACTTAGATTGCAGAATGGAAACTTTCGATTCTTTGGTTTCTTCCTTGTGGAGTTTTGTTTCGAAGTTGGTCGATCGCAGTGGTTTTGATGATACTACGTTAGCTGTGGTCGGTTGCTGCCGCGATGGTGATGTTCTTCCTTCCTTTTCCGATTTCAGGACGTCAAGGCTGGAGAAGTTAGTTACAACTGCTATGGTGGTCTCTCTCCCTTCTTGATGCTAAGCGCCCCTAGCAGTGTCTTCTGAGGCAGTAGCAACTGCATAGCAGTATAACTGAGCTCTGTTAAAGCAGAGCTCAGTTATACTGTTTGAGCTGTCCTAATCTTCACACCAAATCAGCCCGGATTCTTTGTTTAATTTTTGGCGGGCTTGGTATTTCTTTGTCATATTTAGGCGGGCTCATTAAAATGTTAACTTGTCTCGGGTATGTCAATCTTCTAATACTCAAACTGGTTTCTTTATAGGATAGCCATCCTTTAGTTCTCTAGCCCTGCTCACACAGACTGAATTTGTCTCGTAAAATCCCAAATTTGATTAAAGTTTGTAGTTTCTTCCATGTATACTTTAGAATTTCAAACTTTCTGGTAGATAGTTCCAAATTAAATTTCCTTTCCAATAAGTCAAACACTGCGGGGGGGGTTCCCATGAATTTTGCACCCTTCACGTTAAGTCAACAAGAAGACAATATTGTTGCACGCCAACATCATAGCTGTAGATATTGGCTGCAGTGAGTCAATTCCCACAAAAGTAAGATGTCCAGACTATATTCGGGAGAGACTGACATCACTGAACCTGAGAAGGTATCTACGGCAGACTTGAATTTGAAATAATCCCTGAAAGCATAAACATTGAGGTCAATGATGACTTTCTTTGCTATCCATTGCATGTTCCAGCTGGTTGACTGCCATGTGGGGCTGTGTGGGCCAGGGAGAACACCTCAGTCACAATCTCCGTTGTGAGCCTGAGATTTCTCATGCATTGACCCTCCACCGTGATCAGTTAGCTGACTCTGTTTTGGTAAAACCAACCATGTGCTTCTTATATCCTCTGCACACCTATTTTGCCCCCCGCTCTTACTTCACTGTTATGTCTGCTAGTGGCCTGTGAACCTATGATGCAGGTCACAAAACTCATTTCCATCAATGCTGTCATGACACTTCCAAGTCATCCCCTTTCATAGAATCATAGAAGTTTTCGGCACAGAAGGAGGCCATTTGGCCCATTGTGTCTGCGTCGGTTGACAAAGAGCTATCCAGCCTAATCCCATTTGCCAGCTCTTAGTCTGTAGCCTTGCAGTTCAAGGTACTTCAAGTGCACATTACATTTTGTGTCAAACCAAAAGCCTTTGTTCGCTGTGGGCATTGCACCAAATCCCAAGTGAAGCAATTCCAAGTGTAATAATGGAGGCTTTGTCAAGGTACGAATGACTTAAACCCAGGGAGGTTTGACCCTGCAGTAAATCAATCTTTTCTCTGTTAGATCCAGAGGAAGAAAGGACCCGATCTAGCAACGGTTTTAATTTTCAGTTAACGTTTGGGAACTTCTGTTTACATTTTCTGTTTTCCTTTCAGGTCTCCCTGCATTCAATTTTTTTTCTTTTAAACTTGTACTGCTTGGTTCCCTTTTGACGCTGCAACATATCATTCGACACGAGGTCACGGAGTGGGCACGACCTTAGTGTGAAATCTATGTGAAGGGCTCCTGCTTGGCAGCGCTCACTCCACTCCCCTTCCAAACAACTGTGTAACTACTCGCTCTTCAATCACTTGGCCATGGCTATTGTTCTTTGTGCACTTTGACTTGCCAGTACATGGTATCGGGGTGTGATTATAATGCAATTGGATCAGTGCCGCAAAATTTATAGCAACTCTTTTCGTTCAAAATCAAGAACACCTGAATTGTAAGGGGCTGTCTATCTTGGATGCTGCGGGGTGCAGGGGACACGAGAGAGCAATAGACCACATCATGGGATCCAAAACGCAACGACAGACTGTTAGTATAGAAATAGACTTTATAGTTTCCACGCCAAATGTACACAAAAATGCTGGTCGCTCGAACATCCACACAATCTCTTTTCATTTCCTTCCCTATATTTTCCAGGTGCATTTCTTATTCCCTACCTGGTCATGTTGATATTTGCCGGGATGCCCCTGTTTTTCCTGGAATGCTCCTTTGGGCAGTTTGCCAGCCTCGGACCTGTTGCAGTGTGGAAAGCCGTGCCAATGCTACAAGGTTAGTGATTATTCAGCAAGCTCCGCAACAGTTTAAATGAGTAATCGTGTTTAATTCATTTCGGCCCAGAAGTTGCTGGCAAAATAACGGCGAGTTTGATGTGCACCCTGCTTTTAATGTGGAAATCGTTCAGCAACTTGTGGCGAGGGAGAGACGCCCGTGAATTATGAATTGCCTGGACGATTTGTGCCGCTCCACCATTAACTGTGCGAAAAGGACAGCTCGCCTTCAACCTCCCCGCCTGTTTCATGAAATTGCTTCATTTGCACATTAATTGCCCATTAAACTCGCCGCAGAAAGTTAAGGATGGTAAGTACTTTTTTTAATGAGGAGATTTCCATTCCTGCCATGCCTCTCAACCTCTCTGGCCCAGAAAGGGAACAATTTAAAGTGTGGAGTCTCATTCCTGCAGATAGTAAATTGTTCTTAGAGATTTTTACAATTTTAAATTATAATTTTTTTTCTGTCGCTTTTTTTTCTCTATCTAATCCAATCTTTCTTTCACTCTCTATTTCTCTTTCTGTACATAATTTGGCTCTATTTCACCACATTACCTCCTCCGTCGTTTTCTGTTTCTTTCTCTGTCCTTCATTCTCATTGGTTAAGGAGATACACTGTTGGTCCCGTTGTTCACTAAGGTTCCAGCTGTCCTGTTATCAGCTTGCACTTCCAGCAATTTCAGCCCAAAATTTTTCAAGCTGAAAGGTGCAGGAGAATGTCTAACTAACGTCGTATGGCACCAGGTGCCCCACTCCAGCAAATTCTGGGTCATGAATGTACTGGTTAATGGAGGTTTCAGCCAGCCTTGCTGATTTACTGTTTGCAATCTGATCTGTTGTACACTTTACAAAGACAGGCTGAGACAGTGAGGAGACAGACACAGTGTGTGATCTGTTTTATTTCCTCATTCCAAATTTAATCAGGGATTAGACCCAATACCTGGAGAACTCTATCTGTCTTTCAGTTATTAATGATTGTTTGGTTCCAAAACGAGATCATTTGTTTAATTAATATTATGGGGGGAAAAAATCAACTCACAGGCATCCAGTTTGTGGCTGAAAAGCAGGTAGGCAACAATTGAAAAGCAGAGGGCACGTCAACTGCCCCTTTGCTGCCCAAGGCCTACCTGATGCCATATTCAGGTGGGCAGACGGAGGCTTAAATAGGCAAGTTGTGATCTTGATTGTAAAATTCAAGTACAACTAGACAGAGAATGTAACCAGCACACCCCACACAGTTTTACCAGGCCGCAGGGCGGCCTAATCAGCAGTCCTTAACGGGACTGCTACCGCTGGAGGTTGGTCAAAAAATGGCCCAGGAGAGATTTTGAGTGTTTATTTCTGTGGGTCCCGGAGAATCTGGACGTTAGAGGTGGCAATGGAAAGATGGTGGGAGTTGGAAGAATGAGATCCAATGGTTGATGGGCTTTCCCAATTCCAGCCTATCTTCTGATCATGTGACCAGGAAGCTCCGAACCACAATGTCAGCTGGAGCAGGAGAAGCTGCCTGCCTGCTCACGGCTGATTATCTGGCTGGCACTTGCTATTTGGCCTCACGCTTAAGCAATACCCACTTGGGTGAGGGTAAAGAGGCTGCCGGCACCCATAGGTGTGATCCCGCGAAGCAGTTAAGAAGATAATAAAAGCCAGAGGTAAGAAAGTGCGACTAGGCCCATTGAAGCTCATCCCTCTGGTGCATTAAATAGCTGGAATATTCTAACTTAAGCTTCTCTTTCTTGATCCATTTGAAGGTGTGGGGATCACCATGGTCCTTGTGGCAACGTTCGTAACTATTTACTACAACTGCATCATCGGCTACAGCCTGTTCTATTTCTTTGCCTCCTTCCAATCCCCCCTGCCTTGGGCAGACTGCTTCAGTTGGTGGGGAGCAGATGAAACATGCAGCAGGACTCTCAGAGGTAGTGTGCCTTTTCTGTTGTGAACTTCTCTTTTCTGACTTCGAGACAGAAAGCAGAGAGTAGTGGTGAACGATTGTCTATCAGAATGGAGAGAGGTATACAGTGGTGTATCCCAGGGAGGTCGGTATTAGGACCATTAAATATATCGGCTGTACCTTCATCATTGCTGAGTCAGTCCTGGAATTCCCTACTTAACAGCACCGTGGGAGTACCTTCACCACACGGACTGCAGCGGTTCAAGAAGGCGGCTCACCACCACCTTCTCAAGGGCAATTAGGGATGGGCAATAAATGCTGGTCTTGTCAGCGACGCCCACATCCCTTAATGAATTTTTAAATTTTTTTTAAAAATTCACATGCACAGTGCTTTGAAGGTGGCAGGATAAATTGATAAAGCTGATTTTAAAAAAGCTTACGGAATCTTGGGCTTTATAAAAGCGGTATGGAGTACCAAAGCAAGGAAGGTATAATAAACCATTATAAATCACTGATTAGACCTCAGCTGGAGTAGTGTGGCCAATTCTGGGCTTCACACAGTAGGAAGGATGTCAAGGCCTTGGAGCGGGGCCAGAGGAGATTTACTAGAATGGTAGCAGGGATGAGGGACTTAGGTTATGTGGAGAGACTGGAGAAGCTGAGATTGTTTTCCTTCAAATAGAGAAGGTAAAGGGGAAATTTTACAGAGATGTTCAAAATTATGAAGGGTTTTGTTTGAGTAACAAAAGTTTCCACGGACAGAGGGTCGCTAACCAGAAGACACAACAACAACTTGTATTATCATTAGCAGTCCCTCGAAATCGAGAAAGACTTGCTTCCACTCTAAAAGTGAGTTCTCAGGTGGCCAATACAGGAATTACAGTCTGTGTCACAGGTGGGACAGACAGTGGTTGGAGGAAAGGGTGGGTGGGGAGTCTGGTTTGTCGGATGCTCCTTCTGCTGCCTGCGCTTGATTTCTGCATGCTCTTGGCAACGAGACTCGAGGTGCTCAGCACCCTCCCGGATGCTCTTTCTCCACTTAGTATTTATATAGCACCTTTAATGTAGTAAAATGTCCCAAGGTGCTTCAAAGGAGCATTATAACACAAAACAAATACATTTGACACCCAGCCACATAAGAAGAAACCATGGCTATCAAGGGAAATCAGGGATAGTATTAAAGCCAAGGAAGTGGCATACAAATTGGTCAGAAATAGCAGCGAACCTGGGGACTGGGAGAAATTTAGAACTCAGCAGAGGAGGACAAAGGGTTTGATTAGGGCAGGGAAAATAGAGTACGAGAGGAAGCTTGCAGGGAACATTAAAATGGATTGAGAAAGCTTCTATAGATATGTAAAAAGAAAAAGATTAGTAAAGACAAATGTAGGTCCCCTGCAGTCAGAATCAAGGGAAGTTATAACTGGGAACAAAGAAACAGCAGACTAATTGAACAAGTACTTTGGTTTGGTATTCACTAAGGAGGACACAAACAACGTTCCGGATATAAAAGGGGTCAAAGGGTCGAGTAAGAAGGAACTGAGGGAAATCCTTATTAGGCGGGAAATTGTGTTGAGGAAATTGATGGGATTGAAGGCCGATAAATCCCCAGGGCCTGATGGTCTGCATCCCAGAGTACTTAAGGAGGTGGCCTTGGAAATAGCGGATGCATTGACAGTCATTTTCCAACATTCCATAGACTCTGGATCAGTTCCTATGGAGTGGAAGGTAGCCAATGTAACCCCACTTTTTAAAAAAAGGAGGGAGAGCGAAAACAGGGAATTATAGATCGGTCAGCCTGGCATCAGTAGTGGGTAAAATGATGGAATCAATTATTAAGGATGTCATAGCAGTGCATTTGGAAAGAGGTGATATGATAGGTCCAAGTCAGCATGTATTTGTGAAAGGGAAATCATGCTAGACAAATCTTCTTCACCCAGAAAGTGGTGAACCTGTGAAATTCTCTACCGCAGAAAGATGTTGAGGCCAATTCACTAAATATATTCAAAAAGAGTAAGATGTAGTCCTTACTACTCGGGGTATGGTGAGAAAGCAGGAATGGGGTTCTGAAGTTGCATGTTCAGCCATGAACTCATTGAATGGCGGTGCAGGCTCGAAGGGCCGAATGGCTTACTCCTGCACCTATTTTCTATGTTTCTATGTTTCTAAAGCTTGGTCAAAGAGGTAGGTTTTAAGGAGCATCTTGAAGCAGGAAAGAGAGGTGGAGATGTTTAGGCAGGGAGTTCCAGAGCTTGGGACCCAGGCAACAGAAGGCACGGCCACCAATGGTGGTGCGATTATAATCAGGAATGCTCAAGGAGGCAGAATTAGAGGAGCGTAGATATCTCTGGAGGTTGTGAGGCTGGAGGAGATTATAGAGATAGGGAGGGGTGAGGCCATGGAGGGATTTGTAAACAAGGAGGAGAATTTTGAAATTGAGGCGTTGCTTAACCAGAAGCCAATGTCGGTCAGCGAGCACAGTGGTGATGGGTGATTGGGACTTGGTGCGAGTTAGGACACTGGCAGCCGAGTTTTGGATTACCTCAGGTTTACATAGGGTGGAATGTGGGAGGCCAGCAGGAGTGCGTTGGAATAGTCAAGTCTAGTGGTAACAAAGGCATGGATGAGGGTTTCAGCGGCGGCTGAGCTGAGGTAGGGGCGGAGACGGTCGATGTTACGGAGGTGGAAATAGGCAATGAACCAGAGGGAAGATGAGGAGAAATGTTTTTAGGCAGAGAGTTGCTATGATCAGGAATGCACTATTTGAAAGGGTGGTTGAAGCAGAACTAAAAGGAAATTGGATCTATACTTGAAAAGGAACATTTTGCAGGGTGATGGAAAAAGAACAGGGGAGTGGGACTAATTGGAGAGCTTTTTCAAAGAGCCGGCACAGACACAATGGGCCAAATGGCCTCCTTCTGTGCTGTGATAACTATAGGCAGTCGAGGATTTCTCAATAAATGAGAGAACACTGACAATAGTATGAGCAGGCAGCTTCCCTTGAGCTGCTCGAGCACAGTATCGCCCGAGACCCTTGCTGGAGTCACTAACCCTGACTGATCTGATTTAACGCTGACAGCACCAAAATAAACCTGTCAAATTTTCTCAGCGCAGTCGGCAAGCAAACCTGTTAAAATAAAATGGCTCTCCCAAGCCTTGGGGAATCTAGGACAGGTATTATGCACCCATTGCCATCTGTCTGTAATACGGACATTGGGTGCCGGTGATATCGGCATGGCACTTAACCCAACGCAACAGCAGCATGACATGTGGTAAAGCCTTACAATGTTAGCTTATAGAAAGAAAAATATTAACATAAATGAAAGCAAAAGTTTCAATAATAAAAACCGGAGGAGGGGAATGGGACGGAAGTGCTAATTAGACAGGCCACAGCAAATCTTTTTTTTAACAAAGAAAGAAAGAATCAGATTTATATCGCGCCTTCGCCATCACCGGGTGTCTCAAAGTCACTGTTGTAATGTGGGAAACACGGCAGGCAACTTGCGCACAGCAAGCTCCCACAAACAGCAATGTGATAACACAAAAGCAAAATACTGCGGATGCTGGAATCTGAAATAAAAACAGAGATTGCTGGAAATACTCAGCGGGTCAGGCAACATCTGTGGAGAGAGAAACAGAGTTAATGTTTCGGGTCAATGACCCTTCGTCAGAACTGAGATGTAAGAAATTCTTAAGCAAGTGCTGGGGCAGGGGAAGGGGGAGGGGAGGAAGGAACAAAAGGGAAAGTTTACAGGACAAAAGGGATGATGGGCAAAAATAAGGTGGTAACGGCACAAGTTAAGAAACAAAAGATGAGTCTAGATGGGGTGTGAATGGCAAAATCATCACCGGCTGCCCTGGGAAAGAGAAAAAAAAGAGGGAATTTTAGAAAAAAAGGAGGAAAGGAAATATAATTTGGACAGAGGTTATTCTCTGAAATTGTTTAACTCAATGTTGAGTTCAGATGGCTGTAAAGTGCCTAAAGGAAAGATGAGGTGCTGTACCTCGAGCTTGCGATGAGCTTCATTGGAACAGTGTAGGAGACCGAGGACAGAGAGGTCAGAGTGGGAATGGAGCGGAGAATTAAAGTGACAGGCGACCGGAAGCTCAGGGCCACACTTATGGACTGAATGGAGGTGTTTCGCAAAGCGCTCACCCAATCTACGCTTGGTCTCCCCAATGCAGAGGAGACCACATCGTGAGCAGTGAATACAGTATAATAACTTGAAAGACGTACAAGTAAATCTCAGTTTCATCGAGAAGAAGGAATCGGATAATCTATTTTTTGTTATGTTGATTGAGGGTGGGTAGCACTCTTGCCTCTGGGTCAGAAGGTTGTGGGTTCAATTCCCACTCCAGGGACTTGAGCACAAAAATCTAGGCTGACACTCCAGTGCAGTGCTGAGGGAGTGCTGCACTGTTGGAGGTGCCGTCTTTTGGATGATACGTTAAACTGAGGCCCCGTCTGCTCTCTCAGGTGGGCATAAAAGATCCCATGGCATATTTTGGAGAAGAGCAGGGGAGTTATCCGCAGTATACTGGCCAATATTTATCCCTCAGTCAACATAATAAAAACAAATTATCTGGTCATGATCACCTTGCTGTGTGTGGGAGCTTGCTGTGCACAAATTGGCTGCTGTGTTTCCCACATTACAACAGTGACTACACTCCAAAAGTACTTCATTGGCTGTAAAGTGCTTTGAGACGTCCCATGGTTGTGAAAGGCACTATATAAATACAAGTCTTTCTTTTTCCAATTTCAGTCCTGGAGACAGCACTGGAGGTCCTGGTCGCTTACTGTGTCACACAGTAAGCTCCCTGTCAACCATATATACATCACTCAACACAATGGGAACATTCCTCATGCAGCGAGAGAGTGCGTGGGTCGTGCCCAGTCCTACACACCCAAATAAATCCTCCAGCTCAGGCTGCTTAAAGGTTGGCTACAAAGGCAGTAGCCTCTGAGACATCGGTGGCTCCTTCCGCTGCCTGCGCTTGATTTCTGCATGCGCTCGGCGACGAGACTCGAGGTGCTCAGCGCCCTCCCGGATGCACTTCCTCCACTTAGGGCAGTCTTTGGCCAGGGACTTCCAGGTGGGGATGTTGCACTTTATCAAGGAGGCTTTGAAGGTGTCCTTGTAATGTTTCCTCTGCCCACCTTTGGCTCGCTTGCCGTGAAGGAGTTCCGAGTAGAGCGCTAGCTTTGGGAGTCTCGTGTCTGTCATGCGAACAATGCAGCAGTAATAACGTTATAACACCTTACCAACATTCAAGGGTTTTAGCTGAAATTGCTCCTGTCAATAACATAGGCACTTAGAAATTGCTCGAGGATAATATCATGTAGTTCACCTGCTACCATCCTGGGAGCCAGATGATACAACGATAAAGGAATGTCGATCAATCAGTCTCTATCAATGAGTCGACAACAGACCCAGACATGAGGTAAGGAAACCTCAGTGGGGGAAAGCTTTGGGAACCATGGGTCCAAAGCCCCCTGTTCCTCCCAAGCCTGTTACACTCACCACATCAGGACTCAAATTACTCATAGACTGGATCCCAAGGCTATTCCCTAAAATAAATCTACCTTCAGCAAAAAAGCTCATGTGTGTATAAAACAGCATTTTGACCGTTACATCTAAGCCAACTGTTTTGCTAAAATGAACATGAGGAATTTCTCTGCAAGAGACAGCCAGAGATATGGCAGAGGTGAGTGACAGTGTTTTACGTTAGGTGGAAATAAATTTACTGCTTTTCTGCCTGGTGTTAAAAGTGATCTGGCTGCAGGCAAACATAAGGCAAGGAAAACCGGTTCTGAATTTGGCGCTGATAACTAAACAAGACTGTGAGAGGTGCCAGGGGAAGAGTGCAGACATCCAGAACATCAGTTTATGGCCGGATAATGGCCCAGACTTTCCTGCAAAAGCGAGATCGGTGACCTGCAGTCAGAAGCAGTGTAGCCCATGGGCACTTTACCTTTCGTCTCTGTGCTCGATCAGAAATCCCATTAGCGCTTCACATCCTGACCCGAGAACACATTGGTGATTCATATATATGGGGAAACATAATTCATCGTGTAAATCGCTCACTCCATGATTTCCTCAATCCTACGCGCCGTTGAAGTTTTTCGATGCTAAAGATTCATTTTTCCAATGCCACAAGACCCCAGGAAAATCTGGGCCATTAATATCAAACAAACTAGCACAGGTCCATTTTGTGAGTAAAGATCAGCACCAACCCCTGGAGCTGAATTCCACGTGAGACTCGGGAACGCTCGGCAGGAATTACCCAGAGTGTTCTGTGATAAACATTTGTTTTCTCACTCTTCCCTTCAGGTTGTTGTTGATCTGTCCCCTCAACCTGTGAGATGTTGAAATGCCCCCTAATCTGCACATCGTGGTGAACTCCAGCCCTGGTCTGCCCCGGCAACCCCTCATCCACCTGCTCACCTTGTGTCGAGCAGTTACCAATTCATAATTTACCTCCTTATCATTACACATTTCTATCCATGTTGTTCAGCATGATCCCCATTCTGAAACTTCAACAGCCCATCCTAAAGCCTTTGTAATAGCCGCTGTACCCTCCTGTTCCTGAGAACATAAGAAATAGGAGTAGGCCATTTGGCCCCTCGAGTCTGCTCCACCATTTAATAAAATCATGGCTGATCTGATCATGGGCTCAGCTCCACTTCTCTGCCCACTCCCCATAACTCTTTATTCCCTTATCACTCAAAAATCTGTCTATCGCCGCCTTAAATATATTCAATGACCCAGCCTCCACAGCTTTCTGGGGCAGAGAGTTCCACAGATTTACAACCCTCAGGGAAGAAATTCCTCCTCAATTTTAAATGGGCGGCCCCTTATTCTAAGACTACGCCACCTAGTTTTAGTTTCCCCTATGAGTGGAAATATCTAAAATGGCTGCAACTGCCTTTCTATAGCCACTGTACCCTCCTGTTCCTAAAGCTGCTACATCTGCTTTTCTATAGCTGCTCTACCCTTCCCTTCCATAGCTTCTAAACCCACTGTAAGAATTTCAGAGGTGACACAAAACTTGGTTAGCAGCATTCCTTTGTTCTAAGCACCAGCGAGATTTAATACATTACAGTGTTTAAGCAATAATTCACAGAAGCAGAATTAAGTTTCCCGTTTTCCCTCTGGGTGGAGTGGCTAGTCCGGACAATCTGCTGTTCTTCGCTTCTCCTTCAGTAATCATTCTCCACATCCAAACTCAACAAACCTCTCCCCATGTAAGCCTCCAGGCAGCACGGTTAATTTAGTTTCTGCAGCAGTGAGTTTCTGGAGCATTGTGGGGGCCTGGTCCTGCCATGCACAGTGCTCCAGGTCTTTAGGCTGGCTTCCCACAATTCCATGCCTTTCTCAAATGCACAACTCCCTTATTTGGAACTGTCCATTTTCCCTTAAACATCCTTACCCACTGGGAACTGACACGCTACAGTTATGCCCATTGTGCTTTGTAAGCTTAATTTCTAAGAGGAGAATAAAACTATAGGTTACAACAACTCAATATTAACTTTAGTCTAATAAAGCTAATTACTGAAAGGTCATACAGGCAATTATAACACCACCCTGTCCATGTAGACATTGTTGCCAGTCTGGTTTAGATGAAGTCCTGGCCATCTGAACAACTTCAAGCCCTGCTCTAGAACAGCCAGACATTGGTTTATCTGATCAGTTCCTCCCCAACCCATGGCACGGGGAGTAATCCTGACATCACTCGCTGGGAGGTGTCGCATTTTAACCTGGAGTTGAACTCTTCTGGCTCTGTCTGCAAGACTTTCACCCGACTCTTCCTGTGTCCTTGGTTCTTATCATGACCATGACTTTTGACGGGTTACTGTCCTTCTCCAGCAGTCTTTTCACCTGTTCTGTTATACGAATTACCCCGACACTTCATTACATGGGACTTCTGGTGGTGACTGATGGGGGTGTTGGACGGAGAGTGTTGGGGCGGAGGGTGTTGGGGCGGAGGGTGTTGGGGCGGAGGGTGTTGGGGCGGAGGGTGTTGGGGCGGAGGGTGTTGGGAGGAGGGTGTTGGGAGGAGGGTGTTGGGCGGAGGGTGTTGGGGCGGAGGGTGTTGGGGCGGAGGGTGTTGGGGCGGAGGGTGTTGGGGCGGAGGGTGTTGGGAGGCGGAGGGTGCTGGGGCGGAGGGTGGTGGGCGGAGAGTGTTGTGGTGGAGGGAGTTGGACGGAGGGTGTAGGACGGAGAGTGTTGGGGCGGAGAGTGTTGGGAGGCGGAGGGTGCTGGGGCGGAGGGTAGTGGGCGGAAAGTGTTGGTTGGAGGGTGTTGTGGTGGAGGGAGTTGGGCGGAGGGTGGTGTGCGGAGGGTGTTGGGCGGAGAGTGTTGGGGCGGAGGATGTTGGGCGGAGGGTGTTGGGCGGAGGGTGTTGACGGTGTTGAGGCGGAGGGTGGTGGGGGTGTTTGGGCGGGGGGTTGTTGGGCGGAGAGTGTTGGGGCGGAGGATGTTGGGCGGAGGGTGTTGGGCGGAGGGTGTTGACAGTGTTGAGGCGGAGGGTGGTGGGGGTGTTTGGGCGGAGGGTGTTGGGCGGAGGGTGTTGACGGTGTTGAGGCGGAGGGTGGTGGGGGTGTTTGGGCGGGGGGTTGTTGGGCGGAGAGTGTTGGGGCGGAGGATGTTGGGCGGTGGGTGTTGGGCGGTGGGTGTTGGGCGGAGGGTGTTGACGGTGTTGAGGCGGAGGGTGGTGGGGGTGTTGGGGGTGTTAGGGCGGAGTGTGGTGGAGGTGTTAGGGCGGAGGGTATTGGGGTAGATGGGTGGTGGGGGTGTTGGGCGGAGGGTGTTGGGCGGAGGGTGGTGGGGGTGTTAGGGTGGAGTGTGGTGGAGGTGTTAGGGCGGAGGGTATTGGGGTAGAGGGGTGGTGGGGGTGCTGGGCGGTGGGTGTTGGGCGGAGAGTGGTGAGAGTGTTTGCGGGGGGAGTGTTGGACAGAGGGTGTTGGGCGGAGGATGCTGGGGCGGAGGGTGCTGGGGCGGATGGTGTTGAGGCGGATGGTGTTGGGGCGGAGGGCGTTGGGGCGGAGTGCGTTGGGGCGGAGTGTGTTGTGGCGGAGGGTGTTGGGCGGAGGGTGTTGTGGCGGAGGGTGTTGGGCGGAGGGTGTTGGGCGGAGGTTGGTGAGAGTGTTTTGCGGGGGGAGTTTGGACAGAGGGTGCTGGGGCGGATGGTGTTGAGGCGGATGGTGTTGAGGCGGAGGGTGTTGGGGCGGAGGGTGTTGGGGTGGAGGGTGTTGGGGTGGAGGGTGTTGGGGCGGAGGGTGTTGGGCGGAGGGTGTTGGGCGGAGGGTGGTGAGAGTTTAGGGTGGAGGTCGTTGGGCAGAGGGCGTTGGTGCGGAGGGCGTTGGTGCGGAGGGCGTTGGGCGGAGGGTGTTGGGGCAGAGGGTGGTATGTAGAGGGTGGTGGGCGGGGAGGGTGTTGGGCAGAGGGGAGGGTGGTGGGCAGAGGGTGTTGGGCAGAGGGTGGTGAGGGTGTTGGGCGGATGGTGTTGGGTGGAGGGTGTTGGGCGGGGAGGGTGTTGGGCAGAGGGTGTTGAGGGTGTTGGGTGGAGGGTGTTAGGCGGAGGGTGTTGGGGTGGTGTGTGGTGAGGGTGTTGGGCGGATGGTGTTGGGTGGAGTGTGTTGGGCGGGGAGGGTGTTGGGCAGAGGGTGTTGAGGGTGTTGGGTGGAGGGTGTTGGGGTGGAGTGTGGTGAGGGTGTTGGGCGGAGGGTGTTGGGTGGAGGGTGTTGGGCGGGGAGGGTGTTGGGCAGAGGGTGTTGGGGTGGAGTGTGGTGAGGGTGTTGGGTGGAGGGTGTTGGGCAGAGGGTGTTGGGTGGAGGGTGTTGGGTGGAGGGTGTTGGGCGGGGAGGGTGTTGGGCAGAGGGTGTTGGGGTGGAGTGTGGTGAGGGTGTTGGGTGGAGGGTGTTGGGCAGAGGGTGTTGGGCGGAGGGTGTTGGGGTGGAGTGTGGTGAGGGTGTTGGGTGGAGGGTGTTGGGGTGGAGTGTGGTGAGGGTGTTGGGTGGAGGGTGTTGGGCAGAGGGTGTTGGGCGGAGGGTGTTGGGGTGGAGTGTGGTGAGGGTGTTGGGTGGAGGGTGTTGGGACGGAGGGTGGTGAGGGTGTTGGGCGGATGGTGTTGGGTGGAGGGTGTTGGGCGGAGGGTGTTGGGCGGGGAGGGTGTTGGGCAGAGGGTGTTGGGCAGAGGGTGTTGAGGGTGTTGGGTGGAGGGTGTTGGGCGGAGGGTATTGGGACGGAGGGTGATGAGGGTGTTGGGCGGGGGAGGTGTTGGGGCGGAGAGTGGTGTTTGGCAGATGGTGATGGTGCTCCTTGGGTTTGGGAGCGTTGCCTGTGGGTTTGCGTTATTCTAAAGGACTTCCTGCTCATGAGCTGGCACTCAGTGAGGGTTTGAGACAGGATTGTGCTGGTGTTCCAGTGCTGGACTTTTTGCCCTACTGGGAGGGGGAGGGCAGGGTATTTGTTGCTATCCTATTTGGTAAGGTGTGGGGTTTGGGGGGGCGGTGTGGATAACTCGATGTTGTTTGATATTTCTGTTCACTGGCAGGTGGATGGAAGCTGTTTGATCTTCGAGGTTAGGTTTACTTTCTGGGTAAGGGATGTGGGGCGCGGGGCGCCGGCGAAATTTGGTCGCGCCTCAGTTGGGACGGTGTCCCGGGCCGAGCAGTACATTTTGCACTGGCAAATGGTTTGCGTTTGCCGCAGCCAAATTAATCAGCTGGACCCAGAGTTTGGAGCGGGGCGCTAAGGGAGGCGAGGCACGTTCTGTTTGGGTGCTAGGCCGGCTGAGCAAGAGACAATCCCGAGCTAAACAGTCGACCTCGGAACACCTTCACACAGGCCTGGAGGAAGAAAAAACAATGCATGGCCTACGCCAGCACAACATAAATCGCAACTATAAAACAATCACACTTACCTGAGGTGGACATTATTTACCTTACTGCAGTCGCTACAGCTTGGAAAGCCCGCTTTCACAGACGGTCCCACCGGGGGGCGCTACTAAACATCAAGCTGCTGTCGGAACCAGGGGCGTTGCACACCGGCTCCGATTGCTGGTAACTGGGGAGATGCAGAGTGTACAGTCCCTGTGGAAATGGCTCCGATTACTGGTAACTGGGGAGAGGCAGAGTGTACAGTCCCTGTGGAAATGGGTCCGATTACTGGTAACTGGGGAGAGGCAGAGTGTACAGTCCCTGTGGAAATGGGTCCGATTACTGGTAACTGGGGAGAGGCAGAGTGTACAGTCCCTGTGGAAATGGGTCCGATTACTGGTAACTGGGGAGAGGCAGAGTGTACAGTCTCTGTGGAAATGGGTCCGATTACTGGTAACTGGGGAGAGGCAGAGTGTACAGTCCCTGTGGAAATGGGTCCGATTACTGGTAACTGGGGAGAGGCAGAGTGTGCAGTCCCTGTGGAAATGGCTCCAATTACTGGTAACTGGGGAGAGGCAGAGTGTACAGTCCCTGTGGAAATGGCTCCAATTACTGGTAACTGGGGAGAGGCACAGTGTACAGTCCCTGTGGAAATGGGTCCAATTACTGGTAACTGGGGAGAGGCACAGTACAGTCCCTATGGTGCTCAGCTTCACCATTCTCATCACATTCATTCACTAAATATTCCTCAGCTGAAAGTTATACTCGTATCCTGGTTTTTATTGTAACTCGACGTGACCAATGAAACTTGCTTCTAAAACATTTTCCACATTTTCCAGATCCACTCTGCAATCTCACTCTGGATGGTGGATATTTTGAAATAGTTAACACAACATGGCTGCAGGCAAACAATGAAACTTGCACGAATGGATCAGAAATCTACGTTCCTTACCAGGGTCCAAGTGAGCAATACTGGGAGTAAGTAAATTGCTACAGATAGCTGCACCTATACCCTGCACAGCTGTACCAGTAGCTTCCTGTTGGGAAGGTCCGTTGAGTGAATGTCCTGTTTAATGAGTGAAAAGCTGTTTGATTTAGATAGAGGGATTATTCATATCATACGTCTGAGACAAAGTAACATCACAACAGGGGCCCTTCCATTGGTTAACAGCGCCCTGGTTTCTAACACTGCAGGTTCGCTTTAATAAAGGTTTATAAAACATTTTATTTTTGTGTGTCACATTCTTGTCTAATTTTGAAAAATGGGTAACATTTTGATTACTTGGCATAAACATATATACATATATGTATAGGCATGCTTGCTAAATTCACCATCAGAGAATGATATCTGAGCTAGCTGCATAAACTCATGACCTGTAAACACACAATTTAGCCACCAGGTGGTGCTGTAACATCTATCCACACCAAATCATGAAAAATTCTTTCGGAAACATTGTCAGCCAGAAATTTCCTTGTTTGTAGCTTCTTAAGGGTTCTGTTTATTTTGCGCAAAAACAGCTGTGCTTACTGTGATATTGTATGAGTGGAGTACACATTACAAAGTGCAATCCCAGGGACGTGCTCTCCTAACCTCTGAGTCAGAAGGTTGTGGGTTCAAGTCCCACTCCAGGGACTTGAGCACATAAATCCAGGCTGACACTCCAGTGCAGTGCTGAGGGAGTGCCGCACTGCCAGAAGTGCCATCTTTTGGATGAGACATTAAACCGAGGACCTGTCTGCTCTCTCAGGTGGGTGGAAAAGATCCCATGGCTCTATTTTGAAGAAGAACAGGGGGGTTATCCCTGGTGTCCTGACCAATATTTATCCCTCAATCAACATAACAAAAGCAGATTATCTGGTCATTATCACATTGCTGTTTGTGGGAGCTTGCTGTGTGCAAATTGGCTGCATTTCTCACATTACAACAGTGACTACACTCCAAAAGTACTTTATTGGCTGTAAAGCGCTTTGAGACATGGGTGGTTGTGAAAGATGCTATATAAATGCAAGTCTTTCTTTCTTTCATTCAGAAAGACAGTGTCACTGCTCTCATTTCAATAGTGTACGGCAACTGAAGTAATGTGCTTTTTCATTCTTTTTTATTAATTCACGGCAAGGCCAGCATTTATTGCCCAAGGTAGTGGTGACTCACCTTGAATACAACCGAGTGTCTCGCTGAACCATTTCAGGGGCAGTTAAGAGTCAACCGCATTGCTGTGGGTCTGGAGTCACATGTAGGACAGACCGGGTAAGGACGGCATATTTCCTTCCCTAAAGGATATTAGTGAATCAAATGGGTTTTTACGACAATCTGGTAGTTTCTGGCACTAGTTTTTTATTCCAGATTTATTAAATGTAATTTAAATTCCCCAGCTGCCGTGCTGGGCGTTTGAACGCGTTAGTCCAGGCCTCTGGATTACTAGTTCAGTAACATAACCACCATGCTACCTGTTATAGAGCTCCACCTAGTGGCCCCAACCGGCGTGAGAACACCAGCGGCAGGCCGGGGCCATAAAAGGAGCGGCAAGCGGCTGGCTCGGAAGCAGCGTGGAGGCCCCGGGGAGCAGGGGGGAGGCCTCGGGGAGCAGGGGGAGGCTTCGGGGAGCAGGGGGAGGCTTCGGGGAGCAGGGGAGAGGCCTCGGGGAGCAGGGGGGAGGTTTGGGGAGCAGGGGGGAGGCCTTGGCGAGCAGCGTGGAGGCCCCGGGGAGCAGGGGGGAGGCCTCGGGGAGCAGGGGGGAGGCTTCGGGGAGCTGGGGTAAGGCCTCGGGGAGCAGTGTGGGGGCCTTGGGGGGCAGGGGGGAGGCCTCGGGGGAGGGGCAAGGGGGAGGCCTCAGGGAGCAGGGCCTCAGGGAGCAATGTAGAGGCCTCAGGGAGCAGGGGGGAGGCCTCGGGGAGCAGGGGGGAGGCCTCGGGGAGCAGGGGGGAGGCCTCGGGGAGCAACGGGGAGGCCTCAGGGAGCAGGGGGGAGGCCTCGGGGAGCAGGGGGGAGGCCTCGGGGAGCAGGGGAGGAGGCCTCAGGGAGCAACGTGGAGGCATACTACAGGGAGCAGCATGCACAGCGACGGCAGCGAAGAGTGACGTCAGCAAGGTCTAGGTCGGTGATTGGAGCGTGGGCTGATACAGCAGGAGCGGTGAGAGATTGTGGTTGGATGTGATCGGGGCCCAGGAGAGGGGTGAGTTCGGGGCCAGGGGCCAGGGGCAGCACGGGCCAGCCCACACTGCGATACGTGTGCGCCCTAGGTCCGTGCAGCAGAGCAGGTCTCCAGTCGTCTTGGTTAACCCTTGCCACTGGACCAAGACCTCGCTCTGTCAAGCCCATGTGGTGGCTGATGTGTAATGGTCACCACATGTTAAAAAAATCCACGCACAGGCATCTTCCACCCTAGAGCATGTAGGTCCTTCATTTAAACACCTGTGAATTCATCCTTTTTTGGCATGGAAGCAAGTCATCCTCGTTTCGAGGGACTGCCTATGACTGACTACCTAGTGGACTATTGATATAATGCAACTACTGATATATGAACAATAAAAGGTCATGTGGCAAGGTCACATGATGACAGTTTGTGTTGAGGAGCCATCTTATCGAGTGCGCTGTTCCTGATCTCTGTAAAGATATCACACTACTCTTTCCCATTTGTCAAGCAACAACAAAGGAACCAACACAGAAACTTGATGTCATAGGAGATCCCAATTTGAAAAGGGGCGCATCAGAGGAGTCAGTTTTCTGCATTGATGCTCATATTTTACACTTTGATATTAAGTGAGATCTTAGAAATACACAATCACTTGGGATGTGGGGTGTTGTGGGAGGGGAGGTCACGATTAAGCTGAATTCTCAGTTGCATCTTTAAATCTTGGTTTCAAAGAAACATATTCTGAAGGGGAGGTGCTCTCTGCTGCTTCAGGCTGCGAGGGTGACCTGAATCTGCCGTTCACCATCTAAACAGAATATTACCCCTCAGATTTTAACTAATTCATTTAATTTAGGCTGCTATTCCATATATATTGTATATTAAAATCTGCAAAAACCTGAAATAAAATCTATAGCGTTATACTGACCATCGCGTATAGTGGTCAAATCATATTCACACAGACACGCCTGCTATAACTGCCGGCGATCCCTTTTTAAAAATGTATTCTCGCAATGTGGACATCGATGACAAGGCCAGCATTTATTGCCTATCCTTAATTGCCTTTGAGAAGATGGTGGTGAGCTGCCTTCTTGAACCGCTGCAGTCCGTGTGGTGAAGGTGCTCCCACAGTGCTGTTAGGGAGGGAGTTCCAGGATGTTGACCTAGTGACGATGAAGGAACGGCCGATATATTTCCAAGTCAGGATTGTGTGTGACTTGGAGGGGAACGTGGAGGTGGTGGTTTTCCCATGCGCCTGCTGCCCTTGTCCTTCTAGGTGGTAGAGGTCGGGGGTTTGGAAGGTGCTGCCAAAGAAGCCTTGGCGAGTTGCTGCAGTGCATCTTGTAGATGGTACACACTGCAGCCACGGTGCGCCGGTGGTGGAGGAAGTGAATGTTTAAGGTGGTGGATGGGGTGCCAATCAAGCGGGCTGCTTTGTCCTGGATGATGTTGAGCTTCTTGAGTATTGTGGGAGCTGCACTCATCCAGGCAAGTGGAGAGTGTTCCATCAGACTCCTGACTTGAGCCCTGTAGATGGTGGAAAGGCTTTGGGGAGTCAGGAGGTGAGACACTCACCACAGAATACCCAGCCTCTGACTTGCTCTTGTTGCCACAATATTTATGTGGCTGGTCCAGTTAAGTTTCTGGTCAATGGTGACCCCTAGGATGTTGATGGTGGGGGATTCGATAATAGCAATTGTTATGTTTAAAATAACTCACAAGACTTAAGCTCAAACTGTTGTGACCTTGGTCTCTTTATTGTAACTCCAGAGTGAGGAGGCAGCATGGTAGACTGCCTTTTATATCTGCTTGCCCGGGGTGTGCAGGTGACCCTTGGGCCTTCCACAGGTGCGCCTCCTGGTGGCAAGTCTTACACATTGGTAATGTTTACATACATAACATCATTCCCTCCCAAAGTCTTATGTACAAGTTATTTACAAGTTGAGGCGATCCGGGGCTCTGCGTTCCCGGGTTGATTGCCTGAGTTGAAGTCCTGGCATGGGTGAGTCGGTCGGATCATTGCTGCACTGCGGTGTGGCTGGTCTGATCGGACTGCAGGCATGGTGGGTACATCCTCATGGTTGACCGCGAGGTTGATTGCTGGTTGGGTGTGTTTGGGTGGATCAATGATGGTAATGTCCTCTTCAAACTGTTCTTGGTTGTCAGTGAACCGCAGTTTGGTCTGATCCAAGTGCTTTCCGCATGTTTGTCCGTTCAAAAGTTTGACAACAAACACTCTATTCCCCCCCTTGGCTAACGCAGTGCCAGCAACCCATTTGGGACCATGACCATAATTAAGAACAAACACAGGGTCATTAACTTCAATGTCGCATGATACAGCCGTGTGATCGTGGTACATGTTATGCCGGTGACGCCGGGTTTCTATATGATCATTGAGATCCGGGTGGACTTAGGAGAGCCTGGTTTTGAGTGCTCTCTTCATTAACAATTCTGCAGGGGGAACCCCAGTAAGTGAGTGGGGTCGCGTGCGGTAGCTGAGCAGAATCCAAGATAGCCAGGTCTGCAGGGAACCATCCGTCACGAGTTTTAGGCTATGCTTGATGGTTTGGACTGCCCATTCCACTTGACCATTGGATGCGGGCTTAAACGGCGCAGATCTGACATGCTTGATGCCATTGCGGGTCACGAACTCGTTGAATTCCGAGCTGGTGAAGCATGGTCCATTGTCACTAACAAGGATGTCGGGCAAACCATGGGTGGTGAACATGGCCCGGAGGTTTTCAATGGTGGCAGTGGACTTACATGATGACATTATTGTACATTCAATCCATTTAGGATAAGCGTTCACTGCTACTAGGAACATCTTTCTTAGAAAGGGGCCAGCAAAATCTACATGGACCCTTGACCACGCTTTGGAGGGCCATGATCACAGACTCCCTTGGTGCATTGCTCAACTGTGAGCAAGTGTTGCATTGGTGTACGCATGACTCCAATTCCGAGTCCATGCCGGGACACCAAACATGCAACCTGGCGATAGCCTTCATTGTGATTATGCCTGAGTGGGTACTGTGAAGGTCGCGTATAAATGTTTCCCTGCCTTTTTTGGCAAAATTACATGATTCCCCCATAGGAGGCAGTCTGAGTGGATGGACATTTTGTCCTTGCATCGGTGGAACGGCTTAATTTCGTCTTGTATTTCCCCTGGGACCGCCAAGCAACTCTCATTGAGGACACAGCTTTTTGCTAATGATAGCACCTGGTCCTGGCTAGTCCAGGTCCTGATCTAGCAAGCCGTGACGGGTGACCACTTGCTCTCAAAAGCATCCATTACAAGGAGCAAGTCTGTGGGTTGAGCCATTTCCACCCCGGTAGTGGGCAATGGTAGCCAACTGGGGGTATCCGCATAGTTCTCCGTGCCTGGTCTGTGGCGGATTACATAATCATACCCAGATAGCATTAGTGCCCATCTTTGGATACGGGATGAAGCATTGGTGTTAATACCTTTGCTTTCTGAGAACAACAAAATGAGTGGCTTGTGGTTGGTTTCGAGCTCGAACCGGAGCCCAAATAGTTATTGGTGCATTTTCTTAACCCCGTATACACATGCTAATGCTTTTTCAAACATACTGTAGATTCTTTCAACCTTAGATAAGCTTCTGGACGCATATGCAACCGATTGCAGTTTGCCTGACCCATTGGCTTGCTGTAACACACACGGGTCAAAAATACAAGTAACTTGTTGGAACATAGCAGGTTTCTGGCCTTGTTAAAGGCTGTCTCTTGAGCTTTACCCCAATCCCAGTCGTCACCCTTGCGTAGCAATAAATGCAATGGTTCCAGAAAAGTGCTCAACCATGGTAGAAAGCTACCAAAGTAGTTGAGGAGTCCCAGGAATGAACGCAGCTCCGTCACATTCTGTGATCTGGGTGCATTCTTGATGTCCTCCGGCTTGAAGTCCGTGGGTCAGATGCCGTCCGCCGCAATCTTTCACCCCAGAAATTCGACCTCTGGCACCAGGAAAACACACTTGGAGCATTTCAACCTGAGTCCCACTCTGTCCAGTCGCTTGAGAACCTCTTCCAGGTTCGGTGGTGTTGCAGCTAGTGATCAAGGTGTCGTCTTGGAACACCATGGTGCGTGGAACCGATTTCAGCAGATTCTCCATGATCCTCTGGAAGATGGCCACCGCCAAACAAATCCCAAAGGGGTATCTGTGATAGATGAACAGTCCTCTGTGCGTGTTGATGCATATCAATTTTTTCGAAGGTTCAGCCAGCTCCTTTGTCATGTAAGCAGAGGTTAGATCCAGCTTGGTGAATGACTTCCCCCCTGCTAGCGTTGCAAACAGGTAATCTGCTTTGGGTAGTAGGTGCTGGTCCTGTAACGAGACTCGGTTGATCGTTACCTTGCAGTCCCTGCAGATTCTGACCGTCCTATCGCTCTTCAACACCGGAACAAATGGACTGGCCCACTCGTTGAACTCAACTGGCGATATGATCCCCTCTCGTTGAAGTCTGTCCAGTTCGATCTCGACTTTCGCTCTCATTATGTATGGAACTGCTCGGGCCTTGTGATGAACGGGTCATGCATCAGGGTCTAAATGGATCTGCACTTTGGTACCTGTGAAGTTGCCGATGCCTGACTCGAATAACGACGGGAATTTGTTTAGCCCTTGGGCGCACGAGGTGTCATCCTCCGAAGACAATGCTTTGATGTCATCCCAGTTCCATCGGATCTTTCCTAGCCAGCTTCTGCCAAACAGCATTAGGCCATCGCCTGGTACAATCCATAGTGGTAAATCATGTACAGCTCCATCGTACGATATCTTCACTGCCGCACTGCCAATGACTGGTATGAGCAGTAAGTGCGCAGCTTTGTGTGGATCGGACTTAGTTTTGGCCTTTGTGCCTTTTTGCCCCACAGTTTCTCAAAAGCCTTCTGGCTCATAATTGAGTGACTCACCCTCGTGTCCAATTCCATGGAAACTGGAATGCCATTTAATTTGACATTTAACGTTATCGGAGGGCTTTTGGTGGTGAAGGTGTGTACCCCAGACACTTCCTCTTCAGCCTTGGGTTGAGTTGCCTCTCTTACTCGTTCAGCATGATCCACGCTGGATCGGTCATCTTCTGCCGACTCTGCCATGGGTGAGTCGCAACACGCCTGCACATTCGCTGGAGTTGCCCAATTGTTCCACAGCCCTTGCACACGTAGTGCTTGAATCGACTCTGATTGGCTCAATGATTATCCCCGCAGTGCCAACATGGTGCTAATGGATTCGCATTCACGCCCCACGGTGGACTCTGAGTCATCCTAGTTCTGATCTCTGCGGGCGTGTAGGCCCTGCCATGTACAGTTCTGGCTGCTGAAGGCATTATTTTATGCACAGTACTTACCGGTGAGTTCCGATGCTCCAATGATATCTGTTTAGTGTTATCGTTCGTGGACATAAAAGCCTGGACTATCGGGATGGCCTTACTCAGATCTAAGGATTCGGCAGACAGCAGTTTGCGAAGAATGACCTCATGGCCAATTCCAAGCACGAAAAAGTCCCACAACACTTTCCCCAAAAATCCAGCAAATACGCACGGTCCCACAAGGCGTCTTCGGTCGGCGACATAGCTCGCCACATCCTGGCCCTCGGAGCGATGGTGCATATAAAAGTGATACCTGGCCATCAAGATCCTCTCCTTCGGCTTGAGGTGTTCCCGAACCAGCCTGCACAACTCTTCATATGTTTTGTCTGTTGGTTTCTTCGGTGCTAGCCACATATGATGAGGTCACATATCGTGGATCTGCCATCGGTGAGAAGAATTGCCCTGCGCTTGATTGCGGTTTCTTCCTTTTCCAGCTCGTTGGCCACAAAGTATTGGTCAAGACGCTCAACGAAGGCTTCCCAATCATCACCCTCAACAAATCTCCCAAGAATACCAACGGCAGCCACAGCTGCGTGAAAGTTCGTGATCTGTTACTCGTCACCAATTGTTATGTTTAGAATAACTCTACAAGGCTGTATATCTTAATCTCAAACTGTTGTGACCTTGGTCTCTTTATTGTAACTCCAGAGTGAGGAGGCAGCGTGGTAGACTGCCTTTTATACCTGCTTGCCCAGGGTGTGCAGGTGACCCTTGGGTCTCCCACAGGTGCGCTCCCTGGTGACAAGTCTTACACATTAGTAATGTTTACATACATAACAGTAATGTCGTTGAATGTCAAGGGGCGGTGGTTAGACTCTCGTTGTTGAAGGTAATCATTGCCTGGCACTTGTGTGGCGCAAATGTTGCTTGCCACTTATAAGCCCCAGCCTGAATGTCGTCCACATCTTGCTGCATGCAGGCATGGACTGCTTCATTATATGAGGAGTTGTACAATAACTTCTATTTATATAGCGCCTTTAACATAGTAAAATGTCCCAAGGCACTTCACAGGAGCGTAATCAAACAAATTTTGGCACCGAGCCTCATAATAGCGCCTTTCACGACAACCGGACATCTCAAAGCACTTTACAGCCAATTATAGTGTATGAATAAAGAGTCTGACCAGATACTGTGAGCTCAAAGTAAAGTGTGACCATAGTCTTTTATTACAGATCTCCAGAGTGCCTCTTGAGCCTGTGAGGTCTCCTTAAATACAGGTGCTCCCAAGGGATTATGGGATCCATTGGGACTCCAGGGGATGAGCCCTCTGGTGGTTAAACAAGGTATTTACAGGTTACATATATAACACCAACGAAGTACTTTTGGAGTGTAGTCACTGTTGTAATGTAGGAAACACGACAGCCAATTGCATACAGCAAGCTCCCACAAACAGCAATGTGATAATGCCCAGTTAATCTGTTTTTTTGTTGTGTTGATTGAGGGATAAATATTGGCCAGGACAACCGGGGATAGCTCCCCTGCTCTTCTTCGAAATAGTGCCATGGGATCTTTTACGTCCACTTGAGAAGGCAGACGGGGCCTCGGTTTAACGTCTCATCTGAAAGACAGCACATCTGACAGTGTAGATTTTGTGCAAACATACAAAAATGATGAGCAGGGAACGTCAAGCCTGCCTCACACCATGATGCTGGAGCATCAGGACTAAATACTTCCAAGCTCACTGTATCACCTGCAAAGGTCACTGCATCACCCGCAAAGGTCACTGCATCACCCGCAAAGGTCACTGCATCACCCGCAAAGGTCCCTGTATCGCCCACCAAGGTCCCTGTATCACCCTAAGATCACTGTATCACCCACCATGTCTATATGTATTTCATGTACCAGTAACAGTGGTTAATGATTATTGTCCTTACTTAAGATGTTTCCTGTTGTCATTTGATTTAGTAAAGTGGCTTTGCGCCGTACAAGTTCAATGGATGAGACTGGGGAGATAGTCTGGTATTTAGCCCTCTGTCTGCTTCTGGCCTGGCTGATCATTGGGACAGCGCTATCTAAAGGAATCAAATCTTCAGGAAAGGTAACATGATTGGTTCTGAACACTGGTAAGAAAATGCAGATTCCTACCTATAATTTAAAACTAGTTTTTAAGTGAGTTAGTTTATCGTACAAGTGATGTTAATAGTGTTTGCTCAGGAATGTTGGAGATCCATAATCCATGAGGACCACGGGCCCGGGTGATAGTTAACGATCTCGCTCATAAGGGAAAGAACAGCTGCAGTTCACCCAAACGGATCATAGATACCCTAATGTCAAGGTGATTGAGGCCATTCAGCCCATCCAGCCATCCACAGTCACAGCATCTATCTGATATCATAAGCCTCCACCACCTGACCCAGGAGACCATGCCTGCTGCTAACCTGCACAAAGAAATGCTCCTGAAATCAGCCCGGAACTTGCTGTTTGCCAGGTTTTGCTCACGTCTCTTAGTTCAACAACAAGAAAGAATTGAACAAAAGCAAAATATGCAGGCGCTGGAAATCTGAAATAAAAACAGAACATTGCGACAATGCTCAGCAGGTCAGGCAGCAACTGTGGAAACGGTTGATCTTGCAGCTCGATGACCTTTCATCACAACTGGCAGATGTTGGAGATGAACTGCTTTTAAGCAAGTACAGAGCCAGGGAAAGGGGTGGGCAAGGGAAGAACGAAAGGGGGAGCTCTGTGATCAGGTGGAAGGCAGGAGCGATTAACTGACAAAAGGGATGATGGTGCAAAGCAACAAGGGGCGGTATTGAGACAAATGTAGAAAAAAGAGAAGAAGCTGGATTGGCAAGGAGTGGGGTTCTCGAGGGTTAGTACTGGGGCTGTTGCTGTTCATAATGTGCGTAATCGGGTCAGGAGCGAAACCTCCACATTTGCAAATGATGCCTAACTGGGAGCAGCCACAAAGATCACAGAACAATCTGATCAGATACACAAGTACCTGACAGATTGGAGCTGGACAGAAGTCAATTAATATGAACATATCTAAAATCATGAGATTGCAAAAGGACAATAAGCAGTGACAACGTAAGCTAAATGTTACCTGTTGGAGAGGCCCGGTCCTGAAATCGGCATGGTCCGGCCTGCAAGACCATCAACTGCTACAGGAGAGCAACGGCTGACTGCAGTGCAGGCAGGTGCAGCAGGAGTGGCAAGGTCGGGGCGAAGGAGCAGCAAGAGTTCGTAGAGGGATGTGATTGGGGCCCAGGAGAGGCGCGAGTTTGGGGCCCAGAAGAGGTGAGGGCCCAGGGGCATCACGGGCCAGCCCACACTGCGATATGTGTGCGCGCTAGGTCCGTGCAACAGAGCAGGTCTCCAGTCGTCCTGGTTAAGCCTTGCCACTGGACCAAGACCTAGCTCTGTCAAGCCCGTGTGGTGGCTGGTGTAAAAAAATCCACGCACAGGTATCTTCCACCCTTCAAGATGTAGCTCGGGATCAGGAATATTAGATCCTTCATTGAAACACATGTGAACTCATCCCTTTTCGGCGTGGAAACACGTCATCCTCGATGCGGGGGACTGCCGATGATGATGATGATGACGGTATCATTGCACAAGGCGCGGCCCAGGGGAGGATCTGGGAGTACAGGTGGATAGATGACTGAAGCCATCAGCACAGTGGGTGACAGCAGGAGAAAGCACACACAGATTCTTGGGCTGTATAGAGCACAAGTCTCAGGTCATGATTCTGTGCTTATATAGAGCATTGACACCGCCCCATTTGGAGCACTGGGGTTTGTAAAGCCAGGATGCAGCAAAGGCAATTAAATTATGAGCTGGGATTAGGCGCCTGACCGACGAGGAAGGCTCCAGAAGCTGGGGATATTTACAATGGAGAACAGAAAGCTCGGTATGATCTTGAAGCAAGGTCCTCAATGGCGTAGACGAGATAAATGTCAATGGGAGTGAAATTCAGCTTTAGCACTGGCACACAGCAGGCAGAAAAGGCTTGGCTACACATTATACACCCCACCTTGCTCTTCATTCACACCAGGGAAAGGACATAGAGCGAGGGGTGGCTGATCCACGACCATTCTTTCTGCCCGTGCAAGGTTGTACTTCACCCCCTCCCCTTATGTTTTATATACTCCTATGGTCTACAGTAAGAGGGTTAACCGTAAGCCTTAACCTGAGAAGTGGACGGGTGAAAAGATATTTTCATTGTAACTACTTTACAAAGAGGGTGGTGAGTGTATGGAGTGAAAATGCTGAGGGGAGCAGCGAGGGCTGAATGTATCAGCAAATTCAAGAGAGAGTTGGACAAGTACCTTAAGAGGGGAGTATGAGAGGGAATCGCAAGATATCTTAGACCTTGACACTGGTCAAATGGGCTACCATGGTCTTCTTCAGGCCTCTACATTCCCATGTTCCCTGAATATGAGCTGCAAATCAGTTTGAATAATATTTAGATTCAATTACAATATGCTGCTTTGTATTAAATACACCCTGTGTGTAGCTATCATTCCCCTATAGTCTGCTGCTTTGATTACAATCCTATCCATTTTCTAATCAATTGGATTCAATACTGTAAATGTTATACCAGCAATACAGGAAGATCTAACAATCTACTCTCCATGGTCAGGTGGTTTATTTCACTGCGACGTTCCCCTATGTGGTTCTCACTATACTTCTGATCCGAGGAGTTACCCTGGACGGAGCCTATAAAGGAATTGCATTCTACATCGGAAGCCAGTCAGACTTCTCAAAACTGGCTGATGCTGAGGTAAACACAGCCGGATAATCAATTTCAACTACATTTCTCAGTTGAATTGTTTTACTTGAAGGGGTTGCAATCGGGTCGGGCTGTTTTTGAGGCGGTGTCCCGGCCTGAGGTCTAGTTTTAGCTCCAGGCGTTCGGTGCAGCCTCAAACTGCCAAGTTCAGTTTTAATGCCCATGGTGAGAGAGCAGCGCCAAAAGGTGGCATTGCACACTCATCCTCAAGCACCAACAGGGCCGGGAGCTCAGGGGGCCCACTCAATCTCACGGCGGGAGGCTGCCGGCATGCGACCTGGGAAAACAGAAAGAGAAAAAAGACAAAACTTCTCTGACCCACACACACACACTTCCCCACTGTTGCAACTAAAGGAATAATTGCAGAAATAAATAAAGGAAAAAACTTATCTTGCTCTCTGGGCGATGCCACCCGCAATGTACGCACCACTGTTTGCTGGCTGTACGAACGCCTGACAGGAAGGCTGCCCTAGAGACCAAATATCACGGGAACGGCCAGAAGGGGGCGTTGCATGCTGGATGGCGTTAGAGGGCGCACATTGTCTCTTGGCGCCTCTCATCATCATCATAGGCAGTCCCTCGGGGTCGAGGATGACTTGCTTCCACACTAAAAATAAATTCTCAGGTGACTGAGGAGCCCAATGCGGGACTTTGTCTCTGTCACAGGTGGGGCAGATGGTGGTTGGAGGGACGGGTGAGTGGGGAGCCTGGGTTGTTGTGCGTTCTATGCTTGGTTTCCACGTGCTCCCGGCGATGAGACTCGAGGTGCTTGGCGCCTTCCCGGATGCTCATCCTCTACTTTGGGCGGTCTTGGACCAGGAATTCCCGGGTGTCGGTGGGGATGTTGTACTTTGTCAAAGAGGCTTTGAGGGTGGCCTTGAAGCATTTCCTCTGCCCACCTGAGGCTCGCTTGCCGTGTCGAATCTCCGAGTAGAGCGTTTGTTTTGGGGGTCTCGTGTCAGGCATACGGACAATGTGGCCTGCTTAACGGATCGAGCCTGGTCAGTGCTTCAATGCTGGGGATGTTGGCCTGAGCGAGTACACTGACGTTGGTGCACCTATCCTGCCAATGGATTTGCAGGATTTTGCGGAGTTAGCGCTGGTGGCACTTCTCCAGCATTTTGAGGTGCCTGCTGTATATAGACCGTGTCTCTGAGCCATATAAGAGGCCGGGTATCACCACTGCTCTGTAGACCATGAGCTTGGTGTCGGATTTGAGGTCCTGGTCTTCAAAAACTCGCTTCCTCAAGCGACTGAAGGCTGCACTGGCACACTGAGGTGGTGTTAGACCTTGTCGTCGATGTCTACTCTTGCTGATAGTAGGCTCCCAAGGTATGGAAAATGGTCCACGTTGTCCAAGACCGGTTGGGGGAGGGCAGTGCTGTGTGGCGGGGACAGGTTGGTAGAGCCCACGATGATATGCAAGCCGTGATCCTGACCAACGGATCCATCACAGACCCAATCCACGTCCGGACTGGGGTCAAGCAGGGCTGTGCCATCGCACCAACCATCTTCTCGATTTTCATTGCTGCAATAGTCGATCTCACCCTCAGCAAGCTCCCCGCTGGAGTGTAGTTAAATTACAGACAAACGGGAATCTGTTCAACCTCCACCGCCTCCAGACCAAGTCCAAGGTCGTCCCATCCTCTGTCATTGAACTACAGTCTCAGACGACGCTTGCATCTGCGCACACTTGGAGGCCGACCCCCAAGCCATCATCAACACCTTCACCGAGGCATATGAGAGCATGGCCTTACACTTGGCGCCTCGACCAAAGACCCAACTGAATGTCTCCGGGGGTGTGGATGGCGCTTACCACCGACGGTGGGCCTTTTCCGCCCGTTTGCCGTCTCCCGCCGGCAGTAATGGACAGCGTAAAAAAACAAATTTCAACCCCTAAGTTTCATCTTTGTCGTAATCTGTCAATCAATAGTCAGATGTGTGTCCACTCAACGTACGTGGAGGTCAGTTGGTTTCAGCATGATGGTACGTACGTTGGCTATCAGAATGTGGAGAGGTAGCTATTGCCATTGCGATCTGGCCTTTTGTTAGTGGCTTTCTACTGCCCTTCAGATATGACCCTTTATCATTTGTTGCAAAGCTTTTGGCGGGAGTTTCAACGTTGATGCCTGGCCGGAATGGATTACCCATCGGTTGTAGCAACAGGCTAACTTCCATACTGTTGATTTCAACGTGTGCAATTAAACTTAATACCTGACCAATGACCTAAAACAATGTCCCTCTTTAATTGTTGCTGCTTTCAATAAAAGAATGGAGCCCATTGAGTGACGGTGAACTTTAGAAATCATGGCTGATGGTGGAAAGCATTGAAGCTCCTGGAGGTAATTGGGCAGCAAGTAATAGACAGGGAGGCAGAACAATGGCCCGACTATTTAAGGGCGACATTATTGACCAGAGGGAGCTTCATTCAGTCAGCTCACCATTGAACTGTGGGACGAACCCACCCCTTGTTCCTACTGGTTAATGTTATTTTATCTGTTGAATGATTTCAAGTAAAATCTCCCGGTGTTGACTAATTCTACCTTCTATTTACCAGGTCTGGAAAGATGCTGCAACACAAGTTCTCTATTCTGTTGCAGTGTCTTTTGGAGGCTTAATAACACTGTCATCCTACAACAAATTCCACAACAACTGCTACACAGATACCATCATTGTCTGCGTTGTTAATTGTGCAACGAGTGTGTTTGCTGGATTTGCCATCTTCTCCATCCTCGGACACATGGCACATATACAAGACAAGCCAGTTTCAGAGGTCGCACAGTCAGGTAACTGCAGGTCAAATTCTGGTCAACTGTTTCCAAACTATAGTGCTGTGACTGTTCTGGCCAATGTTTGCAGTCTTCATGGAAAATTGGATGAAATCACATAATTGTAATCCCTGAAACTCCAGTAATAATCCCAGAATCCCATGCAATTAACAACAGCAACAACCTGTATTTATATAGCGTCCTTAACACAGTGAAACATCCCAAGGCGCTTCACAGGAGTGTTATGAGACAAAAAAATTGACACCGAGACACAAAAGGAGAAATTAGGGCAGGTGACCAAAAGTTTTGTCAAAAAGGTAGGTTTTAAGAAGCGTCTTGAAGGAGAAAAGAGAGGTAGAGAGGCGGAGAGGTTTAGGCACGGAGTTCCAGAGCTTTGGGTCGAGGGAACAGAACGCACGGCATTGACGTATTCGGTCACCATAAACCAGTGGCCCTGGTTATGACATAGCGTTCATCAATTTTGTTATGTATTTAAGCCCTTGTAACCTGCATCACACCTGACCACCAGAGGGCCTACCTGTTGGAGTCCCAAAGGATCCCAGCATCTCTTGGGAGCACAGTATATAAGCTGGCCACCCACAAGGTACCTGCACTCTGGAACTTTAATAAAGGAGCTAAAGTCATACTTGCTCATTACACACAGTACTCAGTCTGACCATTTATTATAAGTGCAACAATTGGCGACGAGGTAACGAACAACTGCGCGAAAATGCAAAGAACAGTCGGCATCCTGGAGAAGTTCTCAGAGGGGGACGATTGGGAGGTCTTCATGGAGAGACTTTGTGGCCAACGAGTTGGAAGGAGACAAGAACGCGACCAAACGAAGGCCAATCCTCCTAACTATCTTTGGGGCAAAGACCTGTGGCTCATGAAGAATCTCCTGGCCCCAGCAAAGCCAACAGAGAAATCCTATGAAGAATTGTGTACGCTGGTCTTGGAGCACCTAAATCCTAAGGAAAGCGATTTGATCGCGAGATATCGGTTCTACACGTGTCAATGATCGGAGGGCCAGGAAGTGGCGAACTACGTCGCCAAACTAAGGCACCTTGCAGGACATTGTGATATTGAGGGATTCCTAGTAAAAATGCTCAGAGACTTTTTTCTACTGGGATTAGGCATGAGACAATCCTTCGCAAACTGTTGAATGTAGAAACTCCGAATCTGAGTAAAGCCATAACGATAGCCCAGGCATTTATGTCCACCAGCAACAACACCAAGCAGATTTCGCAGAACAAAGAAGTTTCGGCCAGTACTGTGCATAAAGTAACATCGGTTTTGAGCAGAAATGTACAGGGCAGAATGTACACGTTGGCTGCTGTGGCCCGACCTCAATTGACCCAGAGTCCGCCATCATCTGTTAATGCGAGGCAGTTAACACCCTGTTGGCGCTGCGGAGGTGATCATTGGCCCCGTCAATGCCGCTTTAAACACTATGCTTGCAATGGCTGCAGAACAATGGGACGCCTCCAACGAATGTGCAGGCGAGCTGCAAACCCTGCAAACCACCACGTTGCAGAGGAAGATCGGTCCACAGTGGATCAGACGGAATTGGAAACTCATACAGAGGAGGCAGAGGTGTACACATTCACGACGAAATGCCCACCAATAATGTTGAAAGTTGAACTGAATGGTATTCCAGTGTCTATGGAGCTGGACACGGGTGCAAGTCAGTCCATAATGAGTAAAACGGCCTTCGACAGGCTGTGGGGAAAGAAGGCATACAGGCCCAAGCTCAGCCCCATTCACACCAAACTGAGGACTTACACAAAGGAACTAATCCTGGTAATTGGCAGTGCTGAAATCAAAGTCTCCTATGATGGAGCAGTACACGAACTCCCGCTGTGGATTGTACCAGGGGATGGCCCCACGTTGTTTGCAGAAGCTGGCTGGGGGAAATCCACTGGAACTGGGACGACATCCGAGTGCTTTCGTCTGTCGACGACACTTCATGTGCCCAGGTTCTAAGCAAGTTCCCTTTGCTAATCGAGCCAGGCATTGGAAGCTTTTGGGGGGCGAAAGTGCAGATCCATTTGGTTCCCGGTACGCGACCCATCCACCACAAGGCTCGGGCAGTGCCGTACATAATGGGTGAAAAAGTGGAGATCGAGCTGGACAGGCTGCAACATGAAGGCAGCATCGTGCCGGTGGAATTCAACGGGCCAGTCCGATTGTTCCGGTACTCAAGGAGGACAGTACAGTTAGAATTTGCGGGGACTATAAAGTAACGATTAACCATTTTTCGCTGCAGGACCAGTACTCGCTACCCAAGAAAGATGACCTATTCGCGACCCTGGCTGGAGGGAAGACATTCACCAAGCTGGACCTGACCTCGGTCTATATGACGCAGGAGCTGGAGGAATCTTCGAAAGGCCTCACCTGTATCAACATGCACAAAGGTCTGTTTATCTACAACCGGTGCCCGTTCGGGATTCAGTCGGCCGCAGCGATCTTCTAGCGGAACATGGAGAGCCTGCTAAAGTCAGTTCCTTGCACAGTGGTCTTCCAGGAAAACATATTGGTTACAGGTCAGGACACCATGGAGCATTGAAGAATCTGGAGGAGGTTCTTAGTCAGTTGGATCGCATGGAACTCAGGTTGAAACGCTCGAAGTGTGTTTTCCTGCCACAGGACGTCGAATTCTTAGGAAGGAAAATCGTAGCAGATGGCATCAGACCCACCATTCAGGAAGGATAGAATAAAAGGAAAAGGAGGTGGGGTAGCATTGCTGGTTAAAGAGGAGATTAATGCAATAGTTAGGAAGGACATTAGCTTGGGTGATGTAGAATCTATATGGGTAGAGCTGCAGAACACCAAAGGGCAAAAAATATTAGTGGGAGTTGTGTACAGACCTCCAAACAGTAGTAGTGATGTTGGGGAGGGCATCAAACAGGAAATTAGGGGTGCATGCAATCAGGATGCAGCAGTTATAATGGGTGACTTTAATATGCACATAGATTGGGCTAACCAAACTGGAAGCAATACGGTGGAGGAGGATTTCCTGAAGTGCATAAGGGATGGTTTTCGAGACCAATATGTTGAGGAACCAACTAGGGAGGAGGCCATTTTAGACTGGGTGTTGTGTAACGAGAGAGGATTAATTAACAATCTCATTTGCGAGGCCCCTTGGGGAAGAGTGACCATAATATGGTGAAATTCTGCATTAGAATGGAGAATGAAACAGTTAATTCAGAGACCATGGTCCAGAACTTAAAGAAGGGTAACTTTGAAGGTATGAGGCATGAATTGGCTAGGATAGATTGGCGAATGATACTTAAGGGGTTGACTGTGGATGGGCAATGGCAGACATTTAGAGACCTCATGGATGAACTACAACAATTGTACATTCCTGTCTGGCGTAAAAATAAAAAAGGGAAGGTGGCTCAACCGTGGCTATCAAGGGAAATCAGGGATAATATTAAAGCCAAGGAAGTGGCATACAAATTGGCCAGAAATAGCAGCGAACCCGGAGACTGGGAGAAATTTAGAACTCAGCAGAGGAGGACAAAGGGTTTGATTAGGGCAGGGAAAATGGAGTACGAGAAGAAGCTTGCAGGGAACATTAAGACGGATTGCAAAAGTTTCTATAGATATGTAAAAAGAAAAAGGTTAGTAAAGACAAACATAGGTCCCCTACAGTCAGAATCAGGGGAAGTCATAACGGGGAACAAAGAAATGGCGGACCAATTGAATAAGTACTTTGGTTCGGTATTCACTAAGGAGGACACTAACAACCTTTCGGATATAAAAGGGGTCAGATGGTCTAGTAAGAGGGAGGAACTGAGGGAAATCGTTATTAGTCGGGAAATTGTGTTGGGGAAATTGATGGGATTGAAGGCCGATACATCCCCAGGTCCTGATGGACTGCATCCCAGAGTACTTAAGGAGTTGGCCTTGGAAATAGCGGATGCATTGACAATCATTTTCCAACATTCCATTGACTCTGGATCAGTTCCTATCGAGTGGCGGGTAGCCAATGTAACCCCACTTTTTAAAAAAGGAGGGAGAGAAAAAACAGGGAATTATAGACCGGTCAGCCTGACATCGGTAGTGGGTAAAATGATGGAATCAATTATTAAAGATGTCATAGCAGCGCATTTGGAAAGAGGTGACATGATAGGTCCAAGTCAGCATGGATTTGTGAAAGGGAAATCATGCTTGACAAATCTTCTGGAATTTTTTGAGGATGTTTCCAGGAGAGTGGACAAGGGAGAACCAGTTGATGTGGTATATTTGGACTTTCAGAAGGCTTTGGACAAGGTCCCACACAAGAGATTAATGTGCAAAGTTAAAGCACATGGGATTGGGGGTAGTGTGCTGACATGGATTGAGAACTGGTTGTCAGACAGGAAGCAAAGAGGACAAGTAAATGGGTACTTTTCAGAATGGCAGGCTGTGACTAGTGGGGTACCGCAAGGTTCTGTGCTGGGGCCCCAGCTGTTTACATTGTACATTAATGATTTGGACGAGGGGATTAAATGTAGTATCTCCAAATTTGCGGATGACACTAAGTCGGGTGGCAGTGTGAGCTGTGAGGAGGATGCTATGAGGCTGCAGAGCGACTTGGGTAGGTTAGGTGAGTGGGCAAATACATGGCAGATGAAGTATAATGTGGATAAATGTGAGGTTATTCACTTTGGTGGTAAAAACAGAGAGACAGACTATTATCTGAATGGTGACAGATTAGGAAAAGGGGAGGTGCAACGAGACCTGGGTGTCATGGTACATCAGTCATTGAAGGTTGGCATGCAGGTACAGCAGGCGGTTAAGAAAGCAAATGACATGTTGGCCTTCATAGCGAGGGGATTTGAGTACAGGGGCAGGGAGGTGTTGCTACAGTTGTACAGGGCCTTGGTGAGGCCACACCTGGAGTATTGTGTACAGTTTTGGTCTCCTAACCTGAGGAAGGACATTCTTGCTATTGAGGGAGTGCTGCGAAGGTTCACCAGACTGATTCCCAGGATGGCGGGACTGACCTATCAAGAAAGACTGGATCAACTGGGCTTGTATTTACTGGAGTTCAGAAGAATGAGAGGAGACCTCATAGAAACGTTTAAAATTTTGATGGGTTTAGACAGGTTAGATGCAGGAAGAATGTTCCCAATGTTGGGAAGTCCAGAACCAGGGGTCACAGTCTAAGGATAAGGGGTAAGCCATTTAGGACCGAGATGAGGAGAAACTTCTTCACCCAGAGAGTGGTGAACCTTTGTGGAATTCTCTACCACAGAAAGTTGTTGAGGCCAATTCACTAAATATATTCAAAAAGGAGTTAGATGTAGTCCTTACTACTAGGGGGTTCAAGGGGTATGGCGAGAAAGCAGGAATGGGGTACTGAAGTTGCATGTTCAGCCATGAACTCATTGAATGGCGGTGCAGGCTCGAAGGGCTGAATGGCCTACTCCTGCACCTATTTTCTATGTTTCTATTCTATGTTTCTATGCCAAGACGGAGGCCATCAAGAACGCGCCGCGACCACAGAACGTGCTGGAGCTGCGGTCATTCCTGCGACTCCTTAACTACTTCGGTAATTTTCTACCTGGGTTAAGCACCCTGCTAGAACCCCTACATGCGCTACTACGCAAGGGATATGGGGGAATTCACAAGAGGCTACTTTTAAGAAAGACAGAAACTTATTGTGTTCTAACAAACTGCTTGTCCTGTATAACCCATGTAAACGTTTGGTGTTAGCTTGCGATGCGTCATCATACGGGGTCATTACAACAGGCTAATGAATCAGGAATTTTGCAACCAGTTCCGTATGCATCCAGGAGTTGTCCAAAGCCAAAAGGGCCTACAGCATGGTTCAAAAAAGAGTCTCTGGCGTGTGTTTATCGGGTAAAAAAAATGCATCAGTACTTATTTGGCCTCAAGTTCGAGCTTGAAACTGACCACAAGCTGCTCATATCGCTATTCTCGGAGAGCAAATGGATTAATACCAATGCCTCTGCCCGCATCCAAAGATGGACACTCACGCTGTCGGCAACTATGTAATCCGCCACAGACCGGGCACAGAGAACTGCGCAGATGCTCTCAGTCGGCTACCATTGCCCACCACCGGGGTGGAAATGGCACAGCCAGCGGACTTGCTCATGGTCATGGAGGCATTTGAGAATGAGAAATCCCCCGTTACGGCTCGCCAGATCAGGACCTCGACCAACCAGGATCCTTTACTGTCCTTGGTAACAAACTGTTTCCTCATGGGAGCTGATCCAGTGTCCCAGTGGAGATGCAGGAAGCGATTAAGCCGTTCCACAGACGCAAAGATGAGCTGTCCCAGCAGGCAGACTATCTTTTGTGGGATAATCGCAGAGTCTTGCCCAAGAAAGACAGAGACACATTTATTTGCGAACTGCACAACACCCACCCAGGCATCGTAATGATGACAGCCATAGCCAGATCCTACGTGTGGTGGCCTGGCATCGACTCAGATTTAGAGTCATGTGTGCGCCAGTGCAACACTTGCTCTCAGTTGAGCAATGCACCCAGAGAGGCACCCCTAAGTCCATGTAGACAATGTGGACCCATTCCTAGGCAAAATGTTTTTGATTGTCGTGGACGCTTCCTCAATGTGGATTGAATGTGCAATAATGTCTGTAGGCACATCCACGGCCACCATTGAAAGTCTACGAGCTATGTTTGCCCGATGTCCTAGTCAGCGACAATGGGCCGTGCTTCACCAGTGATGAATTCAAAGAATTCATGACCCGCAACGGGATCAAACATGTCACATCTGCCCCGTTCAAACCCGCATCCAACGGCCAGGCAGAACGGGCAGTTCAGACCATCAAGCAAAGCTTGAAACACGTGTCAGAAGGCTCCCTGCTGACCCGGTTGTCCCGAGTACTGCTCAGCTACCACACCAGACCCCACTCACTCATCGGGATTCCACCAGCTGAGCTGGTCATGAAAAGGGCGGTCAAAACAAGGCTCTCTCTGGTCCACCCTGATCTACTGATCACATGGAGGACAAGCGGCATCAACAAAGTGTGTAACATAGAAACATAGAAAATAGGTGCAGGAGTAGGCCATTCGGCCCTTCGAGCCTGCATTGCCATTCAACAAGATCATGGCTAAAAATTCCCTCAGTACCCCTTTCCTGCTTTTTCTCCATACCCCTTGATCCCCTTAGCGGTAAGGGCCATATCTAATTCCCTCTTGAATATATCCAATGAACTGGCATCAACAACTCTCTGCGGCAGGGAATTCCACAGGTTAACAACTCTCTGAGTGAAGAAATTTCTCCTCATCTCAGTCCTAAATGGCCTAACTCTTACCCAAAGACTATGTCCCCTGGTTCTGGACTTCCCCAAAATCGGGAACATTCTTCCCGCATCTAACCTGTCCAGTCCCGTCAGAATCTTATACATTTCTATGAGATCCCCTTCATCCTCCTAAACTCCAGTGAATAATGGCACAGTTGATCCAATCTCTCCTCATATGACAGTCCAGCCATCCCTGGAATCAGTCTGGTGAATCTTCGTTGCACTCCCTCAATAGTAAGAACGTCCTTCCTCAGATTAGGAGACCAAAACTGAACACAATATTCCAGGTCCTGTACAACTGCAGTAAGATCTCCCTGCTCCTATACTCAAATCCCCTAGCTATGAAGGCCACATACCATTTGCCTTCTTCACCGCCTGCTGTACCTGCATGCCAACTTTCAATGACTGATGAACAATGACACCCAGGTCTCATTGCACCTCCCCTTTTCCTAATCTTCCACCATTCAGATAATATTCTGCCATCGTGTTTTTGCCCCCAAAATGGATAACCTCACATTTATCCACATTATACTGCATCTGCCATGCATTTGCCCACTCACCTAACCTGTCCAAGTCACCCTGCAGCCTCTTAGCGTCCTCCTCATAGCTCACACCGCCACCCAGTTTAGTGTCATCTGCAAACCTGGAGATATTACGCTCAATTCCCTCATCCAAATCGTGAATGTATATTGTAAAGAGCTGGGGTCCCAGCACTGAGCCCTGTCACTGCTTGCCATTCTGAAAAGGACCCATTTATCCCGACTCTCCGCTTCCTATCTGCCAACCAGTTCTCTATCCACGTCAGTACATTAACCCCTATACCATGCACTTTGATTTTGCACACCAATCTCTTGTGTGGGACCTTGTAAAAAGCCTTTTGAATGTCCAAATAAACCACATCCACTAGTTTTCCCTTGTCCACTCTGCTAGTTACATCCTCAAAAAATTCCAGAAGATTCCTCAAGCATGATTTCCCTTTCATAAATTCATGCTGACTTGGACCGATCCTGTCATTGCTTTCCAAATGCGCTGCTATTTCATCCTTAACGATTGATTCCAACATTTTTTCCACTACTGTACCATGACCGCGCAAAGTTGTCATGCGATTTTGAGATCAATGTTCCTGTGTTTGTGCTCAATTATGGACTTGGTCCCAAATGGCTCACTGGCACGGTCACAGCCAAAGAGGGGAGTAGGGTATTTCAGGTCAAACTGACCAATGGACAAACGCACAGAAAACATTTGGACCAAATCAAATTGCGGTTCACCAACAGCTATGAACAACCTGAAGAGGACACCACCAACTTTGACCTTCCAACACACACACAAGTGGCAACTGACATCACAATTGACCACGAAACCGAACTCATCATCACCAGCAGCCCAGCAAGGCCAGCTGCCCAACAGCCCAGTGAAGAACTGACCAACCCACCCACACTCGCATTTGTACCGAGACGATCGACAAGGGAGCGCAAAGCCCCAGATCATCTCACCTTGTAATAAGTGTACTGTTGACTTCACAGGGGAGTGATGTTATGTATTTAACCCCTTGTAACCTGCATCACACCTGACCACCAGAGGGCCGACCTGTTGGAGTCCCAAGGGATCCCAGCATCTCTTAAGAGCACAGTGTATAAGCAGGCCACCCACGAAGTACCTGCATTCTGGAACCTTAATAAAGGAGCTAAGGTCACACTTGCTCATTACACACAGTACTCAGTCTGACCATTTATTATAAGTGTAAGAAATTCGGTGTCACATTCCTGAGCCAACTGCCTTGTGCTGTGAGTATATAAGGTGTTTGTGTATTTTGTGATTTGCTGCGGCACTTAACTACCTGCCCATTGAGGAATACGAGTGATCACACCTGATAAAACAATCAGGCGGACTCACTGCACTGTGGCCACCCTTCCGATCTGAATAAATAAAAGCATTGACATTGTTATAATGTGGGCAGGGCCACGGCAGCAGTCCAAGAAGCCTGGAGGTTTATCTGACCCTCCCCCTCGTGTTAACGTTGGTCCCTGGACAAAGGAGGGGTAGGTCTGCACGCCGAGGTACCCCCAAGTCACGTTAATTGCTCGGAACAGGAAATCCCAGCAAGCTTTGGGTGCCATGCTTCAGTCAAGCCCCAGGGAACAGGTGGGGGGATGCGGGGGACAGGAAAACTAGCTCCAGGTCTCTGAACGTTACAATGATTAACAACACTATCCAAGATTTGCGAGATTTATATATCATATTTAAATAAATAGCAGCAGTTTGCAGTATTTTCCTTTTAAGCACCATTAATTGCACCATTTCAATTGTATCCACTGTTTAGGTTTCGGTTTGGTTTTCATTGCCTACCCAGAGGCACTTGCACAGTTGCCATGGGCACCGGTATGGTCCATTTTATTTTTCTTTATGCTGGTCACCCTGGGACTCGACAGTCAGTTTGCAGCTGTAGGTAAGAACAACATCACTTAATTTAACAAATTGTTTTACACTTATAAAAGGATGTCAATCTGTTGTGTTTTGTAATATAATTTTGATTAGAAACATACAGAGAAGAGGAGGCCATCAGCCCCTTTAGCCATTCAATTAGACCATTGTTGATCTGTACATCAACTCCATTTACCTGCCTTTGCTCCGTATCCCTTAATACCCTTACCCATCAAAAATCGACCATCCTCAATCTTGAAAGCTCCAATTGTCCCAACGTATCCTCAGCCTTTTGAGGGAGAGAATTTCGGATTTCTCCTACTCGATGTGTGATAAAGTGCTTCCTGATTTCACACCTGAATGGCCTGGCTCTAATTTTAAGATTAGGTATTGTGTCAAACTGGTATTATGCCTCAGTATAATTGTCCCTCAATGGTATAGTGCCCCAATGGTACAGTATCCCAATGGTGCAATGCCCCAATGGTACAGTGCCCCAGTGGTACAATTCCCCAAAGGTACAGTATCCCAATGGTACAATGCCCCAATGGTACAATGCCCCAATGGTACAGTATCCCAATGGTACAATGCCCCAATGGTACAATGCCCCAATGGTACAGTATCCCAATGGTACATTGCTTCAATGGTATTGTGCCCCAATGATACAGTGCCCCAATGTTACAGTGCCCCAATAGAATTGTGCCCCAATGATACAGTGCCCCAATGGTACAGTACCCCAATGGTATTGTGCCCCAATGGTATTATGCCCCAATGGTACAGTGCCCCAATGGTATTATGCTCCAATGGTATTATGCCCCAATGGTATTGAGCCCCAATGGTGCAGTAGCCCAATGGTATTATGCTCCAATGGTATTATGCCCCAATGGTATTGTGCCCCAATGGTGCAGTGCCCCAATGGTATTATGCCCCAATGGTATTATGCTCCAATGGTATTGTGCCCCAATGGTACAGTGCCCCAATGGTATTATGCCCCAATGGTATTGTGCCTCAATGGTAAAGTGCCCCAATGGTATTATGTCCCAATGGGTACAGTGCCCCAATAGAATTGTGCCCCAATGATACAGTGCCCCAATGGCACAGTACCCCAATGGTATTGTGCCCCAATGGTATTATGCCCCAATGGTACAGTGCCCCAATGGTATTATGCTCCAATGGTATTATGCCCCAATGGTATTGTGCCCCAATGGTATTATGCCCCAATGGTACAGTGCCCCAATGGTATTATGCTCCAATGGTATTATGCCCCAATGGTATTGTGCCCCAATGGTGCAGTGCCCCAATGGTATTATGCCCCAATGGTACAGTGCCCCAATGGTATTATGCTCCAATGGTATTATGCCCCAATGGTATTATGCCCCAATGGTATTGTGCCTCAATGGTAAAGTGCCCCAATGGTATTATGTCCCAATGGTACAGTGCCCCAATGGTCAGTATCCCAATGGTACAATGCCCCAATGGTACAGTATCTCAATGGTACATTGCCACAATGGTATTGTGCCCCAATGATACAGTGCCCCAATGTTACAGTGCCCCAATAGAATTGTGCCCCAATGATACAGTGCCCCAATGGTACAGTACCCCAATGGTATTGTGCCCCAATGGTATTATGCCCCAATGGTACAGTGCCCCAATGGTATTATGCCCCAATGGTACAGTGCCCCAATGGTATTATGCTCCAATGGTATTATGCCCCAATGGTATTGTGCCCCAATGGTGCAGTACTCCAATGGTATTATACTCCAATGGTATTATGCCCCAATGGTATTGTGCCCCAATGGTATTATGCCCCAATGGTACAGTGCCCCAATGGTATTACGCTCCAATGGTATTATGCCCCAATGGTATTGTGCCCCAATGGTGCAGTGCCCCAATGGTATTATGCCCCAATGGTATTATGCTCCAATGGTATTGTGCCCCAATGGTACAGTGCCCCAATGGTATTATGCCCCAATGGTATTGTGCCTCAATGGTAAAGTGCCCCAATGGTATTATGTCCCAATGGTACAGGGCCCCAATGGTATTATGTCCCAATAGTACAGTGCCCCAATGGTATTATGTCCTAATGGTACAGTGCCCCAATGATATTATGCCCCAATAGTACAGTGCCCCAATGGTATTATGTCCCAATAGTACAGTGCCCCAATGATATTATGTCCCAATGGTACAGTGCCCTAATAGTATTGTGCCCCAATGATACAGTGCCCCAATGGTATTATGCTCCAATGGTGCAGTGCCCCAATAGTACAGTGCCACAATGGTACAGTGCCCTAATGGTACAGTGCCCCAATGGTATTATGACCCAATGGTACAGTGCCCCAATGGTACAATGCCCCAATGGTATTATGACACAATGGTACGGTGCCCCAATAGTACAGTGCCCCAATGGTATGATGCCTCAATGTTATTATGACCTAATGGTACAGTGCCCCAATGGTACAGTGCCCCAATGGTACAGTGCCCAATAGTACAGTGCCCCAATGGTACAGTACCCAGATGGTACAATGCCCCAATGATGCAATGCCCCAATGGTATGATGTCCCAATGGTATTGTGCTCCAATGGTACAGTGTCCCAATGGTATTATGCCCCAATGTTACAGTGCCCCAATAGTATTATGCCCCAATGGTACAGTGCCCCAATGGTACAGTCGCCCAATGGTATTATGCCCCAATATTATTGTGCCCCAATGGTACAGTGCCCCAAAGTTACAGTGCCCCCATAGTACAGTGCCCTAATGGTATTATGACCCAATGGTACAGTGCCCCAATAGTACAGTGCCCTTATGGTATTGTGCCCTAATGGTGCAGTGCCCCAATAGTACAGTGGCCCAATGGTACAGTGCCCCAATGGTATTATGACCCAATGGTACAGTGCCCCAATAGTACAGTGCCCCAATGGTATTATGACCCAATGGTACTGTGCCCCAATGGTACAGAGCCCCAGTGGTACAGTGCCCCAATAGTACAGTGCCCCAATGGCACAGTGTTCCAATGGTGCAGTGCCCAAATAGTACAGAGCCCCAATGGTACAGTGCCCCAATAGTACAGAGCCCCAATGGTACAATGCCCCAATGGTACAGTGCCCCAATGGTATTATGACCCATTGGTACAGAGCCCCAGTGGTACAGTGCCCCAATAGTACAGTGCCCCAATGGCACAGTGTTCCAATGGTGCAGTGCCCCAATAGTACAGAGCCCCAATGGTGCAGCCCCAATAGTACAGAGCCCCAATGGTACAGTGCCCCAATGGTACAGTGCCCCAATGGTATTATGTCCCAATGGTACAGTGCCCCAATGGTATTATGTCCCAATGGTACAGTGCCCTAATAGTATTGTGCCCCAATGATACAGTGCCCCAATGGTATTATGCTCCAATGGTGCAGTGCCCCAATAGTACAGTGCCACAATGGTACAGTGCCCTAATGGTACAGTGCCCCAATGGTATTATGACCCATTGGTGCAGAGCCCCAGTGGAACAGTGCCCCAATAGTACAGTGCCCCAATGGCACAGTGTTCCAATGGTGCAGTGCCCCAATAGTACAGAGCCCCAATGGTGCAGCCCCAATAGTACAGAGCCCCAATGGTACAGTGCCCCAATGGTACAGTGCCCCAATGGTACAGCGCCCCAATAGTACAGTGTCCCAATGGTACAGTGCCCCAATGGTATTATGTCCCAATGGTACAGTGCCCCAATGGTATTATGTCCCAATGGTACAGTGCCCTAATAGTATTGTGCCCCAATGATACAGTCCCCCAATGGTATTATGCTCCAATGGTGCAGTGCCCCAATAGTACAGTGCCACAATGGTACAGTGCCCTAATGGTACAGTGCCCCAATGACATTATGACCCAATGGTACAGTGCCCCAATGGTGCAATGCCGCAATGGTATTAAGGCCCAATGGTACAGTGCCCCAATAGTACAGTGCCCCAATGGTATGATGCCTCAATGGTATTATGACCTAATGGTACAGTGCCCCAATGATATGATGTCCCAATGGTATTGTGCCACAATGGTACAGTGCCCCAATGGTATTATGGCCCAATGCTACAGAGCCCCAGTGGTACAGTGCCCCAATAGTACAGTGCCCCAATGGTACAGTGTTCCAATGGTACAGTGTCCCAATGGTACAGTGCCCTAATAGTACAGTGCCCCAATCGTACAATGTCCCAATGGTACCGTGCCCCAATAATATTGTTCCCCAATGGTATTGTGCCCCAATGGTACAGTGCCCCAATGGTATTATGCCCCAATGGTATGATGCCCCAATGATCCAGTGCCCCAATAATATTGTTCCCCAATGTTATTGTGCCCCAATGGTATTATGCTCCAATGGTACAGTGTACCAATGGTATTATGCCCCAATGTTACAGTGCACCAATAGTATTTTGCCCCAATGGTACAGTGCCCCAATGGTACAGTCGCCCAATGGTATTATGCCCCAATATTATTGTGCCCCAATGGTACAGTGCCCCAAAGTTACAGTGCCCCCATAGTACAGTGCCCTAATGGTATTATGACCCAATGGTACAGTGCCCCAATAGTACAGTGCCCTAATGGTATTGTGCCCTAATGGTGCAGTGCCCAAATAGTACAGTGGCCCAATGGTACAGTGCCCTAATAGTACAGTGCCCCAATTGTACAATGCCCCAATGGTACCGTGCCCCAATAATATTGTTCCCCAATGGTATTGTGCCCCAATGGTACAGTGCCCCAATGGTATTATGCCCCAATGGTATGATGCCCCAATGATACAGTGCCCCAATGGTATTGTGCCCCAATGGTATTTTGCCCTAATGGTACAGTGCCCCAATGGTATTGTGTCCCAATGGTATGATGCCCCAATGATACAGTGCCCCAATATTATTGTGCCCCAATGGTATTATGCTCCAATGGTACAGTGTCCCAATGGTATTATGCCCCAATGTTACAGTGCCCCAATAGTATTATGCCCCAATGGTACAATGCCCCAATGGTACAGTCGCCCAATGGTATTATGCCCCAATATTATTGTGCCCCAATGGTACAGTGCCCCAAAGTTACAGTGCCCCCATAGTACAGTGCCCTTATGGTATTATGACCCAATGGTACAGTGCCCCAATAGTACAGTGCCCTAATGGTATTTTGCCCTAATGGTGCAGTGCCCCAATAGTACAGTGGCCCAATGGTACAGTGCCCCAATGGTATTATGACCCAATGACACAGTGCCCCAATGGGACAGTGCCCCAATGGGACAGTGCCCCAATGGTACTGTGTCTCAATGGTATTATGACCCAATGGTACTGTGCCCCAATGATATTATGATCCAATGGTACAGTGCCCCAATGGTACAGTGCCCCAATTGTACCGTGCCACAATGGTACAGTGCCCCAAAAGTACAGTGCCGCAATGGTATGATGCGCCAACAGTATTATGACCCAATGGTACAATGCCCTGATAGTACAGTGCCCCAATAGTACAGTGGCCCAATGGTATTGTGCCCCAATGGTACAGTACCCCAATGGTATTGTGCCCCAATGGTACTGTGCCCCAATGGTATTGTACCCCAATAGTACATTACGCCAATGGTATTATGTCCCAATGGTATTGTGCCGTAATGGTACAGTGCCCCAATGGTATAATGCTCCAATGCTATTGTGTCCAATGGCACAGTGCCCCAATGTTATTATGTCCCAATGGTACATTGCCCCAATGGTATGATGCCCCAATCATACAGTGCCCCAATATTATTATGCCCCAATGGTATTATGCCCCAATGGTACTGTGCCCCAATGGTACAATGCCCCAATGGTATATTGCCCAAATATTATTGTACCCCAATGGTACAATGCCCCAATGGTACAGTGCTACAATGGTGCAGTGCCCCAATAGTACAGAGCCCCAATGGTGCAGCCCCAATGGTACAGAGCCCCAATGGTACAGTGCCCCAATGGTACAGTGCCCCAATGGTACAGCGCCCCAATATTATAGTGTCCCAATGGTACAGTGCCCCAATGGTATTATGTCCCAATTGTACAGTGCCCCAATGGTATTATGTCCCAATGGTACAGTGCCCTAATAGTATTGTGCCCCAATGATACAGTGCCCCAATGGTATTATGCTCCAATGGTGCAGTGCCCCAATAGTACAGTGCCACAATGGTACAGTGCCCTAATGGTACAGTGCCCCAATGGTATTATGACCCATTGGTACAGAGCCCCAGTGGTACAGTGCCCCAATAGTACAGTGCCCCAATGGCACAGTGTTCCAATGGTGCAGTGCCCCAATAGTACAGAGCCCCAATGGTGCAGCCCCAATAGTACAGAGCCCCAATGGTACAGTGCCCCAATGGTACAGTGCCCCAATGGTACAGCGCCCCAATAGTACAGTGTCCCAATGGTACAGTGCCCCAATGGTATTATGTCCCAATGGTACAGTGCCCCAATGGTATTATGTCCCAATGGTACAGTGCCCTAATAGTATTGTGCCCCAATGATACAGTCCCCCAATGGTATTATGCTCCAATGGTGCAGTGCCCCAATAGTACAGTGCCACAATGGTACAGTGCCCTAATGGTACAGTGCCCCAATGGTATTATGACCCAATGGTACAGTGCCCCAATGGTACAATGCCGCAATGGTATTATGGCCCAATGGTACAGTGGCCCAATAGTACAGTGCCCCAATGGTATGATGTCCCAATGGTATTGTGCCCCAATAGTACAGTGCCCCAATGGTATTATGGCCCAATGGTACAGAGCCCCAGTGGTACAGTGCCCCAATAGTACAGTGCCCCAATGGTACAGTGTTCCAATGGTACAGTGCCCCAATGGTACAGCGCCCCAATAGTACAGTGTCACAATGGTACAGTGCCCTAATAGTACAGTGCCCCAATGGTACAATGCCCCAATGATACAGTGCCCCAATGGTATTGTGCCCCAATGGTATTTTGCCCTAATTGTACAGTGCCCCAATGGTATTGTGCCCCAATGGTATGATGCCCCAATGATACAGTGCCCCAATATTATTGTGCCCCAATGGTATTATGCTCCAATGGTACAGTGTCCCAATGGTATTATGCCCCAATGTTACAGTGCCCCAATAGTATTATGCCCCAATGGTACAATGCCCCAATGGTACAGTCGCCCAATGGTATTATGCCCCAATATTATTGTGCCCCAATGGTACAGTGCCCCAAAGTTACAGTGCCCCCATAGTACAGTGCCCTAATGGTATTATGACCCAATGGTACAGTGCCCCAATAGTACAGTGCCCTAATGGTATTGTGCCCTAATGGTGCAGTGCCCCAATAGTACAGTGGCCCAATGGTACAGTGCCCCAATGGTATTATGACCCAATGGTACAGTGCCCCAATAGTACAGTGCCCCAATGGGACAGTGCCCCAATGGTACTGTGTCCCAATGGTATTATGACCCAATGGTACTGTGCCCCAATGATATTATGATCCAATGGTACAGTGCCCCAATGGTACAGTGCCCCAATTGTACCATGCCACAATGGACAGTGCCCCAAAAGTACAGTGCCGCAATGGTATGATGCGCCAACAGTAGTATGACCCAATGGTACAATGCCCTGATAGTACAGTGCCCCAATAGTACAGTGGCCCAATGGTATTGTGCCCCAATGGTACAGTACCCCAATGGTATTGTGCCCCAATGGTACTGTGCCCCAATGGTATTGTACCCCAATAGTACATTACGCCAATGGTATTATGTCCCAATGGTATTGTGCCGTAATGGTACAGTGCCCCAATGGTATAATGCTCCAATGCTATTGTGTCCAATGGCACAGTGCCCCAATGTTATTATGTCCCAATGGTACATTGCCCCAATGGTATGATGCCCCAATCATACAGTGCCCCAATATTATTATGCCCCAATGTTATTATGCCCCAAAGGTACTGTGCCCCAATGGTACAATGCCCCAATGGTATATTGCCCAAATAATATTGTACCCCAATGGTACAATGCCCCAATGGTACAGTGCTACAATGGTATTATGATCCAATGGTACAGTGCCCCAATGGTACCGTGCCACAATGGTATAGTGCCCCAATAGTACAGTGCCGCAATGGTATGATGCGCCAATAGTATTATGACCCAATGATACAATGCCCTGATAGTACAGTGCCCCAATAGTACAGTGGCCCAATGGTACAGTGCCCCAATGGTATGATGCGCCAATTGTATTACGACCCAATGGTACAGTGCCCCAATAGTACAGTGCCTCAATGGTCCAGTGCCCCAATGGTACAGTGCCCCAATGGTACAGCGCCCCAATAGTACAGTGCCCCAATGGTACAGTACCCAGATGGTACAATGCCCCAATGATGCAGTGCCTCAATGGTATGATGTCCCAATGGTATGGTGCCCCAATGGTACAGTGCCCCAATGATATGATGTCCCAATGGTATTGTGCCCCAATGGTACAATGCCCCAATGGTACAGTGCCCCAATGGTATTATGACCCAATGGTACAGAGCCCCAGTGGTACAGTGCTTCAATAGTACAGTGCCCCAATGGCACAGTGTTCCAATGGTGCACTGCCCAAATAGTACAGAGCCCCAACGGTACAGTGCCCCAATAGTACAGAGCCCCAATGGTACAATGCCCCAATGGTACAGTGCCCCAAAGGTACAGCGCCCCAATAGTACAGTGTCCCAATGGTACAGTGCCCCAATAGTACAGTGCCTCAATGGTCCAGTGCCCCAATGGTACAGTGCCCCAATGGTACAGCGCCCCAATAGTACAGTGCCCCAATGGTACAGTACCCAGATGGTACAATGCCCCAATGATGCAGTGCCTCAATGGTATCATGTCCCAATGGTATTGTGCCCCAATGGTACAGTGCCCCAAAGATATGATGTCCCAATGGTATTGTGCCCCAATGGTACAATGCCCCAATGGTACAGTGCCCCAATGGTATTATGACCCAATGGTACAGAGCCCCAGTGGTACAGTGCTTCAATAGTACAGTGCCCCAATGGCACAGTGTTCCAATGGTGCACTGCCCAAATAGTACAGAGCCCCAATGGTACAGTGACCCAATGGTACAGTGCCCCAATGGTATTATGACCCATTGGTACAGAGCCCCAGTGGTACACTGCCCCAATAGTACAGTGCCCCAATGGCACAGTGTTCCAATGGTGCAGTGCCCCAATAGTACAGAGCCCCAATGGTGCAGTGCCCCAATAGTACAGAGCCCCAATGATACAGTGCCCCAATTGTACAGTGCCCCAATGGTACAGCGCCCCAATAGTACAGTGTCCCAATGGTACATTGCCCCAATGGTATTATGCTCCAATGGTGCAGTGCCCCAATAGTACAGTGCCACAATGGTACAGTGCCCTAATGGTACTGGGCCCAATGGTATTATGACCCAATATTATTGTGCCCCAATGGTACAGTGCCCCAAAGTTATAGTGCTCCCATAGTACAGTGCCCTAATGGTATTATGACCCAATGGTACAGTGCCCCAATAGTACAGTGCCCTAATGGTATTGTACCCTAATGGTTCAGTGCCCCAATAGTACAGTGGCCCAATGGTACAGTGCCCTAATAGTACAGTGCCCCAATTGTACAATGCCCCAATGGTACCGTGCCCCAATAATATTGTTCCCCAATGGTATTGTGCCCCAATGGTATTATGCCCCAATGGTATGATGCCCCAATGATACAGTGCCCCAATGGTATTGTGCCCCAATGGTATTTTGCCCTAATGGTACAGTGCCCCAATGGTATTGTGCCCCAATGGTATGATGCCCCAATGATACAGTGCCCCAATATTATTGTGCCCCAATGGTATTATGCTCCAATGGTACAGTGTCCCAATGGTATTATGCCCCAATGTTACAGTGCCCCAATAGTATTATGCCCCAATTGTACAATGCCCCAATGGTACAGTGCCCCAATGGTATTGTGCCCCAATGGTATGATGCCCCAATGATACAGTGCCCCAATATTATTGTGCCCCAATGGTATTATGCTCCAATGGTACAGTGTCCCAATGGTATTATGCCCCAATGTTACAGTGCCCCAATAGTATTATGCCCCAATTGTACAATGCCCCAATGGTACAGTCGCCCAATGGTATTATGCCCCAATATTATTGTGCCCCAATGGTACAGTGCCCCAAAGTTACAGTGCCCCCATAGTACAGTGCCCCAATGGTATTATGACCCAATGGTACAGTGCCCCAATAGTACAGTGCCCCAATGGGACAGTGCCCCAATGGTACTGTGTCCCAATGGTATTATGACCCAATGGTACTGTGCCCCAATGATATTATGATCCAATGGTACAGTGCCCCAATGGTAGAGTGCCCCAATTGTACCGCGCCACAATGGTACAGTGCCCCAAAAGTACAGTGCCGCAATGGTATGATGCGCCAACAGTATTATGACACAATGGTACAATGCCCTGATAGTACAGTGCCCCAATAGTACAGTGGCCCAATGGTATTGTGCCCCAATGGTACAGTACCCCAATGGTATTGTGCCCCAATGGTACTGTGCCCCAATGGTATTGTACCCCAATAGTACATTACGCCAATGGTATTATATCCCAATGGTATTGTGCCGTAATGGTACAGTGCCCCAATGGTATAATGCTCCAATGCTATTGTGTCCAATGGCACAGTGCCCCAATGTTATTATGTCCCAATGGTACATTGCCCCAATGGTATGATGCCCGAATCATACAGTGCCCCAATATTATTATGCCCCAATGGTATTATGCACCAATGGTACTGTGCCCCAATGGTACAATGCCCCAATGGTATATTGCCCAAATAATATTGTACCCCAATGGTACAATGCCCCAATGGTACAGTGCTACAATGGTATTATGATCCAATGGTACAGTGCCCCAATGGTACAGTGCCCCAATGGTACCATGCCACAATGGTATAGTGCCCCAATAGTACAGTGCCGCAATGGTATGATGCGCCAATAGTATTATGACCCAATGATACAATGCCCTGATAGTACAGTGCCCCAATAGTACAGTGGCCCAATGGTACAGTGCCCCAATGGTATGATGCGCCAATTGTATTACGACCCAATGGTACAGTGCCCCAATAGTACAGTGCCTCAATGGTCCAGTGCCCCAATGGTACAGTGCCCCAATGGTACAGCGCCCCAATAGTACAGTGCCCCAATGGTACAGTACCCAGATGGTATAATGCCCCAATGATGCAGTGCCTCAATGGTATGATGTCCCAATGGTATTGTGCCCCAATGGTACAGTGCTCCAATGATATGATGTCCCAATGGTATTGTGCCCCAATGGTACAATGCCCCAATGGTACAGTGCCCCAATGGTATTATGACCCAATGGTACAGAGCCCCAGTGGTACAGTGCTTCAATAGTACAGTGCCCCAATGGCACAGTGTTCCAATGGTGCACTGCCCAAATAGTACAGAGCCCCAACGGTACAGTGCCCCAATAGTACAGAGCCCCAATGGTACAATGCCCCAATGGTACAGTGCCCCAATGGTACAGCGCCCCAATAGTACAGTGTCCCAATGGTACAGTGCCCCAATAGTACAGAGCCCCAATGATACAGTGCCCCAATTGTACAGTGCCCCAATGGTACAGCGCCCCAATAGTACAGTGTCCCAATGGTACAGTGCCCCAATGGTATTATGTCCCAATGGTACAGCGCCCTAATAGTATTGTGCCCCAATGATACAGTGCCCCAATGGTAATATGCTCCAATGGTGCAGTGCCCCAATAGTACAGTGCCACAATGGTACAGTGCCCTAATGGTACTGTGCCCCAATGGTATTATGACCCAATGGTACAGTGCCCCAATGGTACAATGCCCCAATGGTATTATGACCCAATGGTACAGTGCCCCAATAGTACAGTGCCCCAATGGTATGATGCCTCAATGGTATTATGACCTAATGGTACAGTGCCCCAATGGTACAGTGCCCCAATGGTACAGTGCCCAATAGTACAGTGCCAATGGTACAGTGCCCAGATGGTGCAATGCCCCAATGATGCAGTGCCCCAATGGTATGATGTCCCAATGGTATTGTGCCCCAATGCTACAGTGCCCCAATGATATGATGTCCCAATGGTATTGTGCCCCAATGGTACAATGCCCCAATGGTATTATGGCCCAATGGTACAGAGCCCCAGTGGTACAGTGCCCCAATAGTACAGTGCCCTAATGGTACAGTGTTCCAATGGTGCAGTGACCCAATAGTACAGAGCCCCAATGGTACAGTACCCCAATGGTACAGTGCCCCAATGGTACAGCGCCCCAATAGTACAGTGTCCCAATGGTACAGTGCCCTAATAGTACAGTGCCCCAATTGTACAATGCCCCAATGGTACCGTGCCACAATAATATTGTTCCCCAATGGTATTGTGCCCCAATGGTACAGTGCCCCAATAGTATTGTGCCCCAATGGTATGATGCCCCAATGATACAGTGCCCCAATATTATTGTGCCCCAATGGTATTATGCTCCAATGGTACAGTGTCCCAATGGTATTATGCCCCAATGTTACAGTGCCCCAATAGTATTATGCCCCAATGGTACAATGCCCCAATGGTACAGTCGCCCAATGGTATTATGCCCCAATATTATTGTGCCCCAATGGTACAGTGCCCCAAAGTTACAGTGCCCCCATAGTACAGTGCCCTAATGGTATTATGACCCAATGGTACAGTGCCCCAATAGTACAGTGCCCTAATGGTATTGTGCCCTAATGGTGCAGTGCCCCAATAGTACAGTGGCCCAATGGTACAGTGCCCCAATGGTATTATGACCCAATGGTACAGTGCCCCAATAGTACAGTGCCCCAATGGGACAGTGCCCCAATGGTACTGTGTCCCAATGGTATTATGACCCAATGGTACTGTGCCCCAATGATATTATGATCCAATGGTACAGTGCCCCAATGGTACAGTGCCCCAATTGTACCGTGCCACAATGGTACAGTGCCCCAAAAGTACAGTGCCGCAATGGTATGATGCGCCAACAGTATTATGACCCAATGGTACAATGCCCTGATAGTACAGTGCCCCAATAGTACAGTGGCCCAATGGTATTGTGCCCCAATGGTACAGTACCCCAATGGTATTGTGCCCCAATGGTACTGTGCCCCAATGGTATTGTACCCCAATAGTACATTACGCCAATGGTATTATATCCCAATGGTATTGTGCCGTAATGGTACAGTGCCCCAATGGTATAATGCTCCAATGCTATTGTGTCCAATGGCACAGTGCCCCAATGTTATTATGTCCCAATGGTACATTGCCCCAATGGTATGATGCCCCAATCATACAGTGCCACAATATTATTATGCCCCAATGGTACTGTGCCCCAATGGTACAATGCCCCAATGGTATATTGCCCAAATAATATTGTACCCCAATGTTACAATGCCCAAATGGTACAGTGCTGCAATGGTATTATGATCCAATGGCACAGTGCCCCAATGTTATTATGTCCCAATGGTACATTGCCCCAATGGTATGATGCCCCAATCATACAGTGCCCCAATATTATTATCCCCCAATGGTATTATGCCCCAATGGTACTGTGCCCCAATGGTACAATGCCCCAATGGTATATTGCCCAAATAATATTGTACCCCAATGGTACAATGCCCCAATGGTACAGTGCTACAATGGTATTATGATCCAATGGTACAGTGCCCCAATGGTACAGTGCCCCAATGGTACCGTGCCACAATGGTATAGTGCCCCAATAGTACAGTGCCGCAATGGTATGATGCGCCAATATTATTATGACCCAATGATACAATGCCCTGATAGTACAGTGCCCCAATAGTACAGTGGCCCAATGGTACAGTGCCCCAATGGTATGATGCGCCAATTGTATTACGACCCAATGGTACAGTGCCCCAATAGTACAGTGCCTCAATGGTCCAGTGCCCCAATGGTACAGTGCCCCAATGGTACAGCGCCCCAATAGTACAGTGCCCCAATGGTACAGTACCCAGATGGTACAATGCCCCAATGATGCAGTGCCTCAATGGTATGATGTCCCAATGGTATTGTACCCCAATGGTACAGTGCCCCAATGATATGATGTCCCAATGGTATTGTGCCCCAATGGTACAATGCCCCAATGGTACAGTGCCCCAATGGTATTATGACCCAATGGTACAGAGCCCCAGTGGTACAGTGCTTCAATAGTACAGTGCCCCAATGGCACAGTGTTCCAATGGTGCACTGCCCAAATAGTACAGAGCCCCAACGGTACAGTGCCCCAATAGTACAGAGCCCCAATGGTACAATGCCCCAATGGTACAGTGCCCCAATGGTACAGCGCCCCAATAGTACAGTGTCCCAATGGTACAGTGCCCCAATAGTACAGAGCCCCAATGATACAGTGCCCCAATTGTACAGTGCCCCAACTGTACAGCGCCCCAATAGTACAGTGTCCCAATGGTACAGTGCCCCAATGGTATTATGTCCCAATGGTACAGCGCCCTAATAGTATTGTGCCCCAATGATACAGTGCCCCAATGGTAATATGCTCCAATGGTGCAGTGCCCCAATAGTACAGTGCCACAATGGTACAGTGCCCTAATGGTACTGTGCCCCAATGGTATTATGACCCAATGGTACAGTGCCCCAATGGTACAATGCCCCAATGGTATTATGACCCAATGGTACAGTGCCCCAATAGTACAGTGCCCCAATGGTATGATGCCTCAATGGTATTATGACCTAATGGTACAGTGCCCCAATGGTACAGTGCCCCAATGGTACAGTGCCCAATAGTACAGTGCCAATGGTACAGTGCCCAGATGGTGCAATGCCCCAATGATGCAGTGCCCCAATGGTATGATGTCCCAATTGTATTGTGCCCCAATGCTACAGTGCCCCAATGATATGATGTCCCAATGGTATTGTGCCCCAATGGTACAATGCCCCAATGGTATTATGGCCCAATGGTACAGAGCCCCAGTGGTACAGTGCCCCAATAGTACAGTGCCCCAATGGTACAGTGTTCCAATGGTGCAGTGCCCCAATAGTACAGAGCCCCAATGGTACAGTACCCCAATGGTACAGTGCCCCAATGGTACAGCGCCCCAATAGTACAGTGTCCCAATGGTACAGTGCCCTAATAGTACAGTGCCCCAATTGTACAATGCCCCAATGGTACCGTGCCACAATAATATTGTTCCCCAATGGTATTGTGCCCCAATGGTACAGTGCCCCAATAGTATTGTGCCCCAATGGTATGATGCCCCAATGATACAGTGCCCCAATATTATTGTGCCCCAATGGTATTATGCTCCAATGGTACAGTGTCCCAATGGTATTATGCCCCAATGTTACAGTGCCCCAATAGTATTATGCCCCAATGGTACAATGCCCCAATGGTACAGTCGCCCAATGGTATTATGCCCCAATATTATTGTGCCCCAATGGTACAGTGCCCCAAAGTTACAGTGCCCCCATAGTACAGTGCCCTAATGGTATTATGACCCAATGGTACAGTGCCCCAATAGTACAGTGCCCTAATGGTATTGTGCCCTAATGGTGCAGTGCCCCAATAGTACAGTGGCCCAATGGTACAGTGCCCCAATGGTATTATGACCCAATGGTACAGTGCCCCAATAGTACAGTGCCCCAATGGGACAGTGCCCCAATGGTACTGTGTCCCAATGGTATTATGACCCAATGGTACTGTGCCCCAATGATATTATGATCCAATGGTACAGTGCCCCAATGGTACAGTGCCCCAATTGTACCGTGCCACAATGGTACAGTGCCCCAAAAGTACAGTGCCGCAATGGTATGATGCGCCAACAGTATTATGACCCAATGGTACAATGCCCTGATAGTACAGTGCCCCAATAGTACAGTGGCCCAATGGTATTGTGCCCCAATGGTACAGTACCCCAATGGTATTGTGCCCCAATGGTACTGTGCCCCAATGGTATTGTACCCCAATAGTACATTACGCCAATGGTATTATATCCCAATGGTATTGTGCCGTAATGGTACAGTGCCCCAATGGTATAATGCTCCAATGCTATTGTGTCCAATGGCACAGTGCCCCAATGTTATTATGTCCCAATGGTACATTGCCCCAATGGTATGATGCCCCAATCATACAGTGCCACAATATTATTATGCCCCAATGGTACTGTGCCCCAATGGTACAATGCCCCAATGGTATATTGCCCAAATAATATTGTACCCCAATGTTACAATGCCCAAATGGTACAGTGCTGCAATGGTATTATGATCCAATGGTACAGTGCCCCAATGGTACAGTGCCCCAATGGTACCGTGCCACAATGTTACAGTGCCCCAATAGTACAGTGCCACAATGGTATGATGCGCCAATAGTATTATGACCCAATGATACAATGCCCTGATAGTACATTGCCCCAAGAGTACAGTGGCCCAATGGTACAGTGCCCCAATGGTATGATGCGCCAATGGTATTACGACCCAATGGTACAGTGCCCCAATAGTACAGTGCCTCAATGGTCCAGTGCCCCAATGGTACAGTGCCCCAATGGTACAGCGCCCCAATAGTACAGTGCCCCAATGGTACAGTACCCAGATGGTACAATGCCCCAATGATGCAGTGCCTCAATGGTATGATGTCCCAATGGTATTGTGCCCCAATGGTACAGTGCCCCAATGATATGATGTCCCAATGGTATTGTGCCCCAATGGTACAATGCCCCAATGGTACAGTGCCCCAATGGTATTATGACCCAATGGTACAGAGCCCCAGTGGTACAGTGCTTCAGTCGTACAGTGCCCCAATGGCACAGTGTTCCAATGGTGCAGTGCCCAAATAGTACAGAGCCCCAATGGTACAGTGCCCCAATAGTACAGAGCCCCAATGGTACAATGCCCCAATGGTACAGTGCCCCAATGCTATTATGACCCATTGGTACAGAGCCCCAGTGGTACAGTGCCCTAATAGTACAGTGCCCCAATGGCACAGTGTTCCAATGGTGCAGTGCCCCAATAGTACAGAGCCCCAATGGTGCAGTGCCCCAATAGTACAGAGCCCCAATGATACAGTGCCCCAATTGTACAGTGCCCCAATGGTACAGCGCCCCAATAGTACAGTGTCCCAATGGTACAGTGCCCCAATGGTATTATGTCCCAATGGTACAGTGCCCGAATAGTATTGTGCCCCACTGATACAGTGCCCCAATGGTATTATGCTCCAATGGTGCAGTGCCCCAATAGTACAGTGCCACAATGGTACAGTGCCCTAATGGTACTGTGCCCCAATGGTATTATGACCCAATGGTACAGTGCCCCAATGGTACAATGCCCCAATGGTATTATGACCCAATGGTACAGTGCCCCAATAGTACAGTGCCCCAATGGTACAGTGCCCAATAGTACAGTGCCCCAATGGTACAGTGCCCATATGGTGCAATGCCCCTATGATGCAGTGCCCCAATGGTATGATGTCCCAATGGTATTGTGCCCCAATGCTACAGTGCCCCAATGATATGATGTCCCAATGGTAATGTGCCTCAATGGTACAATGCCCCAATGGTACAGCGCCACAATAGTACAGTGTCCCAATGGTACAGTGCCCTATTAGTACAGTGCCCCAATTGTACAATGCCCCAATGGTACCGTGCCCCAATAATATTGTTCCCCAATGGTATTGTGTCCCAATGGTACAGTGCCCCAATGGTATTATGCCCCAATGGTATGATGCCCCAATGATACAGTGCCCCAATGGTACTGTGCCCCAATGGTATTTTGCCCGAATGGTACAGTGCCCCAATGGTATTGTGCCCCAATGGTATGATGCCCCAATGATACAGTGCCCCAATATTATTGTGCCCCAATGGTACAGTGCCCCAAAGTTACAGTGCTCCCATAGTACAGTGCCCTAATGGTATTATGACCCAATGGTACAGTGCCCCAATAGTACAGTGCCCTAATGATATTGTGCCCTAATGGTGCAGTGCCCCAATAGTACAGTGCCCCAATGGGACAGTGCCCCAATGGTACTGTGTCCCAATGGTATTATGACCCAATGGTACTGTGCCCCAATGGTATTATGATCCAATGGTACAGTGCCCCAATGGTACAGTGCCCCAATTGTACCGTGCCACAATGGTACAGTGCCCCAAAAGTACAGTGCCGCAATGGTATGATGCGCCAACAGTATTATGACCCAATGGTACAATGCCCTGATAGTACAGTGCCCCAATAGTACAGTGGCCCAATGGTATTGTGCCCCAATGGTACAGTACCCCAATGGTATTGTGCCCCAATGGTACTGTGCCCCAATGGTATTGTACCCCAATAGTACATTACGCCAATGGTATTATGTCCCAATGGTATTGTGCCGTAATGGTACAGTGCCCCAATGGTATAATGCTCCAATGCTATTGTGTCCAATGGCACAGTGCCCCAATGTTATTATGTCCCAATGGTACATTGCCCCAATGGTATGATGCCCCAATCATACAGTGCCCCAATATTATTATGCCCCAATGGTATTATGCCCCAATGGTACTGTGCCCCAATGGTACAATGCCCCAATGGTATATTGCCCAAATAATATTGTACCCCAATGGTACAATGCCCCAATGGTACAGTGCTACAATGGTATTATGATCCAATGGTACTGTGCCCCAATGGTACAGTGCCCCAATGGTACCGTGCCACAATGGTACAGTGCCCCAATAGTACAGTGCCTCAATGGTATGATGCGCCAATAGTATTATGACCCAATAGTACAGTGCCCTGATAGTACAGTGCCCCAATAGTACAGTGGCCCAATGGTACAGTGCCCCAATGGTATGATGCGCCAATGGTATTACGAACCAATGGTACAGTGCCTCAATGGTCCAGTGCCCCAATGGTACAGTGCCCCAATGGTACAGCGCCCCAATAGTACAGTGCCCCAATGGTACAGTACCCAGATGGTACAATGCCCCAATGATGCAGTGCCTCAATGGTATGATGTCCCAATGGTATTGTGCCCCAATGGTACAGTGCCCCAATGATATGATGTCCCAATGGTATTGTGCCCCAATGGTACAATGCCCCAATGGTACAGTGCCCCAATGGTATTATGACCCATTGGTACAGAGCCCCAGTGGTACAGTGCCCCAATAGTACAGTGCCCCAATGGCACAGTGTTCCAATGGTGCAGTGCCCCAATAGTACAGAGCCCTAATGGTGCAGTGCCCCAATAGTACAGAGCCCCAATGATACAGTGCCCCAATTGTACAGTGCCCCAATGGTACAGCGCCCCAATAGTACAGTGTCCCAATGGTACAGTGCCCCAATGGTATTATGTCCCAATGTTACAGTGCCCTAATAGTATTGTGCCCCAATGATACAGTGCCCCAATGGTATTATGCTCCAATGGTGCAGTGCCCCAATAGTACAGTGCCACAATGGTACAGTGCCCTAATGGTACTGTGCCCCAATGGTATTATGACCCAATGGTACAGTGCCCCAATGGTACAATGCCCCAATGGTATTATGACCCAATGGTACAGTGCCCCAATAGTACAGTGCCCCAATGGTATGATGCCTCAATGGTATTATGACCTAATGGTACAGTGCCCCAATGGTACAGTGCCCCAATGGTACAGTGCCCAATAGTACAGTGCCCCAATGGTACAGTGCCCAGATGGTGCAATGCCCCAATGATGCAGTGCCCCAATGGTATGATGTCCCAATGGTATTGTGCCCCAATGCTACAGTGCCCCAATGATATGATGTCCCAATGGTATTGTACCCCAATGGTACAATGCCCCAATGGTATTATGGCCCAATGGTACAGAGCCCCAGTGGTACAGTGCCCCAATAGTACAGTGCCCCAATGGTACAGTGTTCCAATGGTGCAGTGCCCCAATAGTACAGAGCCCCAATGGTACAGTACCCCAATGGTACAGTGCCCCAATGGTACAGCGCCCCATTAGTACAGTGTCCCAATGGTACAGTGCCCTAATAGTACAGTGCCCCAATTGTACAATGCCCCAATGGTACCGTGCCCCAATAATATTGTTCCCCAATGGTATTGTGCCCCAATGGTACAGTGCCCCAATGGTATTATGCACCAATGGTATGATGCCCCAATGATACAGTGCCCCAATGGTATTGTGCCCCAATGGTATTGTGCCCCAATGGTACAGTGCCCCAATGGTATTATGCCCCAATGGTACTGTGCCCCAATGGTACAATGCCCCAATGGTATACTGCCCAAATAATATTGTACCCCAATGGTACAATGCCCCAATGGTACAGTGCTACAATGGTATTATGATCCAATGGTACAGTGCCCCAATGGTACAGTGCCCCAATGGTACCGTGCCACAATGGTACAGTGCCCCAATAGTACAGTGCCGCAATGGTATGATGCGCCAATAGTATTATGACCCAATGATGCAATGCGCTGATAGTACAGTGCACCAATAGTACAGTGGCCCAATGGTATGATGCGCCAATGGTATTACGACCCAATGGTACAGTGCCCCAATAGTACAGTGCCTCAATGGTCCAGTGCCCCAATGGTACAGTGCCCCAATGGTACAGCGCCCCAATAGTACAGTGCCCCAATGGTACAGTACCCAGATGGTACAATGCCCCAATGATGCAGTGCCTCAATGGTATGATGTCCCAATGGTATTTTGCCCCAATGGTACAGTGCCCCAATGATATGATGTCCCAATGGTATTGTGCCCCAATGGTACAATGCCCCAATGGTACAGTGCCCCAATGTTATTATGACCCAATGGTACAGAGCCCCAGTGGTACAGTGCTTCAATAGTACAGTGCCCCAATGGCACAGTGTTCCAATGGTGCACTGCCCAAATAGTACAGAGACCCAATGGTACAGTGCCCCAATAGTACAGAGCCCCAATGGTACAATGCCCCAATGGTACAGTGCCCCAATGGTATTATGACCCATTGGTACAGAGCCCCAGTGGTACAGTGCCCCAATAGTACAGTGCCCCAATGGCACAGTGTTCCAATGGTGCAGTGCCCCAATAGTACAGAGCCCCAATGGTGCAGTGCCCCAATAGTACAGAGCCCCAATGATACAGTGCCCCAATTGTACAGTGCCCCAATGGTACAGCACCCCAATACTACAGTGTCCCAATGGTACAGTGCCCCAATGGTATTATGTCCAAATGGTACAGTGCCCTAATAGTATTGTGCCCCAATGATACAGTGCCCCAATGGTATTATGCTCCAATGGTGCAGTGCCCCAATAGTACAGTGCCACAATGGTACAGTGCCCTAATGGTACTGTGCCTCAATGGTATTGTACCCCAATAGTACATTACGCCAATGGTATTATGTCCCAATGGTATTGTGCCGTAATGGTACAGTGCCCCAATGGTATAATGCTCCAATGCTATTGTGTCCAATGGCACAGTGCCCCAATGTTATTATGTCCCAATGGTACATTGCCCCAATGGTATGATGCCCCAATCATACAGTGCCCCAATATTATTATGCCCCAATGGTATTATGCCCCAATGGTACTGTGCCCCAATGGTACAATGCCCCAATGGTATATTGCCCAAATAATATTGTACCCCAATGGTACAATGCCCCAATGGTACAGTGCTACAATGGTATTATGATCCAATGGTACTGTGCCCCAATGGTACAGTGCCCCAATGGTACCGTGCCACAATGGTACAGTGCCCCAATAGTACAGTGCCTCAATGGTATGATGCGCCAATAGTATTATGACCCAATAGTACAGTGCCCTGATAGTACAGTGCCCCAATAGTACAGTGGCCCAATGGTACAGTGCCCCAATGGTATGATGCGCCAATGGTATTACGAACCAATGGTACAGTGCCTCAATGGTCCAGTGCCCCAATGGTACAGTGCCCCAATGGTACAGCGCCCCAATAGTACAGTGCCCCAATGGTACAGTACCCAGATGGTACAATGCCCCAATGATGCAGTGCCTCAATGGTATGATGTCCCAATGGTATTGTGCCCCAATGGTACAGTGCCCCAATGATATGATGTCCCAATGGTATTGTGCCCCAATGGTACAATGCCCCAATGGTACAGTGCGCCAATGGTATTATGACCCATTGGTACAGAGCCCCAGTGGTACAGTGCCCCAATAGTACAGTGCCCCAATGGCACAGTGTTCCAATGGTGCAGTGCCCCAATAGTACAGAGCCCTAATGGTGCAGTGCCCCAATAGTACAGAGCCCCAATGATACAGTGCCCCAATTGTACAGTGCCCCAATGGTACAGCGCCCCAATAGTACAGTGTCCCAATGGTACAGTGCCCCAATGGTATTATGTCCCAATGTTACAGTGCCCTAATAGTATTGTGCCCCAATGATACAGTGCCCCAATGGTATTATGCTCCAATGGTGCAGTGCCCCAATAGTACAGTGCCACAATGGTACAGTGCCCTAATGGTACTGTGCCCCAATGGTATTATGACCCAATGGTACAGTGCCCCAATGGTACAATGCCCCAATGGTATTATGACCCAATGGTACAGTGCCCCAATAGTACAGTGCCCCAATGGTATGATGCCTCAATGGTATTATGACCTAATGGTACAGTGCCCCAATGGTACAGTGCCCCAATGGTACAGTGCCCAATAGTACAGTGCCCCAATGGTACAGTGCCCAGATGGTGCAATGCCCCAATGATGCAGTGCCCCAATGGTATGATGTCCCAATGGTATTGTGCCCCAATGCTACAGTGCCCCAATGATATGATGTCCCAATGGTATTGTACCCCAATGGTACAATGCCCCAATGGTATTATGGCCCAATGGTACAGAGCCCCAGTGGTACAGTGCCCCAATAGTACAGTGCCCCAATGGTACAGTGTTCCAATGGTGCAGTGCCCCAATAGTACAGAGCCCCAATGGTACAGTACCCCAATGGTACAGTGCCCCAATGGTACAGCGCCCCATTAGTACAGTGTCCCAATGGTACAGTGCCCTAATAGTACAGTGCCCCAATTGTACAATGCCCCAATGGTACCGTGCCCCAATAATATTGTTCCCCAATGGTATTGTGCCCCAATGGTACAGTGCCCCAATGGTATTATGCACCAATGGTATGATGCCCCAATGATACAGTGCCCCAATGGTATTGTGCCCCAATGGTATTGTGCCCCAATGGTACAGTGCCCCAATGGTATTATGCCCCAATGGTACTGTGCCCCAATGGTACAATGCCCCAATGGTATACTGCCCAAATAATATTGTACCCCAATGGTACAATGCCCCAATGGTACAGTGCTACAATGGTATTATGATCCAATGGTACAGTGCCCCAATGGTACAGTGCCCCAATGGTACCGTGCCACAATGGTACAGTGCCCCAATAGTACAGTGCCGCAATGGTATGATGCGCCAATAGTATTATGACCCAATGATGCAATGCGCTGATAGTACAGTGCCCCAATAGTACAGTGGCCCAATGGTATGATGCGCCAATGGTATTACGACCCAATGGTACAGTGCCCCAATAGTACAGTGCCTCAATGGTCCAGTGCCCCAATGGTACAGTGCCCCAATGGTACAGCGCCCCAATAGTACAGTGCCCCAATGGTACAGTACCCAGATGGTACAATGCCCCAATGATGCAGTGCCTCAATGGTATGATGTCCCAATGGTATTTTGCCCCAATGGTACAGTGCCCCAATGATATGATGTCCCAATGGTATTGTGCCCCAATGGTACAATGCCCCAATGGTACAGTGCCCCAATGTTATTATGACCCAATGGTACAGAGCCCCAGTGGTACAGTGCTTCAATAGTACAGTGCCCCAATGGCACAGTGTTCCAATGGTGCACTGCCCAAATAGTACAGAGACCCAATGGTACAGTGCCCCAATAGTACAGAGCCCCAATGGTACAATGCCCCAATGGTACAGTGCCCCAATGGTATTATGACCCATTGGTACAGAGCCCCAGTGGTACAGTGCCCCAATAGTACAGTGCCCCAATGGCACAGTGTTCCAATGGTGCAGTGCCCCAATAGTACAGAGCCCCAATGGTGCAGTGCCCCAATAGTACAGAGCCCCAATGATACAGTGCCCCAATTGTACAGTGCCCCAATGGTACAGCACCCCAATACTACAGTGTCCCAATGGTACAGTGCCCCAATGGTATTATGTCCAAATGGTACAGTGCCCTAATAGTATTGTGCCCCAATGATACAGTGCCCCAATGGTATTATGCTCCAATGGTGCAGTGCCCCAATAGTACAGTGCCACAATGGTACAGTGCCCTAATGGTACTGTGCCCCAATGGTATTATGACCCAATGGTACAGTGCCCCAATGGTATGATGCCTCAATGGTATTATGACCTAATGGTATAGTGCCCCAATGGTACAGTGCCCCAATGGTACAGTGCCCAATAGTACAGTGCCCCAATGGTACAGTGCCCAGATGGTGCAATGCCCCAATGATGCAGTGCCCCAATGGTATGATGTCCCAATGGTATTGTGCCCCAATGCTACAGTGCCCCAATGATATGATGTCCCAATGGTATTGTGCCCCAATGGTACAATGCCCCAATGGTATTATGGCCCAATGGTACAGAGCCCCAGTGGTACAGTGCCCCAATAGTACAGTGCCCCAATGATACAGTGTTCCAATGGTGCAGTGCCCCAATAGTACAGAGCCCCAATGGTACAGTACCCCAATGGTACAGTGCCCCAATTGTACAATGCCCCAATGGTACCGTGCCCCAATAATATTGTTCCCCAATGGTATTGTGCCCCAATGGTACAGTGCCCCAATGGTATTATTCCCCAATGGTATGATGCCCAAATGATACAGTACCCCAATGGTATTGTGCCCCAATGGTATTTTGCCCTCATGGTACAGTGCCCCAATGGTATTGTGCCCCAATGGTATGATGCCCCAATGATACAGTGCCCCAATATTATTGTGCCCCAATGGTATTATGTTCCAATGGTACATTGTCCCAATGGTATTGTGCCCCAATGGTACAGTGCCCCAATGATATGATGTCCCAATGGTATTGTGCCCCAATGGTACAATGCCCCAATGGTACAGTGCGCCAATGGTATTATGACCCATTGGTACAGAGCCCCAGTGGTACAGTGCCCCAATAGTACAGTGCCCCAATGGCACAGTGTTCCAATGGTGCAGTGCCCCAATAGTACAGAGCCCTAATGGTGCAGTGCCCCAATAGTACAGAGCCCCAATGATACAGTGCCCCAATTGTACAGTGCCCCAATGGTACAGCGCCCCAATAGTACAGTGTCCCAATGGTACAGTGCCCCAATGGTATTATGTCCCAATGTTACAGTGCCCTAATAGTATTGTGCCCCAATGATACAGTGCCCCAATGGTATTATGCTCCAATGGTGCAGTGCCCCAATAGTACAGTGCCACAATGGTACAGTGCCCTAATGGTACTGTGCCCCAATGGTATTATGACCCAATGGTACAGTGCCCCAATGGTACAATGCCCCAATGGTATTATGACCCAATGGTACAGTGCCCCAATAGTACAGTGCCCCAATGGTATGATGCCTCAATGGTATTATGACCTAATGGTACAGTGCCCCAATGGTACAGTGCCCCAATGGTACAGTGCCCAATAGTACAGTGCCCCAATGGTACAGTGCCCAGATGGTGCAATGCCCCAATGATGCAGTGCCCCAATGGTATGATGTCCCAATGGTATTGTGCCCCAATGCTACAGTGCCCCAATGATATGATGTCCCAATGGTATTGTACCCCAATGGTACAATGCCCCAATGGTATTATGGCCCAATGGTACAGAGCCCCAGTGGTACAGTGCCCCAATAGTACAGTGCCCCAATGGTACAGTGTTCCAATGGTGCAGTGCCCCAATAGTACAGAGCCCCAATGGTACAGTACCCCAATGGTACAGTGCCCCAATGGTACAGCGCCCCATTAGTACAGTGTCCCAATGGTACAGTGCCCTAATAGTACAGTGCCCCAATTGTACAATGCCCCAATGGTACCGTGCCCCAATAATATTGTTCCCCAATGGTATTGTGCCCCAATGGTACAGTGCCCCAATGGTATTATGCACCAATGGTATGATGCCCCAATGATACAGTGCCCCAATGGTATTGTGCCCCAATGGTATTGTGCCCCAATGGTACAGTGCCCCAATGGTATTATGCCCCAATGGTACTGTGCCCCAATGGTACAATGCCCCAATGGTATACTGCCCAAATAATATTGTACCCCAATGGTACAATGCCCCAATGGTACAGTGCTACAATGGTATTATGATCCAATGGTACAGTGCCCCAATGGTACAGTGCCCCAATGGTACCGTGCCACAATGGTACAGTGCCCCAATAGTACAGTGCCGCAATGGTATGATGCGCCAATAGTATTATGACCCAATGATGCAATGCGCTGATAGTACAGTGCCCCAATAGTACAGTGGCCCAATGGTATGATGCGCCAATGGTATTACGACCCAATGGTACAGTGCCCCAATAGTACAGTGCCTCAATGGTCCAGTGCCCCAATGGTACAGTGCCCCAATGGTACAGCGCCCCAATAGTACAGTGCCCCAATGGTACAGTACCCAGATGGTACAATGCCCCAATGATGCAGTGCCTCAATGGTATGATGTCCCAATGGTATTTTGCCCCAATGGTACAGTGCCCCAATGATATGATGTCCCAATGGTATTGTGCCCCAATGGTACAATGCCCCAATGGTACAGTGCCCCAATGTTATTATGACCCAATGGTACAGAGCCCCAGTGGTACAGTGCTTCAATAGTACAGTGCCCCAATGGCACAGTGTTCCAATGGTGCACTGCCCAAATAGTACAGAGACCCAATGGTACAGTGCCCCAATAGTACAGAGCCCCAATGGTACAATGCCCCAATGGTACAGTGCCCCAATGGTATTATGACCCATTGGTACAGAGCCCCAGTGGTACAGTGCCCCAATAGTACAGTGCCCCAATGGCACAGTGTTCCAATGGTGCAGTGCCCCAATAGTACAGAGCCCCAATGGTGCAGTGCCCCAATAGTACAGAGCCCCAATGATACAGTGCCCCAATTGTACAGTGCCCCAATGGTACAGCACCCCAATACTACAGTGTCCCAATGGTACAGTGCCCCAATGGTATTATGTCCAAATGGTACAGTGCCCTAATAGTATTGTGCCCCAATGATACAGTGCCCCAATGGTATTATGCTCCAATGGTGCAGTGCCCCAATAGTACAGTGCCACAATGGTACAGTGCCCTAATGGTACTGTGCCCCAATGGTATTATGACCCAATGGTACAGTGCCCCAATGGTATGATGCCTCAATGGTATTATGACCTAATGGTATAGTGCCCCAATGGTACAGTGCCCCAATGGTACAGTGCCCAATAGTACAGTGCCCCAATGGTACAGTGCCCAGATGGTGCAATGCCCCAATGATGCAGTGCCCCAATGGTATGATGTCCCAATGGTATTGTGCCCCAATGCTACAGTGCCCCAATGATATGATGTCCCAATGGTATTGTGCCCCAATGGTACAATGCCCCAATGGTATTATGGCCCAATGGTACAGAGCCCCAGTGGTACAGTGCCCCAATAGTACAGTGCCCCAATGATACAGTGTTCCAATGGTGCAGTGCCCCAATAGTACAGAGCCCCAATGGTACAGTACCCCAATGGTACAGTGCCCCAATTGTACAATGCCCCAATGGTACCGTGCCCCAATAATATTGTTCCCCAATGGTATTGTGCCCCAATGGTACAGTGCCCCAATGGTATTATTCCCCAATGGTATGATGCCCAAATGATACAGTACCCCAATGGTATTGTGCCCCAATGGTATTTTGCCCTCATGGTACAGTGCCCCAATGGTATTGTGCCCCAATGGTATGATGCCCCAATGATACAGTGCCCCAATATTATTGTGCCCCAATGGTATTATGTTCCAATGGTACATTGTCCCAATGGTATTATGCCCCAATGTTCCAGTGCCCCAATAGTATTATGCCCCAATGGTACAATGCCCCAATGGTACAGTCGCCCAATGGTATTATGCCCCAATATTATTGTGTCCCAATGGTACAGTGCCCCAAAGTTACAGTGCCCCCATAGTACAGTGCCCTAATGGTATTCTGACCCAATGGTACAGTGCCCCAATAGTACAGTGCCCCAATGGTATGATGCCTCAATGCTATTATGACCTAATGGTACAGTGCCCCAATGGTACAGTGCCCAATAGTGCAGTGCCCCAATGATACAGTGCCCAGGTGGTGCAATGCCCCAATGATGCAGTGCCCCAATGGTATGATGTCCCAATGGTATTGTGCCCCAATGCTACAGTGCCCCAATGATATGATGTGCCAATGGTATTGTGCCCCAATGGTACAATGCCCCAATGGTATTATGGCCCAATGGTACAGAGCCCCAGTGGTACAGTGCCCCAATAGTACAGTGCCCCAATGGTACAGTGTTCCAATGGTGCAGTGCCCCAATAGTACAGAGCCCCAATGGTACAGTACCCCAATGGTACAGTGCCCCAATGGTACAGCGCCCCAATAGTACAGTGTCCCAATGGTACAGTGCCCTAATAGTATAGTGCCCCAATTGTACAATGCCCCAATGGTACCGTGCCCCAATAATATTGTTCCCCAATGGTATTGTGCCCCAATGGTACAGTGCCCCAATGGTATTATGCCCCAATGGTATGATGCCCCAATGATACAGTGCCCCAATGGTATTGTGCCCCAATGGTATTTTGCCCGAATGGTACAGTGCCCCAATGGTATTGTGCCCCAATGGTATGATGCCCCAATGATAGAGTGCCCCAATATTATTGTGCCCCAATGGTATTATGCTCCAATGGTACAGTGTCCCAATGGTATTATGCCCTAATATTACAGTGCCCCAATAGTATTATGCCCCAATGGTACAATGCCCCAATGGTACAGTCGCCCAATGGTATTATGCCCCAATATTATTGTGCCCCAATGGTACAGTGCCCCAAAGTTACAGTGCCCCCATAGTACAGTGCCCTAATGGTATTATGACCCAATGGTACAGTGCCCCAATAGTACAGTGCCCTAATGGTATTATGCCCTAATGGTGCAGTGCCCCAATAGTAGAGTGGCCCAATGGGACAGTGCCCCAATGGTACTGTGTCCCAATGGTACTGTGTCCCAATGGTATTATGACCCAATGGTACTGTGCCCCAATGGTATTATGATCCAATGGTACAGTGCCCCAATGGTACAGTGCCACAATTGTACCGTGCCACAATGGTACAGTGCCCCAAAAGTACAGTGCCGCAATGGTATGGTGCGCCAACAGTATTATGACCCAATGGTACAATGCCCTGATAGTACAGTGCCCCAATAGTACAGTGGCCCAATGGTATTGTGCCCCAATGGTACTGTGCCCCAATGGTATTGTACCCCAATAGTACATTACACCAATGGTATTATGTCCCAATGGTATTGTGCCGTAATGGTACAGTGCCCCAATGGTATAATGCTCCAATGCTATTGTGTCCAATGGCACAGTGCCCCAATGTTATTATGTCCCAATGGTACATTGCCCCAATGGTATGATGCCCCGATCATACAGTGCCCCAATGTTATTATGCCCCAATGGTATTATGCCCCAATGGTATTGTGCCCCAATGGTACAATGCCCCAATGGTATATTGCCCAAATAATATTGTTCCCCAATGGTACAATGCCCCAATGGTACAGTGCTACAATGGTATTATGATCCAATGGTACAGTGCCCCAATGGTACAGTGCCCCAATGGTACCGTGCCACAATGGTACAGTGCACCAATAGTACAGTGCCACAATGGTATGATGCGCCAATAGTATTATGACCCAATGAGACAATGCCCTGATAGTACAGTGCCCCAATAGTACAGTGGCCCAATGGTACAGTGCCCCAATGGTATGATGCGCCAATGTTATTACGACCCAATGGTACAGTGCCCCAATAGTACAGTGCCTCAATGGTCCAGTGCCCCAATGGTACAGTGCCCCAATGGTATTATGACCCAATGGTACAATACCCTGATAGTACAGTGCCCCAATGGTACAGTGTCCCAATGGTATTATGACACAATGGTACAGTGCCCCAATGGTACAGCACCCCAATGGTATGATGCCCCAATGGTATTATGACCCAATAGTACAGTGCCCCAATAGAACAGTGCCCCAATGGTACAATGCCCCAATGGTACAGTGCCCCAATGGTACAATGCCCCAATGATACAGTGCCCAAATGGTATTATGACCCAATGGTACAGTGCTCTAATGGTACAATACCCCAATGGTACAGTATCCCAATGGTACAGTGCCCCAATGGTACAATGCCCCAATGGTACAGTATGCCAATGGTACAGTGACCCAATGGTATTAAGCCCCAATGGTACAGCACCCAAATGTTACAGTGCCCCAATGGTACAGTGCCCCAATGGTATTGTGCCTCAATGGTACTGTGCCACAATGGTATTATGCCCCAATGGTACATTGCCACAATGGTATGATGCCCCAATGATACAGTGCTCCAATGTTATTGTGCCCCAATAGTACAGCACCCCAATAGTATGATTCCCCAATGGTATTATGTCCTAATGGTACAGTGCCCCAATGGTACAATGCCCCAATGGTCTGTGCCCCAATGGTACAGTGCCCCAATAGTACATATCCCCAATTGTACAATACCCCAATGGTACAGTGCCCCAATGGTAAAATGTCCCAATGATACAGTGCCCCAATGGTATTATGACCCAATGGTACAGTGCCCCAATGGTATTATGATCCAATGATACAGTGCTCTAATGGTACATTGCCCCAATAGTACTGTGCCCCAATGGTACAGTATCCCAAAGGTAGAGTGCCCCAATGGTACAATGCCCCAATGGTACAGTATCCCAATGGAATAGTGCCCCAATGGTATAATGACCCATTGGTACAGTGCCCAAATGATTCAGTGCCCCAATGGTATAATGCCCCAATGGTACAGTGCCCCAATGGTACAGTGCCCCAATGGTACAGTGCCCCAATGGTATTGTGTCTCAATGGTACTGTGCCACAATGGTATTATGCCCCAATGGTACAGTGCCCAAATGGTACAGCGCCCAAATGGTACAGTGCTCCAATGATACAGTGCCCCAATGGTACAGTGCCCAAATGATATACTGCCACAATAGTACAGTGCCCCAATGGTACAGTGCCCCAATGTTATTGTGCCCAATGATATTGTGCCCCATTGGTACTGTGCCCCAATGCTATTATGCCCCAATGATACAGTGCCCACATGGTACAGTGCCCAAATGGTACAGTGCCCCAATGATACAGTGCCCCAATGTTATTATGCCCCAATGGTATTAGGCCCAAATGGTACAGTGCCCCAATAATACAGTGCCCCAATAATACAATCCCCCAATGATATTGTGCCCCAATGGTCTTGTGCCCCAATGGTACAATGCCCCAATGGTACTGTGCCCAATGTTACAGTGCCCCAATGGTACAGTCCCCCAATGGTATTGTGCCCCAATGTTATTGTGCCCCAATGGTACAGTACCCCAATTGTATTGTGCCCCAATGGTACAGTGCCCCAATGGTATTGTACCCCAAAAGTACATTACGCCAATGGTATTATGTCCCACTGGTATTGTGCCGTAATGGTACAGTGCCCCAATGGTATAATTCTCCAATGCTATTGTGTCCAATGGCACAGTGCCCCAATGTTATTATGTCCCAATGGTACATTGCCCCAATGGTATGATGCCCCAATCATACAGTGCCCCAATGTTATTATGCCTCAATGGTATTATGCCCCAATGGTATTGTGCCACAATGGTACAATGCCCCTCTGGTATATTGCCCCAATAATATTGTTCCCCAATGTTACAATGCCCCAATGGTACAGTGCTACAATGGTATTATGATCCAATGGTACAGTGCCCCAATGGTACAGTGCCCCAATGGTACCATGCCACAATGGTACAGTGCCCCAATAGTACAGTGCCACAATGGTATGATGCGCCAGTAGTATTATGACCCAATGGGACAATGCCCTGATAGTACAGTGGCCCAATGGTACAGTGCCCCAATGGTACAGTGCCCCAATGGTACAGTGCCCCAATGATACCGTGCCACAATGGTACAGTGCCCCAATAGTACAGTGCCCCAATGGTATGATGCGCCAATGGTATTACGACCCAATGGTACAGTGCCCCAATAGTACAGTGCCTCAATGGTCCAGTGCCACAATGGTACAGTGCTCCAATGGTATGATACGCCAATAGCATTATGACCCAATGGTACAATGCCCTGATAGTACAGTGCCCCAGTAGTACAGCGGCCCAATGGTATTGTGCCCCAATGGTACAGTACCCCAATGGTATTGTCCCCAATGGTACTGTGCCTCAATGGTATTGTACCCCAATAGTACATTACGCCAATGGTATTATGTCCCACTGGTATTGTGCCGTAATGGTCCAGTGCCCCAATGGTATAATTCTCCAATGCTATTGTGTCCAATGGCACAGTGCCCCAATGTTATTATGTCCCAATGGTACATTGCCCCAATGGTATGATGCCCCAATCATACAGTGCCCCAATATTATTATGCCCCAATGGTATTATGCCCCAATGGTACTGTGCCCCAATGGTACAATGCCCCAATGGTATATTGCCCAAATAATATTGTACCCCAATGGTACAATGCCCCAATGGTACAGTGCTACAATGGTATTATGATCCAATGGTACTGTGCCCCAATGGTACAGTGCCCCAATGGTACCGTGCCACAATGGTACAGTGCCCCAATAGTACAGTGCCTCAATGGTATGATGCGCCAATAGTATTATGACCCAATAGTACAGTGCCCTGATAGTACAGTGCCCCAATAGTACAGTGGCCCAATGGTACAGTGCCCCAATGGTATGATGCGCCAATGGTATTACGAACCAATGGTACAGTGCCTCAATGGTCCAGTGCCCCAATGGTACAGTGCCCCAATGGTACAGCGCCCCAATAGTACAGTGCCCCAATGGTACAGTACCCAGATGGTACAATGCCCCAATGATGCAGTGCCTCAATGGTATGATGTCCCAATGGTATTGTGCCCCAATGGTACAGTGCCCCAATGATATGATGTCCCAATGGTATTGTGCCCCAATGGTACAATGCCCCAATGGTACAGTGCCCCAATGGTATTATGACCCATTGGTACAGAGCCCCAGTGGTACAGTGCCCCAATAGTACAGTGCCCCAATGGCACAGTGTTCCAATGGTGCAGTGCCCCAATAGTACAGAGCCCTAATGGTGCAGTGCCCCAATAGTACAGAGCCCCAATGATACAGTGCCCCAATTGTACAGTGCCCCAATGGTACAGCGCCCCAATAGTACAGTGTCCCAATGGTACAGTGCCCCAATGGTATTATGTCCCAATGTTACAGTGCCCTAATAGTATTGTGCCCCAATGATACAGTGCCCCAATGGTATTATGCTCCAATGGTGCAGTGCCCCAATAGTACAGTGCCACAATGGTACAGTGCCCTAATGGTACTGTGCCCCAATGGTATTATGACCCAATGGTACAGTGCCCCAATGGTACAATGCCCCAATGGTATTATGACCCAATGGTACAGTGCCCCAATAGTACAGTGCCCCAATGGTATGATGCCTCAATGGTATTATGACCTAATGGTACAGTGCCCCAATGGTACAGTGCCCCAATGGTACAGTGCCCAATAGTACAGTGCCCCAATGGTACAGTGCCCAGATGGTGCAATGCCCCAATGATGCAGTGCCCCAATGGTATGATGTCCCAATGGTATTGTGCCCCAATGCTACAGTGCCCCAATGATATGATGTCCCAATGGTATTGTGCCCCAATGGTACAATGCCCCAATGGTATTATGGCCCAATGGTACAGAGCCCCAGTGGTACAGTGCCCCAATAGTACAGTGCCCCAATGGTACAGTGTTCCAATGGTGCAGTGCCCCAATAGTACAGAGCCCCAATGGTACAGTACCCCAATGGTACAGTGCCCCAATGGTACAGCGCCCCATTAGTACAGTGTCCCAATGGTACAGTGCCCTAATAGTACAGTGCCCCAATTGTACAATGCCCCAATGGTACCGTGCCCCAATAATATTGTTCCCCAATGGTATTGTGCCCCAATGGTACAGTGCCCCAATGGTATTATGCACCAATGGTATGATGCCCCAATGATACAGTGCCCCAATGGTATTGTGCCCCAATGGTATTGTGCCCCAATGGTACAGTGCCCCAATGGTATTATGCCCCAATGGTACTGTGCCCCAATGGTACAATGCCCCAATGGTATACTGCCCAAATAATATTGTACCCCAATGGTACAATGCCCCAATGGTACAGTGCTACAATGGTATTATGATCCAATGGTACAGTGCCCCAATGGTACAGTGCCCCAATGGTACCGTGCCACAATGGTACAGTGCCCCAATAGTACAGTGCCGCAATGGTATGATGCGCCAATAGTATTATGACCCAATGATGCAATGCGCTGATAGTACAGTGCCCCAATAGTACAGTGGCCCAATGGTATGATGCGCCAATGGTATTACGACCCAATGGTACAGTGCCCCAATAGTACAGTGCCTCAATGGTCCAGTGCCCCAATGGTACAGTGCCCCAATGGTACAGCGCCCCAATAGTACAGTGCCCCAATGGTACAGTACCCAGATGGTACAATGCCCCAATGATGCAGTGCCTCAATGGTATGATGTCCCAATGGTATTTTGCCCCAATGGTACAGTGCCCCAATGATATGATGTCCCAATGGTATTGTGCCCCAATGGTACAATGCCCCAATGGTACAGTGCCCCAATGTTATTATGACCCAATGGTACAGAGCCCCAGTGGTACAGTGCTTCAATAGTACAGTGCCCCAATGGCACAGTGTTCCAATGGTGCACTGCCCAAATAGTACAGAGACCCAATGGTACAGTGCCCCAATAGTACAGAGCCCCAATGGTACAATGCCCCAATGGTACAGTGCCCCAATGGTATTATGACCCATTGGTACAGAGCCCCAGTGGTACAGTGCCCCAATAGTACAGTGCCCCAATGGCACAGTGTTCCAATGGTGCAGTGCCCCAATAGTACAGAGCCCCAATGGTGCAGTGCCCCAATAGTACAGAGCCCCAATGATACAGTGCCCCAATTGTACAGTGCCCCAATGGTACAGCACCCCAATACTACAGTGTCCCAATGGTACAGTGCCCCAATGGTATTATGTCCAAATGGTACAGTGCCCTAATAGTATTGTGCCCCAATGATACAGTGCCCCAATGGTATTATGCTCCAATGGTGCAGTGCCCCAATAGTACAGTGCCACAATGGTACAGTGCCCTAATGGTACTGTGCCCCAATGGTATTATGACCCAATGGTACAGTGCCCCAATGGTATGATGCCTCAATGGTATTATGACCTAATGGTATAGTGCCCCAATGGTACAGTGCCCCAATGGTACAGTGCCCAATAGTACAGTGCCCCAATGGTACAGTGCCCAGATGGTGCAATGCCCCAATGATGCAGTGCCCCAATGGTATGATGTCCCAATGGTATTGTGCCCCAATGCTACAGTGCCCCAATGATATGATGTCCCAATGGTATTGTGCCCCAATGGTACAATGCCCCAATGGTATTATGGCCCAATGGTACAGAGCCCCAGTGGTACAGTGCCCCAATAGTACAGTGCCCCAATGATACAGTGTTCCAATGGTGCAGTGCCCCAATAGTACAGAGCCCCAATGGTACAGTACCCCAATGGTACAGTGCCCCAATTGTACAATGCCCCAATGGTACCGTGCCCCAATAATATTGTTCCCCAATGGTATTGTGCCCCAATGGTACAGTGCCCCAATGGTATTATTCCCCAATGGTATGATGCCCAAATGATACAGTACCCCAATGGTATTGTGCCCCAATGGTATTTTGCCCTCATGGTACAGTGCCCCAATGGTATTGTGCCCCAATGGTATGATGCCCCAATGATACAGTGCCCCAATATTATTGTGCCCCAATGGTATTATGTTCCAATGGTACATTGTCCCAATGGTATTATGCCCCAATGTTCCAGTGCCCCAATAGTATTATGCCCCAATGGTACAATGCCCCAATGGTACAGTCGCCCAATGGTATTATGCCCCAATATTATTGTGTCCCAATGGTACAGTGCCCCAAAGTTACAGTGCCCCCATAGTACAGTGCCCTAATGGTATTCTGACCCAATGGTACAGTGCCCCAATAGTACAGTGCCCCAATGGTATGATGCCTCAATGCTATTATGACCTAATGGTACAGTGCCCCAATGGTACAGTGCCCAATAGTGCAGTGCCCCAATGATACAGTGCCCAGGTGGTGCAATGCCCCAATGATGCAGTGCCCCAATGGTATGATGTCCCAATGGTATTGTGCCCCAATGCTACAGTGCCCCAATGATATGATGTGCCAATGGTATTGTGCCCCAATGGTACAATGCCCCAATGGTATTATGGCCCAATGGTACAGAGCCCCAGTGGTACAGTGCCCCAATAGTACAGTGCCCCAATGGTACAGTGTTCCAATGGTGCAGTGCCCCAATAGTACAGAGCCCCAATGGTACAGTACCCCAATGGTACAGTGCCCCAATGGTACAGCGCCCCAATAGTACAGTGTCCCAATGGTACAGTGCCCTAATAGTATAGTGCCCCAATTGTACAATGCCCCAATGGTACCGTGCCCCAATAATATTGTTCCCCAATGGTATTGTGCCCCAATGGTACAGTGCCCCAATGGTATTATGCCCCAATGGTATGATGCCCCAATGATACAGTGCCCCAATGGTATTGTGCCCCAATGGTATTTTGCCCGAATGGTACAGTGCCCCAATGGTATTGTGCCCCAATGGTATGATGCCCCAATGATAGAGTGCCCCAATATTATTGTGCCCCAATGGTATTATGCTCCAATGGTACAGTGTCCCAATGGTATTATGCCCTAATATTACAGTGCCCCAATAGTATTATGCCCCAATGGTACAATGCCCCAATGGTACAGTCGCCCAATGGTATTATGCCCCAATATTATTGTGCCCCAATGGTACAGTGCCCCAAAGTTACAGTGCCCCCATAGTACAGTGCCCTAATGGTATTATGACCCAATGGTACAGTGCCCCAATAGTACAGTGCCCTAATGGTATTATGCCCTAATGGTGCAGTGCCCCAATAGTAGAGTGGCCCAATGGGACAGTGCCCCAATGGTACTGTGTCCCAATGGTACTGTGTCCCAATGGTATTATGACCCAATGGTACTGTGCCCCAATGGTATTATGATCCAATGGTACAGTGCCCCAATGGTACAGTGCCACAATTGTACCGTGCCACAATGGTACAGTGCCCCAAAAGTACAGTGCCGCAATGGTATGGTGCGCCAACAGTATTATGACCCAATGGTACAATGCCCTGATAGTACAGTGCCCCAATAGTACAGTGGCCCAATGGTATTGTGCCCCAATGGTACTGTGCCCCAATGGTATTGTACCCCAATAGTACATTACACCAATGGTATTATGTCCCAATGGTATTGTGCCGTAATGGTACAGTGCCCCAATGGTATAATGCTCCAATGCTATTGTGTCCAATGGCACAGTGCCCCAATGTTATTATGTCCCAATGGTACATTGCCCCAATGGTATGATGCCCCGATCATACAGTGCCCCAATGTTATTATGCCCCAATGGTATTATGCCCCAATGGTATTGTGCCCCAATGGTACAATGCCCCAATGGTATATTGCCCAAATAATATTGTTCCCCAATGGTACAATGCCCCAATGGTACAGTGCTACAATGGTATTATGATCCAATGGTACAGTGCCCCAATGGTACAGTGCCCCAATGGTACCGTGCCACAATGGTACAGTGCACCAATAGTACAGTGCCACAATGGTATGATGCGCCAATAGTATTATGACCCAATGAGACAATGCCCTGATAGTACAGTGCCCCAATAGTACAGTGGCCCAATGGTACAGTGCCCCAATGGTATGATGCGCCAATGTTATTACGACCCAATGGTACAGTGCCCCAATAGTACAGTGCCTCAATGGTCCAGTGCCCCAATGGTACAGTGCCCCAATGGTATTATGACCCAATGGTACAATACCCTGATAGTACAGTGCCCCAATGGTACAGTGTCCCAATGGTATTATGACACAATGGTACAGTGCCCCAATGGTACAGCACCCCAATGGTATGATGCCCCAATGGTATTATGACCCAATAGTACAGTGCCCCAATAGAACAGTGCCCCAATGGTACAATGCCCCAATGGTACAGTGCCCCAATGGTACAATGCCCCAATGATACAGTGCCCAAATGGTATTATGACCCAATGGTACAGTGCTCTAATGGTACAATACCCCAATGGTACAGTATCCCAATGGTACAGTGCCCCAATGGTACAATGCCCCAATGGTACAGTATGCCAATGGTACAGTGACCCAATGGTATTAAGCCCCAATGGTACAGCACCCAAATGTTACAGTGCCCCAATGGTACAGTGCCCCAATGGTATTGTGCCTCAATGGTACTGTGCCACAATGGTATTATGCCCCAATGGTACATTGCCACAATGGTATGATGCCCCAATGATACAGTGCTCCAATGTTATTGTGCCCCAATAGTACAGCACCCCAATAGTATGATTCCCCAATGGTATTATGTCCTAATGGTACAGTGCCCCAATGGTACAATGCCCCAATGGTCTGTGCCCCAATGGTACAGTGCCCCAATAGTACATATCCCCAATTGTACAATACCCCAATGGTACAGTGCCCCAATGGTAAAATGTCCCAATGATACAGTGCCCCAATGGTATTATGACCCAATGGTACAGTGCCCCAATGGTATTATGATCCAATGATACAGTGCTCTAATGGTACATTGCCCCAATAGTACTGTGCCCCAATGGTACAGTATCCCAAAGGTAGAGTGCCCCAATGGTACAATGCCCCAATGGTACAGTATCCCAATGGAATAGTGCCCCAATGGTATAATGACCCATTGGTACAGTGCCCAAATGATTCAGTGCCCCAATGGTATAATGCCCCAATGGTACAGTGCCCCAATGGTACAGTGCCCCAATGGTACAGTGCCCCAATGGTATTGTGCCTCAATGGTACTGTGCCACAATGGTATTATGCCCCAATGGTACAGTGCCCAAATGGTACAGCGCCCAAATGGTACAGTGCTCCAATGATACAGTGCCCCAATGGTACAGTGCCCAAATGATATACTGCCACAATAGTACAGTGCCCCAATGGTACAGTGCCCCAATGTTATTGTGCCCAATGATATTGTGCCCCATTGGTACTGTGCCCCAATGCTATTATGCCCCAATGATACAGTGCCCACATGGTACAGTGCCCAAATGGTACAGTGCCCCAATGATACAGTGCCCCAATGTTATTATGCCCCAATGGTATTAGGCCCAAATGGTACAGTGCCCCAATAATACAGTGCCCCAATAATACAATCCCCCAATGATATTGTGCCCCAATGGTCTTGTGCCCCAATGGTACAATGCCCCAATGGTACTGTGCCCAATGTTACAGTGCCCCAATGGTACAGTCCCCCAATGGTATTGTGCCCCAATGTTATTGTGCCCCAATGGTACAGTACCCCAATTGTATTGTGCCCCAATGGTACAGTGCCCCAATGGTATTGTACCCCAAAAGTACATTACGCCAATGGTATTATGTCCCACTGGTATTGTGCCGTAATGGTACAGTGCCCCAATGGTATAATTCTCCAATGCTATTGTGTCCAATGGCACAGTGCCCCAATGTTATTATGTCCCAATGGTACATTGCCCCAATGGTATGATGCCCCAATCATACAGTGCCCCAATGTTATTATGCCTCAATGGTATTATGCCCCAATGGTATTGTGCCACAATGGTACAATGCCCCTCTGGTATATTGCCCCAATAATATTGTTCCCCAATGTTACAATGCCCCAATGGTACAGTGCTACAATGGTATTATGATCCAATGGTACAGTGCCCCAATGGTACAGTGCCCCAATGGTACCATGCCACAATGGTACAGTGCCCCAATAGTACAGTGCCACAATGGTATGATGCGCCAGTAGTATTATGACCCAATGGGACAATGCCCTGATAGTACAGTGGCCCAATGGTACAGTGCCCCAATGGTACAGTGCCCCAATGGTACAGTGCCCCAATGATACCGTGCCACAATGGTACAGTGCCCCAATAGTACAGTGCCCCAATGGTATGATGCGCCAATGGCATTACGACCCAATGGTACAGTGCCCCAATAGTACAGTGCCTCAATGGTCCAGTGCCACAATGGTACAGTGCTCCAATGGTATGATACGCCAATAGCATTATGACCCAATGGTACAATGCCCTGATAGTACAGTGCCCCAGTAGTACAGCGGCCCAATGGTATTGTGCCCCAATGGTACAGTACCCCAATGGTATTGTCCCCAATGGTACTGTGCCTCAATGGTATTGTACCCCAATAGTACATTACGCCAATGGTATTATGTCCCACTGGTATTGTGCCGTAATGGTCCAGTGCCCCAATGGTATAATTCTCCAATGCTATTGTGTCCAATGGCACAGTGCCCCAATGTTATTATGTCCCAATGGTACATTGCCCCAATGGTATGATGCCCCAATCATACAGTGCCCCAATATTATTATGCCCCAATGGTATTATGCCCCAATGGTACTGTGCCCCAATGGTACAATGCCCCAATGGTATATTGCCCAAATAATATTGTACCCCAATGGTACAATGCCCCAATGGTACAGTGCTACAATGGTATTATGATCCAATGGTACTGTGCCCCAATGGTACAGTGCCCCAATGGTACCGTGCCACAATGGTACAGTGCCCCAATAGTACAGTGCCTCAATGGTATGATGCGCCAATAGTATTATGACCCAATAGTACAGTGCCCTGATAGTACAGTGCCCCAATAGTACAGTGGCCCAATGGTACAGTGCCCCAATGGTATGATGCGCCAATGGTATTACGAACCAATGGTACAGTGCCTCAATGGTCCAGTGCCCCAATGGTACAGTGCCCCAATGGTACAGCGCCCCAATAGTACAGTGCCCCAATGGTACAGTACCCAGATGGTACAATGCCCCAATGATGCAGTGCGTCAATGGTATGATGTCCCAATGGTATTGTGCCCCAATGGTACAGTGCCCCAATGATATGATGTCCCAATGGTATTGTGCCCCAATGGTACAATGCCCCAATGGTACAGTGCCCCAATGGTATTATGACCCATTGGTACAGAGCCCCAGTGGTACAGTGCCCCAATAGTACAGTGCCCCAATGGCACAGTGTTCCAATGGTGCAGTGCCCCAATAGTACAGAGCCCTAATGGTGCAGTGCCCCAATAGTACAGAGCCCCAATGATACAGTGCCCCAATTGTACAGTGCCCCAATGGTACAGCGCCCCAATAGTACAGTGTCCCAATGGTACAGTGCCCCAATGGTATTATGTCCCAATGTTACAGTGCCCTAATAGTATTGTGCCCCAATGATACAGTGCCCCAATGGTATTATGCTCCAATGGTGCAGTGCCCCAATAGTACAGTGCCACAATGGTACAGTGCCCTAATGGTACTGTGCCCCAATGGTATTATGACCCAATGGTACAGTGCCCCAATGGTACAATGCCCCAATGGTATTATGACCCAATGGTACAGTGCCCCAATAGTACAGTGCCCCAATGGTATGATGCCTCAATGGTATTATGACCTAATGGTACAGTGCCCCAATGGTACAGTGCCCCAATGGTACAGTGCCCAATAGTACAGTGCCCCAATGGTACAGTGCCCAGATGGTGCAACGCCCCAATGATGCAGTGCCCCAATGGTATGATGTCCCAATGGTATTGTGCCCCAATGCTACAGTGCCCCAATGATATGATGTCCCAATGGTATTGTGCCCCAATGGTACAATGCCCCAATGGTATTATGGCCCAATGGTACAGAGCCCCAGTGGTACAGTGCCCCAATAGTACAGTGCCCCAATGGTACAGTGTTCCAATGGTGCAGTGCCCCAATAGTACAGAGCCCCAATGGTACAGCGCCCCATTAGTACAGTGTCCCAATGGTACAGTGCCCTAATAGTACAGTGCCCCAATTGTACAATGCCCCAATGGTACCGTGCCCCAATAATATTGTTCCCCAATGGTATTGTGCCCCAATGGTACAGTGCCCCAATGGTATTATGCCCCAATGGTATGATGCCCCAATGATACAGTGCCCCAATGGTATTGTGCCCCAATGGTATTGTGCCCCAATGGTACAGTGCCCCAATGGTATTATGCCCCAATGGAACTGTGCCCCAATGGTACAATGCCCCAATGGTATACTGCCCAAATAATATTGTACCCCAATGGTACAATGCCCCAATGGTACAGTGCTACAATGGTATTATGATCCAATGGTACAGTGCCCCAATGGTACAGTGCCCCAATGGTACCGTGCCACAATGGTACAGTGCCCCAATAGTACAGTGCCGCAATGGTATGATGCGCCAATAGTATTATGACCCAATGATGCAATGCGCTGATAGTACAGTGCCCCAATAGTACAGTGGCCCAATGGTATGATGCGCCAATGGTATTACGACCCAATGGTACAGTGCCCCAATAGTACAGTGCCTCAATGGTCCAGTGCCCCAATGGTACAGTGCCCCAATGGTACAGCGCCCCAATAGTACAGTGCCCCAATGGTACAGTACCCAGATGGTACAATGCCCCAATGATGCAGTGCCTCAATGGTATGATGTCCCAATGGTATTTTGCCCCAATGGTACAGTGCCCCAATGATATGATGTCCCAATGGTATTGTGCCCCAATGGTACAATGCCCCAATGGTACAGTGCCCCAATGTTATTATGACCCAATGGTACAGAGCCCCAGTGGTACAGTGCTTCAATAGTACAGTGCCCCAATGGCACAGTGTTCCAATGGTGCACTGCCCAAATAGTACAGAGACCCAATGGTACAGTGCCCCAATAGTACAGAGCCCCAATGGTACAATGCCCCAATGGTACAGTGCCCCAATGGTATTATGACCCATTGGTACAGAGCCCCAGTGGTACAGTGCCCCAATAGTACAGTGCCCCAATGGCACAGTGTTCCAATGGTGCAGTGCCCCAATAGTACAGAGCCCCAATGGTGCAGTGCCCCAATAGTACAGAGCCCCAATGATACAGTGCCCCAATTGTACAGTGCCCCAATGGTACAGCACCCCAATACTACAGTGTCCCAATGGTACAGTGCCCCAATGGTATTATGTCCAAATGGTACAGTGCCCTAATAGTATTGTGCCCCAATGATACAGTGCCCCAATGGTATTATGCTCCAATGGTGCAGTGCCCCAATAGTACAGTGCCACAATGGTACAGTGCCCTAATGGTACTGTGCCCCAATGGTATTATGACCCAATGGTACAGTGCCCCAATGGTATGATGCCTCAATGGTATTATGACCTAATGGTATAGTGCCCCAATGGTACAGTGCCCCAATGGTACAGTGCCCAATAGTACAGTGCCCCAATGGTACAGTGCCCAGATGGTGCAATGCCCCAATGATGCAGTGCCCCAATGGTATGATGTCCCAATGGTATTGTGCCCCAATGCTACAGTGCCCCAATGATATGATGTCCCAATGGTATTGTGCCCCAATGGTACAATGCCCCAATGGTATTATCGCCCAATGGTACAGAGCCCCAGTGGTACAGTGCCCCAATAGTACAGTGCCCCAATGATACAGTGTTCCAATGGTGCAGTGCCCCAATAGTACAGAGCCCCAATGGTACAGTACCCCAATGGTACAGTGCCCCAATTGTACAATGCCCCAATGGTACCGTGCCCCAATAATATTGTTCCCCAATGGTATTGTGCCCCAATGGTACAGTGCCCCAATGGTATTATTCCCCAATGGTATGATGCCCAAATGATACAGTGCCCCAATGGTATTGTGCCCCAATGGTATTTTGCCCTCATGGTACAGTGCCCCAATGGTATTGTGCCCCAATGGTATGATGCCCCAATGATACAGTGCCCCAATATTATTGTGCCCCAATGGTACAGTGCCCCAATGGTATTATTCCCCAATGGTATGATGCCCAAATGATACAGTGCCCCAATGGTATTGTGCCCCAATGGTATTTTGCCCTCATGGTACAGTGCCCCAATGGTATTGTGCCCCAATGGTATTATGCCCCAATGTTCCAGTGCCCCAATAGTATTATGCCCCAATTGTACAATGCCCCAATGGTACAGTCGCCCAATGGTATTATGCCCCAATATTATTGTGCCCCAATGGTACAGTGCCCCAAAGTTACAGTGCCCCCATAGTACAGTGCCCTAATGGTATTCTGACCCAATGGTACAGTGCCCCAATAGTACAGTGCCCCAATGGTATGATGCCTCAATGCTATTATGACCTAATGGTACAGTGCCCCAATGGTACAGTGCCCAATAGTGCAGTGCCCCAATGATACAGTACCCAGGTGGTGCAATGCCCCAATGATGCAGTGCCCCAATGGTATGATGTCCCAATGGTATTGTGCCCCAATGCTACAGTGCCCCAATGATATGATGTGCCAATGGTATTGTGCCCCAATGGTACAATGCCCCAATGGTATTATGGCCCAATGGTACAGAGCCCCAGTGGTACAGTGGCCCAATAGTACAGTGCCCCAATGGTACAGTGTTCCAATGGTGCAGTGCCCCAATAGTACAGAGCCCCAATGGTACAGTACCCCAATGGTACAGTGCCCCAATGGTACAGCGCCCCAATAGTACAGTGTCCCAATGGTACAGTGCCCTAATAGTATAGTGCCCCAATTGTACAATGCCCCAATGGTACCGTGCCCCAATAATATTGTTCCCCAATGGTATTGTGCCCCAATGGTACAGTGCCCCAATGGTATTATGCCCCAATGGTATGATGCCCCAATGATACAGTGCCCCAATGGTATTGTGCCCCAATGGTATTTTGCCCGAATGGTACAGTGCCCCAATGGTATTGTGCCCCAATGGTATGATGCCCCAATGATAGAGTGCCCCAATATTATTGTGCCCCAATGGTATTATGCTCCAATGGTACAGTGTCCCAATGGTATTATGCCCTAATATTACAGTGCCCCAATAGTATTATGCCCCAATGGTACAATGCCCCAATGGTACAGTCGCCCAATGGTATTATGCCCCAATATTATTGTGCCCCAATGGTACAGTGCCCCAAAGTTACAGTGCCCCCATAGTACAGTGCCCTAATGGTATTATGACCCAATGGTACAGTGCCCCAATAGTACAGTGCCCTAATGGTATTATGCCCCAATGGTGCAGTGCCCCAATAGTAGAGTGGCCCAATGGGACAGTGCCCCAATGGTACTGTGTCCCAATGGTACTGTGTCCCAATGGTATTATGACCCAATGGTACTGTGCCCCAATGGTATTATGATCCAATGGTACAGTGCCCCAATGGTACAGTGCCACAATTGTACCGTGCCACAATGGTACAGTGCCCCAAAAGTACAGTGCCGCAATGGTATGGTGCGCCAACAGTATTATGACCCAATGGTACAATGCCCTGATAGTACAGTGCCCCAATAGTACAGTGGCCCAATGGTATTGTGCCCCAATGGTACTGTGCCCCAATGGTATTGTACCCCAATAGTACATTACACCAATGGTATTATGTCCCAATGGTATTGTGCCGTAATGGTACAGTGCCCCAATGGTATAATGCTCCAATGCTATTGTGTCCAATGGCACAGTGCCCCAATGTTATTATGTCCCAATGGTACATTGCCCCAATGGTATGATGCCCCGATCATACAGTGCCCCAATGTTATTATGCCCCAATGGTATTATGCCCCAATGGTATTGTGCCCCAATGGTACAATGCCCCAATGGTATATTGCCCAAATAATATTGTTCCCCAATGGTACAATGCCCCAATGGTACAGTGCTACAATGGTATTATGATCCAATGGTACAGTGCCCCAATGGTACAGTGCCCCAATGGTACCGTGCCACAATGGTACAGTGCACCAATAGTACAGTGCCACAATGGTATGATGCGCCAATAGTATTATGACCCAATGAGACAATGCCCTGATAGTACAGTGCCCCAATAGTACAGTGGCCCAATGGTACAGTGCCCCAATGGTATGATGCGCCAATGTTATTACGACCCAATGGTACAGTGCCCCAATAGTACAGTGCCTCAATGGTCCAGTGCCCCAATGGTACAGTGCCCCAATGGTATTATGACCCAATGGTACAATACCCTGATAGTACAGTGCCCCAATGGTACAGTGTCCCAATGGTATTATGACACAATGGTACAGTGCCCCAATGGTACAGCACCCCAATGGTATGATGCCCCAATGGTATTATGACCCAATAGTACGGAGCCCCAATAGTACAGTGCCCCAATAGCACAGTGCCCCAATGGTACAGTGCCCCAATGGTACAGTGCCCCAATAGAACAGTGCCCCAATGGTACAATGCCCCAATGGTACAGTGCCCCAATGGTACAATGCCCCAATGATACAGTGCCCAAATGGTATTATGACCCAATGGTACAGTGCTCTAATGGTACAATACCCCAATGGTACAGTATCCCAATGGTACAGTGCCCCAATGGTACAATGCCCCAATGGTACAGTATGCCAATGGTACAGTGACCCAATGGTATTAAGCCCCAATGGTACAGCACCCAAATGTTACAGTGCCCCAATGGTACAGTGCCCCAATGGTATTGTGCCTCAATGGTACTGTGCCACAATGGTATTATGCCCCAATGGTACATTGCCACAATGGTATGATGCCCCAATGATACAGTGCTCCAATGTTATTGTGCCCCAATAGTACAGCACCCCAATAGTATGATTCCCCAATGGTATTATGTCCTAATGGTACAGTGCCCCAATGGTACAATGCCCCAATGGTCTGTGCCCCAATGGTACAGTGCCCCAATAGTACATATCCCCAATTGTACAATACCCCAATGGTACAGTGCCCCAATGGTAAAATGTCCCAATGATACAGTGCCCCAATGGTATTATGACCCAATGGTACAGTGCCCCAATGGTATTATGATCCAATGATACAGTGCTCTCATGGTACATTGCCCCAATAGTACTGTGCCCCAATGGTACAGTATCCCAAAGGTAGAGTGCCCCAATGGTACAATGCCCCAATGGTACAGTATCCCAATGGAATAGTGCCCCAATGGTATAATGACCCATTGGTACAGTGCCCAAATGATTCAGTGCCCCAATGGTATAATGCCCCAATGGTACAGTGCCCCAATGGTACAGTGCCCCAATGGTATTGTGCCTCAATGGTACTGTGCCACAATGGTATTATGCCCCAATGGTACACTGCCCAAATGGTACAGCGCCCAAATGGTACAGTGCTCCAATGATACAGTGCCCCAATGGTACAGTGCCCAAATGATATACTGCCACAATAGTACAGTGCCCCAATGGTACAGTGCCCCAATGTTATTGTGCCCAATGATATTGTGCCCCATTGGTACTGTGCCCCAATGCTATTATGCCCCAAAGATACAGTGCCCACATGGTACAGTGCCCAAATGGTACAGTGCCCCAATGATACAGTGCCCCAATGTTATTATGCCCCAATGGTATTAGGCCCAAATGGTACAGTGCCCCAATAATACATTGCCCCAATAATACAATCCCCCAATGATATTGTGCCCCAATGGTCTTGTGCCCCAATGGTACAATGCCCCAATGGTACTGTGCCCAATGTTACAGTGCCCCAATGGTACAGTCCCCCAATGGTATTGTGCCCCAATGTTATTGTGCCCCAATGGTACAGTACCCCAATTGTATTGTGCCCCAATGGTACAGTGCCCCAATGGTATTGTACCCCAAAAGTACATTACGCCAATGGTATTATGTCCCACTGGTATTGTGCCGTAATGGTACAGTGCCCCAATGGTATAATTCTCCAATGCTATTGTGTCCAATGGCACAGTGCCCCAATGTTATTATGTCCCAATGGTACATTGCCCCAATGGTATGATGCCCCAATCATACAGTGCCCCAATGTTATTATGCCTCAATGGTATTATGCCCCAATGGTATTGTGCCACAATGGTACAATGCCCCTCTGGTATATTGCCCCAATAATATTGTTCCCCAATGTTACAATGCCCCAATGGTACAGTGCTACAATGGTATTATGATCCAATGGTACAGTGCCCCAATGGTACAGTGCCCCAATGGTACCATGCCACAATGGTACAGTGCCCCAATAGTACAGTGCCACAATGGTATGATGCGCCAGTAGTATTATGACCAAATGGGACAATGCCCTGATAGTACAGTGGCCCAATGGTACAGTGCCCCAATGGTACAGTGCCCCAATGGTACAGTGCCCCAATGATACCGTGCCACAATGGTACAGTGCCCCAATAGTACAGTGCCCCAATGGTATGATGCGCCAATGGTATTACGACCCAATGGTACAGTGCCCCAATAGTACAGTGCCTCAATGGTCCAGTGCCACAATGGTACAGTGCTCCAATGGTATGATACGCCAATAGCATTATGACCCAATGGTACAATGCCCTGATACTACAGTGCCCCAGTAGTACAGCGGCCCAATGGTATCGTGCCCCAATGGTACAGTACCCCAATGGTATTGTGCCCCAATGGTACTGTGCCTCAATGGTATTGTACCCCAATAGTACATTACGCCAATGGTATTATGTCCCACTGGTATTGTGCCGTAATGGTCCAGTGCCCCAATGGTATAATTCTCCAATGCTATTGTGTCCAATGGCACAGTGCCCCAATGTTATTATGTCCCAATGGTACATTGCCCCAATGGTATGATGCCCCAATCATACAGTTCCCCAATGTTATTATGCCTCAATGGTATTATGCCCCAATGGTATTGTGCCCCAATGGTATAATGCCCCAATGGTATATTGCCCAAATAATATTGTTCCCCAATGGTGCAATGCACCAATGGTACAGTGCTACAATGGTATTATGATCCAATGATACAGTGCCCCAATGGTACAGTGCCCCAATGGTACCGTGCCTCAATGGTCCAGTGCCCCAATGGTACAGTGCCCCAATGGTACAGCACCCCAATAGTACAGTGCCCCAATGGTACAGTACCCAGGTGGTACAATGCCCCAATGATGCAATGCCCCAATGGTATGATGTCCCAATGGTATTGTGCCCCAATGGTATAGTGCCCCAATGATATGATGTCCCAAAGATATTGTGCCCCAATGGTACAGAGCCCCAGTGGTACAGTGCCCCAATAGTACAGTGCCCCAATGGTACAGTGTTCCAATGGTGCATTGCCCCAATAGTACAGAGCCCCAATGGTACAGTAACCCAATGGTACAGTGCCCCAATGGTACAGCGCCCCAATAGTACAGTGTCCCAATGGTACAGTGCCCTAATAGTATAGTGCCCCAATTGTACAATGCCCCAATGGTACCGTGCCCCAATGGTATTGTGCCCCAATGGTATTTTGCCCTAATGGTACAGTGCCCCAATGGTATTGTGCCCCAATGGTATGATGCCCCAATGATACAGTGCCCCAATATTATTGTGCCCCAATGGTATTATGCTCCAATGGTACAGTGTCCCAATGGTATTATGCCCCAATATTACAGTGCCCCAATAGTATTATGCCCCAATGGTACAATGCCCCAATGGTACAGTCGCCCAATGGCATTATGCCGCAATATTATTGTGCCCCAATGGTACAGTTCCCCAAAGTTACAGTGCCCCCATAGTACAGTGCCCTAATGGTATTATGACCCAATGGTACAGTGCCCCAATAGTACAGTGCCCTAATGGTATTGTGCCCTAATGGTGCAGTGCCCCAATGGTACAGTGGCCCAATGGTACAGTGCCCCAATGTATTATGACCCAATGGTACAGTGCCACAATAGTACAGTGCCCCAATGGGACAGTGCCCCAATGGTACTGTGTCCCAATGGTATTATGACCCAATGGTACTGTGCCCCAATGGTATTATGATCCAATGGTACAGTGCCCCAATGTTACAGTGCCCCAATTGTACCGTGCCACAATGGTACAGTGCCCCAAAAGTACAGTGCCGCAATGGTATGATGCGCCAACAGTATTATGACCCAATGGTACAATGCCCTGATAGTACAGTGCCCCAATAGTACAGTGGCCCAATGGTATTGTGCCCCAATGGTACAGTACCCCAATAGTATTGTGCCCCAATGGTACTGTGCCCCAATGGAATTGTACCCCAATATTACATTACACCAATGGTATGATGTCCCAATGGTATTGTGCCGTAATGGTACAGTGCCCCAATGGTATAATGCTCCAATGCTATTGTGTCCAATGGCACAGTGCCCCAATGTTATTATGTCCCAATGGTACATTGCCCCAATGGTATGATGCCCCGATCATACAGTGCCCCAATGTTATTATACCCCAATGGTATTATGCCCCAATGGTATTGTGCCCCAATGGTACAATGCCCCAATGGTATATTGCCCAAATAATATTGTTCCCCAATGGTACAGTGCCCCAATGGTACAGTGCCCCAATGGTATAATGCTCCAATGCTATTGTGTCCAATGGCACAGTGCCCCAATGTTATTATGTCCCAATGGTACATTGCCCCAATGGTATGATGCCCCGATCATACAGTGCCGCAATGTTATTATGCCCCAATGGTATTATGCCCCAATGGTATTGTGCCCCAATGGTACAATGCCCCAATGGTATATTGCCCAAATAATATTGTTCCCCAATGGTACAATGCCCCAATGGTACAGTGCTACAATGGTATTATGATCCAATGGTACAATGCCCCAATGGTACAGTGCCTCAATGGTACAATGCCCCAATGATACAGTGCCCAAATGGTATTATGACCCAATGGTACAGTGCTCTAATGGTACAATACCCCAATGGTACAGTATCCCAATGATACAGTGCCCCAATGGTACAATGCCCCAATGGTACAGTATGCCAATGGTACAGTGACCCAATGGTATTAAGCCCCAATGGTACAGCACCCAAATGTTACAGTGCCCCAATGGTACAGTGCCCCAATGGTATTGTGCCTCAATGGTACTGTGCCACAATGGTATTATGCCCCAATGGTACATTGCCACAATGGTATGATGCCCCAATGATACAGTGCTCCAATGTTATTGTGCCCCAATAGTACAGCACCCCAATAGTATGATTCCCCAATGGTATTATGTCCTAATGGTACAGTGCCCCAATGGTACAATGCCCCAATGGTCTGTGCCCCAATGGTACAGTGCCCCAATAGTACATATCCCCAATTGTACAATACCCCAATGGTACAGTGCCCCAATGGTAAAATGTCCCAATGATACAGTGCCCCAATGGTATTATGACCCAATGGTGCAGTGCCCCAATGGTATTATGATCCAATGATACAGTGCTCTAATGGTACATTTCCGCAATAGTACTGTGCCCCAATGGTACAGTATCCCAAAGGTAGAGTGCCCCAATGGTACAATGCCCCAATGGTACAGTATCCCAATGGTATAGTGCCCCAATGGTATAATGACCCATTGGTACAGTGTCCAAATGATACAGTGCCCCAATGGTATAATGCCCCAATGGTACAGTGCCCCAATGGTATAATGCCCCAATGGTACAGTGCCCCAATGGTACAGTGCCCCAATGGTACAGTGCCCCAATGGTATTGTGCCTCAATGGTACTGTGCCACAATGGTATTATGCCCCAATGGTACAGTGCCCAAATGGTACAGCGCCCAAATGGTACAGTGCCCCAATGATACAGTGCCCCAATGGTACAGTGCCCAAATGATATACTGCCCCAATAGTACAGTGCCCCAATGGTACAGTGCCCCAATGTTATTGTGCCCAATGATATTGTGCCCCAATGGTACTGTGCCCCAATGCTATTATGCCCCAATGATACAGTGCCCACATGGTACAGTGCCCAAATGGTACAGTGCCCCAATGATACAGTGCCCCAATGTTATTATGCCCCAATGGTATTAGGCCCAAATGGTACAGTGCCCCAATAATACAGTGCCCCAATAATACAATCCCCCAATGATATTGTGCCCCAATGGTCTTGTGCCCCAATGGTACAATGCCCCAATGGTACTGTGCCCAATGTTACAGTGCCCCAATGGTACAGTGCCCCAATAGTACAGTCCCCCAATGGTATTGTGCCCCAATGTTATTGTGCCCCAATGGTACAGTACCCCAATTGTATTGTGCCCCAATGGTACAGTGCCCCAATGGTATTGTACCCCAAAAGTACATTACGCCAATGGTATTATGTCCCACTGGTATTGTGCCGTAATGGTACAGTGCCCCAATGGTATAATTCTCCAATGCTATTGTGTCCAATGGCACATTGCCCAATGTTATTATGTCCCAATGGTACATTGCCCCAATGGTATGATGCCCCAATCATACAGTGCCCCAATGTTATTATACCTCAATGGTATTATGCCCCAATGGTATTGTGCCACAATGGTACAATGCCCCTCTGGTATATTGCCCCAATAATATTGTTCCCCAATGTTACAATGCCCCAATGGTACAGTGCTACAATGGTATTATGATCCAATGGTACAGTGCCCCAATGGTACAGTGCCCCAATGGTACCATGCCACAATGGTACAGTGCCCCAATAGTACAGTGCCGCAATGGTATGATGCGCCAGTAGTATTATGACCCAATGGGACAATGCCCTGATAGTACAGTGGCCCAATGGTACAGTGCCCCAATGGTACAGTGCCCCAATGGTACAGTGCCCCAATGATACCGTGCCACAATGGTACAGTGCCCCAATAGTACAGTGCCCCAATGGTATGATGCACCAATGGTATTACGACCCAATGGTACAGTGCCCCAATAGTACAGTGCCTCAATGGTCCAGTGCCACAATGGTACAGTGCTCCAATGGTATGATGCGCCAATAGCATTATGACCCAATGGTACAATGCCCTGATAGTACAGTGCCCCAGTAGTACAGTGGCCCAATGGTATTGTGCCCCAATGGTACAGTACCCCAATGGTATTGTGCCCCAATGGTACTGTGCCCCAATGGTATTGTACCCCAATAGTACATTACGCCAATGGTATTATGTCCCACTGGTATTGTGCCGTAATGGTCCAGTGCCCCAATGGTATAATTCTCCAATGCTATTGTGTCCAATGGCACAGTGCCCCAATGTTATTATGTCCCAATGGTACATTGCCCCAATGGTATGATGCCCCAATCATACAGTGCCCCAATGTTATTATGCCTCAATGGTATTATGCCCCAATGGTATTGTGCCCCAATGGTATAATGCCCCAATGGTATATTGCCCAAATAATATTGTTCCCCAATGGTGCAATGCACCAATGGTACAGTGCTACAATGGTATTATGATCCAATGATACAGTGCCCCAATGGTACAGTGCCCCAATGGTACCGTGCCACAATGGTACAGTGCTACAATGGTATGATGCGCCAATGGTATTATGACCCAATGGTACAGTGCCCCAATAGTACAGTGCCTCAATGGTCCAGTGCCCCAATGGTACAGTGCCCCAATGGTACAGCACCCCAATAGTACAGTGCCCCAATGGTACAGTACCCAGATGGTACAATGCCCCAATGATGCAATGCCCCAATGGTATGATGTCCCAATGGTATTGTGCCCCAATGGTATAGTGCCCCAATGATATGATGTCCCAAAGATATTGTGCCCCAATGGTACAGAGCCCCAGTGGTACAGTGCCCCAATAGTACAGTGCCCCAATGGTACAGTGTTCCAATGGTGCATTGCCCCAATAGTACAGAGCCCCAATGGTACAGTACCCCAATGGTACAGTGCCCCAATGGTACAGCGCCCCAATAGTACAGTGTCCCAATGGTACAGTGCCCTAATAGTATAGTGCCCCAATTGTACAATGCCCCAATGGTACCGTGCCCCAATAATATTGTTCCCCAATGGTATTGTGCCCCAATGGTACAGTGCCCCAATGGTATTATGCCCCAATGGTATGATGCCCCAATGATACAGTGCCCCAATGGTATTGTGCCCCAATGGTATTTTGCCCTAATGGTACAGTGCCCCAATGGTATTGTGCCCCAATGGTATGATGCCCCAATGATACAGTGCCCCAATATTATTGTGCCCCAATGTTATTATGCTCCAATGGTACAGTGTCCCAATGGTATTATGCCCCAATATTACAGTGCCCCAATAGTATTATGCCCCAATGGTACAATGCCCCAATTGTACAGTCGCCCAATGGTATTATGCCGCAATATTATTGTGCCCCAATGGTACAGTTCCCCAAAGTTACAGTGCCCCCATAGTACAGTGCCCTAATGGTATTATGACCCAATGGTACAGTGCCCCAATAGTACAGTGCCCTAATGGTATTGTGCCCTAATGGTGCAGTGCCCCAATAGTACAGTGGCCCAATGGTACAGTGCCCCAATGTATTATGACCCAATGGTACAGTGCCCCAATAGTACAGTGCCCCAATGGGACAGTGCCCCAATGGTACTGTGTCCCAATGGTATTATGACCCAATGGTACTGTGCCCCAATGGTATTATGATCCAATGGTACAGTGCCCCAATGTTACAGTGCCCCAATTGTACCGTGCCACAATGGTACAGTGCCCCAAAAGTACAGTGCCGCAATGGTATGATGCGCCAACAGTATTATGACCCAATGGTACAATGCCCTGATAGTACAGTGCCCCAATAGTACAGTGGCCCAATGGTATTGTGCCCCAATGGTACAGTACCCCAATAGTATTGTGCCCCAATGGTACTGTGCCCCAATGGAATTGTACCCCAATATTACATTACACCAATGGTATGATGTCCCAATGGTATTGTGCCGTAATGGTACAGTGCCCCAATGATATAATGCTCCAATGCTATTGTGTCCAATGGCACAGTGCCCCAATGTTATTATGTCCCAATGGTACATTGCCCCAATGGTATGATGCCCCGATCATACAGTGCCCCAATGTTATTATACCCCAATGGTATTGTGCCCCAATGGTACAATGCCCCAATGGTATTATGGCCCAATGGTACAGAGCCCCAGTGGTACAGTGCCCCAATAGTACAGTGCCCCAATGGTACAGTGTTCCAATGGTGCAGTGCCCCAATAGTACAGAGCCCCAATGGTACAGTACCCCAATGGTACAGTGCCCCAATGGTACAGCGCCCCATTAGTACAGTGTCCCAATGGTACAGTGCCCTAATAGTACAGTGCCCCAATTGTACAATGCCCCAATGGTACCGTGCCCCAATAATATTGTTCCCCAATGGTATTGTGCCCCAATGGTACAGTGCCCCAATGGTATTATGCCCCAATGGTATGATGCCCCAATGATACAGTGCCCCAATGGTATTGTGCCCCAATGGTATTGTGCCCCAATGGTACAGTGCCCCAATGGTATTATGCCCCAATGGTACTGTGCCCCAATGGTACAATGCCCCAATGGTATACTGCCCAAATAATATTGTACCCCAATGGTACAATGCCCCAATGGTACAGTGCTACAATGGTATTATGATCCAATGGTACAGTGCCCCAATGGTACAGTGCCCCAATGGTACCGTGCCACAATGGTACAGTGCCCCAATAGTACAGTGCCGCAATGGTATGATGCGCCAATAGTATTATGACGCAATGATGCAATGCGCTGATAGTACAGTGCCCCAATAGTACAGTGGCCCAATGGTATGATGCGCCAATGGTATTACGACCCAATGGTACAGTGCCCCAATAGTACAGTGCCTCAATGGTCCAGTGCCCCAATGGTACAGTGCCCCAATGGTACAGCGCCCCAATAGTACAGTGCCCCAATGGTACAGTACCCAGATGGTACAATGCCCCAATGATGCAGTGCCTCAATGGTATGATGTCCCAATGGTATTTTGCCCCAATGGTACAATGCCCCAATGATATGATGTCCCAATGGTATTGTGCCCCAATGGTACAATGCCCCAATGGTACAGTGCCCCAATGTTATTATGACCCAATGGTACAGAGCCCCAGTTGTACAGTGCTTCAATAGTACAGTGCCCCAATGGCACAGTGTTCCAATGGTGCACTGCCCAAATAGTACAGAGACCCAATGGTACAGTGCCCCAATAGTACAGAGCCCCAATGGTACAATGCCCCAATGGTACAGTGCCCCAATGGTATTATGACCCATTGGTACAGAGCCCCAGTGGTACAGTGCCCCAATAGTACAGTGCCCCAATGGCACAGTGTTCCAATGGTGCAGTGCCCCAATAGTACAGAGCCCCAATGGTGCAGTGCCCCAATAGTACAGAGCCCCAATGATACAGTGCCCCAATTGTACAGTGCCCCAATGGTACAGCACCCCAATACTACAGTGTCCCAATGGTACAGTGCCCCAATGGTATTATGTCCAAATGGTACAGTGCCCTAATAGTATTGTGCCCCAATGATACAGTGCCCCAATGGTATTATGCTCCAATGGTGCAGTGCCCCAATAGTACAGTGCCACAATGGTACAGTGCCCTAATGGTACTGTGCCCCAATGGTATTATGACCCAATGGTACAGTGCCCCAATGGTATGATGCCTCAATGGTATTATGACCTAATGGTATAGTGCCCCAATGGTACAGTGCCCCAATGGTACAGTGCCCAATAGTACAGTGCCCCAATGGTACAGTGCCCAGATGGTGCAATGCCCCAATGATGCAGTGCCCCAATGGTATGATGTCCCAATGGTATTGTGCCCCAATGCTACAGTGCCCCAATGATATGATGTCCCAATGGTATTGTGCCCCAATGGTACAATGCCCCAATGGTATTATCGCCCAATGGTACAGAGCCCCAGTGGTACAGTGCCCCAATAGTACAGTGCCCCAATGATACAGTGTTCCAATGGTGCAGTGCCCCAATAGTACAGAGCCCCAATGGTACAGTACCCCAATGGTACAGTGCCCCAATTGTACAATGCCCCAATGGTACCGTGCCCCAATAATATTGTTCCCCAATGGTATTGTGCCCCAATGGTACAGTGCCCCAATGGTATTATTCCCCAATGGTATGATGCCCAAATGATACAGTGCCCCAATGGTATTGTGCCCCAATGGTATTTTGCCCTCATGGTACAGTGCCCCAATGGTATTGTGCCCCAATGGTATGATGCCCCAATGATACAGTGCCCCAATATTATTGTGCCCCAATGGTATTATGTTCCAATGGTACATTGTCCCAATGGTATTATGCCCCAATGTTCCAGTGCCCCAATAGTATTATGCCCCAATGGTACAATGCCCCAATGGTACAGTCGCCCAATGGTATTATGCCCCAATATTATTGTGCCCCAATGGTACAGTGCCCCAAAGTTACAGTGCCCCCATAGTACAGTGCCCTAATGGTATTCTGACCCAATGGTACAGTGCCCCAATAGTACAGTGCCCCAATGGTATGATGCCTCAATGCTATTATGACCTAATGGTACAGTGCCCCAATGGTACAGTGCCCAATAGTGCAGTGCCCCAATGATACAGTGCCCAGGTGGTGCAATGCCCCAATGATGCAGTGCCCCAATGGTATGATGTCCCAATGGTATTGTGCCCCAATGCTACAGTGCCCCAATGATATGATGTGCCAATGGTATTGTGCCCCAATGGTACAATGCCCCAATGGTATTATGGCCCAATGGTACAGAGCCCCAGTGGTACAGTGCCCCAATAGTACAGTGCCCCAATGGTACAGTGTTCCAATGGTGCAGTGCCCCAATAGTACAGAGCCCCAATGGTACAGTACCCCAATGGTACAGTGCCCCAATGGTACAGCGCCCCATTAGTACAGTGTCCCAATGGTACAGTGCCCTAATAGTACAGTGCCCCAATTGTACAATGCCCCAATGGTACCGTGCCCCAATAATATTGTTCCCCAATGGTATTGTGCCCCAATGGTACAGTGCCCCAATGGTATTATGCCCCAATGGTATGATGCCCCAATGATACAGTGCCCCAATGGTATTGTGCCCCAATGGTATTGTGCCCCAATGGTACAGTGCCCCAATGGTATTATGCCCCAATGGTACTGTGCCCCAATGGTACAATGCCCCAATGGTATACTGCCCAAATAATATTGTACCCCAATGGTACAATGCCCCAATGGTACAGTGCTACAATGGTATTATGATCCAATGGTACAGTGCCCCAATGGTACAGTGCCCCAATGGTACCGTGCCACAATGGTACAGTGCCCCAATAGTACAGTGCCGCAATGGTATGATGCGCCAATAGTATTATGACCCAATGATGCAATGCGCTGATAGTACAGTGCCCCAATAGTACAGTGGCCCAATGGTATGATGCGCCAATGGTATTACGACCCAATGGTACAGTGCCCCAATAGTACAGTGCCTCAATGGTCCAGTGCCCCAATGGTACAGTGCCCCAATGGTACAGCGCCCCAATAGTACAGTGCCCCAATGGTACAGTACCCAGATGGTACAATGCCCCAATGATGCAGTGCCTCAATGGTATGATGTCCCAATGGTATTTTGCCCCAATGGTACAGTGCCCCAATGATATGATGTCCCAATGGTATTGTGCCCCAATGGTACAATGCCCCAATGGTACAGTGCCCCAATGTTATTATGACCCAATGGTACAGAGCCCCAGTTGTACAGTGCTTCAATAGTACAGTGCCCCAATGGCACAGTGTTCCAATGGTGCACTGCCCAAATAGTACAGAGACCCAATGGTACAGTGCCCCAATAGTACAGAGCCCCAATGGTACAATGCCCCAATGGTACAGTGCCCCAATGGTATTATGACCCATTGGTACAGAGCCCCAGTGGTACAGTGCCCCAATAGTACAGTGCCCCAATGGCACAGTGTTCCAATGGTGCAGTGCCCCAATAGTACAGAGCCCCAATGGTGCAGTGCCCCAATAGTACAGAGCCCCAATGATACAGTGCCCCAATTGTACAGTGCCCCAATGGTACAGCACCCCAATACTACAGTGTCCCAATGGTACAGTGCCCCAATGGTATTATGTCCAAATGGTACAGTGCCCTAATAGTATTGTGCCCCAATGATACAGTGCCCCAATGGTATTATGCTCCAATGGTGCAGTGCCCCAATAGTACAGTGCCACAATGGTACAGTGCCCTAATGGTACTGTGCCCCAATGATATTATGACCCAATGGTACAGTGCCCCAATGGTATGATGCCTCAATGGTATTATGACCTAATGGTATAGTGCCCCAATGGTACAGTGCCCCAATGGTACAGTGCCCAATAGTACAGTGCCCCAATGGTACAGTGCCCAGATGGTGCAATGCCCCAATGATGCAGTGCCCCAATGGTATGATGTCCCAATGGTATTGTGCCCCAATGCTACAGTGCCCCAATGATATGATGTCCCAATGGTATTGTGCCCCAATGGTACAATGCCCCAATGGTATTATCGCCCAATGGTACAGAGCCCCAGTGGTACAGTGCCCCAATAGTACAGTGCCCCAATGATACAGTGTTCCAATGGTGCAGTGCCCCAATAGTACAGAGCCCCAATGGTACAGTACCCCAATGGTACAGTGCCCCAATTGTACAATGCCCCAATGGTACCGTGCCCCAATAATATTGTTCCCCAATGGTATTGTGCCCCAATGGTACAGTGCCCCAATGGTATTATTCCCCAATGGTATGATGCCCAAATGATACAGTGCCCCAATGGTATTGTGCCCCAATGGTATTTTGCCCTCATGGTACAGTGCCCCAATGGTATTGTGCCCCAATGGTATGATGCCCCAATGATACAGTGCCCCAATATTATTGTGCCCCAATGGTATTATGTTCCAATGGTACATTGTCCCAATGGTATTATGCCCCAATGTTCCAGTGCCCCAATAGTATTATGCCCCAATGGTACAATGCCCCAATGGTACAGTCGCCCAATGGTATTATGCCCCAATATTATTGTGCCCCAATGGTACAGTGCCCCAAAGTTACAGTGCCCCCATAGTACAGTGCCCTAATGGTATTCTGACCCAATGGTACAGTGCCCCAATAGTACAGTGCCCCAATGGTATGATGCCTCAATGCTATTATGACCTAATGGTACAGTGCCCCAATGGTACAGTGCCCAATAGTGCAGTGCCCCAATGATACAGTGCCCAGGTGGTGCAATGCCCCAATGATGCAGTGCCCCAATGGTATGATGTCCCAATGGTATTGTGCCCCAATGCTACAGTGCCCCAATGATATGATGTGCCAATGGTATTGTGCCCCAATGGTACAATGCCCCAATGGTATTATGGCCCAATGGTACAGAGCCCCAGTGGTACAGTGCCCCAATAGTACAGTGCCCCAATGGTACAGTGTTCCAATGGTGCAGTGCCCCAATAGTACAGAGCCCCAATGGTACAGTACCCCAATGGTACAGTGCCCCAATGGTACAGCGCCCCAATAGTACAGTGTCCCAATGGTACAGTGCCCTAATAGTATAGTGCCCCAATTGTACAATGCCCCAATGGTACCGTGCCCCAATAATATTGTTCCCCAATGGTATTGTGCCCCAATGGTACAGTGCCCCAATGGTATTATGCCCCAATGGTATGATGCCCCAATGATACAGTGCCCCAATGGTATTGTGCCCCAATGGTATTTTGCCCGAATGGTACAGTGCCCCAATGGTATTGTGCCCCAATGGTATGATGCCCCAATGGTACAGTGTCCCAATGGTATTATGCCCTAATATTACAGTGCCCCAATAGTATTATGCCCCAATGGTACAATGCCCCAATGGTACAGTCGCCCAATGGTATTATGCCCCAATATTATTGTGCCCCAATGGTACAGTGCCCCAAAGTTACAGTGCCCCCATAGTACAGTGCCCTAATGGTATTATGACCCAATGGTACAGTGCCCCAATAGTACAGTGCCCTAATGGTATTATGCTCTAATGGTGCAGTGCCCCAATAGTAGAGTGGCCCAATGGGACAGTGCCCCAATGGGACTGTGTCCCAATGGTACTGTGTCCCAATGGTATTATGACCCAATGGTACTGTGCCCCAATGGTATTATGATCCAATGGTACAGTGCCCCAATGGTACAGTGCCACAATTGTACTGTGCCACAATGGTACAGTGCCCCAAAAGTACAGTGCCGCAATGGTATGGTGCGCCAACAGTATTATGACCCAATGGTACAATGCCCTGATAGTACAGTGCCCCAATAGTACAGTGGCCCAATGGTATTGTGCCCCAATGGTACTGTGCCCCAATGGTATTGTACCCCAATAGTACATTACACCAATGGTATTATGTCCCAATGGTATTGTGCCGTAATGGTACAGTGCCCCAATGGTATAATGCTCCAATGCTATTGTGTCCAATGGCACAGTGCCCCAATGTTATTATGTCCCAATGGTACATTGCCCCAATGGTATGATGCCCCGATCATACAGTGCCCCAATGTTATTATGCCCCAATGGTATTATGCCCCAATGGTATTGTGCCCCAATGGTACAATGCCCCAATGGTATATTGCCCAAATAATATTGTTCCCCAATGGTACAATGCCCCAATGGTACAGTGCTACAATGGTATTATGATCCAATGGTACAGTGCCCCAATGGTACAGTGCCCCAATGGTACCGTGCCACAATGGTACAGTGCCCCAATAGTACAGTGCCACAATGGTATGATGCGCCAATAGTATTATGACCCAATGAGACAATGCCCTGATAGTACAGTGCCCCAATAGTACAGTGGCCCAATGGTACAGTGCCCCAATGGTATGATGCGCCAATGTTATTACGACCCAATGGTACAGTGCCCCAATAGTACAGTGCCTCAATGGTCCAGTGCCCCAATGGTACAGTGCCCCAATGGTATTATGACCCAATGGTACAATACCCTGATAGTACAGTGCCCCAATGGTACAGTGTCCCAATGGTATTATGACACAATGGTACAGTGCCCCAATGGTACAGCACCCCAATGGTATGATGCCCCAATGGTATTATGACCCAATAGTACGGAGCCCCAATAGTACAGTGCCCCAATAGCACAGTGCCCCAATGGTACAGTGCCCCAATGGTACAGTGCCCCAATAGAACAGTGCCCCAATGGTACAATGCCCCAATGGTACAGTGCCCCAATGGTACAATGCCCCAATGATACAGTGCCCAAATGGTATTATGACCCAATGGTACAGTGCTCTAATGGTACAATACCCCAATGGTACAGTATCCCAATGGTACAGTGCCCCAATGGTACAATGCCCCAATGGTACAGTATGCCAATGGTACAGTGACCCAATGGTATTAAGCCCCAATGGTACAGCACCCAAATGTTACAGTGCCCCAATGGTACAGTGCCCCAATGGTATTGTGCCTCAATGGTACTGTGCCACAATGGTATTATGCCCCAATGGTACATTGCCACAATGGTATGATGCCCCAATGATACAGTGCTCCAATGTTATTGTGCCCCAATAGTACAGCACCCCAATAGTATGATTCCCCAATGGTATTATGTCCTAATGGTACAGTGCCCCAATGGTACAATGCCCCAATGGTCTGTGCCCCAATGGTACAGTGCCCCAATAGTACATATCCCCAATTGTACAATACCCCAATGGTACAGTGCCCCAATGGTAAAATGTCCCAATGATACAGTGCCCCAATGGTATTATGACCCAATGGTACAGTGCCCCAATGGTATTATGATCCAATGATACAGTGCTCTAATGGTACATTGCCCCAATAGTACTGTGCCCCAATGGTACAGTATCCCAAAGGTAGAGTGCCCCAATGGTACAATGCCCCAATGGTACAGTATCCCAATGGTATAGTGCCCCAATGGTATAATGACCCATTGGTACAGTGCCCAAATGATTCAGTGCCCCAATGGTATAATGCCCCAATGGTACAGTGCCCCAATGGTACAGTGCCCCAATGGTACAGTGCCCCAATGGTATTATGCACAAATGGTACAGTGCCCCAATGATACAGTGCCCCAATGTTATTATGCCCCAATGGTATTATGCCCAAATTGTACAGTGCCCCAATAATATAGTGCCCCAATAGTACAGTCCCCCAATGGTATTGTGCCCCAATGGTATTGTTGCCCCAATGGTACAATGCCCCAATGGTACTGTGCCCCAATAGTACAGTCCCCCAATGGTATTGTGCCCCAATGGTACAGTGCCCAAATGATATACTGCCACAATAGTACAGTGCCCCAATGGTACAGTGCCCCAATGTTATTGTGCCCAATGATATTGTGCCCCATTGGTACTGTGCCCCAATGCTATTATGCCCCAATGATACAGTGCCCACATGGTACAGTGCCCAAATGGTACAGTGCCCCAATGATACAGTGCCCCAATGTTATTATGCCCCAATGGTATTAGGCCCAAATGGTACAGTGCCCCAATAATACAGTGCCCCAATAATACAATCCCCCAATGATATTGTGCCCCAATGGTCTTGTGCCCCAATGGTACAATGCCCCAATGGTACTGTGCCCAATGTTACAGTGCCCCAATGGTACAGTCCCCCAATGGTATTGTGCCCCAATGTTATTGTGCCCCAATGGTACAGTACCCCAATTGTATTGTGCCCCAATGGTACAGTGCCCCAATGGTATTGTACCCCAAAAGTACATTACGCCAATGGTATTATGTCCCACTGGTATTGTGCCGTAATGGTACAGTGCCCCAATGGTATAATTCTCCAATGCTATTGTGTCCAATGGCACAGTGCCCCAATGTTATTATGTCCCAATGGTACATTGCCCCAATGGTATGATGCCCCAATCATACAGTGCCCCAATGTTATTATGCCTCAATGGTATTATGCCCCAATGGTATTGTGCCACAATGGTACAATGCCCCTCTGGTATATTGCCCCAATAATATTGTTCCCCAATGTTACAATGCCCCAATGGTACAGTGCTACAATGGTATTATGATCCAATGGTACAGTGCCCCAATGGTACAGTGCCCCAATGGTACCATGCCACAATGGTACAGTGCCCCAATAGTACAGTGCCACAATGGTATGATGCGCCAGTAGTATTATGACCAAATGGGACAATGCCCTGATAGTACAGTGGCCCAATGGTACAGTGCCCCAATGGTACAGTGCCCCAATGGTACAGTGCCCCAATGATACCGTGCCACAATGGTACAGTGCCCCAATAGTACAGTGCCCCAATGGTATGATGCGCCAATGGTATTACGACCCAATGGTACAGTGCCCCAATAGTACAGTGCCTCAATGGTCCAGTGCCACAATGGTACAGTGCTCCAATGGTATGATACGCCAATAGCATTATGACCCAATGGTACAATGCCCTGATACTACAGTGCCCCAGTAGTACAGCGGCCCAATGGTATTGTGCCCCAATGGTACAGTACCCCAATGGTATTGTGCCCCAATGGTACTGTGCCTCAATGGTATTGTACCCCAATAGTACATTACGCCAATGGTATTATGTCCCACTGGTATTGTGCCGTAATGGTACAGTGCCCCAATGGTATAATTCTCCAATGCTATTGTGTCCAATGGCACAGTGCCCCAATGTTATTATGTCCCAATGGTACATTGCCCCAATGGTATGATGCCCCAATCATACAGTTCCCCAATGTTATTATGCCTCAATGGTATTATGCCCCAATGGTATTGTGCCCCAATGGTATAATGCCCCAATGGTATATTGCCCAAATAATATTGTTCCCCAATGGTGCAATGCACCAATGGTACAGTGCTACAATGGTATTATGATCCAATGATACAGTGCCCCAATGGTACAGTGCCCCAATGGTACCGTGCCTCAATGGTCCAGTGCCCCAATGGTACAGTGCCCCAATGGTACAGCACCCCAATAGTACAGTGCCCCAATGGTACAGTACCCAGGTGGTACAATGCCCCAATGATGCAATGCCCCAATGGTATGATGTCCCAATGGTATTGTGCCCCAATGTTATAGTGCCCCAATGATATGATGTCCCAAAGATATTGTGCCCCAATGGTACAGAGCCCCAGTGGTACAGTGCCCCAATAGTACAGTGCCCCAATGGTACAGTGTTCCAATGGTGCATTGCCCCAATAGTACAGAGCCCCAATGGTACAGTACCCCAATGGTACAGTGCCCCAATGGTACAGCGCCCCAATAGTACAGTGTCCCAATGGTACAGTGCCCTAATAGTATAGTGCCCCAATTGTACAATGCCCCAATGGTACCGTGCCCCAATAATATTGTTCCCCAATGGTATTGTGCCCCAATGGTACAGTGCCCCAATGGTATTATGCCCCAATGGTATGATGCCCCAATGATACAGTGCCCCAATGGTATTGTGCCCCAATGGTATTTTGCCCTAATGGTACAGTGCCCCAATGGTATTGTGCCCCAATGGTATGATGCCCCAATGATACAGTGCCCCAATATTATTGTGCCCCAATGGTATTATGCTCCAATGGTACAGTGTCCCAATGGTATTATGCCCCAATATTACAGTGCCCCAATAGTATTATGCCCCAATGGTACAATGCCCCAATGGTACAGTCGCCCAATGGTATTATGCCCCAATATTATTGTGCCCCAATGGTACAGTTCCCCAAAGTTACAGTGCCCCCATAGTACAGTGCCCTAATGGTATTATGACCCAATGGTACAGTGCCCCAATAGTACAGTGCCCTAATGGTATTGTGCCCTAATGGTGCAGTGCCCCAATGGTACAGTGGCCCAATGGTACAGTGCCCCAATGTATTATGACCCAATGGTACAGTGCCACAATAGTACAGTGCCCCAATGGGACAGTGCCCCAATGGTACTGTGTCCCAATGGTATTATGACTCAATGGTACTGTGCCCCAATGGTATTATGATCCAATGGTACAGTGCCCCAATGTTACAGTGCCCCAATTGTACCGTGCCACAATGGTACAGTGCCCCAAAAGTACAGTGCCGCAATGGTATGATGCGCCAACAGTATTATGACCCAATGGTACAATGCCCTGATAGTACAGTGCCCCAATAGTACAGTGGCCCAATGGTATTGTGCCCCAATGGTACAGTACCCCAATAGTATTGTGCCCCAATGGTACTGTGCCCCAATGGAATTGTACCCCAATATTACATTACACCAATGGTATGATGTCCCAATGGTATTGTGCCGTAATGGTACAGTGCCCCAATGGTATAATGCTCCAATGCTATTGTGTCCAATGGCACAGTGCCCCAATGTTATTATGTCCCAATGGTACATTGCCCCAATGGTATGATGCCCCGATCATACAGTGCCCCAATGTTATTATACCCCAATGGTATTATGCCCCAATGGTATTGTGCCCCAATGGTACAATGCCCCAATGGTATATTGCCCAAATAATATTGTTCCCCAATGGTACAGTGCCCCAATGGTACAGTGCCCCAATGGTATAATGCTCCAATGCTATTGTGTCCAATGGCACAGTGCCCCAATGTTATTATGTCCCAATGGTACATTGCCCCAATGGTATGATGCCCCGATCATACAGTGCCGCAATGTTATTATGCCCCAATGGTATTATGCCCCAATGGTATTGTGCCCCAATGGTACAATGCCCCAATGGTATATTGCCCAAATAATATTGTTCCCCAATGGTACAATGCCCCAATGGTACAGTGCTACAATGGTATTATGATCCAATGGTACAATGCCCCAATGGTACAGTGCTCTAATGGTACAATACCCCAATGGTACAGTATCCCAATGGTACAGTGCCCCAATGGTACAATGCCCCAATGGTACAGTATGCCAATGGTACAGTGACCCAATGGTATTAAGCCCCAATGGTACAGCACCCAAATGTTACAGTGCCCCAATGGTACAGTGCCCCAATGGTATTGTGCCTCAATGGTACTGTGCCACAATGGTATTATGCCCCAATGGTACATTGCCACAATGGTATGATGCCCCAATGATACAGTGCTCCAATGTTATTGTGCCCCAATAGTACAGCACCCCAATAGTATGATTCCCCAATGGTATTATGTCCTAATGGTACAGTGCCCCAATGGTACAATGCCCCAATGGTCTGTGCCCCAATGGTACAGTGCCCCAATAGTACATATCCCCAATTGTACAATACCCCAATGGTACAGTGCCCCAATGGTAAAATGTCCCAATGATACAGTGCCCCAATGGTATTATGACCCAATGGTGCAGTGCCCCAATGGTATTATGATCCAATGATACAGTGCTCTAATGGTACATTGCCGCAATAGTACTGTGCCCCAATGGTACAGTATCCCAAAGGTAGAGTGCCCCAATGGTACAATGCCCCAATGGTACAGTATCCCAATGGTATAGTGCCCCAATGGTATAATGACCCATTGGTACAGTGTCCAAATGATACAGTGCCCCAATGGTATAATGCCCCAATGGTACAGTGCCCCAATGGTATAATGCCCCAATGGTACAGTGCCCCAATGGTACAGTGCCCCAATGGTACAGTGCCCCAATGGTATTGTGCCTCAATGGTACTGTGCCACAATGGTATTATGCCCCAATGGTACAGCGCCCAAATGGTACAGTGCCCCAATGATACAGTGCCCCAATGGTACAGTGCCCAAATGATATACTGCCCCAATAGTACAGTGCCCCAATGGTACAGTGCCCCAATGTTATTGTGCCCAATGATATTGTGCCCCAATGGTACTGTGCCCCAATGCTATTATGCCCCAATGATACAGTGCCCACATGGTACAGTGCCCAAATGGTACAGTGCCCCAATGATACAGTGCCCCAATGTTATTATGCCCCAATGGTATTAGGCCCAAATGGTACAGTGCCCCAATAATACAGTGCCCCAATAATACAATCCCCCAATGATATTGTGCCCCAATGGTCTTGTGCCCCAATGGTACAATGCCCCAATGGTACTGTGCCCAATGTTACAGTGCCCCAATGGTACAGTGCCCCAATAGTACAGTCCCCCAATGGTATTGTGCCCCAATGTTATTGTGCCCCAATGGTACAGTACCCCAATTGTATTGTGCCCCAATGGTACAGTGCCCCAATGGTATTGTACCCCAAAAGTACATTACGCCAATGGTATTATGTCCCACTGGTGTTGTGCCGTAATGGTACAGTGCCCCAATGGTATAATTCTCCAATGCTATTGTGTCCAATGGCACAGTGCCCAATGTTATTATGTCCCAATGGTACATTGCCCCAATGGTATGATGCCCCAATCATACAGTGCCCCAATGTTATTATGCCTCAATGGTATTATGCCCCAATGGTATTGTGCCACAATGGTACAATGCCCCTCTGGTATATTGCCCCAATAATATTGTTCCCCAATGTTACAATGCCCCAATGGTACAGTGCTACAATGGTATTATGATCCAATGGTACAGTGCCCCAATGGTACAGTGCCCCAATGGTACCATGCCACAATGGTACAGTGCCCCAATAGTACAGTGCCGCAATGGTATGATGCGCCAGTAGTATTATGACCCAATGGGACAATGCCCTGATAGTACAGTGGCCCAATGGTACAGTGCCCCAATGGTACAGTGCCCCAATGGTACAGTGCCCCAATGGTACAATGCCCCAATGATACAGTACCCAAATGGTATTATGACCCAATGGTACAGTGCTCTAATGGTACAATACCCCAATGGTACAGTATCCCAATGGTACAGTGCCCCAATGGTACAATGCCCCAATGGTACAGTATCCCAATGGTATAGTGCCCCAATGGTATAATGACCCATTGGTACAGTGTCCAAATGATACAGTGCCCCAATGGTATAATGCCCCAATGGTACAGTGCCCCAATGGTATAATGCCCCAATGGTACAGTGCCCCAATGGTACAGTGCCCCAATGGTACAGTGCCCCAATGGTATTGTGCCTCAATGGTACTGTGCCACAATGGTATTATGCCCCAATGGTACAGTGCCCAAATGGTACAGCGCCCAAATGGTACAGTGCCCCAATGATACAGTGCCCCAATGGTACAGTGCCCAAATGATATACTGCCCCAATAGTACAGTGCCCCAATGGTACAGTGCCCCAATGTTATTGTGCCCAATGATATTGTGCCCCAATGGTACTGTGCCCCAATGCTATTATGCCCCAATGATACAGTGCCCACATGGTACAGTGCCCAAATGGTACAGTGCCCCAATGATACAGTGCCCCAATGTTATTATGCCCCAATGGTATTAGGCCCAAATGGTACAGTGCCCCAATAATACAGTGCCCCAATAATACAATCCCCCAATGATATTGTGCCCCAATGGTCTTGTGCCCCAATGGTACAATGCCCCAATGGTACTGTGCCCAATGTTACAGTGCCCCAATGGTACAGTGCCCCAATAGTACAGTCCCCCAATGGTATTGTGCCCCAATGTTATTGTGCCCCAATGGTACAGTACCCCAATTGTATTGTGCCCCAATGGTACAGTGCCCCAATGGTATTGTACCCCAAAAGTACATTACGCCAATGGTATTATGTCCCACTGGTGTTGTGCCGTAATGGTACAGTGCCCCAATGGTATAATTCTCCAATGCTATTGTGTCCAATGGCACAGTGCCCAATGTTATTATGTCCCAATGGTACATTGCCCCAATGGTATGATGCCCCAATCATACAGTGCCCCAATGTTATTATGCCTCAATGGTATTATGCCCCAATGGTATTGTGCCACAATGGTACAATGCCCCTCTGGTATATTGCCCCAATAATATTGTTCCCCAATGTTACAATGCCCCAATGGTACAGTGCTACAATGGTATTATGATCCAATGGTACAGTGCCCCAATGGTACAGTGCCCCAATGGTACCATGCCACAATGGTACAGTGCCCCAATAGTACAGTGCCGCAATGGTATGATGCGCCAGTAGTATTATGACCCAATGGGACAATGCCCTGATAGTACAGTGGCCCAATGGTACAGTGCCCCAATGGTACAGTGTCCCAATAGTACAGTGCCCCAATGATACCGTGCCACAATGGTACAGTGCCCCAATAGTACAGTGCCCCAATGGTATGATGCGCCAATGGTATTACGACCCAATGGTACAGTGCCCCAATAGTACAGTGCCTCAATGGTCCAGTGCCACAATGGTACAGTGCTCCAATGGTATGATGCGCCAATAGCATTATGACCCAATGGTACAATGCCCTGATAGTACAGTGCCCCAGTAGTACAGTGGCCCAATGGTATTGTGCCCCAATGGTACAGTACCCCAATGGTATTATGCCCCAATGGTACTGTGCCCCAATGGTATTGTACCCCAATAGTACATTACGCCAATGGTATTATGTCCCACTGGTATTGTGCCGTAATGGTCCAGTGCCCCAATGGTATAATTCTCCAATGCTATTGTGTCCAATGGCACAGTGCCCCAATGTTATTATGTCCCAATGGTACATTGCCCCAATGGTATGATGCCCCAATCATACAGTGCCCCAATGTTATTATGCCTCAATGGTATTATGCCCCAATGGTATTGTGCCCCAATGGTATAATGCCCCAATGGTATATTGCCCAAGTAATATTGTTCCCCAATGGTGCAATGCACCAATGGTACAGTGCTACAATGGTATTATGATCCAATGATACAGTGCCCCAATGGTACAGTGCCCCAATGGTACAGTGCCCCAATGGTACCGTGCCACAATGGTACAGTGCCCCAATGGTACAGCACCCCAATAGTACAGTGCCCCAATGGTACAGTACCCAGATGGTACAATGCCCCAATGATGCAATGCCCCAATGGTATGATGTCCCAATGGTATTGTGCCCCAATGGTATAGTGCCCCAATGATATGATGTCCCAAAGATATTGTGCCCCAATGGTACAGAGCCCCAGTGGTACAGTGCCCCAATAGTACAGTGCCCCAATGGTACAGTGTTCCAATGGTGCATTGCCCCAATAGTACAGAGCCCCAATGGTACAGTACCCCAATGGTACAGTGCCCCAATGGTACAGCGCCCCAATAGTACAGTGTCCCAATGGTACAGTGCCCTAATAGTATAGTGCCCCAATTGTACAATGCCCCAATGGTACCGTGCCCCAATAATATTGTTCCCCAATGGTATTGTGCCCCAATGGTACAGTGCCCCAATGGTATTATGCCCCAATGGTATGATGCCCCAATGATACAGTGCCCCAATGGTATTGTGCCCCAATGGTATTTTGCCCTAATGGTACAGTACCCCAATGGTATTGTGCCCCAATGGTATGATGCCCCAATGATACAGTGCCCCAATATTATTGTGCCCCAATGGTATTATGCTCCAATGGTACAGTGTCCCAATGGTATTATGCCCCAATATTACAGTGCCCCAATAGTATTATGCCCCAATGGTACAATGCCCCAATTGTACAGTCGCCCAATGGTATTATGCCGCAATATTATTGTGCCCCAATGGTACAGTTCCCCAAAGTTACAGTGCCCCCATAGTACAGTGCCCTAATGGTATTATGACCCAATGGTACAGTGCCCCAATAGTACAGTGCCCTAATGGTATTGTGCCCTAATGGTGCAGTGCCCCAATAGTACAGTGGCCCAATGGTACAGTGCCCCAATGTATTATGACCCAATGGTACAGTGCCCCAATAGTACAGTGCCCCAATGGGACAGTGCCCCAATGGTACTGTGTCCCAATGGTATTATGACCCAATGGTACTGTGCCCCAATGGTATTATGATCCAATGGTACAGTGCCCCAATGTTACAGTGCCCCAATTGTACCGTGCCACAATGGTACAGTGCCCCAAAAGTACAGTGCCGCAATGGTATGATGCGCCAACAGTATTATGACCCAATGGTACAATGCCCTGATAGTACAGTGCCCCAATAGTACAGTGGCCCAATGGTATTGTGCCCCAATGGTACAGTACCCCAATAGTATTGTGCCCCAATGGTACTGTGCCCCAATGGAATTGTACCCCAATATTACATTACACCAATGGTATGATGTCCCAATGGTATTGTGCCGTAATGGTACAGTGCCCCAATGGTATAATGCTCCAATGCTATTGTGTCCAATGGCACAGTGCCCCAATGTTATTATGTCCCAATGGTACATTGCCCCAATGGTATGATGCCCCGATCATACAGTGCCCCAATGTTATTATACCCCAATGGTATTATGCCCCAATTGTATTGTGCCCCAATGGTACAATGCCCCAATGGTATATTGCCCAAATAATATTGTTCCCCAATGGTACAGTGCCCCAATGGTACAGTGCTACAATGGTACCGTGCCACAATGGTACAGTGCCCCAATAGTACAGTGCCACAATGGTATGATGCGCCAATAGTATTATGACCCAATGAGACAATGCCCTGATAGTACAGTGCCCCAATAGTACAGTGGCCCAATGGTACAGTGCCGCAATGGTATGATGCGCCAATGGTATTACGACCCAATGGTACAGTGCCCCAATAGTACAGTGCCTCAATGGTCCAGTGCCCCAATGGTACAGTGCCCCAATGGTATGATGTGCCAATAGTATTATGACCCAATGGTACAATACCCTGATAGTACAGTGCCCCAATGGTACAGTGTCCCAATGGTATTATGACGCAATGGTACAGTGCCCCAATGGTACAGCACCCCAATGGTATGATGCCCCAATGGTATTATGACCCAATAGTACGGAGCCCCAATAGTACAGTGCCCCAATAGCACAGTGCCCCAATGGTACAGTGCCCCAATGGTACAGTGCCCCAATGGTACAGTGCCCCAATGGTACAATGCCCTAATGATACAGTGCCCAAATGGTATTATGACCCAATGGTACAGTGCTCTAATGGTACAATACCCCAATGGTACAGTATCCCAATGGTACAGTGCCCCAATGGTACAATGCCCCAATGGTACAGTATGCCAATGGTACAGTGACCCAATAGTATTAAGCCCCAATGGTACAGCACCCAAATGTTACAGTGCCCCAATGGTACAGTGCCCCAATGGTATTGTGCCTCAATGGTACTGTGCCACAATGGTATTATGCCCCAATGGTACATTGCCACAATGGTATGATGCCCCAATGATACAGTGCTCCAATGTTATTGTGCCCCAATGGTACAGCACCCCAATAGTATGATTCCCCAATGGTATTATGTCCTAATGGTACAGTGCCCCAATGGTACAATGCCCCAATGGTCTGTGCCCCAATGGTACAGTGCCCCAATAGTACATATCCCCAATTGTACAATACCCCAATGGTACAGTGCCCCAATGGTAAAATGTCCCAATGATACAGTGCCCCAATGGTATTATGACCCAATGGTACAGTGCCCCAATGGTATTATGATCCAATGATACAGTGCTCTCATGGTACAGTGCCCCAATCGTACTGTGCCCCAATGGTACAGTATCCCAAAGGTAGAGTGCCCCCATAGTACAGTGCCCTAATGGTATTATGACCCAATGGTACAGTGCCCCAATGGTACAGCGCTTCAATAGTACAGTGTCCCAATGGTACAGTGCCCTAATAGTACAGTGCCCCAATGATACAATGCCCCAATGGTACCGTGCCCCAATAATATTGTTCCCCAATGGTATTGTGCCCCAATGCTACAGTGCCCCAATGGTATTTTGCCCTAATGGTACAGTGCCCCAATGGTATTGTGCCCCAATGGTATTATGCTCCAATGGTACAGTGTCCCAATGGTATTATGCCCCAATGTTACACTGCCCGAATAGTATTATGCCCCAATGGTACAGTGCCCCAATGGTACAGTCGCCCAATGGTATTATGTCCCAATATTATTGTGCCCCAATGGTACAGTGCCCCAAAGTTACAGTGCCCCCATAGTACAGTGCCCTAATGGTATTATGACCCAATGGTACATTGCCCCAATAGTACAGTGCCCTAATGGTATTGTGCCCTAAAGGTGCAGTGCCCCAATAGTACAGTGGCCCAATGGTACAGTGCCCCAATGGTATTATGACCCAATGGTACAGTGCCCCAATAGTACAGTGCCCCAATGGCACAGTGCCCCAATGGTACTGTGTCCCAATGGTATTATGACCCAATGGTACTGTGCCCCAATGGTATTATGATCCAATGGTACAGTGCCCCAATGATATGATATCCCAATGGTACAGTGCCCCAATGGTATTGTGACCCAATGGTACAGAGCCCCAGTGGTACAGTGCCCCAATAGTACAGTGCCCCAATGGCACAGTGTTCCAATGGTGCAGTGCCCCAATGGCACAGTGTTCCAATGGTGCAGTGCCCAAATAGTACAGAGCCCCAATGGTACAGTGCCCCAATAGTACAGAGCCCCAATGGTACAATGCCCCAATGGTACAGTGCCCCAATGGTATTATGACCCATTGGTACAGAGCCCCAGTGGTACAGTGCCCCAATAGTACAGTGCCCCAATGGCACAGTGTTCCAATGGTGCAGTGCCCCAATAGTACAGAGCCCCAATGGTGTAGTGCCCCAATAGTACAGAGCCCCAATGGTACAGTGCCCCAATGGTACAGTGCCCCAATGGTACAGCGCCCCAATAGTACAGTGTCCCAATGGTACAGTGCCCCAATGTTATTATGTCCCAATGGTACAGTGCCCCAATGGTATTATGTCCCAATGGTACAGTGCCCTAATAGTATTGTGCCCCAATGATACAGTGCCCCAATGGTATTATGCTCCAATGGTGCAGTGCCCCAATAGTACAGTGCCACAATGGTACAGTGCCCTAATGGTACAGTGCCCCAATGGTATTATGACCCAATGGTACAGTGCCCCAATGGTACAATGCCCCAATGGTATAGTGCCCCAATGGTACAGTGCCCCAATAGTACAGTGCCCCAATGGTATGATGCCTCAATGGTATTATGACCTAATGGTACAGTGCCCCAATGGTACAGTGCCCCAATGGTACAGTGCCCAATAGTATAGTGTCCCAATGGTACAGTGCCCCAATGGTACAGTGCCCAATAGTACAATGCCCCAAATGCAGTGCCCCAATGGTATGATGTCCCAATGGTATTGTGCCCCAATGGTACAGTGCCCCAATGATATGATGTCCCAATGGTATTGTGCCCCAATGGTACAGTGCCCCAATGGTATTGTGATCCAATGGTACAGAGCCCCAGTGGTACAGTGCCCCAATAGTACAGTGCCCCAATGGCACAGTGTTCCAATGGTGCAGTGCCCAAATAGTACAGAGCCCCAATGGTACAGTGCCCCAATAGTACAGAGCCCCAATGGTACAATGCCCCAATGGTACAGTGCCCCAATGGTATTATGACCCATTGGTACAGAGCGCCAGTGGTACAGTGCCCCAATAGTACAGTGCCCCAATGGCACAGTGTTCCAATGGTGCAGTGCCCCAATAGTACAGAGCCCCAATGGTGTAGTGCCCCAATAGTACAGAGCCCCAATGGTACAGTGCCCCAATGGTACAGTGCCCCAATGGTACAGCGCCCCAATAGTACAGTGTCCCAATGGTACAGTGCCCCAATGTTATTATGTCCCAATGGTACAGTGCCCCAATGGTATTATGTCCCAATGGTACAGTGCCCTAATAGTATTGTGCCCCAATGATACAGTGCCCCAATGGTATTATGCTCCAATGGTGCAGTGCCCCAATAGTACAGAGCCCCAATGGTACAATGCCCCAATGGTACAGTGCCCCAATGGTATTATGACCCATTGGTACAGAGCGCCAGTGGTACAGTGCCCCAATAGTACAGTGCCCCAATGGCACAGTGTTCCAATGGTGCAGTGCCCCAATAGTACAGAGCCCCAATGGTGTAGTGCCCCAATAGTACAGAGCCCCAATGGTACAGTGCCCCAATGGTACAGTGCCCCAATGGTACAGCGCCCCAATAGTACAGTGTCCCAATGGTACAGTGCCCCAATGTTATTATGTCCCAATGGTACAGTGCCCCAATGGTATTATGTCCCAATGGTACAGTGCCCTAATAGTATTGTGCCCCAATGATACAGTGCCCCAATGGTATTATGCTCCAATGGTGCAGTGCCCCAATAGTACAGTGCCCCAATGGTATTATGACCCAATGGTACAGTGCCCCAATGGTACAATGCCCCAATGGTATTATGGCCCAATGGTATAGTGCCCCAATAGTACAGTGCCCCAATGGTATGATGCCTCAATGGTATTATGACCAAATGGTACAGTGCCCCAATGGTACAGTGCCCCAATGGTACAGTGCCCAATAGTACAGTGTCCCAATGGTACAGTGCCCCAATGGTACAGTGCCCAATAGTACAATGCCCCAAATGCAGTGCCCCAATGGTATGATGTCCCAATGGTATTGTGCCCCAATGGTACAGTGCCCCAATGATATGATGTCCCAATGGTATTGTGCCCCAATGGTACAGTGCCCCAATGGTATTATGGCCCAATGGTACAGAGCCCCAGTGGTACAGTGCCCCAATAGTACAGTGCCCCAATGGTACAGTGTTCCAATGGTGCAGTGCCCCAATAGTACAGAGCCCCAATGGTACAGTGCCCCAATGGTACAGTGCCCCAATGGTTCAGCGCCCCAATAGTACAGTGTCCCAATGGTACAGTGCCCTAATAGTACAGTGCCCCAATGGTACAATGCCCCAATGGTACCGTGCCCCAATAATATTGTTCCCCAATGGTATTGTGCCCCAATGGTACAGTGCGCCAATGGTATTATGCCCCAATGGTATGATGCCCCAATTATACTGTGCCCCAATGGTATTGTGCCCCAATGGTATTTTGCCCTAATGATACAGTGCCCCAATGGTATTGTGCCCCAATGGTATGATGCCCCAATGATACAGTGCCCCAATGTTATTGTGCCCCAATGGTATTATGCTCCAATGGTACAGTGTCCCAATGGTACAGTGCCCTAATAGTATTGTGCCCCAATGATACAGTGCCCCAATGGTATTATGCTCCAATGGTGCAGTGCCCCAATAGTACAGTGCCACAATGGTACAGTGCCCTAATGGTACAGTGCCCCAATGGTATTATGACCCAATGGTACAGTGCCCCAATGGTACAATGCCCCAATGGTATTATGGCCCAATGGTATAGTGCCCCAATAGTACAGTGCCCCAATGGTATGATGCCTCAATGGTATTATGACCTAATGGTACAGTGCCCCAATGGTACAGTGCCCCAATGGTACAGTGCCCAATAGTACAGTGTCCCAATGGTACAGTGCCCCAATGGTACAGTGCCCAATAGTACAATGCCCCAAATGCAGTGCCCCAATGGTATGATGTCCCAATGGTATTGTGCCCCAATGGTACAGTGCCCCAATGATATGATGTCCCAATGGTATTGTGCCCCAATGGTACAGTGCCCCAATGATATTATGGCCCAATGGTACAGAGCCCCAGTGGTACAGTGCCCCAATGGTACAGTGCCCCAATGGTACAGTGTTCCAATGGTGCAGTGCCCCAATAGTACAGAGCCCCAATGGTACAGTGCCCCAATGGTACAGTGCCCCAATGGTTCAGCGCCCCAATAGTACAGTGTCCCAATGGTACAATGCCCCAATGGTACCGTGCCCCAATAATATTGTTCCCCAATGGTATTGTGCCCCAATGGTACAGTGCGCCAATGGTATTATGCCCCAATGGTATGATGCCCCAATTATACTGTGCCCCAATGGTATTGTGCCCCAATGGTATTTTGCCCTAATGATACAGTGCCCCAATGGTATTGTGCCCCAATGGTATGATGCCCCAATGATACAGTGCCCCAATGTTATTGTGCCCCAATGGTATTATGCTCCAATGGTACAGTGTCCCAATGGTATTATGCCCCAATGTTACAGTGCCCCAATAGTATTTGGCCCCAATGGTACAGTGCCCCAATGGTACAGTCGCCCAATGGTATTATGCCCCAATATTATTGTGCCCCAATGGTACAGTGCCCCAAAGTTACAGTGCCCCCATAGTACAGTGCCCTAATGGTATTATGACCCAATGGTACACTGCCCCAATAGTACAGTGGCCCAATGGTACAGTGCCCCAATGGTATTATGACCCAATGGTACAGTGCCCCAATAGTACAGTGCCCCAATGGGACAGTGCCCCAATGGTACTGTGTCCCAATGGTATTATGACCCAATGGTACTGTGCCCCAATGGTATTATGATCCAATGGTACAGTGCCCCAATGGTACAGTTCCCCAATTGTACCGTGCCACAATGGTACAGTGCCCCAAAAGTACAGTGCCGCAATGGTATGATGTGCCAACTGTATTATGACCCAATGGTACAATGCCCTGATAGTACAGTGCCCCAATAGTACAGTGGCCCAATGGTATTGTGCCCCAATGGTACAGTACCCCAATGGTATTGTGCCCCAATGGTACTGTGCCCCAATGGTATTGTACCTCAATACTACATTACGCCAATGGTATTATGTCCCAATGGTATTGTGTCGTAATGGTACAGTGCCCCAATGGTATAATGCTCTAATGCTATTGTGTCCAATGGCACAGTGCCCCAATGTTATTATGTCCCAATGGTAGATTGCCCCAATGGTATGATGCCCCGATCATACAGTGCCCCAATGTTATTATGCCCCAATGGTATTATGCCCCAATGATATTGTGCCCCAATGGTACAATGCCCCAATGGTATATTGCCCAAATAATATTGTTCCCCAATGGTACAATGCCCCAATGGTACAGTGCTACAATGGTATTATGATCCAATGGTACAGTGCCCCAATGGTACCGTGCCACAATGGTACAGTGCCCCAATAGTACAGTGCCGCAATGGTATGATGCGCCAATAGTATTATGACCCAATGATACAATGCCCTGATAGTACAGTGCCCCAATAGTACAGTGGCCCAATGGTACAGTGCCCCAATGGTATGATGCGCCAATGGTATTACGACCCAATGGTACAGTGCCCCAATAGTACAGTGTCTCAATGGTCCAGTGCCCCAATGCTACAGTGCCCCAATGGTACAGCGCCCCAATAGTACAGTGCCCCAATGGTACAGTACCCAGATGGTAAATTGCCCCAATGATGCAGTGCCCCAATGGTATGATGTCACAATGGTATTGTGCCCCAATGGTACAGTGCCCCAATGATATGATGTCCCAATGGTATTGTGCCCCAATGGTACAATGCCCCAATGGTACAGTGCTCCAATGGTATTATGACCCAATGGTACAGAGCCCCAGTGGTACAGTGCCCCAAGAGTACAGTGCCCCAATGGCACAGTGTTCCAATGGTGCAGTGCCCAAATAGTACAGAGCCCCAATGGTACAGTGCCCCAATAGTACAGAGCCCCAATGGTACAATGCCCCTATGGTACAGTGCCCCAATGGTATTATGACCCATTGGTACAGAGCCCCAGTGGTACAGTGCCCCAATAGTACAGTGCCCCAATGGCACAGTGTTCCAATGGTGCAGTGCCCAAATAGTACAGAGCCCCAATGGTACAGTGCCCCAATAGTACAGAGCCCCAATGGTACAATGCCCCAATGGTACAGTGCCCCAATGGCATTATGACCCATTGGTACAGAGCGCCAGTGGTACAGTGCCCCAATAGTACAGTGCCCCAATGGCACAGTGTTCCAATGGTGCAGTGCCCCAATAGTACAGAGCCCCAATGGTGTAGTGCCCCAATAGTACAGAGCCCCAATGGTACAGTGCCCCAATGGTACAGTGCCCCAATGGTACAGCGCCCCAATAGTACAGTGTCCCAATGGTACAGTGCCCCAATGTTATTATGTCCCAATGGTACAGTGCCCCAATGGTATTATGTCCCAATGGTACAGTGCCCTAATAGTATTGTGCCCCAATGATACAGTGCCCCAATGGTATTATGCTCCAATGGTGCAGTGCCCCAATAGTACAGAGCCCCAATGGTACAATGCCCCAATGGTACAGTGCCCCAATGGTATTATGACCCATTGGTACAGAGCGCCAGTGGTACAGTGCCCCAATAGTACAGTGCCCCAATGGCACAGTGTTCCAATGGTGCAGTGCCCCAATAGTACAGAGCCCCAATGGTGTAGTGCCCCAATAGTACAGAGCCCCAATGGTACAGTGCCCCAATGGTACAGTGCCCCAATGGTACAGCGCCCCAATAGTACAGTGTCCCAATGGTACAGTGCCCCAATGTTATTATGTCCCAATGGTACAGTGCCCCAATGGTATTATGTCCCAATGGTACAGTGCCCTAATAGTATTGTGCCCCAATGATACAGTGCCCCAATGGTATTATGCTCCAATGGTGCAGTGCCCCAATAGTACAGTGCCCCAATGGTATTATGACCCAATGGTACAGTGCCCCAATGGTACAATGCCCCAATGGTATTATGGCCCAATGGTATAGTGCCCCAATAGTACAGTGCCCCAATGGTATGATGCCTCAATGGTATTATGACCAAATGGTACAGTGCCCCAATGGTACAGTGCCCCAATGGTACAGTGCCCAATAGTACAGTGTCCCAATGGTACAGTGCCCCAATGGTACAGTGCCCAATAGTACAATGCCCCAAATGCAGTGCCCCAATGGTATGATGTCCCAATGGTATTGTGCCCCAATGGTACAGTGCCCCAATGATATGATGTCCCAATGGTATTGTGCCCCAATGGTACAGTGCCCCAATGGTATTATGGCCCAATGGTACAGAGCCCCAGTGGTACAGTGCCCCAATAGTACAGTGCCCCAATGGTACAGTGTTCCAATGGTGCAGTGCCCCAATAGTACAGAGCCCCAATGGTACAGTGCCCCAATGGTACAGTGCCCCAATGGTTCAGCGCCCCAATAGTACAGTGTCCCAATGGTACAGTGCCCTAATAGTACAGTGCCCCAATGGTACAATGCCCCAATGGTACCGTGCCCCAATAATATTGTTCCCCAATGGTATTGTGCCCCAATGGTACAGTGCGCCAATGGTATTATGCCCCAATGGTATGATGCCCCAATTATACTGTGCCCCAATGGTATTGTGCCCCAATGGTATTTTGCCCTAATGATACAGTGCCCCAATGGTATTGTGCCCCAATGGTATGATGCCCCAATGATACAGTGCCCCAATGTTATTGTGCCCCAATGGTATTATGCTCCAATGGTACAGTGTCCCAATGGTACAGTGCCCTAATAGTATTGTGCCCCAATGATACAGTGCCCCAATGGTATTATGCTCCAATGGTGCAGTGCCCCAATAGTACAGTGCCACAATGGTACAGTGCCCTAATGGTACAGTGCCCCAATGGTATTATGACCCAATGGTACAGTGCCCCAATGGTACAATGCCCCAATGGTATTATGGCCCAATGGTATAGTGCCCCAATAGTACAGTGCCCCAATGGTATGATGCCTCAATGGTATTATGACCTAATGGTACAGTGCCCCAATGGTACAGTGCCCCAATGGTACAGTGCCCAATAGTACAGTGTCCCAATGGTACAGTGCCCCAATGGTACAGTGCCCAATAGTACAATGCCCCAAATGCAGTGCCCCAATGGTATGATGTCCCAATGGTATTGTGCCCCAATGGTACAGTGCCCCAATGATATGATGTCCCAATGGTATTGTGCCCCAATGGTACAGTGCCCCAATGATATTATGGCCCAATGGTACAGAGCCCCAGTGGTACAGTGCCCCAATGGTACAGTGCCCCAATGGTACAGTGTTCCAATGGTGCAGTGCCCCAATAGTACAGAGCCCCAATGGTACAGTGCCCCAATGGTACAGTGCCCCAATGGTTCAGCGCCCCAATAGTACAGTGTCCCAATGGTACAATGCCCCAATGGTACCGTGCCCCAATAATATTGTTCCCCAATGGTATTGTGCCCCAATGGTACAGTGCGCCAATGGTATTATGCCCCAATGGTATGATGCCCCAATTATACTGTGCCCCAATGGTATTGTGCCCCAATGGTATTTTGCCCTAATGATACAGTGCCCCAATGGTATTGTGCCCCAATGGTATGATGCCCCAATGATACAGTGCCCCAATGTTATTGTGCCCCAATGGTATTATGCTCCAATGGTACAGTGTCCCAATGGTATTATGCCCCAATGTTACAGTGCCCCAATAGTATTTGGCCCCAATGGTACAGTGCCCCAATGGTACAGTCGCCCAATGGTATTATGCCCCAATATTATTGTGCCCCAATGGTACAGTGCCCCAAAGTTACAGTGCCCCCATAGTACAGTGCCCTAATGGTATTATGACCCAATGGTACACTGCCCCAATAGTACAGTGGCCCAATGGTACAGTGCCCCAATGGTATTATGACCCAATGGTACAGTGCCCCAATAGTACAGTGCCCCAATGGGACAGTGCCCCAATGGTACTGTGTCCCAATGGTATTATGACCCAATGGTACTGTGCCCCAATGGTATTATGATCCAATGGTACAGTGCCCCAATGGTACAGTTCCCCAATTGTACCGTGCCACAATGGTCCAGTGCCCCAAAAGTACAGTGCCGCAATGGTATGATGTGCCAACTGTATTATGACCCAATGGTACAATGCCCTGATAGTACAGTGCCCCAATAGTACAGTGGCCCAATGGTATTGTGCCCCAATGGTACAGTACCCCAATGGTATTGTGCCCCAATGGTACTGTGCCCCAATGGTATTGTACCTCAATACTACATTACGCCAATGGTATTATGTCCCAATGGTATTGTGTCGTAATGGTACAGTGCCCCAATGGTATAATGCTCTAATGCTATTGTGTCCAATGGCACAGTGCCCCAATGTTATTATGTCCCAATGGTAGATTGCCCCAATGGTATGATGCCCCGATCATACAGTGCCCCAATGTTATTATGCCCCAATGGTATTATGCCCCAATGATATTGTGCCCCAATGGTACAATGCCCCAATGGTATATTGCCCAAATAATATTGTTCCCCAATGGTACAATGCCCCAATGGTACAGTGCTACAATGGTATTATGATCCAATGGTACAGTGCCCCAATGGTACCGTGCCACAATGGTACAGTGCCCCAATAGTACAGTGCTGCAATGGTATGATGCGCCAATAGTATTATGACCCAATGATACAATGCCCTGATAGTACAGTGCCCCAATAGTACAGTGGCCCAATGGTACAGTGCCCCAATGGTATGATGCGCCAATGGTATTACGACCCAATGGTACAGTGCCCCAATAGTACAGTGTCTCAATGGTCCAGTGCCCCAATGCTACAGTGCCCCAATGGTACAGCGCCCCAATAGTACAGTGCCCCAATGGTACAGTACCCAGATGGTAAATTGCCCCAATGATGCAGTGCCCCAATGGTATGATGTCACAATGGTATTGTGCCCCAATGGTACAGTGCCCCAATGATATGATGTCCCAATGGTATTGTGCCCCAATGGTACAATGCCCCAATGGTACAGTGCTCCAATGGTATTATGACCCAATGGTACAGAGCCCCAGTGGTACAGTGCCCCAAGAGTAAAGTGCCCCAATGGCACAGTGTTCCAATGGTGCAGTGCCCAAATAGTACAGAGCCCCAATGGTACAGTGCCCCAATAGTACAGAGCCCCAATGGTACAATGCCCCTATGGTACAGTGCCCCAATGGTATTATGACCCATTGGTACAGAGCCCCAGTGGTACAGTGCCCCAATAGTACAGTGCCCCAATGGCACAGTGTTTCAATGGTGCAGTGCCCCAATAGTACAGAGCCCCAATGGTGCAGTGCCCCAATAGTACAGAGCCCCAATGGTACAGTGCCCCAATGGTACAGTGCCCCAATGGTACAGCGCCCCAATAGTACAGTGTCCCAATGGTACAGTGCCCCAATGGTATTATGTCCCAATGGTGCAGTGCCCTATTAGTATTGTGCCCCAATGATACAGTGCCCCAATGGTATTATGCTCCAATGGTGCAGTGCCCCAATAGTACAGTGCCACAATGGTACAGTGCCCTAATGGTACAGTGCCCCAAAGGTATTATGACCCAATGGTACAGTGCCCCAATGGTACAATGCCCCAATGGTATTATGACCCAATCGTACAGTGCCCCAATAGTACAGTGCCCCAATGGTATAATGCCTCAATGGTATTATGACCTAATGGTACAGTGCCCCAATGGTACTGTGCCCCAATGGTACAGTGCCCAATAGTACAGTGCCCCAATGGTACTGTGCCCAGATGGTACAATGCCCCAATGATGCAGTGCCCCAATGGTATGATGTCCCAATGGTATTGTGCGACAATGGTACAGTGCACCAATGATATGATGTCCCAATGGTATTGTGCCCCAATGGTACAGTGCCCCAATGGTATTATGCCCCAATGGTACAGAGCCCCAGTGGTACAGTGCCCCAATAGTACAGTGCCCCAATGGTACAGTGTTCCAATGGTGCAGTGCCCCAATAGTACAGAGCCCCAATGGTACAGTGCCCCAATAGTACAGTGCCCCAATGGTATGATGCCTCAATGGTATTATGACCTAATGGTACAGTGCCCCAATGGTACATTGCACCAATGGTACAGTGCCCAATAGTATAGTGCCCCAATGGTACAGTGCCCAGATGGTACAGAGCCCCAATGGTACAGTGCCCCAATAGTACAGTGCCCCAATGGTATGATGCCTCAATGGTATTATGACCTAATGGTACTGTGCCCCAATGGTATTATGATCCAATGGTACAGTGCCCCAATGTTATGATTTCCCAATTGTATTGTGCCCCAATGGTACAATGCCCCAATGGTACAGTGCCCCAATGGTATTATGACCCAATGGTACAGAGCCCCAGTGGTACAGTGCCCCAATAGTACAGTGCCCCAATGGCACAGTGTTCCAATGGTGCAGTGCCCAAATATTACAGAGCCCCAATGGTACAGTGCCCCAATAGTACAGAGCCCCAATGGTACAATGCCCCAATGGTATTATGACCCATTGATACAGAGCCCCAGTGGTACAGTGCCCCAATAGTACAGTGCCCCAATGGCACAGTGTTCCAATGGTGCAGTGCCACAATAGTACAGAGCCCCAATGGTACAGTGCCTGAATAGTACAGTGCCCCAATGGTATGATGCCTCAATGGTATTATGACCTAATGGTACAGTGCCCCAATGGTACAGTGCCCAATAGTACAGTGCCCCAATGGTACAATGCCCAGATGGTACAATGCCCCAATGATGCAGTGCCCCAATGGTATGATGTCCCAATGGTATTGTGCCCCAATGCTACAGTGCCCCAATGATATGATGTCCCAATGGTATTGTGCCCCAATGGTACAGTGCCCCAATGGTACTATGGCCCAATGGTACAGAGCCCCAGTTGTACAGTGCCCCAATAGTACAGTGCCCCAATGGTACAGTGTTCCAATGGTGCAGTGCCTCAATATTACAGAGCCCCAATGGTACAGTGCCTCAATGGTACAGTGCCCCAATGGTACAGCGCCCCAATAGTACAGTGTCCCAATGGTACAGTGCCCTAATAGTACAGTGCCCCAATGGTACAATGCCCCATGGGACCGTGCCCCAATAATATTGTTCCCCAATGGTATTGTGCCCCAATGGTACAGTGCCCCAATGGTATTATGCCCCAATGGTATGATGCCCCAATGATACAGTGCCCCAATGGTATTGTGCCCCAATGGTATGATGCCCCAATGATACAGTGCCCCAATGTTATTGTGCCCCAATGGTATTATGCTCCAATGGTACAGTGTCCCAATGGTATTGTGCCCCAATGTTACAGTGCCCCAATATTATTATGCCCCAATGGTACAGTCGCCCAATGGTATTATGCCCCAATATTATTGTGCCCCAATGGTACAGTGCCCCAAAGTTACAGTGCCCCCATAGTACAGTGCCCTAATGGCATTATGACCCAATGGTACAGTGCCCCAATAGTACAGTGCCCTAATGGTATTGTGCCCTAATCGTGCAGTGCCCCAATAGTACAGTGGCCCAATGGTACAGTGCCCCAATGGTATTATGACCCAATGGTACAGTGCCCCAATAGTACAGTGCCCCAATGGGACAGTGCCCCAATGGTACTGTGTCCCAATGGTATTATGACCCAATGGTACTGTGCCCCAATGGTATTATGATCCAATGGTACAGTGCCCCAATGGTACAGTGCCCCAATTGTACCATGCCACAATGGTAAAGTGCCCCAAATGTACAGTGCCGCAATGGTATGATGCGCCAACAGTATTATGACCCAATGGTACAATGCCCTGATAGTACAGTGCCCCAATAGTACAGTGGCCCAATGGTATTGTGCCCCAATGGTACAGTACCCCAATGGTATTGTGCCCCAATGGTACTGTGCCCCAATGGTATTGTACCCCAATAGTACATTACGCCAATGGTATTCTGTCCCAATGGTATTGTGCCGTAATGGTACAGTGCCCCAATGGTATAATGCTCCAATGCTATTGTGTCCAATGGCACAGTGCCCCAATGTTATTATGTCCCAATGGTACATTGCCCCAATGGTATGATGCCCCAATCATACAGTGCCCCAATGTTATTATGCCCCAATGGTATTATGCCCCAATGGTATTGTGCCCCAATGGTACAATGCCGCAATGGTATATTGCCCAAATAATATTGTTCCCCAATGGTACAATGCCCCAATGGTACAGTGCTACAATGGTATTATGATCCAATGGTACAGTGCCCCAATGGTACAGTGCCCCAATGGTACAGTCGCCCAATGGTATTATGCCCCAATATTATTGTGCCCCAATGGTACAGTGCCCCAAAGTTACAGTGCCCCCATAGTACAGTGCCCTAATGGTATTATGACCCAATGGTACACTGCCCCAATAGTACAGTGGCCCAATGGTACAGTGCCCCAATGGTATTATGACCCAATGGTACAGTGCCCCAATAGTACAGTGCCCCAATGGGACAGTGCCCCAATGGTACTGTGTCCCAATGGTATTATGACCCAATGGTACTGTGCCCCAATGGTATTATGATCCAATGGTACAGTGCCCCAATGGTACAGTTCCCCAATTGTACCGTGCCACAATGGTACAGTGCCCCAAAAGTACAGTGCCGCAATGGTATGATGTGCCAACTGTATTATGACCCAATGGTACAATGCCCTGATAGTACAGTGCCCCAATAGTACAGTGGCCCAATGGTATTGTGCCCCAATGGTACAGTACCCCAATGGTACAGTGCCCCAATGGTACTGTGCCCCAATGGTATTGTACCTCAATAGTACATTACGCCAATGGTATTATGTCCCAATGGTATTGTGCCGTAATGGTACAGTGCCCCAATGGTATAATGCTCTAATGCTATTGTGTCCAATGGCACAGTGCCCCAATGTTATTATGTCCCAATGGTAGATTGCCCCAATGTTATGATGCCCCGATCATACAGTGCCCCAATGTTATTATGCCCCAATGGTATTATGCCCCAATGGTATTGTGCCCCAATGGTACAATGCCCCAATGGTATATTGCCCAAATAATATTGTTGCCCAATGGTACAATGCCCCAATGGTACAGTGCTACAATGGTATTATGATCCAATGGTACAGTGCCCCAATGGTACCGTGCCACAATGGTACAGTGCCCCAATAGTACAGTGCCGCAATGGTATGATGCGCCAATAGTATTATGACCCAATGATACAATGCCCTGATAGTACAGTGCCCCAATAGTACAGTGGCCCAATGGTAGAGTGCCCCAATGGTATGATGCGCCAATGGTATTACGACCCAATGGTACAGTGCCCCAATAGTACAGTGTCTCAATGGTCCAGTGCCCCAATGGTACAGTGCCCCAATGGTACAGCGCCCCAATAGTACAGTGCCCCAATGGTACAGTACCCAGATGGTAAATTGCCCCAATGATGCAGTGCCCCAATGGTATGATGTCACAATGGTATTGTGCCCCAATGGTACAGTGCCCCAATGATATGATGTCCCAATGGTATTGTGCCCCAATGGTACAATGCCCCAATGGTACAGTGCTCCAATGGTATTATGACCCAATGGTACAGAGCCCCAGTGGTACAGTGCCCCAAGAGTACAGTGCCCCAATGGCACAGTGTTCCAATGGTGCAGTGCCCAAATAGTACAGAGCCCCAATGGTACAGTGCCCCAATAGTACAGAGCCCCAATGGTACAATGCCCCTATGGTACAGTGCCCCAATGGTATTATGACCCATTGGTACAGAGCCCCAGTGGTACAGTGCCCCAATAGTACAGTGCCCCAATGGCACAGTGTTTCAATGGTGCAGTGCCCCAATAGTACAGAGCCCCAATGGTGCAGTGCCCCAATAGTACAGAGCCCCAATGGTACAGTGCCCCAATGGTACAGTGTCCCAATGGTACAGTGCCCCAATGGTATTATGTCCCAATGGTGCAGTGCCCTAATAGTATTGTGCCCCAATGATACAGTGCCCCAATGGTATTATGCTCCAATGGTGCAGTGCCCCAATAGTACAGTGCCACAATGGTACAGTGCCCTAATGGTACCGTGCCCCAAAGGTATTATGACCCAATGGTACAGTGCCCCAATGGTACAATGCCCCAATGGTATTATGACCCAATGGTACAGTGCCCCAATAGTACAGTGCCCCAATGGTATAATGCCTCAATGGTATTATGACCTAATGGTACAGTGCCCCAATGGTACTGTGCCCCAATGGTACAGTGCCCAATAGTACAGTGCCCCAATGGTACTGTGCCCAGATGGTACAATGCCCCAATGATGCAGTGCCCCAATGGTATGATGTCCCAATGGTATTGTGCGACAATGGTACAGTGCACCAATGATATGATGTCCCAATGGTATTGTGCCCCAATGGTACAGTGCCACAATGGTATTATGGCCCAATGGTACAGAGCCCCAGTGGTACAGTGCCCCAATAGTACAGTGCCCCAATGGTACAGTGTTCCAATGGTGCAGTACCCCAATAGTATAGAGCCCCAATGGTACAGTGCCCCAATGGTATGATGCCTCAATGGTATTATGACCTAATGGTACAGTGCCCCAATGGTACATTGCACCAATGGTACAGTGCCCAATAGTATAGTGCCCCAATGGTACAGTGCCCAGATGGTACAGAGCCCCAATGGTACAGTGCCCCAATAGTACAGTGCCCCAATGGTATGATGCCTCAATGGTATTATGACCTAATGGTACTGTGCACCAATGGTATTATGATCCAATGGTACAGTGCCCCAATGTTATGATGTCCCAATGGTATTGCGCCCCAATGGTACAATGCCCCAATGGTACAGTGCCCCAATGGTAATATGACCCAATGGTACAGAGCCCCAGTGGTACAGTGCCCCAATAGTACAGTGCCCCAATGGCACAGTGTTCCAATGGTGCAGTGCCCAAATAGTACAGAGCCCCAATGGTACAGTGCCCCAATAGTACAGAGCCCCAATGGTACAATGCCCCAATGGTATTATGACCCATTGATACAGAGCCCCAGTGGCACAGTGCCCCAATAGTACAGTGCCCCAATGGCACAGTGTTCCAATGGTGCAGTGCCACAATAGTACAGAGCCCCAATGGTACAGTGCCTGAATAGTACAGTGCCCCAATGGTATGATGCCTCAATGGTATTATGACCTAATGGTACAGTGCCCCAATGGTACAGTGCCCAATAGTACAGTGCCCCAATGGTACAATGCCCAGATGGTACAATGCCCCAATGATGCAGTGCCCCAATGGTATGATGTCCCAATGGTATTGTGCCCCAATGCTACAGTGCCCCAATGATATGATGTCCCAATGGTATTGTGCCCCAATGGTACAGTGCCCCAATGGTATTATGGCCCAATGGTACAGAGCCCCAGTGGTACAGTGCCCCAATAGTACAGTGCCCCAATGGTACAGTGTTCCAATGGTGCAGTGCCCCAATATTACAGAGCCCCAATGGTACAGTGCCTCAATGGTACAGTGCCCCAATGGTACAGCGCCCCAATAGTACAGTGTCCCAATGGTACAGTGCCCTAATAGTACAGTGCCCCAATGGTACAATGCCCCATGGGACCGTGCCCCAATAATATTGTTCCCCAATGGTATTGTGCCCCAATGGTACAGTGCCCCAATGGTATTATGCCCCAATGGTATGATGCCCCAATGATACAGTGCCCCAATGGTATTGTGCCCCAGTGGTATTTTTCCCTAATGGTACAGTGCCCCAATGGTATTGTGCCCCAATGGTATGATGCCCCAATGATACAGTGCCCCAATGTTATTGTGCCCCAATGGTATTATGCTCCAATGGTACAGTGTCCCAATGGTATTGTGCCCCAATGTTACAGTGCCCCAATATTATTATGCCCCAATGGTACAGTGCCCCAATGGTACAGTCGCCCAATGGTATTATGCCCCAATATTATTGTGCCCCAATGGTACAGTGCCCCAAAGCTACAGTGCCCCCATAGTACAGTGCCCTAATGGCATTATGACCCAATGGTACAGTGCCCCAATAGTACAGTGCCCTAATGGTATTGTGCCCTAATCGTGCAGTGCCCCAATAGTACAGTGGCCCAATGGTACAGTGCCCCAATGGTATTATGACCCAATGGTACAGTGCCCCAATAGTACAGTGCCCCAATGGGACAGTGCCTTAAAGGTTCTGTGTCCCAATGGTATTATGACCCAATGGTACTGTGCCCCAATGGTATTATGATCCAATGGTACAGTGCCCCAATGGTACAGTGCCCCAATTGTACCATGCCACAATGGTACAGTGCCCCAAATGTACAGTGCCGCAATGGTATGATGCGCCAACAGTATTATGACCCAATGGTACAATGCCCTGATAGTACAGTGCCCCAAAAGTACAGTGGCCCAATGGTATTGTGCCCCAATGGTACAGTACCCCAATGGTATTGTGCCCCAATGGTACTGTGCCCCAATGGTATTGTACCCCAATAGTACATTACGCCAATGGTATTCTGTCCCAATGGTAGTGTGCCGTAATGGTACAGTGCCCCAATGGTATAATGCTCCAATGCTATTGTGTCCAATGGCACAGTGCCCCAATGTTATTATGTCCCAATGGTACATTGCCCCAATGGTATGATGCCCCAATCATACAGTGCCCCAATGTTATTATGCCCCAATGGTATTATGCCCCAATGGTATTGTTCCCAATGGTACAATGCCGCAATGGTATATTGCCCAAATAATATTGTTCCCCAATGGTACAATGCCCCAATGGTACAGTGCTACAATGGTATTATGATCCAATGGTACAGTGCCCCAATGGTACAGTGCCCCAATGGTACCGTGCCACAATGGTACAGTGCCCCAATAGTACAGTGCCGCAATGGTATGATGCGCCAATAGTATTATGACCCAATGATACAATGCCCTGATAGTACAGTGCCCCAATAGTACAGTGCCCCAATGGTACAGTGACCCAATGGTATGATGTGCCAATAGTATTATGACCCAATGGTACAATACCCTGATAGTACAGTGCCCCAATGGTACAGTGTCCCAATGGTATTATGACCCAATGGTACAGTGCCCCAATGGTACAGCACCCCAATGGTATGATGCCCCAATGGTATTATGACCCAATAGTACGGAGCCCCAATGGTACAGTGCCCCAATAGCACAGTGCCCAATGGTACAGTGCCCCAATGGTACAGTGCCCCAATAGTACAGTGCCCCAATTGTACAATGCCCCAATGGTACAGTGCCCCAATGGTACAATGCCCCAATGATACAGTACCCAAATGGTATTATGACCCAATGGTACAGTGCTCTAATGGTACAATACCCCAATGGTACAGTATCCCAATGGTACAGTGCCCCAATGGTACAATGCCCCAATGGTACAGTATCCCAATGGTACAGTGACCCAATGGTATTAAGCCCCAATGGTACAGCACCCAAATGTTACAGTGCCCCAATGGTACAGTGCCCCAATGGTATTGTGCCTCAATGGTACTGTGCCACAATGGTATTATGCCCCAATGGTACATTGCCACAATGGTATGATGCCCCAATGATACAGTGCTCCAATGTTATTGTGCCCCAATGGTACAGTACCCCAATAGTATGTTTCCCCAATGGTATTATGTACTAATGGTACAGTGCCCCAATGGTACAATGCCCCAATGGTATTATGACCTAATGGTACAGTGCCCCAATAGTACATATCCCCAATTGTACAATACCCCAATGGTACAGTGCCCCAATGGTACAATGTCCCAATGATACAGTGCCCCAATGGTATTATGACCCAATGGTACAGTGCCCCAATGGTATTATGATCCAATGATACAGTGCTCTAATGGTACAGTGCCCCAATGGTACAATGCCCCAATAGTACAGTATCCCAATGGTATAGTGCCCCGATTGTATAATGACCCATTGGTACAGTGCCCAAATGATACAGTGCCCCAATGGTATAATACCCCAATGGTATAATGCCCCAATGGTACAGTGCCCCAATGATATAATGCCCCAATGGTACAGTGCCCCAATGATACAGTGCCCCAATGGTACAGTGCCCCAATGGTACAGTGCCCCAATGGTATTGTGCCTCAATGGTACTGTGCCACAATGGTATTATGCCCCAATGGTAGAGTGCCCAAATGGTACAGCGCCCAAATGGTACAGTGCCCCAATGACACAGTGCCCCAATGGTACAGTGCCCAAATAATATACTGCCCCAATAGTACAGTGCCCCAATGGTACAGTGCCCCAATGGTACAGTGCCCCAATGTTATTGTGCCCAATGATATTGTGCCCCAATGGTACTGTGCCCCAATGCTATTATGCCCCAATGATACAGTGCCCACACGGTACAGTGCCCAAATGGTACAGTGCCAATGATACAGTGCCCCAATGTTATTATGCCCCAATGGTATTATGCCCAAATGGTACAGTGCCCCAATAATACAGTGCCCCAATAGTACAGTCCCCCAATGGTATTGTGTCCCAATGGTATTGTGCCCCAATGGTACAATGCCCCAATGGTACAGCGCCCCAATAGTACAGTGTCCCAATGGTACAGTGCCCCAATGGTATTATGTCCCAATGGTGCAGTGCCCTAATCGTATTGTGCCCCAATGATACAGTGCCCCAATGGTATTATGCTCCAATGGTGCAGTGCCCCAATAGTACAGTGCCACAATGATACAGTGCCCTAATGGTACAGTGCCCCAAAGGTATTATGACCCAATGGTACAGTGCCCCAATGGTACAATGCCCCAATGGTATTATGACCCAATGGTACAGTGCCCCAATAGTACAGTGCCCCAATGGTATAATGCCTCAATGGTATTATGACCTAATGGTACAGTGCCCCAATGGTACTGTGCCCCAATGGTACAGTGCCCAATAGTACAGTGCCCCAATGGTACTGTGCCCAGATGGTACAATGCCCCAATGATGCAGTGCCCCAATGGTATGATGTCCCAATGGTATTGTGCGACAATGGTACAGTGCACCAATGATATGATGTCCCAATGGTATTGTGCCCCAATGGTACAGTGCCCCAATGGTATTATGGCCCAATGGTATAGAGCCCCAGTGGTACAGTGCCCCAATAGTACAGTGCCCCAATGGTACAGTGTTCCAATGGTGCAGTGCCCCAATAGTACAGAGCCCCAATGGTACAGTGCCCCAATGGTATGATGCCTCAATGGTATTATGACCTAATGGTACAGTGCCCCAATGGTACATTGCACCAATGGTACAGTGCCCAATAGTATAGTGCCCCAATGGTACAGTGCCCAGATGGTACAGAGCCCCAATGGTACAGTGCCCCAATAATACAGTGCCCCAATGGTATGATGCCTCAATGGTATTATGACCTAATGGTACTGTGCCCCAATGGTATTATGATCCAATGGTACAGTGCCCCAATGTTATGATGTCCCAATGGTATTGTGCCCCAATGGTACAATGCCCCAATGGTACAGTGCCCCAATGGTATTATGACCCAATGGTACAGAGCCCCAGTTGTACAGTGCCCCAATAGTACAGTGCCCCAATGGCACAGTGTTCCAATGGTGCAGTGCCCAAATAGTACAGAGCCCCAATGGTACAGTGCCCCAATAGTACAGAGCCCCAATGGTACAATGCCCCAATGGTATTATGACCCATTGATACAGAGCCCCAGTGGTACAGTGCCCCAATAGTACAGTGCCCCAATGGCACAGTGTTCCAATGGTGCAGTGCCACAATAGTACAGAGCCCCAATGGTACAGTGCCTGAATAGTACAGTGCCCCAATGGTATGATGCCTCAATGGTATTATGACCTAATGGTACAGTGCCCCAATGGTACAGTGCCCAATAGTACAGTGCCCCAATGGTACAATGCCCAGATGGTACAATGCCCCAATGATGCAGTGCCCCAATGGTATGATGTCCCAATGGTATTGTGCCCCAATGCTACAGTGCCCCAATGATATGATGTCCCAATGGTATTGTGCCCCAATGGTACAGTGCCCCAATGGTATTATGGCCCAATGGTACAGAGCCCCAGTGGTACAGTGCCCCAATAGTACAGTGCCCCAATGGTACAGTGTTCCAATGGTGCAGTGCCCCAATATTACAGAGCCCCAATGGTACAGTGCCTCAATGGTACAGTGCCCCAATGGTACAGCGCCCCAATAGTACAGTGTCCCAATGGTACAGTGCCCTAATAGTACAGTGCCCCAATGGTACAATGCCCCATGGGACCGTGCCCCAATAATATTGTTCCCCAATGGTATTGTGCCCCAATGGTACAGTGCCCCAATGGTATTATGCCCCAATGGTATGATGCCCCAATGGTATTGTGCCCCAGTGGTATTTTTCCCTAATGGTACAGTGCCCCAATGGTATTGTGCCCCAATGATATGATGCCCCAATGATACAGTGCCCCAATGTTATTGTGCCCCAAAGGTATTATGCTCCAATGGTACAGTGTCCCAATGGTATTGTGCCCCAATGTTACAGTGCCCCAATATTATTATGCCCCAATGGTACAGTGCCCCAATGGTACAGTCGCCCAATGGTATTATGCCCCAATATTATTGTGCCCCAATGGTACAGTGCCCCAAAGTTACAGTGCCCCCATAGTACAGTGCCCTAATGGCATTATGACCCAATGGTACAGTGCCCCAATAGTACAGTGCCCTAATGGTATTGTGCCCTAATCGTGCAGTGCCCCAATAGTACAGTGGCCCAATGGTACAGTGCCCCAATGGTATTATGACCCAATGGTACAGTGCCCCAATAGTACAGTGCCCCAATGGGACAGTGCCCCAATGGTACTGTGTCCCAATGGTATTATGACCCAATGGTACTGTGCCCCAATGGTATTATGATCCAATGGTACAGTGCCCCAATGGTACAGTGCCCCAATTGTACCATGCCACAATGGTACAGTGCCCCAAATGTACAGTGCCGCAATGGTATGATGCGCCAACAGTATTATGACCCAATGGTACAATGCCCTGATAGTACAGTGCCCCAATAGTACAGTGGCCCAATGGTATTGTGCCCCAATGGTACAGTACCCCAATGGTATTGTGCCCCAATGGTACTGTGCCCCAATGGTATTGTACCCCAATAGTACATTACGCCAATGGTATTATGTCCCAATGGTATTGTGCCGTAATGGTACAGTGCCCCAATGGTATAATGCTCCAATGCTATTGTGTCCAATGGCACAGTGCCCCAATGTTATTATGTCCCAATGGTATATTGCCCCAATGGTATGATGCCCCAATCATACAGTGCCCCAATGTTATTATGCCCCAATGGTATTATGCCCCAATGGTATTGTGCCCCAATGGTACAATGCCGCAATGGTATATTGCCCAAATAATATTGTTCCCCAATGGTACAATGCCCCAATGGTACAGTGCTACAATGGTATTATGATCCAATGGTACAGTGCCCCAATGGTACAGTGCCCAAATGGTACCGTGCCACAATGGTACAGTGCCCCAATAGTACAGTGCCGCAATGGTATGATGCGCCAATAGTATTATGACCCAATGATACAATGCCCTGATAGTACAGTGCCCCAATAGTACAGTGCCCCAATGGTACAGTGCCCCAATGGTATGATGTGCCAATAGTATTATGACCCAATGGTACAATACCCTGATAGTACAGTGCCCCAATGGTACAGTGTCCCAATGGTATTATGACCCAATGGTACAGTGCCCCAATGGTACAGCACCCCAATGGTATGATGCCCCAATGGTATTATGACCCAATAGTACGGAGCCCCAATGGTACAGTGCCCCAATAGCACAGTGCCCAATGGTACAGTGCCCCAATGGTACAGTGCCCCAATAGTACAGTGCCCCAATTGTACAATGCCCCAATGGTACAGTGCCCCAATGGTACAATGCCCCAATGATACAGTACCCAAATGGTATTATGACCCAATGGTACAGTGCTCTAATGGTACAATACCCCAATGGTACAGTATCCCAATGGTACAGTGCCCCAATGGTACAATGCCCCAATGGTACAGTATCCCAATGGTACAGTGACCCAATGGTATTAAGCCCCAATGGTACAGCACCCAAATGTTACAGTGCCCCAATGGTACAGTGCCCCAATGGTATTGTGCCTCAATGGTACTGTGCCACAATGGTATTATGCCCCAATGGTACATTGCCACAATGGTATGATGCCCCAATGATACAGTGCTCCAATGTTATTGTGCCCCAATGGTACAGTACCCCAATAGTATGTTTCCCCAATGGTATTATGTCCTAATGGTACAGTGCCCCAATGGTACAATGCCCCAATGGTCTGTGCCCCAATGGTACAGTGCCCCAATAGTACATATCCCCAATTGTACAATACCCCAATGGTACAGTGCCCCAATGGTACAATGTCCCAATGATACAGTGCCCCAATGGCATTATGACCCAATGGTACAGTGCCCCAATGGTATTATGATCCAATGATACAGTGCTCTAATGGTACAGTGCCCCAATGGTACAATGCCCCAATAGTACAGTATCCCAATGGTATAGTGCCCCAATTGTATAATGACCCATTGGTACAGTGCCCAAATGATACAGTGCCCCAATGGTATAATACCCCAATGGTATAATGCCCCAATGGTACAGTGCCCCAATGATATAATGCCCCAATGGTACAGTGCCCCAATGATACAGTGCCCCAATGGTACAGTGCCTCAATGGTACAGTGCCCCAATGGTATTGTGCCTCAATGGTACTGTGCCACAATTGTATTATGCCCCAATGGTAGAGTGCCCAAATGGTACAGCGCCCAAATGATACAGTGCCCCAATGGTACAGTGCCCAAATAATATACTGCCCCAATAGTACAGTGCCCCAAAGGTACAGTGCCCCAATGGTACAGTGCCCCAATGTTATTGTGCCCAATGATATTGTGCCCCAATGGTACTGTGCCCCAATGCTATTATGCCCCAATGATACAGTGCCCACATGGTACAGTGCCCAAATGGTACAGTGCCCCAATAATACAGTGCCCCAATGTTATTATGCCCCAATGGTATTATGCCCAAATGGTACAGTGCCCCAATAATACAGTGCCCCAATAGTACAGTCCCCCAATGGTACAGAGCCCCAATGGTACAGTGCCCCAATGGTACAGTGCCCCAATGGTACAGCGCCCCAATAGTACAGTGTCCCAATGGTACAGTGCCCCAATGGTACTATGTCCCAATGGTGCAGTGCCCTAATAGTATTGTGCCCCAATGATACAGTGCCCCAATGGTATTATGCTCCAATGGTGCAGTGCCCCAATAGTACAGTGCCACAATGGTACAGTGCCCTAATGGTACAGTGCCCCAAAGGTATTATGACCCAATGGTACAGTGCCCCAATGGTACAATGCCCCAATGGTATTATGACCCAATGGTACTGTGCCCCAATGGTACAGTGCCCAATAGTACAGTGCCCCAATGGTACTGTGCCCAGATGGTACAATGCCCCAATGATGCAGTGCCCCAATGGTATGATGTCCCAATGGTATTGTGCGACAATGGCACAGTGCACCAATGATATGATGTCCCAATGGTACTGTGCCCCAATGGTACAGTGCCCCAATGGTATTATGGCCCAATGGTACAGAGCCCCAGTGGTACAGTGCCCCAATAATACAGTGCCCCAATGGTACAGTGTTCCAATGGTGCAGTGCCCCAATAGTACAGAGCCCCAATGGTACAGTGCCCCAATGGTATGATGCCTCAATGGTATTATGACCTAATGGTACAGTGCCCCAATGGTACATTGCACCAATGGTACAGTGCCCAATAGTATAGTGCCCCAATGGTACAGTGCCCAGATGGTACAGAGCCCCAATGATACAGTGCCCCAATAGTACAGTGCCCCAATGGTATGATGCCTCAATGGTATTATGACCTCATGGTACTGTGCCCCAATGGTATTATGATCCAATGGTACAGTGCCCCAATGTTATGATGTCCCAATGGTATTGTGCCCCAATGGTACAATGCCCCAATGGTACAGTGCCCCAATGGTATTATGACCCAATGGGACAGAGCCCCAGTGGTACAGTGCCCCAATAGTACAGTGCCCCAATGGCACAGTGTTCCAATGGTGCAGTGCCCAAATAGTACAGAGCCCCAATGGTACAGTGCCCCAATAGTACAGAGCCCCAATGGTACAATGCCCCAATGGTATTATGACCCATTGATACAGAGCCACAGTGGTACAGTGCCCCAATAGTACAGTGCCCCAATGGCACAGTGTTCCAATGGTGCAGTGCCACAATAGTACAGAGCCCCAATGGTACAGTGCCTGAATAGTACAGTGCCCCAATGGTATAATGCCTCAATGGTATTATGACCTAATGGTACAGTGCCCCAATGGTACAGTGCCCAATAGTACAGTGCCCCAATGGTACAATGCCCAGATGGTACAATGCCCCAATGATGCAGTGCCCCAATGGTATGATGTCCCAATGGTATTGTGCCCCAATGGTACAGTGCCCCAATGGTATGATGTCCCAATGGTATTGTGCCCCAGTGGTACAGTGCCCCAATAGTACAGTGCCCCAATGGTACAGTGTTCCAATGGTGCAGTGCCCCAATATTACAGAGCCCCAATGGTACAGTGCCTCAATGGTACAGTGCCCCAATGGTACAGCGCCCCAATAGTACAGTGTCCCAATGGTACAGTGCCCTAATAGTACAGTGCCCCAATGGTACAATGCCCCATGGGACCGTGCCCCAATAATATTGTTCCCCAATGTTATTGTGCCCCAATGGTACAGTGCCCCAATGGTATTATGCCCCATTGGTATGATGCCCCAATGATACAGTGCCCCAATGGTATTGTGCCCCAGTGTTATTTTTCCCTAATGGTACAGTGCCCCAATGGTATTGTGCCCCAATGGTATGATGCCCCAATGATACAGTGCCCCAATGTTATTGTGCCCCAATGGTATTATGCTCCAATGGTACAGTGCCCCAATGGTATTGTGCCCCAATGGTATGATGCCCCAATGATACAGTGCCCCAATGTTATTGTGCCCCAATGGTATTATGCTCCAATGGTACAGTGTCCCAATGGTATTGTGCCCCAATGTTACAGTGCCCCAATATTATTATGCCCCAATGGTACAGTGCCCCAATGGTACAGTCGCCCAATGGTATTATGCCCCAATATTATTGTGCCCCAATGGTACAGTGCCCCAAAGTTACAGTGCCCCCATAGTACAGTGCCCTAATGGCATTGTGACCCAATGGTACAGTGCCCCAATAGTACAGTGCCCTAATGGTATTGTGCCGTAATCGTGCAGTGCCCCAATAGTACAGTGGCCCAATGGTACAGTGCCCCAATGGTATTATGACCCAATGGTACAGTGCCCCAATAGTACAGTGCCCCAATGGGACAGTGCCCCAATGGTACTGTGTCCCAATGGTATTATGACCCAATGGTACTGTGCCCCAATGGTATTATGATCCAATGGTACAGTGCCCCAATGTTATGATGTCCCAATGGTATTGTGCCCCAATGGTACAATGCCCCAATGGTACAGTGCCCCAATGGTATTATGACCCAATGGTACAGAGCCCCAGTGGTACAGTGCCCCAATAGTACAGTGCCCCAATGGCACAGTGTTCCAATGGTGCAGTGCCCAAATAGTACAGAGCCCCAATGGTACAGTGCCCCAATAGTACAGAGCCCCAATGGTACAATGCCCCAATGGTATTATGACCCATTGATACAGAGCCCCAGTGGTACAGTGCCCCAATAGTACAGTGCCCCAATGGCACAGTGTTCCAATGGTGCAGTGCCACAATAGTACAGAGCCCCAATGTTATGATGCCTCAATGGTATTATGACCTAATGGTACAGTGCCCCAATGGTACAGTGCCCAATAGTACAGTGCCCCAATGGTACAATGCCCAGATGGTACAATGCCCCAATGATGCAGTGCCCCAATGGTATGATGTCCCAATGGTATTGTGCCCCAATGCTACAGTGCCCCAATGATATGATGTCCCAATGGTATTGTGCCCCAATGGTACAGTGCCCCAATGGTATTATGGCCCAATGGTACAGAGCCCCAGTGGTACAGTGCCCCAATAGTACAGTGCCCCAATGGTACAGTGTTCCAATGGTGCAGTGCCCCAATATTACAGAGCCCCAATGGTACAGTGCCTCAATGGTACAGTGCCCCAATGGTACAGCGCCCCAATAGTACAGTGTCCCAATGGTACAGTGCCCTAATAGTACAGTGCCCCAATGGTACAATGCCCCATGGGACCGTGCCCCAATAATATTGTTCCCCAATGGTATTGTGCCCCAATGGTACAGTGCCCCAATGGTATTATGCCCCAATGGTATGATGCCCCAATGATACAGTGCCCCAATGGTATTGTGCCCCAGTGGTATTTTTCCCTAATGGTACAGTGCCCCAATGGTATTGTGCCCCAATGGTATGATGCCCCAATGATACAGTGCCCCAATGTTATTTTGCCCCAATGGTATTATGCTCCAATGGTACAGTGTCCCAATGGTATTGTGCCCCAATGTTACAGTGCCCCAATATTATTATGCTCCTATGGTACAGTGCCCCAATGGTACAGTCGCCCAATGGTATTATGCCCCAATATTATTGTGCCCCAAAGTTACAGTGCCCCCATAGTACAGTGCCCTAATGGCATTATGACCCAATGGTACAGTGCCCCAATAGTACAGTGCCCTAATGGTATTGTGCCCTAATCGTGCAGTGCCCCAATAGTACAGTGGCCCAATGGTACAGTGCCCCAATGGTATTATGACCCAATGGTACAGTGCCCCAAGTGTACAGTGCCCCAATGGGACAGTGCCCCAATGGTACTGTGTCCCAATGGTATTATGACCCAATGGTACTGTGCCCCAATGGTATTATGATCCAATGGTACAGTGCCCCAATGGTACAGTGCCCCAATTGTACCATGCCACAATGGTACAGTGCCCCAAATGTACAGTGCCGCAATGGTATGATGCGCCAACAGTATTATGACCCAATGGTACAATGCCCTGATAGTACAGTGCCCCAATAGTACAGTGGCCCAATGGTATTGTGCCCCAATGGTACAGTACCCCAATGGTATTGTGCCCCAATGGTACTGTGCCCCAATGGTATTGTACCCCAATAGTACATTACGCCAATGGTATTCTGTCCCAATGGTATTGTGCCGTAATGGTACAGTGCCCCAATGGTATAATGCTCCAATGCTATTGTGTCCAATGGCACAGTACCCCAATGTTATTATGTCCCAATGGTACATTGCCCCAATGGTATGATGCCCCAATCATACAGTGCCCCAATGTTATTATGCCCCAATGGTGTTATGCCCCAATGGTATTGTGCCCCAATGGTACAATGCCGCGATGGTATATTGCCCAAATAATATTGTTCCCCAATGGTACAATGCCCCAATGGTACAGTGCTACAATGGTATTATGATCCAATGGTACAGTGCCCCAATGGTACAGTGCCCCAATGGTACCGTGCCACAATGGTACAGTGCCCCAATAGTACAGTGCCGCAATGGTATGATGCGCCAATAGTATTATGACCCAATGATACAATGCCCTGATAGTACAGTGCCCCAATAGTACAGTGCCCCAATGGTACAGTGCCCCAATGGTATGATGTGCCAATAGTATTATGACCCAATGGTACAATACCCTGATAGTACAGTGCCCCAATGGTACAGTGTCCCAATGGTATTATGACCCAATGGTACAGTGCCCCAATGGTACAGCACCCCAATGGTATGATGCCCCAATGGTATTATGACCCAATAGTACGGAGCCCCAATGGTACAGTGCCCCAATAGCACAGTGCCCAATGGTACAGTGCCCCAATGGTACAGTGCCCCAATAGTACAGTGCCCCAATTGTACAATGCCCCAATGGTACAGTGCCCCAATGGTACAATGCCCCAATGATACAGTACCCAAATGGTATTATGACCCAATGGTACAGTGCTCTAATGGTACAATACCCCAATGGTACAGTATCCCAATGGTACAGTGCCCCAATGGTACAATGCCCCAATGGTACAGTATCCCAATGGTACAGTGACCCAATGGTATTAAGCCCCAATGGTACAGCACCCAAATGTTACAGTGCCCCAATGGTACAGTGCCCCAATGGTATTGTGCCTCAATGGTACTGTGCCACAATGGTATTATGCCCCAATGGTACATTGCCACAATGGTATGATGCCCCAATGATACAGTGCTCCAATGTTATTGTGCCCCAATGGTACAGTACCCCAATAGTATGTTTCCCCAATGGTATTATGTCCTAATGGTACAGTGCCCCAATGGTACAATGCCCCAATGGTACAATGCCCCAATGGTATTATGACCTAATGGTACAGTGCCCCAATAGTACATATCCCCAATTGTACAATACCCCAATGGTACAGTGCCCCAATGGTACAATGTCCCAATGATACAGTGCCCCAATGGTATTATGACCCAATGGTACAGTGCCCCAATGGTATTATGATCCAATGATACAGTGCTCTAATGGTACAGTGCCCCAATGGTACAATGCCCCAATAGTACAGTATCCCAATGGTATAGTGCCCCAATTGTATAATGACCCATTGGTACAGTGCCCAAATGATACAGTGCCCCAATTGTATAATACCCCAATGGTATAATGCCCCAATGGTACAGTGCCCCAATGATATAATGCCCCAATGGTACAGTGCCCCAATGATACAGTGCCCCAATGGTACAGTGCCCCAATGGTACAGTGCCCCAATGGTATTGTGCCTCAATGGTACTGTGCCACAATGGTATTATGCCCCAATGGTAGAGTGCCCAAATGGTACAGCGCCCAAATGGTACAGTGCCCCAATGATACAGTGCCCCAATGGTACAGTGCCCAAATAATATACTGCCCCAATAGTACAGTGCCCCAATGGTACAGTGCCCCAATGGTACAGTGCCCCAATGTTATTGTGCCCAATGATATTGTGCCCCAATGGTACTGTGCCCCAATGCTATTATGCCCCAATGATACAGTGCCCACACGGTACAGTGCCCAAATGGTACAGTGCCCCAATGATACAGTGCCCCAATGTTATTATGCCCCAATGGTATTATGCACAAATGGTACAGTGCCCCAATAATACAGTGCCCCAATAGTACAGTCCCCCAATGGTATTGTGTCCCAATGGTATTGTGCCCCAATGGTACAATGCCCCAATGGTACAGCGCCCCAATAGTACAGTGTCCCAATGGTACAGTGCCCCAATGGTATTATGTCCCAATGGTGCAGTGCCCTAATAGTATTGTGCCCCAATGATACAGTGCCCCAATGGTATTATGCTCCAATGGTGCAGTGCCCCAATAGTACAGTGCCACAATGGTACAGTGCCCTAATGGTACAGTGCCCCAAAGCTATTATGACCCAATGGTACAGTGCCCCAATGGTACAATGCCCCAATGGTATTATGACCCAATGGTACAGTGCCCCAATAGTACAGTGCCCCAATGGTATAATGCCTCAATGGTATTATGACCTAATGGTACAGTGCCCCAATGGTACTGTGCCCCAATGGTACAGTGCCCAATAGTACAGTGCCCCAATGGTACTGTGCCCAGATGGTACAATGCCCCAATGATGCAGTGCCCCAATGGTATGATGTCCCAATGGTATTGTGCGACAATGGTACAGTGCACCAATGATATGATGTCCCAATGGTATTGTGCCCCAATGGTACAGTGCCCCAATGGTATTATGGCCCAATGGTATAGAGCCCCAGTGGTACAGTGCCCCAATAGTACAGTGTTCCAATGGTGCAGTGCCCCAATAGTACAGAGCCCCAATGGTACAGTGCCCCAATGGTATTATGGCCCAATGGTATAGAGCCCCAGTGGTACAGTGCCCAAATAGTACAGTGCCCCAATGGTACAGTGTTCCAATGGTGCAGTGCCCCAATAGTACAGAGCCCCAATGGTACAGTGCCCCAATGGTATGATGCCTCAATGGTATTATGACCTAATGGTACAGTGCCCCAATGGTACATTGCACCAATGGTACAGTGCCCAATAGTATAGTGCCCCAATGGTACAGTGCCCAGATGGTACAGAGCCCCAATGGTACAGTGCCCCAATAATACAGTGCCCCAATGGTATGATGCCTCAATGGTATTATGACCTAATGGTACTGTGCCCCAATGGTATTATGATCCAATGGTACAGTGCCCCAATGTTATGATGTCCCAATGGTATTGTGCCCCAATGGTACAATGCCCCAATGGTACAGTGCCCCAATGGTATTATGACCCAATGGTACAGAGCCCCAGTTGTACAGTGCCCCAATAGTACAGTGCCCCAATGGCACAGTGTTCCAATGGTGCAGTGCCCAAATAGTACAAAGCCCCAATGGTACAGTGCCCCAATAGTACAGAGCCCCAATGGTACAATGCCCCAATGGTATTATGACCCATTGATACAGAGCCCCAGTGGTACAGTGCCCCAATAGTACAGTGCCCCAATGGCACAGTGTTCCAATGGTGCAGTGCCACAATAGTACAGAGCCCCAATGGTACAGTGCCTGAATAGTACAGTGCCCCAATGGTATGATGCCTCAATGGTATTATGACCTAATGGTACAGTGCCCCAATGGTACAGTGCCCAATAGTACAGTGCCCCAATGGTACAATGCCCAGATGGTACAATGCCCCAATGATGCAGTGCCCCAATGGTATGATGTCCCAATGGTATTGTGCCCCAATGCTACAGTGCCCCAATGATATGATGTCCCAATGGTATTGTGCTCCAATGGTACAGTGCCCCAATGGTATTATGGCCCAATGGTACAGAGCCCCAGTGGTACAGTGCCCCAATAGTACAGTGCCCCAATGGTACAGTGTTCCAATGGTGCAGTGCCCCAATATTACAGAGCCCCAATGGTACAGTGCCTCAATGGTACAGTGCCCCAATGGTACAGCGCCCCAATAGTACAGTGTCCCAATGGTACAGTGCCCTAATAGTACAGTGCCCCAATGGTACAATGCCCCATGGGACCGTGCCCCAATAATATTGTTCCCCAATGGTATTGTGCCCCAATGGTACAGTGCCCCAATGGTATTGTGCCCCAATGGTATGATGCCCCAATGATACAGTGCCCCAATGTTATTGTGCCCCAATGGTATTATGCTCCAATGGTACAGTGTCCCAATGGTATTGTGCCCCAATGTTACAGTGCCCCAATATTATTATGCCCCAATGGTACAGTGCCCCAATGGTACAGTCGCCCAATGGTATTATGCCCCAATATTATTGTGCCCCAATGGTACAGTGCCCCAAAGTTACAGTGCCCCCATAGTACAGTGCCCTAATGGCATTATGACCCAATGGTACAGTGCCCCAATAGTACAGTGCCCTAATGGTATTGTGCCCTAATCGTGCAGTGCCCCAATAGTACAGTGGCCCAATGGTACAGTGCCCCAATGGTATTATGACCCAATGGTACAGTGCCCCAATAGTACAGTGCCCCAATGGGACAGTGCCCCAATGGTACTGTGTCCCAATGGTATTATGACCCAATGGTACTGTGCCCCAATGGTATTATGATCCAATGGTACACTGCCCCAATGGTACAGTGCCCCAATTGTACCATGCCACAATGGTACAGTGCCCCAAATGTACAGTGCCGCAATGGTATGATGCGCCAACAGTATTATGACCCAATGGTACAATGCCCTGATAGTACAGTGCCCCAAAAGTACAGTGGCCCAATGGTATTGTGCCCCAATGGTACAGTACCCCAATGGTATTGTGCCCCAATGGTACTGTGCCCCAATGGTATTGTACCCCAATAGTACATTACGCCAATGGTATTCTGTCCCAATGGTAGTGTGCCGTAATGGTACAGTGCCCCAATGGTATTATGCCCCAATGGTATTGTGCCCCAATGGTACAATGCCGCAATGGTATATTGCCCAAATAATATTGTTCCCCAATGGTACAATGCCCCAATGGTACAGTGCTACAATGGTATTATGATCCAATGGTACAGTGCCCCAATGGTACAGTGCCCCAATGGTACCGTGCCACAATGGTACAGTGCCCCAATAGTACAGTGCCGCAATGGTATGATGCGCCAATAGTATTATGACCCAATGATACAATGCCCTGATAGTACAGTGCCCCAATGGTACAGTGTCCCAATGGTATTATGACCCAATGGTACAGTGCCCCAATGGTACAGCACCCCAATGGTATGATGCCCCAATGGTATTATGACCCAATAGTACGGAGCCCCAATGGTACAGTGCCCCAATAGCACAGTGCCCAATGGTACAGTGCCCCAATGGTACAGTGCCCCAATACTACAGTGCCCCAATACTACAGTGCCCCAATTGTACAATGCCCCAATGGTACAGTGCCCCAATGGTACAATGCCCCAATGATACAGTACCCAAATGGTATTATGACCCAATGGTACAGTGCTCTAATGGTACAATACCCCAATGGTACAGTATCCCAATGGTACAGTGCCCCAATGGTACAATGCCCCAATGGTACAGTATCCCAATGGTACAGTGACCCAATGGTATTAAGCCCCAATGGTACAGCACCCAAATGTTACAGTGCCCCAATGGTACAGTGCCCCAATGGTATTGTGCCTCAATGGTACTGTGCCACAATGGTATTATGCCCCAATGGTACATTGCCACAATGGTATGATGCCCCAATGATACAGTGCTCCAATGTTATTGTGCCCCAATGGTACAGTACCCCAATAGTATGTTTCCCCAATGGTATTATGTCCTAATGGTACAGTGCCCCAATGGTACAATGCCCCAATGGTCTGTGCCCCAATGGTACAGTGCCCCAATAGTACATATCCCCAATTGTACAATACCCCAATTGTACAATGCCCCAATGGTACAGTGCCCCAATGGTACAATGTCCCAATGATACAGTGCCCCAATGGTATTATGACCCAATGGTACAGTGCCCCAATGGTATTATGATCCAATGATACAGTGCTCTAATGGTACAGTGCCCCAATGGTACAATGCCCCAATAGTACAGTATCCCAATGGTATAGTGCCCCAATTGTATAATGACCCATTGGTACAGTGCCCAAATGATACAGTGCCCCAATGGTATAATACCCCAATGGTATAATGCCCCAATGGTACAGTGCCCCAATGATATAATGCCCTAATGGTACAGTGCCCCAATGATACAGTGCCCCAATGGTACAGTGCCCCAATGGTACAGTGCCCCAATGGTATTGTGCCTCAATGGTACTGTGCCACAATGGTATTATGCCCCAATGGTAGAGTGCCCAAATGGTACAGCGCCCAAATGGTACAGTGCCCCAATGATACAGTGCCCCAATGGTACAGTGCCCAAATAATATACTGCCCCAATAGTACAGTGCCCCAATGGTACAGTGCCCCAATGGTACAGTGCCCCAATGGTACAGTGCCCCAATGTTATTGTGCCCAATGATATTGTGCCCCAATGGTACTGTGCCCCAATGCTATTATGCCCCAATGATACAGTGCCCACATGGTACAGTGCCCAAATGGTACAGTGCCCCAATGATACAGTGCCCCAATGTTATTATGCCCCAATGGTATTGTGCCCCAATGGTACAATGCCCCAATGGTACTGTGCCCAATGGTACAGTGCCCCAATGGTACAGTGCCCCAATAGTACAGTCCCCCAATGGTATTGTGCCCCAATGTTATTGTGCCCCAATGGTACAGTACCCCAATTGTATTGTGCCCCAATGGTACAGTGCCCCAATGGTATTGTACCCCAAAAGTACATTACGCCAATGGTATTATGTCCCAATGATATTGTGCCGTAATGGTACAGTGCCCCAATGGTATAATGCTCCAATGCTATTGTGTCCAATGGCACAGTGCCCCAATGTTATTATGTCCCAATGGTACATTGCCCCAATGGTATGATGCCCCAATGGTATTATGCCCCAATGGTATTGTGCCACAATGGTACAATGCCCCAATGGTATATTGCCCCAATAATATTGTTCCCCAATGTTACAATGCCCCAATGGTACAGTGCTACAATGGTATTATGATCCAATGGTACAGTGCCCCAATGGTACAGTGCCCCAATGGTACCGTGCCACAATGGTACAGTGCCCCAATAGTACAGTGCCCAAATGGTATGATGCACCAATAGTATTATGACCCAATGGTACAATGCCCTGATAGTACAGTGGCCCAATGGTACAGTGCCCCAATGGTACAGTGCCCCAATGATACCGTGCCACAATGGTACAGTGCCCCAATAGTACAGTGCACCAATGGTATGATGCACCAATGGTATTACGACCCAATGGTCCAGTGCCCCAATAGTACAGTGCCTCAATGGTCCAGTGCCCCAATGGTACAGTGCTCCAATGGTATGATGCGCCAATAGTATTATGACCCAATGGTACAATGCCCTGATATTACAGTGCCCCAATGGTACAGTGTTCCAATGGTATTATGACCCAATGGTACAGTGCCCCAATGGTACAGCACCCTAATGGTATGATGCCCCAATGGTATTATGACCCAATAGTACGGAGCACCAATGGTACAGTGCCCCAATAGCACAGTGCCCCAATGGTACAATGCCCCCATGGTACAGTGCCCCAATGGTACAATGCCCCAATGATACAGTGCCCCAATGGTATTATGACCCAATGCTACAGTGCCCCAATGGTATTATCACCCAATGAGACAGTGCTCCAATGGTACAATACCCCAATTGTACAGTATCCCAATGGTACAGTGCCCCAATGGTACAATGCCCCAATGGTACAGTATCCCAATGGTACAGTGACCCAATGGTATTATGCCCCAATTCTACAGCTACCAAATGTTACAGTGCCCCAATGGTACAGTACCCAAATGATATACTGCCCCAATGGTATGATGTCCCAATGATACAGTGCTCCAATGTTATTGTGCCCCAATGATACAGTACCCCAATGATACAGTGCCCCAATGGTATTATGTCCTAATGGTACAGTGCCCCAATGGTACAATGCCCGAATGGTCTGTGCCCCAATGGTACAGTGCCCCAATAGTACAGTGTCCCAATTGTACAATACCCCAATGGTACAGTGCCCCAATGGTACAATGCCCCAATGATACAGTGCCATAATGGTATTATGAGCCAATGGTACAGTGCCCCAATGGTATTATGATCCAATGGTATAGTGCTCTAATGGTACAGTGCCCCAATAGTACTGTGCCCCAATAGTACAGTATCCCAAAGGTAGAGTGCCCCAATGGTACAATGCCCCAATGATACAGTGCCATAATGGTATTATGAGCCAATGGTACAGTGCCCCAATGGTATTATGACCCAATGGTATAGTGCTCTAATGGTACAGTGCCCCAATAGTACTGTGCCCCAATAGTACAGTATCCCAAAGGTAGAGTGCCCCAATGGTAGAATGCCCCAATGGTACAGTATCCCAATGGTACAGTGCCCTAATGGTATAATGACCCATTGGTAGAGTGACCAAATGATACAGTGCCCCAATGGTACATTGCCCTAATGATACAGTGCCCCAATGGTATAATGCCCCAATGGTACAGTGCCCCAATGATACAGTGCCCCAATGGTACATTGCCCCAATGGTACAGTGCCCCAATGGTATTGTGCCTCAATGGTACTGTGCCACAATGGTATTATGCCACAATGGTATGATGCCGCAATGATATAGTGCTCCAATGTTACTGTGCCCCAATGGAACAGTACCCCAATGGCCCAATGGTATTATGTCCTCATGGTACAGTGCCCCAATGGTACAATGCCCCAATGGTCTGTGCCCCAATGCTACAGTGCCCCAATAGTACAGTTCCCCAATTGTACAATACCCCAATGGTACAGTGCCCCAATGGTACAATGTCCCAATGATACAGTGCCCCAATGGTATTATGACCCAATGGTACAGTGCCCCAATGGTATTATGATCCAATGATACAGTGCTCTAATGGTACAGTGCCCCAATGGTACAATGCCCCAATAGTACAGTATCCCAATGGTATAGTGCCCCAATTGTATAATGACCCATTGGTACAGTGCCCAAATGATACAGTGCCCCAATGGTATAATACCCCAATGGTATAATGCCCCAATGGTACAGTGCCCCAATGATATAATGCCCCAATGGTACAGTGCCCCAATGGTACAGTGCCCCAATGGTACAGTGCCCCAATGGTATTGTGCCTCAATGGTACTGTGCCACAATGGTATTATGCCCCAATGGTAGAGTGCCCAAATGGTACAGCGCCCAAATGGTACAGTGCCCCAATGATACAGTGCCCCAATGGTACAGTGCCCAAATAATATACTGCCCCAATAGTACAGTGCCCCAAAGTTACAGTGCCCCAATGGTACAGTGCCCCAATGTTATTGTGCCCAATGATATTGTGCCCCAATGGTACTGTGCCCCAATGCTATTATGCCCCAATGATACAGTGCCCACATGGTACAGTGCCCAAATGGTACATTGCCCCAATGATACAGTGCCCCAATGTTATTATGCCCCAATGGTATTATGCCCAAATGGTACAGTGCCCCAATAATACAGTGCCCCAATAGTACAGTCCCCCAATGGTATTGTGTCCCAATGGTATTGTGCCCCAATGGTACAATGCCCCAATGGTACTGTGCCCAATGGTACAGTGCCCCAATGGTACAGTGCCCCAATAGTACAGTCCCCCAATGGTATTGTGCCCCAATGTTATTGTGCCCCAATGGTACAGTACCCCAATTGTATTGTGCCCCAATGGTACAGTGCCCCAATGGTATTGTACCCCAAAAGTACATTACGCCAATGGTATTATGTCCCAATGGTATTGTGCCATAATGGTACAGTGCCCCAATGGTATAATGCTCCAATGCTATTGTGTCCAATGGCACAGTGCCCCAATGTTATTATGTCCCAATGGTACATTGCCCCAATGGTATGATGCCCCAATGGTATTATGCCCCAATGGTATTGTGCCACAATGGTACAATGCCCCAATGGTATATTGCCCCAATAATATTGTTCCCCAATGTTACAATGCCCCAATGGTACAGTGCTACAATGGTATTATGATCCAGTGGTACAGTGCCCCAATGGTACAGTGCCCCAATGGTACCGTGCCACAATGGTACAGTGCCCCAATAGTACAGTGCCCAAATGGTATGATGCACCAATAGTATTATGACCCAATGGTACAATGCCCTGATAGTACAGTGGCCCAATGGTACAGTGCCCCAATGGTACAGTGCCCCAATGATACCGTGCCACAATGGTACAGTGCCCCAATAGTACAGTGCACCAATGGGATGATGCACCAATGGTATTACGACCCAATGGTCCAGTGCCCCAATAGTACAGTGCCTCAATGGTCCAGTGCCCCAATGGTACAGTGCTCCAATGGTATGATGCGCCAATAGTATTATGACCCAATGGTACAATGCCCTGATATTACAGTGCCCCAATGGTACAGTGTTCCAATGGTATTATGACCCAATGGTACAGTGCCCCAATGGTACAGCACCCTAATGGTATGATGCCCCAATGGTATTATGACCCAATAGTACGGAGCACCAATGGTACAGTGCCCCAATAGCACAGTGCCCCAATGGTACAATGCCCCAATGGTACAGTGCCCCAATGGTACAATGCCCCAATGATACAGTGCCCCAATTGTATTATGACCCAATGCTACAGTGCTCTAATGGTACAATAACCCAATTGTACAGTATCCCAATGGTACAGTGCCCCAATGGTACAATGCCCCAATGGTACAGTATCCCAATGGTACAGTGACCCAATGGTATTATGCCCCAATTCTACAGCTACCAAATGTTACAGTGCCCCAATGGTACAGTACCCAAATGATATACTGCCCCAATGGTATGATGCCCCAATGATACAGTGCTCCAATGTTATTGTGCCCCAATGATACAGTACCCCAATGATACAGTGCCCCAATGGTATTATGTCCTAATGGTACAGTGCCCCAATGGTACAATGCCCGAATGGTCTGTGCCCCAATGGTACAGTGCCCCAATAGTACAGTGCCCCAATTGTTCAATACCCCAATGGTACAGTGCCCCAATGGTACAATGCCCCAATGATACAGTGCCATAATGGTATTATGAGCCAATGGTACAGTGCCCCAATGGTATTATGACCCAATGGTATAGTGCTCTAATGGTACAGTGCCCCAATAGTACTGCGCCCCAATAGTACAGTATCCCAAAGGTAGAGTGCCCCAATGGTAGAATGCCCCAATGGTACAGTATCCCAATGGTACAGTGCCCCAATGGTATAATGACCCATTGGTAGAGTGACCAAATGATACAGTGCCCCAATGGTACATTGCCCTAATGATACAGTGCCCCAATGGTATAATGCCCCAATGGTACTGTGCCACAATGGTATTATGCCACAATGGTATGATGCCGCAATGATATAGTGCTCCAATGTTACTGTGCCCCAATGGAACAGTACCCCAATGGCCCAATGGTATTATGTCCTAATGGTACAGTGCCCCAATGGTACAATGCCCCAATGGTCTGTTCCCCAATGCTACAGTGCCCCAATAGTACAGTTCCCCAATTGTACAATACCCCAATGGTACAGTGCCCCAATAGTACAATGCCCCAATGATACAGTGCCCCAATGGTATTATGACCCAATGCTACAGTGCCCCAATGGTATTATGACCCAATGATACAGTGCTCTAATGGTACAGTGCCCAAATAGTACTGTGCCCCAATGGTACAGTATCCCAAAGGTAGAGTGCCCCAATGGTACAATGCCCCAATGATACAGTATCCCAATGGTATAGTGCCCCAATGGTATAATGACCCATTGGTACAGTGCCCAAATGACACAGTGCCCCAATGGTATAATGCCACAATACACAGTGCCCCAATGATTCAGTGCCCCAATCGTATAATGTCCCAATGGTACAGTGCCCCAATGATACAGTGCCCCAATGGTACAGTGCCCCAATGGTATTGTGCCTCAATGGTACAATGCCCCAATGGTACAGTGCCCCAATGGTACAATGCCCCAATGATACAGTGCCCCAATGGTATTATGACCCAATGCTACAGTGCCCCAATGGTATTATGACCCAATGGATTAGTGCTTTAATGATACAGTGCCCCAATAGTACTGTGCCCCAATGGTACAGTATCCCAATGGTACAGTGCCCTAATGATACAGTGCCCCAATGGTATAATGCCCCAATGGTACAGCGCCCCAATGGTATTGTGCCCCAATGGTACTGTGCCCCAATGGTATTGTACCCCAATAGTACATTACGCCAATGGTATTATGTCCCAATGGTATTGTGCCGTAATGGTACAGTGCCCCAATGGTATAATGCTCCAATGCTATTGTGTCCAATGGCACAGTGCCCCAATGTTATTATGTCCCAATGGTACATTGCCCCAATGGTATGATGCCCCAATCATACAGTGCCCCAATGATATTATGCCCCAATGGTATTATGCCCCAATGGTATTGTGCCCCAATGGTACAATGCCCCAATGGTATATTGCCCCAATAATATTGTTCCCCAATGGTACAATGCCCCAATGGTACAGTACTTCAATGGTATCATGATCCAATGGTACAGTGCCCCAATGGTACAGTGCCCCAATGGTACAGTGCCCCAATGGTACAGTGCCGCAATGGTATGATGCGCCAATAGTATTATGACCCAATGGTACAATGCCCTGATAGCACAGTGCCCCAATAATACAGTGGCCCAATGGTACAGTGGCCCAATGGTACAGTGCCCCAATGGTATGATGCACCAATGGTATTATGACCCCATGGTACAGTGCCTCAATAGTACAGTGCCTCAATGGTCCAGTGCCCCAAGGGTCCAGTGCCCCAATGGTATGATGCGCCAAAAGTATTATGACCCAATGGTACAATGCCCTGATAGTACAGTGCCCCAATGGTACAGTGTCCCAATGCTATTATCACACAATCGTATAGTGCCCCAATGGTACAGCACCCCAATGGTATGATGCCCCAATGGTATTATGACCCAGTAGTATGGAGCCCCAATGGTACAGTGCCCCAATAGCACAGTGCCCCAATGGTAAAATGCCCCAATTGTACAGTGCCCCAATAGTACAGTGCCCCAATGGTACAATGCCCCAATGGTACAGTGCCCCAATGATACAGTGCCCCAATGATACAGTGCCCCAATGGTATTATGACCCAATGCTACAGTGCCCCAATGGTATTATGACCCAATGATACAGTGCTCTAATGGTACAGTGCCCCAATAGTACTGTGCCCCAATGGTACAGTATCCCAAAGGTAGAGTGCTCCAATGGTACAATGCCCCAATGGTACAGTGTCCCAATGGTATAGTGCCCCAATGGTATAATGACCCATTGGTACAGTGCCCAAATGATACAGTGCCCCAATGGTATAATGCCCCAATGGTACAGTGTCCCAATGATACAGTGCCCCAATCGTATAATACCCCAATGATACAGTGCCCCAATGGTACAGTGCCCCAATGGTATTGTGCCTCAATGGTACTGTGCCACAATGGTATTATGCCCCAATGGTACAGTGCCCCAATGATATAGTGCCCCAATAGTACAGTGCCCAAAGGATATACTGCCCCAATAGTACAGTGCCCCAATAGTACAGTGCCCCAATGGTACAGTGCCCAAATGGTACAGTGCCCCAATGATACAGTGCCCCAATGGTACATTGCCCCAATGGTATGATGCCCCAATGATACAGTGCCCCAATGTTATTATGCCCCAATAGCATTATGCCCAAATGGTACAGTGCCCCAATAACACAGTGCCCCAATAGTACAGTCCCCCAATGGTATTGTGCCCCAATGATACAGTGCCCCAATGGTACAGTGCCCCAATAGTACAGTGCCTCAATGGTCCAGTGCCCCAATGGTACAGTGCTCCAATGGTATGATGCGCCAATAGTATTATGACCCAATGGTACAATGCCCTGATAGTACAGTGCCCCAATGGTACAGTGTTCCAATGGTATTATGACCCAATGGTACAGTGCCCCAATAATACAGTGCCCCAATAGTACAGTCCCCCAATGGTATTGTGCCCCAATGATACAGTGCCCCAATAGTACAGTCCCCCAATGGTATTGTGCCCCAATGGTATTGTGCCCCAATGGTACAGTACCCCAATGGTATTGTGCCCCAATGGTACAGTGCCCCAATGGTATTGTACCCCAATAGTACATTACACCAATGGTATTCTGTCCCAATGGTATTGTGCCGTAATGGTACAGTGCCCCAATGGTATAATGCTCCAATGCTATTGTGTCCAATGGCACAGTGCCCCAATGTTATTATGTCCCAATGGTACATTGCCCCAATGGTATGATGCCCCAATGGTATTATGCCCCAATGGTATTGTGCCACAATGGTACAATGCCCCAATGGTATTATGCCCCAATGGTACAATGCCGCAATGGTATATTGCCCAAATAATATTGTTCCCCAATGGTACAATGCCCCAATGGTACAGTGCTACAATGGTATTATGATCCAATGGTACAGTGCCCCAATGGTACAGTGCCCCAATGGTACCGTGCCACAATGGTACAGTGCCCCAATAGTACAGTGCCGCAATGGTATGATGCGCCAATCGTATTATGACCCAATGATACAATGCCCTGATAGTACAGTGCCCCAATAGTACAGTGGCCCAATGGTACAGTGCCCCAATGGTATGATGCGCCAATGGTATTACGACCCAATGGTACAGTGCCCCAATAGTACAGTGCCTCAATGGTCCAGTGCCCCAATGGTACAGTGCCACAATGGTATGATGTGCCAATAGTATTATGACCCAATGGTACAATACCCTGATAGTACAGTGCCCCAATGGTACAGTGTCCCAATGGTATTATGATCCAATGGTACAGTGCCCCAATGGTACAGCACCCCAATGGTTTGATGCCCCAATGGTATTATGACCCAATAGTACGGAGCCCCAATGGTACAGTGCCCCAATAGCACAGTGCCCAATGGTACAGTGCCCCAATTGTACAATGCCCCAATGGTACAGTGCCCCAATGGTACAATGCCCCAATGATACAGTACCCAAATGGTATTATGACCCAATGGTACAGTGCTGTAATGGTACAATACCCCAATGGTACAGTATCCCAATGGTACAGTGCCCCAATGGTACAATGCCCCAATGGTACAGTATCCCAATGGTACAGTGACCCAATTGTATAATGACCCATTTGTACAGTGTCCAAATGATACAGTGCCCCAATGGTATAATGCCCCAATGGTATAATGCCCCAATGGTACAGTGCCCCAATGGTATAATGCCCCAATGGTACAGTGCCCCAATTGTACAGTGCCCCAATGGTACAGTGCCCTAATGGTATTGTGCCTCAATGGTACTGTGCCACAATGGTATTATGCCCCAATGGTAGAGTGCCCAAATGGTACAGCGCCCAAATGGGACAGTGCCCATATGATATACTGCCCCAATAGTACAGTGCCCCAATGATACAGTGCCCCAATGGTACAGTGCCCCAATGGTATTGTGCCTCAATGGTACAATGCCCCAATGGTACAGTGCCCCAATGGTATTATGACCCAATGCTACAGTGCCCCAATGGTATTATGACCCAATGGATTAGTGCTCTAATGATACAGTGCCCCAATAGTACTGTGCCCCAATGGTACAGTATCCCAAAAGTAGAGTGCCCCAATGGTACAGTATCCCAATGGTACAGTGCCCCAATGGTAAAATAACCCATTGGTAGAGTGCCCAAATGATACAGTGCTCCAATGGTACAGTGCCCTAATGATACAGTGCCCCAATGGTATAATGCCCCAATGGTACAGTGCCCCAATGATACAGTGCCCCAATGGTACAGCGCCCCAATGGTATTGTGCCCCAATGGTACTGTGCCCCAATGGTATTGTACCCCAATAGTACATTACGCCAATGGTATTATGTCCCAATGGTATTGTGCCGTAATGGTACAGTGCCACAATGGTATAATGCTCCAATGCTATTGTGTCCAATGGCACAGTGCCCCAATGTTATTATGTCCCAATGGTACATTGCCCCAATGGTATGATGCCCCAATCATACAGTGCCCCAATGTTATTATGCCCCAATGGTATTATGCCCCAATGGTATTGTGCCCCAATGGTACAATGCCCCAATGGTATATTGCCCCAATAATATTGTTCCCCAATGGTACAATGCCCTGATAGCACAGTGCCCCAAAGGTAAAGTGTCCCAATGGTATAGTGCCCCAATGGTATCATGACCCATTGGTACAGTGCCCAAATGATACAGTGCCCCAATGGTATAATGCCCCAATGGTACAGTGCCCCAATGATACAGTGCCCCAATCGTATAATGCCCCAATGATACAGTGCCCCAATGGTACAGTGCCCCAATGGTATTGTGCCTCAATGGTACTGTGCCACAATGGTATTATGCCCCAATGGTATTATGACCCCATGGTACAGTGCCTCAATAGTACAGTGCCTCAATGGTCCAGTGCCCCAAGGGTACAGTGCCCCAATGGTATGATGAGCCAAAAGTATTATGACCCAATGGTACAATTCCCTGATAGTAAAGTGCCCCAATGGTACAGTGTCCCAATGGTATGATGACCCAATGGTATAGTGCCCCAATGGTACAGCACCCCAATGGTATGATGCCCCAATGGTATTATGACCCAATAGTACGGAGCCCCAATGGTACAGTGCCCCAATAGCACAGTGCCCCAATGGTAAAATGCCCCAATGGTACAGTGCGCCAATAGTACAGTGCCCCAATGGTACAATGCCCCAATGGTACAGTGCCCCAATGGTACAGTGGCCCAATGATACAGTGCCCCAATGGTATTATGACCCAATGCTACAGTGCCCCAATGGTATTATGACCCAATGATACAGTGCTCTAATGGTACAGTGCCCCAATAGTACAGTATCCCAAAGGTAGAGTGCTCCAATGGTACAATGCCCCAATGGTATAGTGTCCCAATGGTATAGTGCCCCAATGGTATCATGACCCATTGGTACAGTGCCCAAATGATACAGTGCCCCAATGGTATAATGCCCCAATGGTACAGTGCCCCAATGATACAGTGCCCCAATCGTATAATACCCCAATGATACAGTGCCCCAATGGTACAGTGCCCCAATGGTATTGTGCCTCAATGGTACTGTGCCACAATGGTATTATGCCCCAATGGTACAGTGCCCCAATGATACAGTGCCCCAATAGTACAGTGCCCAAAGGATATACTGCCCCAATAGTACAGTGCCCCAATGGTACAGTGCCCCAATGTTATTGTGCCCAATGATATTGTGCCCCAATGGTACTGTGCCCCAATGCTATTATGCCCCAATGGTACAGTGCCCAAATGGTACAGTGCCCCAATGATACAGTGCCCCAATGGTACATTGCCCCAATGGTATGATGCCCCAATGATACAGTGCCCCAATGTTATTATGCCCCAATGGGATTATGCCCAAATGGTACAATGCCCCAGTAATACAGTGCCCCAATAGTACAGTCCCCCAATGGCATTGTGCCCCAATGATACAGTGCCCCAATGTTATTATGACCCAATGCTACAGTGCCCCAATGGTATTATGACCCAATGATACAGTGCTCTAATGGTACAGTGCCCCAATAGTACTATGCCCCTATGGTACAGTATCCCAAAGGTAGAGTGCTCCAATGGTACAATGCCCCAATGGTACAGTGTCCCAATGGTATAGTGCCCCAATGGTATCATGACCTATTGGTACAGTGCCCAAATGATACAGTGCCCCAATGGTATAATGCCCCAATGGTACAGTGCCCTAATGATACAGTGCCCCAATCGTATAATGCCCCAATGATACAGTGCCCCAATGGTACAGTGCCCCAATGGTATTGTGCCTCAATGGTACTGTGCCACAATGGTATTATGCCCCAATGGTACCGTGCCCCAATGATACAGTGCCCCAATAGTACAGTGCCCAAATGATATACTGCCCCAATAGTACAGTGCCCCAATGGTACAGTGCCCCAATGGTACAGTGCCCCAATGTTATTGTGCCCAATGATATTGTGCCCCAATTGTACTGTGCCCCAATGCTATTATGCCCCAATGATACAGTGCCCAAATGGTACAGTGCCCCAATGATACAGTGCCCCAATGGTACATTGCCCCAATGGTATGATGCCCCAATGATACAGTGCCCCAATGTTATTATGCCCCAATGGCATTATGCCCAAATGGTACAGTGCCCCAATAATACAGTGCCCCAATAGTACAGTCCCCCAATGGTATTGTGCCCCAATGGTACAGTGCCCCAATAGTACAGTCCCCCAATGTTATTGTGCCCCAATGGTATTGTGCCCCAATGGTACAGTACCCCAATGGTATTTGCCCCAATGGTACAGTGCCCCAATGGTATTGTACCCCAATAGTACATTACACCAATGGTATTATGTCCCAATGGTATTGTGCCGTAATGGTACAGTGCCCCAATGGTATAATGCTCCAATGCTATTGTGTCCAATGGCACAGTGCCCCAATGTTATTATGTCCCAATGGTACATTGCCCCAATGGTATGATGCCCCAATGATACAGTGCCCCAATGTTATTATGCCCCAATGGTATTATGCCCCAATGGTATTGTGCCCCAATGGTACAATGCCGCAATGGTATATTGCCCAAATAATATTGTTCCCCAATGGTACAATGCCCCAATGGTACAGTGCTACAATGGTATTATGATCCAATGGTACAGTGCCCCAATGGTACAATGCCCCAATGGTACCGTGCCACAATGGTACAGTGCCCCAACAGTACAGTGCCGCAATGGTATGATGCACCAATAGTATTATGACCCAATGATACAATGCCCTGATAGTACAGTGGCCCAATGGTACAGTGCCCCAATGGTATGATGCGCCAATGGTATTACGACCCAATGGTACAGTGCCCCAATAGTACAGTGCCTCAATGGTCCAGTGCCCCAATGGTACAGTGCCCCAATGGTATGATGTGCCAATAGTATTATGACCCAATGGTACAATACCCTGATAGTACAGTGCCCCAATGGTACAGTGTCCCAATGGTATTATGACCCAATGGTACAGTGCCCCAATGGTACAGCACCCCAATGGTATGATGCCCCAATGGTATTATGACCCAATAGTACGGAGCCCCAATGGTACAGTGCCCCAATAATACAGTGCCCCAATAGTACAGTCCCCCAATGGTATTGTGCCCCAATGATACAGTGCCCCAATGGTATTATGACCCAATGCTACAGTGCCCCAATGGTATTATGACCCAATGATACAGTGCTCTAATGGTACAGTGCCCCAATAGTACTGTGCCCCAATGGTACATTATCCCAAAGGTAGAGTGCTCCAATGGTACAATGCCCCAATGGTACAGTGTCCCAATGGTATAGTGCCCCAATGGTATCATGACCCATTGGTACAGTGCCCAAATGAAACAGTGCCCCAATGGTATAATACCCCAATGGTACAGTGCCCCAATGATACAGTGCCCCAATCGTATAATGCCCCAATGATACAGTGCCCCAATGGTACAGTGCCCCAATGGTATTGTGCCTCAATGGTACTGTGCCACAATGGTATTATGCCCCAATGGTACCGTGCCCCAATGATACAGTGCCCCAATAGTACAGTGCCCAAATGATATACTGCCCCAATAGTACAGTGCCCCAATGGTACAGTGCCCCAATGGTACAGTGCCCCAATGTTATTGTGCCCAATGATATTGTGCCCCAATGGTACTGTGCCCCAATGCTATTATGCCCCAATGATACAGTGCCCAAATGGTACAGTGCCCCAATGATACAGTGCCCCAATGGTACATTGCCCCAATGGTATGATGCCCCAATGATACAGTGCCCCAATGTTATTATGTCCCAATGGTACATTGCCCCAATGGTATGATGCCCCAATGGTATTATGCCCCAATGGTATTGTGCCACAATGGTACAATGCCCCAATGGTATTATGCCCCAATGGTACAATGCCGCAATGGTATATTGCCCAAATAATATTGTTCCACAATGGTACAATGCCCCAATGGTACAGTGCTACAATGGTATTATGATCCAATGGTACAGTGCCCCAATGGTACAGTGCCCCAATGGTACCGTGCCACAATGGTACAGTGCCCCAATAGTACAGTGCCGCAATGGTATGATGCGCCAATAGTATTATGACCCAATGATACAATGCCCTGATAGTACAGTGCCCCAATAGTACAGTGGCCCAATGGTACAGTGCCCCAATGGTATGATGCGCCAATGGTATTACGACCCAATAGTACAGTGCCCCAATAGTACAGTGCCTCAATGGTCCAGTGCCCCAATGGTACAGTGCCCCAATGGTATGATGTGCCAATAGTATTATGACCCAATGGTACAATACCCTGATAGTACAGTGCCCCAATGGTACAGTGTCCCAATGGTATTATGATCCAATGGTACAGTGCCCCAATGGTACAGCACCCCAATGGTTTGATGCCCCAATGGTATTATGACCCAATAGTACGGAGCCCCAATGGTACAGTGCCCCAATAGCACAGTGCCCAATGGTACAGTGCCCCAATTGTACAATGCCCCAATGGTACAGTGCCCCAATGGTACAATGCCCCAATGATACAGTACCCAAATGGTATTATGACCCAATGGTACAGTGCTGTAATGGTACAATACCCCAATGGTACAGTATCCCAATGGTACAGTGCCCCAATGGTACAATGCCCCAATGGTACAGTATCCCAATGGTACAGTGACCCAATTGTATAATGACCCATTTGTACAGTGTCCAAATGATACAGTGCCCCAATGGTATAATGCCCCAATGGTATAATGCCCCAATGGTACAGTGCCCCAATGGTATAATGCCCCAATGGTACAGTGCCCCAATTGTACAGTGCCCCAATGGTACAGTGCCCCAATGGTATTGTGCCTCAATGGTACTGTGCCACAATGGTATTATGCCCCAATGGTAGAGTGCCCAAATGGTACAGCGCCCAAATGGGACAGTGCCCATATGATATACTGCCCCAATAGTACAGTGCCCCAATGATACAGTGCCCCAATGGTACAGTGCCCCAATGGTATTGTGCCTCAATGGTACAATGCCCCAATGGTACAGTGCCCCAATGGTACAATGCCCCAATGATACAGTTCCCCAATGGTATTATGACCCAATGCTACAGTGCCCCAATGGTATTATGACCCAATGGATTAGTGCTCTAATGATACAGTGCCCCAATAGTACTGTGCCCCAATGGTACAGTATCCCAAAAGTAGAGTGCCCCAATGGTACAGTATCCCAATGGTACAGTGCCCCAATGGTAAAATAACCCATTGGTAGAGTGCCCAAATGATACAGTGCTCCAATGGTACAGTGCCCTAATGATACAGTGCCCCAATGGTATAATGCCCCAATGGTACAGTGCCCCAATGATACAGTGCCCCAATGGTACAGCGCCCCAATGGTATTGTGCCCCAATGGTACTGTGCCCCAATGGTATTGTACCCCAATAGTACATTACGCCAATGGTATTATGTCCCAATGGTATTGTGCCGTAATGGTACAGTGCCACAATGGTATAATGCTCCAATGCTATTGTGTCCAATGGCACAGTGCCCCAATGTTATTATGTCCCAATGGTACATTGCCCCAATGGTATGATGCACCAATCATACAGTGCCCCAATGTTATTATGCCCCAATGGTATTATGCCCCAATGGTATTGTGCCCCAATGGTACAATGCCCCAATGGTATATTGCCCCAATAATATTGTTCCCCAATGGTACAATGCCCTGATAGCACAGTGCCCCAATGGTACAGTGTCCCAATGGTACAGTGCCCCAATGGTATCATGACCCATTGGTACAGTGCCCAAATGATACAGTGCCCCAATGGTATAATGCCCCAATGGTACAGTGCCCCAATGATACAGTGCCCCAATCGTATAATGCCCCAATGATACAGTGCCCCAATGGTACAGTGCCCCAATGGTATTGTGCCTCAATGGTACTGTGCCACAATGGTATTATGCCCCAATGGTATTATGTCCCCATGGTACAGTGCCTCAATAGTACAGTGCCTCAATGGTCCAGTGCCCCAAGGGTACAGTGCCCCAATGGTATGATGCGCCAAAAGTATTATGACCCAATGGTACAATTCCCTGATCGTAAAGTGCCCCAATGGTACAGTGTCCCAATGGTATTATGACCCAATGGTATAGTGCCCCAATGGTACAGCACCCCAATGGTATGATGCTCCAATGGTATTATGACCCAATAGTACGGAGCCCCAATGGTACAGTGCCCCAATAGCACAGTGCCCTAATGGTAAAATGCCCCAATGGTACAGTGCGCCAATAGTACAGTGCCCCAATGGTACAATGCCCCAATGGTACAGTGCCCCAATGGTACAGTGGCCCAATGATACAGTGCCCCAATGGTATTATGACCCAATGCTACAGTGCCCCAATGGTATTATGACCCAATGATACAGTGCTCTAATGGTACAGTGCCCCAATAGTACTGTACCCCAATGGTACAGTATCCCAAAGGTAGAGTGCTCCAATGGTACAATGCCCCAATGGTATAGTGTCCCAATGGTATAGTGCCCCAATGGTATCATGACCCATTGGTACAGTGCCCAAATGATACAGTGCCCCAATGGTATAATGCCCCAATGGTACAGTGCCCCAATGATACAGTGCCCCAATCGTATAATACCCCAATGATACAGTGCCCCAATGGTACAGTGCCCCAATGGTATTGTGCCTCAATGGTACTGTGCCACAATGGTATTATGCCCCAATGGTACAGTGCCCCAATGATACAGTGCCCCAATAGTACAGTGCCCAAAGGATATACTGCCCCAATAGTACAGTGCCCCAATGGTACAGTGCCCCAATGTTATTGTGCCCAATGATATTGTGCCCCAATGGTACTGTGCCCCAATGCTATTATGCCCCAATGGTACAGTGCCCAAATGGTACAGTGCCCCAATGATACAGTGCCCCAATGGTACATTGCCCCAATGGTATGATGCCCCAATGATACAGTGCCCCAATGTTATTATGTCCCAATGGGATTATGCCCAAATGGTACAATGCCCCAGTAATACAGTGCCCCAATAGTACAGTCCCCCAATGGCATTGTGCCCCAATGATACAGTGCCCCAATGGTATTATGACCCAATGCTACAGTGCCCCAATGGTATTATGACCCAATGATACAGTGCTCTAATGGTACAGTGCCCCAATAGTACTGTGCCCCAATGGTACAGTATCCCAAAGGTAGAGTGCTCCAATGGTACAATGCCCCAATGGTATAGTGTCCCAATGGTATAGTGCCCCAATGGTATCATGACCCATTGGTACAGTGCCCAAATGATACAGTGCCCCAATGGTATAATGCCCCAATGGTACAGTGCCCCAATGATACAGTGCCCCAATCGTATAATACCCCAATGATACAGTGCCCCAATGGTACAGTGCCCCAATGGTATTGTGCCTCAATGGTACTGTGCCACAATGGTATTATGCCCCAATGGTACAGTGCCCCAATGATACAGTGCCCCAATAGTACAGTGCCCAAAGGATATACTGCCCCAATAGTACAGTGCCCCAATGGTACAGTGCCCCAATGTTATTGTGCCCAATGATATTGTGCCCCAATGGTACTGTGCCCCAATGCTATTATGCCCCAATGGTACAGTGCCCAAATGGTACAGTGCCCCAATGATACAGTGCCCCAATGGTACATTGCCCCAATGGTATGATGCCCCAATGATACAGTGCCCCAATGTTATTATGCCCCAATGGGATTATGCCCAAATGGTACAATGCCCCAGTAATACAGTGCCCCAATAGTACAGTCCCCCAATGGCATTGTGCCCCAATGATACAGTGCCCCAATGGTATTATGACCCAATGCTACAGTGCCCCAATGGTATTATGACCCAATGATACAGTGCTCTAATGGTACAGTGCCCCAATAGTACTATGCCCCAATGGTACAGTATCCCAAAGGTAGAGTGCTCCAATGGTACAATGCCCCAATGGTACAGTGTCCCAATGGTATAGTGCCCCAATGGTATCATGACCCATTGGTACAGTGCCCAAATGATACAGTGCCCCAATGGTATAATGCCCCAATGGTACAGTGCCCCAATGATACAGTGCCCCAATCGTATAATGCCCCAATGATACAGTGCCCCAATGGTACAGTGCCCCAATGGTATTGTGCCTCAATGGTACTGTGCCACAATGGTATTATGCCCCAATGGTACCGTGCCCCAATGATACAGTGCCCCAATAGTACAGTGCCCAAATGATATACTGCCCCAATAGTACAGTGCCCCAATGGTACAGTGCCCCAATGGTACAGTGCCCCAATGTTATTGTGCCCAATGATATTGTGCCCCAATTGTACTGTGCCCCAATGCTATTATGCCCCAATGATACAGTGCCCAAATGGTACAGTGCCCCAATGATACAGTGCCCCAATGGTACATTGCCCCAATGGTATGATGCCCCAATGATACAGTGCCCCAATGTTATTATGCCCCAATGGCATTATGCCCAAATGGTACAGTGCCCCAATAATACAGTGCCCCAATAGTACAGTCCCCCAATGGTATTGTGCCCCAATGGTACAGTGCCCCAATGTTATTGTGCCCCAATGGTATTGTGCCCCAATGGTACAGGACCCCAATGGTATTTGCCCCAATGGTACAGTGCCCCAATGGTATTGTACCCCAATAGTACATTACACCAATGGTATTATGTCCCAATGGTATTGTGCCGTAATGGTACAGTGCCCCAATGGTATAATGCTCCAATGCTATTGTGTCCAATGGCACAGTGCCCCAATGTTATTATGTCCCAATGGTACATTGCCCCAATGGTACAATGCCGCAATGGTATATTGCCCAAATAATATTGTTCCCCAATGGTACAATGCCCCAATGGTACAGTGCTACAATGGTATTATGATCCAATGGTACAGTGCCCCAATGGTACAATGCCCCAATGGTACCGTGCCACAATGGTACAGTGCCCCAACAGTACAGTGCTGCAATGGTATGATGCACCAATAGTATTATGACCCAATGATACAATGCCCTGATAGTACAGTGGCCCAATGGTACAGTGCCCCAATGGTATGATGCGCCAATGGTATTACGACCCAATGGTACAGTGCCCCAATAGTACAGTGCCTCAATGGTCCAGTGCCCCAATGGTACAGTGCCCCAATGGTATGATGTGCCAATAGTATTATGACCCAATGGTACAATACCCTGATAGTACAGTGCCCCAATGGTACAGTGTCCCAATGGTATTATGACCCAATGGTTCAGTGCCCCAATGGTACAGCACCCCAATGGTATGATGCCCCAATGGTATTATGACCCAATAGTACGGAGCCCCAATGGTACAGTGCCCCAATAGCACAGTGCCCAATGGTACAGTGCCCCAATGGTACAGTGCCCCAATGGTACAGTGCCCCAATGGTACAATGCCCCAATGATACAGTACCCAAATGGTATTATGACCCAATGGTACAGTGCTCTAATGGTACAATACCCCAATGGTACAGTATCCCAATGGTACAGTGCCCCAATGGTACAATGCCCCAATGGTACAGTATCCCAATGGTACAGTGACCCAATGGTATTAAGCCCCAATGGTACAGCACCCAAATGTTACAGTGCCCCAATGGTACAGTGCCCCAATGGTATTGTGCCTCAATGGTACTGTGCCACAATGGTATTATGCCCCAATGGTACATTGCCACAATGGTATGATGCCCCAATGATACAGTGCTCCAATGTTATTGTGCCCCAATGGTACAGTACCCCAATAGTATGTTTCCCCAATGGTATTATGTCCTAATGGTACAGTGCCCCAATGGTACAATGCCCCAATGGTCTGTGCCCCAATGGTACAGTGCCCCAATAGTACATATCCCCAATTGTACAATACCCCAATGGTACAGTGCCCCAATGGTACAATGTCCCAATGATACAGTGCCCCAATGGTATTATGACCCAATGGTACAGTGCCCCAATGGTATTATGACCCAATGGTACAGTGCCCCAATGGTATTATGATCCAATGATACAGTGCTCTAATGGTACAGTGCCCCAATAGTACTGTGCCCCAATGGTACAGTATCCCAAAGGTAGAGTGCCCCAATGGTACAATGCCCCAATAGTACAGTATCCCAATGGTATAGTGCCCCAATTGTATAATGACCCATTGGTACAGTGTCCAAATGATACAGTGCCCCAATGGTATAATGCCCCAATGGTATAATGCCCCAATGCTACAGTGCCCCAATTGTATAATGCCCCAATGGTACAGTGCCCCAATGATACAGTGCCCCAATGGTACAGTGCCCCAATGGTACAGTGCCCCAATGGTATTGTGCCTCAATGGTACTGTGCCACAATGGTATTATGCCCCAATGGTAGAGTGCCCAAATGGTACAGCGCCCAAATGGTACAGTGCCCCAATGATACAGTGCCCCAATGGTACAGTGCCCAAATGATATACTGCCCCAATAGTACAGTGCCCCAATGGTACAGTGCCCCAATGTTATTGTGCCCAATGATATTGTGCCCCAATGGTACTGTGCCCCAATGCTATTATGCCCCAATGATATAGTGCCCACATGGTACAGTGCCCAAATGGTACAGTGCCCCAATGATACAGTGCCCCAATGGTATTATGCCCCAATGGTATTATGCCCAAATGGTACAGTGCCCCAATAATACAGTGCCCCAATAGTACAGTCCCCCAATGGTATTGTGCCCCAATGGTATTGTGCCCTAATGGTACAATGCCCCAATGGTACTGTGCCCAATGGTACAGTGCTCCAATGGTACAGTGCCCTAATAGTACAGTCCCCCAATGGTATTGTGCCCCAATGTTATTGTGCCCCAATGGTACAGTGCCCCAATGGTATTGTACCCCAAAAGTACATTACGCCAATGGTATTATGTCCCAATGGTATTGTGCCGTAATGGTACAGTGCCCCAATGGTATAATGCTCCAATTCTATTGTGTCCAATAGCACAGTGCCCCAATGTTATTATGTCCCAATGGTACATTGCCCCAATGGTATGATGCCCCAATGGTATTATGCCCCAATGGTATTGTGCCACAATGGTACAATGCCCCAATGGTATATTGCCCCAATAATATTGTTCCCCAATGTTACAATGCCCCAATGGTACAGTACTACAATGGTATTATGATCCAATGGTACAGTGCCCCAATGGTACAGTGCCCCAATGGTACCGTGCCACAATGGTACAGTGCCCCAATAGTACAGTGTCCCAATGGTATGATGCACCAATAGTATTATGACCCAATGGTAAAATGCCCTGATAGTACAGTGGCCCAATGGTACAGTGCCCCAATGGTACAGTGCCCCAATGATACCGTGCCACAATGGTACAGTGCCCCAATAGTACAGTGCCCCAATGGTATGATGCACCAATGGTATTACGACCCAATGGTCCAGTGCCCCAATAGTACAGTGCCTCAATGGTCCAGTGCCCCAATGGTACAGTGCTCCAATGGTATGATGCGCCAATAGTATTATGACCCAATGGTACAATGCCCTGATAGTACAGTGCCCCAATGGTACAGTGTTCCAATGGTATTATGACCCAATGGTACAGTGCCCCAATGGTACAGCACCCTAATGGTATGATGCCCCAATGGTATTATGACCCAATAGTACGGAGCACCAATGGTACAGTGCCCCAATAGCACAATGCCCCAATGGTACAATGCCCCAATGGTACAGTATCCCAATGGTACAGTGCCCCAATGGTATAGTGACCCATTGGTAGAGTGACCAAATGGTACAGTGCCCCAATGGTATTGTGCCTCAATGGTACTGTGCCACAATGGTATTATGCCACAATGGTATGATGCCGCAATGATATAGTGCTCCAATGTTACTGTGCCCCAATGGAGCAGTACCCCAATGGCCCAATGGTATTATGTCCTAATGGTACAGTGCCCCAATGGTACAATGCCCCAATGGTCTGTGCCCCAATGGTACAGTGACCCAATAGTACAGTTCCCCAATTGTACAATACCCCAATGGTACAGTGCCCCAATAGTACAATGCTCCAATGATACAGTGCCCCAATGGTATTATGACCCAATGGTACAGTGCCCCAATGGTATTATGACCCAATGATACAGTGCTCTAATGGTACAGTGCCCAAATAGTACTGTGCCCCAATGGTACAGTATCCCAAAGGTAGAGTGCCCCAATGGTACAATGCCCCAATGGTACAGTATCCCAATGGTATAGTGCCCCAATGGTATCATGACCCATTGGTACAGTGCCCAAATGACACAGTGCCCCAATGGTATAATGCCACAATACACAGTGCCCCAATGATTCAGTGCCCCAATCGTATAATGTCCCAATGGTACAGTGCCCCAATGATACAGTGCCCCAATGGTACAGTGCCCCAATGGTATTGTGCCTCAATGGTACAATGCCCCAATGGTACAGTGCCCCAATGGTACAATGCCTCAATGATACAGTGCCCCAATGGTATTATGACCCAATGGATTAGTGCTCTAATGATACAGTGCCCGAATAGTACTGTGCCCCAATGGTACAGTATCCCAAAGGTAGAGTGCCTCAATGGTACAGTATCCCAATGGTATTATGTCCCAATGGTATTGTGCCGTAATGGTACAGTGCCCCAATGGTATAATGCTCAAATGCTATTGTGTCCAATGGCACACTGCCCCAATGTTATTGTGCCCCAATGGTATTGTGCCCCAATGGTACAATGCCCCAATGGTATATTGCCCCAATAATATTGTTCCCCAATGGTACAATGCCCCAATGGTACGGTACTTCAATGGTATTATGATCCAATGGTACAGTGCCCCAATGGTACAGTGCCCCAATGGTACCGTGCCACAATGGTACAGTGCCCCAATAGTACAGTGCCGCAATGGTATGATGCGCCAATAGTATTATGACCCAATGGTACAATGCCCTGATAGCACAGTGCCCCAATAGTACAGTGGCCCAATGGTACAGTGGCCCAATGGTACAGTGCCCCAATGGTATGATGCACCAATGGTATTATGACCCCATGGTACAGTGCCTCAATAGTACAGTGCCTCAATGGTCCAGTGCCCCAAGGGTCCAGTGCCCCAATGGTATGATGCGCCAAAAGTATTATGACCCAATGGTACAATGCCCTGATAGTACAGTGCCCCAATGGTATTGTGCCCCAATGGTACTGTGCCCCAATGGTATTGTACCCCAATAGTACATTACGCCAATGGTATTATGTCCCAATGGTATTGTGCCGTAATGGTACAGTGCCCCAATGGTATAATGCTCCAATGCTATTGTGTCCAATGGCACAGTGCCCCAATGTTATTATGTCCCAATGGTATATTGCCCCAATGGTATGATGCCCCAATCATACAGTGCCCCAATGTTATTATGCCCCAATGGTATTATGCCCCAATGGTATTGTGCCCCAATGGTACAATGCCGCAATGGTATATTGCCCAAATAATATTGTTCCCCAATGGTACAATGCCCCAATGGTACAGTGCTACAATGGTATTATGATCCAATGGTACAGTGCCCCAATGGTACAGTGCCCAAATGGTACCGTGCCACAATGGTACAGTGCCCCAATAGTACAGTGCCGCAATGGTATGATGCGCCAATAGTATTATGACCCAATGATACAATGCCCTGATAGTACAGTGCCCCAATAGTACAGTGCCCCAATGGTACAGTGCCCCAATGGTATGATGTGCCAATAGTATTATGACCCAATGGTACAATACCCTGATAGTACAGTGCCCCAATGGTACAGTGTCCCAATGGTATTATGACCCAATGGTACAGTGCCCCAATGGTACAGCACCCCAATGGTATGATGCCCCAATGGTATTATGACCCAATAGTACGGAGCCCCAATGGTACAGTGCCCCAATAGCACAGTGCCCAATGGTACAGTGCCCCAATGGTACAGTGCCCCAATAGTACAGTGCCCCAATTGTACAATGCCCCAATGGTACAGTGCCCCAATGGTACAATGCCCCAATGATACAGTACCCAAATGGTATTATGACCCAATGGTACAGTGCTCTAATGGTACAATACCCCAATGGTACAGTATCCCAATGGTACAGTGCCCCAATGGTACAATGCCCCAATGGTACAGTATCCCAATGGTACAGTGACCCAATGGTATTAAGCCCCAATGGTACAGCACCCAAATGTTACAGTGCCCCAATGGTACAGTGCCCCAATGGTATTGTGCCTCAATGGTACTGTGCCACAATGGTATTATGCCCCAATGGTACATTGCCACAATGGTATGATGCCCCAATGATACAGTGCTCCAATGTTATTGTGCCCCAATGGTACAGTACCCCAATAGTATGTTTCCCCAATGGTATTATGTCCTAATGGTACAGTGCCCCAATGGTACAATGCCCCAATGGTCTGTGCCCCAATGGTACAGTGCCCCAATAGTACATATCCCCAATTGTACAATACCCCAATGGTACAGTGCCCCAATGGTACAATGTCCCAATGATACAGTGCCCCAATGGCATTATGACCCAATGGTACAGTGCCCCAATGGTATTATGATCCAATGATACAGTGCTCTAATGGTACAGTGCCCCAATGGTACAATGCCCCAATAGTACAGTATCCCAATGGTATAGTGCCCCAATTGTATAATGACCCATTGGTACAGTGCCCAAATGATACAGTGCCCCAATGGTATAATACCCCAATGGTATAATGCCCCAATGGTACAGTGCCCCAATGATATAATGCCCCAATGGTACAGTGCCCCAATGATACAGTGCCCCAATGGTACAGTGCCTCAATGGTACAGTGCCCCAATGGTATTGTGCCTCAATGGTACTGTGCCACAATTGTATTATGCCCCAATGGTAGAGTGCCCAAATGGTACAGCGCCCAAATGATACAGTGCCCCAATGGTACAGTGCCCAAATAATATACTGCCCCAATAGTACAGTGCCCCAAAGGTACAGTGCCCCAATGGTACAGTGCCCCAATGTTATTGTGCCCAATGATATTGTGCCCCAATGGTACTGTGCCCCAATGCTATTATGCCCCAATGATACAGTGCCCACATGGTACAGTGCCCAAATGGTACAGTGCCCCAATAATACAGTGCCCCAATGTTATTATGCCCCAATGGTATTATGCCCAAATGGTACAGTGCCCCAATAATACAGTGCCCCAATAGTACAGTCCCCCAATGGTACAGAGCCCCAATGGTACAGTGCCCCAATGGTACAGTGCCCCAATGGTACAGCGCCCCAATAGTACAGTGTCCCAATGGTACAGTGCCCCAATGGTACTATGTCCCAATGGTGCAGTGCCCTAATAGTATTGTGCCCCAATGATACAGTGCCCCAATGGTATTATGCTCCAATGGTGCAGTGCCCCAATAGTACAGTGCCACAATGGTACAGTGCCCTAATGGTACAGTGCCCCAAAGGTATTATGACCCAATGGTACAGTGCCCCAATGGTACAATGCCCCAATGGTATTATGACCCAATGGTACTGTGCCCCAATGGTACAGTGCCCAATAGTACAGTGCCCCAATGGTACTGTGCCCAGATGGTACAATGCCCCAATGATGCAGTGCCCCAATGGTATGATGTCCCAATGGTATTGTGCGACAATGGCACAGTGCACCAATGATATGATGTCCCAATGGTACTGTGCCCCAATGGTACAGTGCCCCAATGGTATTATGGCCCAATGGTACAGAGCCCCAGTGGTACAGTGCCCCAATAATACAGTGCCCCAATGGTACAGTGTTCCAATGGTGCAGTGCCCCAATAGTACAGAGCCCCAATGGTACAGTGCCCCAATGGTATGATGCCTCAATGGTATTATGACCTAATGGTACAGTGCCCCAATGGTACATTGCACCAATGGTACAGTGCCCAATAGTATAGTGCCCCAATGGTACAGTGCCCAGATGGTACAGAGCCCCAATGGTACAGTGCCCCAATAGTACAGTGCCCCAATGGTATGATGCCTCAATGGTATTATGACCTCATGGTACTGTGCCCCAATGGTATTATGATCCAATGGTACAGTGCCCCAATGTTATGATGTCCCAATGGTATTGTGCCCCAATGGTACAATGCCCCAATGGTACAGTGCCCCAATGGTATTATGACCCAATGGGACAGAGCCCCAGTGGTACAGTGCCCCAATAGTACAGTGCCCCAATGGCACAGTGTTCCAATGGTGCAGTGCCCAAATAGTACAGAGCCCCAATGGTACAGTGCCCCAATAGTACAGAGCCCCAATGGTACAATGCCCCAATGGTATTATGACCCATTGATACAGAGCCACAGTGGTACAGTGCCCCAATAGTACAGTGCCCCAATGGCACAGTGTTCCAATGGTGCAGTGCCACAATAGTACAGAGCCCCAATGGTACAGTGCCTGAATAGTACAGTGCCCCAATGGTATGATGCCTCAATGGTATTATGACCTAATGGTACAGTGCCCCAATGGTACAGTGCCCAATAGTACAGTGCCCCAATGGTACAATGCCCAGATGGTACAATGCCCCAATGATGCAGTGCCCCAATGGTATGATGTCCCAATGGTATTGTGCCCCAATGGTACAGTGCCCCAATGGTATGATGTCCCAATGGTATTGTGCCCCAGTGGTACAGTGCCCCAATAGTACAGTGCCCCAATGGTACAGTGTTCCAATGGTGCAGTGCCCCAATATTACAGAGCCCCAATGGTACAGTGCCTCAATGGTACAGTGCCCCAATGGTACAGCGCCCCAATAGTACAGTGTCCCAATGGTACAGTGCCCTAATAGTACAGTGCCCCAATGGTACAATGCCCCATGGGACCGTGCCCCAATAATATTGTTCCCCAATGTTATTGTGCCCCAATGGTACAGTGCCCCAATTGTATTATGCCCCATTGGTATGATGCCCCAATGATACAGTGCCCCAATGGTATTGTGCCCCAGTGGTATTTTTCCCTAATGGTACAGTGCCCCAATGGTATTGTGCCCCAATGGTATGATGCCCCAATGATACAGTGCCCCAATGTTATTGTGCCCCAATGGTATTATGCTCCAATGGTACAGTGCCCCAATGGTATTGTGCCCCAATGGTATGATGCCCCAATGATACAGTGCCCCAATGTTATTGTGCCCCAATGGTATTATGCTCCAATGGTACAGTGTCCCAATGGTATTGTGCCCCAATGTTACAGTGCCCCAATATTATTATGCCCCAATGGTACAGTGCCCCAATGGTACAGTCGCCCAATGGTATTATGCCCCAATATTATTGTGCCCCAATGGTACAGTGCCCCAAAGTTACAGTGCCCCCATAGTACAGTGCCCTAATGGCATTGTGACCCAATGGTACAGTGCCCCAATAGTACAGTGCCCTAATGGTATTGTGCCGTAATCGTGCAGTGCCCCAATAGTACAGTGGCCCAATGGTACAGTGCCCCAATGGTATTATGACCCAATGGTACAGTGCCCCAATAGTACAGTGCCCCAATGGGACAGTGCCCCAATGGTACTGTGTCCCAATGGTATTATGACCCAATGGTACTGTGCCCCAATGGTATTATGATCCAATGGTACAGTGCCCCAATGTTATGATGTCCCAATGGTATTGTGCCCCAATGGTACAATGCCCCAATGGTACAGTGCCCCAATGGTATTATGACCCAATGGTACAGAGCCCCAGTGGTACAGTGCCCCAATAGTACAGTGCCCCAATGGCACAGTGTTCCAATGGTGCAGTGCCCAAATAGTACAGAGCCCCAATGGTACAGTGCCCCAATAGTACAGAGCCCCAATGGTACAATGCCCCAATGGTATTATGACCCATTGATACAGAGCCCCAGTGGTACAGTGCCCCAATAGTACAGTGCCCCAATGGCACAGTGTTCCAATGGTGCAGTGCCACAATAGTACAGAGCCCCAATGGTACAGTGCCTGAATAGTACAGTGCCCCAATGTTATGATGCCTCAATGGTATTATGACCTAATGGTACAGTGCCCCAATGGTACAGTGCCCAATAGTACAGTGCCCCAATGGTACAATGCCCAGATGGTACAATGCCCCAATGATGCAGTGCCCCAATGGTATGATGTCCCAATGGTATTGTGCCCCAATGCTACAGTGCCCCAATGATATGATGTCCCAATGGTATTGTGCCCCAATGGTACAGTGCCCCAATGGTATTATGGCCCAATGGTACAGAGCCCCAGTGGTACAGTGCCCCAATAGTACAGTGCCCCAATGGTACAGTGTTCCAATGGTGCAGTGCCCCAATATTACAGAGCCCCAATGGTACAGTGCCTCAATGGTACAGTGCCCCAATGGTACAGCGCCCCAATAGTACAGTGTCCCAATGGTACAGTGCCCTAATAGTACAGTGCCCCAATGGTACAATGCCCCATGGGACCGTGCCCCAATAATATTGTTCCCCAATGGTATTGTGCCCCAATGGTACAGTGCCCCAATGGTATTATGCCCCAATGGTATGATGCCCCAATGATACAGTGCCCCAATGGTATTGTGCCCCAGTGGTATTTTTCCCTCATGGTACAGTGCCCCAATGGTATTGTGCCCCAATGGTATGATGCCCCAATGATACAGTGCCCCAATGTTATTTTGCCCCAATGGTATTATGCTCCAATGGTACAGTGTCCCAATGGTATTGTGCCCCAATGTTACAGTGCCCCAATATTATTATGCTCCTATGGTACAGTGCCCCAATGGTACAGTCGCCCAATGGTATTATGCCCCAATATTATTGTGCCCCAAAGTTACAGTGCCCCCATAGTACAGTGCCCTAATGGCATTATGACCCAATGGTACAGTGCCCCAATAGTACAGTGCCCTAATGGTATTGTGCCCTAATCGTGCAGTGCCCCAATAGTACAGTGGCCCAATGGTACAGTGCCCCAATGGTATTATGACCCAATGGTACAGTGCCCCAAGTGTACAGTGCCCCAATGGGACAGTGCCCCAATGGTACTGTGTCCCAATGGTATTATGACCCAATGGTACTGTGCCCCAATGGTATTATGATCCAATGGTACAGTGCCCCAATGGTACAGTGCCCCAATTGTACCATGCCACAATGGTACAGTGCCCCAAATGTACAGTGCCGCAATGGTATGATGCGCCAACAGTATTATGACCCAATGGTACAATGCCCTGATAGTACAGTGCCCCAATAGTACAGTGGCCCAATGGTATTGTGCCCCAATGGTACAGTACCCCAATGGTATTGTGCCCCAATGGTACTGTGCCCCAATGGTATTGTACCCCAATAGTACATTACGCCAATGGTATTCTGTCCCAATGGTATTGTGCCGTAATGGTACAGTGCCCCAATGGTATAATGCTCCAATGCTATTGTGTCCAATGGCACAGTACCCCAATGTTATTATGTCCCAATGGTACATTGCCCCAATGGTATGATGCCCCAATCATACAGTGCCCCAATGTTATTATGCCCCAATGGTGTTATGCCCCAATGGTATTGTGCCCCAATGGTACAATGCCGCGATGGTATATTGCCCAAATAATATTGTTCCCCAATGGTACAATGCCCCAATGGTACAGTGCTACAATGGTATTATGATCCAATGGTACAGTGCCCCAATGGTACAGTGCCCCAATGGTACCGTGCCACAATGGTACAGTGCCCCAATAGTACAGTGCCGCAATGGTATGATGCGCCAATAGTATTATGACCCAATGATACAATGCCCTGATAGTACAGTGCCCCAATAGTACAGTGCCCCAATGGTACAGTGCCCCAATGGTATGATGTGCCAATAGTATTATGACCCAATGGTACAATACCCTGATAGTACAGTGCCCCAATGGTACAGTGTCCCAATGGTATTATGACCCAATGGTACAGTGCCCCAATGGTACAGCACCCCAATGGTATGATGCCCCAATGGTATTATGACCCAATAGTACGGAGCCCCAATGGTACAGTGCCCCAATAGCACAGTGCCCAATGGTACAGTGCCCCAATGGTACAGTGCCCCAATAGTACAGTGCCCCAATTGTACAATGCCCCAATGGTACAGTGCCCCAATGGTACAATGCCCCAATGATACAGTACCCAAATGGTATTATGACCCAATGGTACAGTGCTCTAATGGTACAATACCCCAATGGTACAGTATCCCAATGGTACAGTGCCCCAATGGTACAATGCCCCAATGGTACAGTATCCCAATGGTACAGTGACCCAATGGTATTAAGCCCCAATGGTACAGCACCCAAATGTTACAGTGCCCCAATGGTACAGTGCCCCAATGGTATTGTGCCTCAATGGTACTGTGCCACAATGGTATTATGCCCCAATGGTACATTGCCACAATGGTATGATGCCCCAATGATACAGTGCTCCAATGTTATTGTGCCCCAATGGTACAGTACCCCAATAGTATGTTTCCCCAATGGTATTATGTCCTAATGGTACAGTGCCCCAATGGTACAATGCCCCAATGGTACAATGCCCCAATGGTATTATGACCTAATGGTACAGTGCCCCAATAGTACATATCCCCAATTGTACAATACCCCAATGGTACAGTGCCCCAATGGTACAATGTCCCAATGATACAGTGCCCCAATGGTATTATGACCCAATGGTACAGTGCCCCAATGGTATTATGATCCAATGATACAGTGCTCTAATGGTACAGTGCCCCAATGGTACAATGCCCCAATAGTACAGTATCCCAATGGTATAGTGCCCCAATTGTATAATGACCCATTGGTACAGTGCCCAAATGATACAGTGCCCCAATTGTATAATACCCCAATGGTATAATGCCCCAATGGTACAGTGCCCCAATGATATAATGCCCCAATGGTACAGTGCCCCAATGATACAGTGCCCCAATGGTACAGTGCCCCAATGGTACAGTGCCCCAATGGTATTGTGCCTCAATGGTACTGTGCCACAATGGTATTATGCCCCAATGGTAGAGTGCCCAAATGGTACAGCGCCCAAATGGTACAGTGCCCCAATGATACAGTGCCCCAATGGTACAGTGCCCAAATAATATACTGCCCCAATAGTACAGTGCCCCAATGGTACAGTGCCCCAATGGTACAGTGCCCCAATGTTATTGTGCCCAATGATATTGTGCCCCAATGGTACTGTGCCCCAATGCTATTATGCCCCAATGATACAGTGCCCACACGGTACAGTGCCCAAATGGTACAGTGCCCCAATGATACAGTGCCCCAATGTTATTATGCCCCAATGGTATTATGCACAAATGGTACAGTGCCCCAATAATACAGTGCCCCAATAGTACAGTCCCCCAATGGTATTGTGTCCCAATGGTATTGTGCCCCAATGGTACAATGCCCCAATGGTACAGCGCCCCAATAGTACAGTGTCCCAATGGTACAGTGCCCCAATGGTATTATGTCCCAATGGTGCAGTGCCCTAATAGTATTGTGCCCCAATGATACAGTGCCCCAATGGTATTATGCTCCAATGGTGCAGTGCCCCAATAGTACAGTGCCACAATGGTACAGTGCCCTAATGGTACAGTGCCCCAAAGCTATTATGACCCAATGGTACAGTGCCCCAATGGTACAATGCCCCAATGGTATTATGACCCAATGGTACAGTGCCCCAATAGTACAGTGCCCCAATGGTATAATGCCTCAATGGTATTATGACCTAATGGTACAGTGCCCCAATGGTACTGTGCCCCAATGGTACAGTGCCCAATAGTACAGTGCCCCAATGGTACTGTGCCCAGATGGTACAATGCCCCAATGATGCAGTGCCCCAATGGTATGATGTCCCAATGGTATTGTGCGACAATGGTACAGTGCACCAATGATATGATGTCCCAATGGTATTGTGCCCCAATGGTACAGTGCCCCAATGGTATTATGGCCCAATGGTATAGAGCCCCAGTGGTACAGTGCCCCAATAGTACAGTGTTCCAATGGTGCAGTGCCCCAATAGTACAGAGCCCCAATGGTACAGTGCCCCAATGGTATTATGGCCCAATGGTATAGAGCCCCAGTGGTACAGTGCCCCAATAGTACAGTGCCCCAATGGTACAGTGTTCCAATGGTGCAGTGCCCCAATAGTACAGAGCCCCAATGGTACAGTGCCCCAATGGTATGATGCCTCAATGGTATTATGACCTAATGGTACAGTGCCCCAATGGTACATTGCACCAATGGTACAGTGCCCAATAGTATAGTGCCCCAATGGTACAGTGCCCAGATGGTACAGAGCCCCAATGGTACAGTGCCCCAATAATACAGTGCCCCAATGGTATGATGCCTCAATGGTATTATGACCTAATGGTACTGTGCCCCAATGGTATTATGATCCAATGGTACAGTGCCCCAATGTTATGATGTCCCAATGGTATTGTGCCCCAATGGTACAATGCCCCAATGGTACAGTGCCCCAATGGTATTATGACCCAATGGTACAGAGCCCCAGTTGTACAGTGCCCCAATAGTACAGTGCCCCAATGGCACAGTGTTCCAATGGTGCAGTGCCCAAATAGTACAAAGCCCCAATGGTACAGTGCCCCAATAGTACAGAGCCCCAATGGTACAATGCCCCAATGGTATTATGACCCATTGATACAGAGCCCCAGTGGTACAGTGCCCCAATAGTACAGTGCCCCAATGGCACAGTGTTCCAATGGTGCAGTGCCACAATAGTACAGAGCCCCAATGGTACAGTGCCTGAATAGTACAGTGCCCCAATGGTATGATGCCTCAATGGTATTATGACCTAATGGTACAGTGCCCCAATGGTACAGTGCCCAATAGTACAGTGCCCCAATGGTACAATGCCCAGATGGTACAATGCCCCAATGATGCAGTGCCCCAATGGTATGATGTCCCAATGGTATTGTGCCCCAATGCTACAGTGCCCCAATGATATGATGTCCCAATGGTATTGTGCTCCAATGGTACAGTGCCCCAATGGTATTATGGCCCAATGGTACAGAGCCCCAGTGGTACAGTGCCCCAATAGTACAGTGCCCCAATGGTACAGTGTTCCAATGGTGCAGTGCCCCAATATTACAGAGCCCCAATGGTACAGTGCCTCAATGGTACAGTGCCCCAATGGTACAGCGCCCCAATAGTACAGTGTCCCAATGGTACAGTGCCCTAATAGTACAGTGCCCCAATGGTACAATGCCCCATGGGACCGTGCCCCAATAATATTGTTCCCCAATGGTATTGTGCCCCAATGGTACAGTGCCCCAATGGTATTGTGCCCCAATGGTATGATGCCCCAATGATACAGTGCCCCAATGTTATTGTGCCCCAATGGTATTATGCTCCAATGGTACAGTGTCCCAATGGTATTGTGCCCCAATGTTACAGTGCCCCAATATTATTATGCCCCAATGGTACAGTGCCCCAATGGTACAGTCGCCCAATGGTATTATGCCCCAATATTATTGTGCCCCAATGGTACAGTGCCCCAAAGTTACAGTGCCCCCATAGTACAGTGCCCTAATGGCATTATGACCCAATGGTACAGTGCCCCAATAGTACAGTGCCCTAATGGTATTGTGCCCTAATCGTGCAGTGCCCCAATAGTACAGTGGCCCAATGGTACAGTGCCCCAATGGTATTATGACCCAATGGTACAGTGCCCCAATAGTACAGTGCCCCAATGGGACAGTGCCCCAATGGTACTGTGTCCCAATGGTATTATGACCCAATGGTACTGTGCCCCAATGGTATTATGATCCAATGGTACACTGCCCCAATGGTACAGTGCCCCAATTGTACCATGCCACAATGGTACAGTGCCCCAAATGTACAGTGCCGCAATGGTATGATGCGCCAACAGTATTATGACCCAATGGTACAATGCCCTGATAGTACAGTGCCCCAAAAGTACAGTGGCCCAATGGTATTGTGCCCCAATGGTACAGTACCCCAATGGTATTGTGCCCCAATGGTACTGTGCCCCAATGGTATTGTACCCCAATAGTACATTACGCCAATGGTATTCTGTCCCAATGGTAGTGTGCCGTAATGGTACAGTGCCCCAATGGTATTATGCCCCAATGGTATTGTGCCCCAATGGTACAATGCCGCAATGGTATATTGCCCAAATAATATTGTTCCCCAATGGTACAATGCCCCAATGGTACAGTGCTACAATGGTATTATGATCCAATGGTACAGTGCCCCAATGGTACAGTGCCCCAATGGTACCGTGCCACAATGGTACAGTGCCCCAATAGTACAGTGCCGCAATGGTATGATGCGCCAATAGTATTATGACCCAATGATACAATGCCCTGATAGTACAGTGCCCCAATGGTACAGTGTCCCAATGGTATTATGACCCAATGGTACAGTGCCCCAATGGTACAGCACCCCAATGGTATGATGCCCCAATGGTATTATGACCCAATAGTACGGAGCCCCAATGGTACAGTGCCCCAATAGCACAGTGCCCAATGGTACAGTGCCCCAATGGTACAGTGCCCCAATACTACAGTGCCCCAATACTACAGTGCCCCAATTGTACAATGCCCCAATGGTACAGTGCCCCAATGGTACAATGCCCCAATGATACAGTACCCAAATGGTATTATGACCCAATGTTACAGTGCTCTAATGGTACAATACCCCAATGGTACAGTATCCCAATGGTACAGTGCCCCAATGGTACAATGCCCCAATGGTACAGTATCCCAATGGTACAGTGACCCAATGGTATTAAGCCCCAATGGTACAGCACCCAAATGTTACAGTGCCCCAATGGTACAGTGCCCCAATGGTATTGTGCCTCAATGGTACTGTGCCACAATGGTATTATGCCCCAATGGTACATTGCCACAATGGTATGATGCCCCAATGATACAGTGCTCCAATGTTATTGTGCCCCAATGGTACAGTACCCCAATAGTATGTTTCCCCAATGGTATTATGTCCTAATGGTACAGTGCCCCAATGGTACAATGCCCCAATGGTCTGTGCCCCAATGGTACAGTGCCCCAATAGTACATATCCCCAATTGTACAATACCCCAATTGTACAATGCCCCAATGGTACAGTGCCCCAATGGTACAATGTCCCAATGATACAGTGCCCCAATGGTATTATGACCCAATGGTACAGTGCCCCAATGGTATTATGATCCAATGATACAGTGCTCTAATGGTACAGTGCCCCAATGGTACAATGCCCCAATAGTACAGTATCCCAATGGTATAGTGCCCCAATTGTATAATGACCCATTGGTACAGTGCCCAAATGATACAGTGCCCCAATGGTATAATACCCCAATGGTATAATGCCCCAATGGTACAGTGCCCCAATGATATAATGCCCTAATGGTACAGTGCCCCAATGATACAGTGCCCCAATGGTACAGTGCCCCAATGGTACAGTGCCCCAATGGTATTGTGCCTCAATGGTACTGTGCCACAATGGTATTATGCCCCAATGGTAGAGTGCCCAAATGGTACAGCGCCCAAATGGTACAGTGCCCCAATGATACAGTGCCCCAATGGTACAGTGCCCAAATAATATACTGCCCCAATAGTACAGTGCCCCAATGGTACAGTGCCCCAATGGTACAGTGCCCCAATGGTACAGTGCCCCAATGTTATTGTGCCCAATGATATTGTGCCCCAATGGTACTGTGCCCCAATGCTATTATGCCCCAATGATACAGTGCCCACATGGTACAGTGCCCAAATGGTACAGTGCCCCAATGATACAGTGCCCCAATGTTATTATGCCCCAATGGTATTGTGCCCCAATGGTACAATGCCCCAATGGTACTGTGCCCAATGGTACAGTGCCCCAATGGTACAGTGCCCCAATAGTACAGTCCCCCAATGGTATTGTGCCCCAATGTTATTGTGCCCCAATGGTACAGTACCCCAATTGTATTGTGCCCCAATGGTACAGTGCCCCAATGGTATTGTACCCCAAAAGTACATTACGCCAATGGTATTATGTCCCAATGATATTGTGCCGTAATGGTACAGTGCCCCAATGGTATAATGCTCCAATGCTATTGTGTCCAATGGCACAGTGCCCCAATGTTATTATGTCCCAATGGTACATTGCCCCAATGGTATGATGCCCCAATGGTATTATGCCCCAATGGTATTGTGCCACAATGGTACAATGCCCCAATGGTATATTGCCCCAATAATATTGTTCCCCAATGTTACAATGCCCCAATGGTACAGTGCTACAATGGTATTATGATCCAATGGTACAGTGCCCCAATGGTACAGTGCCCCAATGGTACCGTGCCACAATGGTACAGTGCCCCAATAGTACAGTGCCCAAATGGTATGATGCACCAATAGTATTATGACCCAATGGTACAATGCCCTGATAGTACAGTGGCCCAATGGTACAGTGCCCCAATGGTACAGTGCCCCAATGATACCGTGCCACAATGGTACAGTGCCCCAATAGTACAGTGCACCAATGGTATGATGCACCAATGGTATTACGACCCAATGGTCCAGTGCCCCAATAGTACAGTGCCTCAATGGTCCAGTGCCCCAATGGTACAGTGCTCCAATGGTATGATGCGCCAATAGTATTATGACCCAATGGTACAATGCCCTGATATTACAGTGCCCCAATGGTACAGTGTTCCAATGGTATTATGACCCAATGGTACAGTGCCCCAATGGTACAGCACCCTAATGGTATGATGCCCCAATGGTATTATGACCCAATAGTACGGAGCACCAATGGTACAGTGCCCCAATAGCACAGTGCCCCAATGGTACAATGCCCCCATGGTACAGTGCCCCAATGGTACAATGCCCCAATGATACAGTGCCCCAATGGTATTATGACCCAATGCTACAGTGCCCCAATGGTATTATCACCCAATGAGACAGTGCTCCAATGGTACAATACCCCAATTGTACAGTATCCCAATGGTACAGTGCCCCAATGGTACAATGCCCCAATGGTACAGTATCCCAATGGTACAGTGACCCAATGGTATTATGCCCCAATTCTACAGCTACCAAATGTTACAGTGCCCCAATGGTACAGTACCCAAATGATATACTGCCCCAATGGTATGATGTCCCAATGATACAGTGCTCCAATGTTATTGTGCCCCAATGATACAGTACCCCAATGATACAGTGCCCCAATGGTATTATGTCCTAATGGTACAGTGCCCCAATGGTACAATGCCCGAATGGTCTGTGCCCCAATGGTACAGTGCCCCAATAGTACAGTGTCCCAATTGTACAATACCCCAATGGTACAGTGCCCCAATGGTACAATGCCCCAATGATACAGTGCCATAATGGTATTATGAGCCAATGGTACAGTGCCCCAATGGTATTATGATCCAATGGTATAGTGCTCTAATGGTACAGTGCCCCAATAGTACTGTGCCCCAATAGTACAGTATCCCAAAGGTAGAGTGCCCCAATGGTACAATGCCCCAATGATACAGTGCCATAATGGTATTATGAGCCAATGGTACAGTGCCCCAATGGTATTATGACCCAATGGTATAGTGCTCTAATGGTACAGTGCCCCAATAGTACTGTGCCCCAATAGTACAGTATCCCAAAGGTAGAGTGCCCCAATGGTAGAATGCCCCAATGGTACAGTATCCCAATGGTACAGTGCCCTAATGGTATAATGACCCATTGGTAGAGTGACCAAATGATACAGTGCCCCAATGGTACATTGCCCTAATGATACAGTGCCCCAATGGTATAATGCCCCAATGGTACAGTGCCCCAATGATACAGTGCCCCAATGGTACATTGCCCCAATGGTACAGTGCCCCAATGGTATTGTGCCTCAATGGTACTGTGCCACAATGGTATTATGCCACAATGGTATGATGCCGCAATGATATAGTGCTCCAATGTTACTGTGCCCCAATGGAACAGTACCCCAATGGCCCAATGGTATTATGTCCTCATGGTACAGTGCCCCAATGGTACAATGCCCCAATGGTCTGTGCCCCAATGCTACAGTGCCCCAATAGTACAGTTTCCCAATTGTACAATACCCCAATGGTACAGTGCCCCAATGGTACAATGTCCCAATGATACAGTGCCCCAATGGTATTATGACCCAATGGTACAGTGCCCCAATGGTATTATGATCCAATGATACAGTGCTCTAATGGTACAGTGCCCCAATGGTACAATGCCCCAATAGTACAGTATCCCAATGGTATAGTGCCCCAATTGTATAATGACCCATTGGTACAGTGCCCAAATGATACAGTGCCCCAATGGTATAATACCCCAATGGTATAATGCCCCAATGGTACAGTGCCCCAATGATATAATGCCCCAATGGTACAGTGCCCCAATGGTACAGTGCCCCAATGGTACAGTGCCCCAATGGTATTGTGCCTCAATGGTACTGTGCCACAATGGTATTATGCCCCAATGGTAGAGTGCCCAAATGGTACAGCGCCCAAATGGTACAGTGCCCCAATGATACAGTGCCCCAATGGTACAGTGCCCAAATAATATACTGCCCCAATAGTACAGTGCCCCAAAGTTACAGTGCCCCAATGGTACAGTGCCCCAATGTTATTGTGCCCAATGATATTGTGCCCCAATGGTACTGTGCCCCAATGCTATTATGCCCCAATGATACAGTGCCCACATGGTACAGTGCCCAAATGGTACATTGCCCCAATGATACAGTGCCCCAATGTTATTATGCCCCAATGGTATTATGCCCAAATGGTACAGTGCCCCAATAATACAGTGCCCCAATAGTACAGTCCCCCAATGGTATTGTGTCCCAATGGTATTGTGCCCCAATGGTACAATGCCCCAATGGTACTGTGCCCAATGGTACAGTGCCCCAATGGTACAGTGCCCCAATAGTACAGTCCCCCAATGGTATTGTGCCCCAATGTTATTGTGCCCCAATGGTACAGTACCCCAATTGTATTGTGCCCCAATGGTACAGTGCCCCAATGGTATTGTACCCCAAAAGTACATTACGCCAATGGTATTATGTCCCAATGGTATTGTGCCATAATGGTACAGTGCCCCAATGGTATAATGCTCCAATGCTATTGTGTCCAATGGCACAGTGCCCCAATGTTATTATGTCCCAATGGTACATTGCCCCAATGGTATGATGCCCCAATGGTATTATGCCCCAATGGTATTGTGCCACAATGGTACAATGCCCCAATGGTATATTGCCCCAATAATATTGTTCCCCAATGTTACAATGCCCCAATGGTACAGTGCTACAATGGTATTATGATCCAGTGGTACAGTGCCCCAATGGTACAGTGCCCCAATGGTACCGTGCCACAATGGTACAGTGCCCCAATAGTACAGTGCCCAAATGGTATGATGCACCAATAGTATTATGACCCAATGGTACAATGCCCTGATAGTACAGTGGCCCAATGGTACAGTGCCCCAATGGTACAGTGCCCCAATGATACCGTGCCACAATGGTACAGTGCCCCAATAGTACAGTGCACCAATGGGATGATGCACCAATGGTATTACGACCCAATGGTCCAGTGCCCCAATAGTACAGTGCCTCAATGGTCCAGTGCCCCAATGGTACAGTGCTCCAATGGTATGATGCGCCAATAGTATTATGACCCAATGGTACAATGCCCTGATATTACAGTGCCCCAATGGTACAGTGTTCCAATGGTATTATGACCCAATGGTACAGTGCCCCAATGGTACAGCACCCTAATGGTATGATGCCCCAATGGTATTATGACCCAATAGTACGGAGCACCAATGGTACAGTGCCCCAATAGCACAGTGCCCCAATGGTACAATGCCCCCATGGTACAGTGCCCCAATGGTACAATGCCCCAATGATACAGTGCCCCAATTGTATTATGACCCAATGCTACAGTGCTCTAATGGTACAATAACCCAATTGTACAGTATCCCAATGGTACAGTGCCCCAATGGTACAATGCCCCAATGGTACAGTATCCCAATGGTACAGTGACCCAATGGTATTATGCCCCAATTCTACAGCTACCAAATGTTACAGTGCCCCAATGGTACAGTACCCAAATGATATACTGCCCCAATGGTATGATGCCCCAATGATACAGTGCTCCAATGTTATTGTGCCCCAATGATACAGTACCCCAATGATACAGTGCCCCAATGGTATTATGTCCTAATGGTACAGTGCCCCAATGGTACAATGCCCGAATGGTCTGTGCCCCAATGGTACAGTGCCCCAATAGTACAGTGCCCCAATTGTTCAATACCCCAATGGTACAGTGCCCCAATGGTACAATGCCCCAATGATACAGTGCCATAATGGTATTATGAGCCAATGGTACAGTGCCCCAATGGTATTATGACCCAATGGTATAGTGCTCTAATGGTACAGTGCCCCAATAGTACTGCGCCCCAATAGTACAGTATCCCAAAGGTAGAGTGCCCCAATGGTAGAATGCCCCAATGGTACAGTATCCCAATGGTACAGTGCCCCAATGGTATAATGACCCATTGGTAGAGTGACCAAATGATACAGTGCCCCAATGGTACATTGCCCTAATGATACAGTGCCCCAATGGTATAATGCCCCAATGGTACTGTGCCACAATGGTATTATGCCACAATGGTATGATGCCGCAATGATATAGTGCTCCAATGTTACTGTGCCCCAATGGAACAGTACCCCAATGGCCCAATGGTATTATGTCCTAATGGTACAGTGCCCCAATGGTACAATGCCCCAATGGTCTGTTCCCCAATGCTACAGTGCCCCAATAGTACAGTTCCCCAATTGTACAATACCCCAATGGTACAGTGCCCCAATAGTACAATGCCCCAATGATACAGTGCCCCAATGGTATTATGACCCAATGCTACAGTGCCCCAATGGTATTATGACCCAATGATACAGTGCTCTAATGGTACAGTGCCCAAATAGTACTGTGCCCCAATGGTACAGTATCCCAAAGGTAGAGTGCCCCAATGGTACAATGCCCCAATGATACAGTATCCCAATGGTATAGTGCCCCAATGGTATAATGACCCATTGGTACAGTGCCCAAATGACACAGTGCCCCAATGGTATAATGCCACAATACACAGTGCCCCAATGATTCAGTGCCCCAATCGTATAATGTCCCAATGGTACAGTGCCCCAATGATACAGTGCCCCAATGGTACAGTGCCCCAATGGTATTGTGCCTCAATGGTACAATGCCCCAATGGTACAGTGCCCCAATGGTACAATGCCCCAATGATACAGTGCCCCAATGGTATTATGACCCAATGCTACAGTGCCCCAATGGTATTATGACCCAATGGATTAGTGCTTTAATGATACAGTGCCCCAATAGTACTGTGCCCCAATGGTACAGTATCCCAATGGTACAGTGCCCTAATGATACAGTGCCCCAATGGTATAATGCCCCAATGGTACAGCGCCCCAATGGTATTGTGCCCCAATGGTACTGTGCCCCAATGGTATTGTACCCCAATAGTACATTACGCCAATGGTATTATGTCCCAATGGTATTGTGCCGTAATGGTACAGTGCCCCAATGGTATAATGCTCCAATGCTATTGTGTCCAATGGCACAGTGCCCCAATGTTATTATGTCCCAATGGTACATTGCCCCAATGGTATGATGCCCCAATCATACAGTGCCCCAATGATATTATGCCCCAATGGTATTATGCCCCAATGGTATTGTGCCCCAATGGTACAATGCCCCAATGGTATATTGCCCCAATAATATTGTTCCCCAATGGTACAATGCCCCAATGGTACAGTACTTCAATGGTATTATGATCCAATGGTACAGTGCCCCAATGGTACAGTGCCCCAATGGTACAGTGCCCCAATGGTACAGTGCCGCAATGGTATGATGCGCCAATAGTATTATGACCCAATGGTACAATGCCCTGATAGCACAGTGCCCCAATAATACAGTGGCCCAATGGTACAGTGGCCCAATGGTACAGTGCCCCAATGGTATGATGCACCAATGGTATTATGACCCCATGGTACAGTGCCTCAATAGTACAGTGCCTCAATGGTCCAGTGCCCCAAGGGTCCAGTGCCCCAATGGTATGATGCGCCAAAAGTATTATGACCCAATGGTACAATGCCCTGATAGTACAGTGCCCCAATGGTACAGTGTCCCAATGCTATTATCACACAATCGTATAGTGCCCCAATGGTACAGCACCCCAATGGTATGATGCCCCAATGGTATTATGACCCAGTAGTATGGAGCCCCAATGGTACAGTGCCCCAATAGCACAGTGCCCCAATGGTAAAATGCCCCAATTGTACAGTGCCCCAATAGTACAGTGCCCCAATGGTACAATGCCCCAATGGTACAGTGCCCCAATGATACAGTGCCCCAATGATACAGTGCCCCAATGGTATTATGACCCAATGCTACAGTGCCCCAATGGTATTATGACCCAATGATACAGTGCTCTAATGGTACAGTGCCCCAATAGTACTGTGCCCCAATGGTACAGTATCCCAAAGGTAGAGTGCTCCAATGGTACAATGCCCCAATGGTACAGTGTCCCAATGGTATAGTGCCCCAATGGTATAATGACCCATTGGTACAGTGCCCAAATGATACAGTGCCCCAATGGTATAATGCCCCAATGGTACAGTGTCCCAATGATACAGTGCCCCAATCGTATAATACCCCAATGATACAGTGCCCCAATGGTACAGTGCCCCAATGGTATTGTGCCTCAATGGTACTGTGCCACAATGGTATTATGCCCCAATGGTACAGTGCCCCAATGATATAGTGCCCCAATAGTACAGTGCCCAAAGGATATACTGCCCCAATAGTACAGTGCCCCAATAGTACAGTGCCCCAATGGTACAGTGCCCAAATGGTACAGTGCCCCAATGATACAGTGCCCCAATGGTACATTGCCCCAATGGTATGATGCCCCAATGATACAGTGCCCCAATGTTATTATGCCCCAATAGCATTATGCCCAAATGGTACAGTGCCCCAATAACACAGTGCCCCAATAGTACAGTCCCCCAATGGTATTGTGCCCCAATGATACAGTGCCCCAATGGTACAGTGCCCCAATAGTACAGTGCCTCAATGGTCCAGTGCCCCAATGGTACAGTGCTCCAATGGTATGATGCGCCAATAGTATTATGACCCAATGGTACAATGCCCTGATAGTACAGTGCCCCAATGGTACAGTGTTCCAATGGTATTATGACCCAATGGTACAGTGCCCCAATAATACAGTGCCCCAATAGTACAGTCCCCCAATGGTATTGTGCCCCAATGATACAGTGCCCCAATAGTACAGTCCCCCAATGGTATTGTGCCCCAATGGTATTGTGCCCCAATGGTACAGTACCCCAATGGTATTGTGCCCCAATGGTACAGTGCCCCAATGGTATTGTACCCCAATAGTACATTACACCAATGGTATTCTGTCCCAATGGTATTGTGCCGTAATGGTACAGTGCCCCAATGGTATAATGCTCCAATGCTATTGTGTCCAATGGCACAGTGCCCCAATGTTATTATGTCCCAATGGTACATTGCCCCAATGGTATGATGCCCCAATGGTATTATGCCCCAATGGTATTGTGCCACAATGGTACAATGCCCCAATGGTATTATGCCCCAATGGTACAATGCCGCAATGGTATATTGCCCAAATAATATTGTTCCCCAATGGTACAATGCCCCAATGGTACAGTGCTACAATGGTATTATGATCCAATGGTACAGTGCCCCAATGGTACAGTGCCCCAATGGTACCGTGCCACAATGGTACAGTGCCCCAATAGTACAGTGCCGCAATGGTATGATGCGCCAATAGTATTATGACCCAATGATACAATGCCCTGATAGTACAGTGCCCCAATAGTACAGTGGCCCAATGGTACAGTGCCCCAATGGTATGATGCGCCAATGGTATTACGACCCAATGGTACAGTGCCCCAATAGTACAGTGCCTCAATGGTCCAGTGCCCCAATGGTACAGTGCCACAATGGTATGATGTGCCAATAGTATTATGACCCAATGGTACAATACCCTGATAGTACAGTGCCCCAATGGTACAGTGTCCCAATGGTATTATGATCCAATGGTACAGTGCCCCAATGGTACAGCACCCCAATGGTTTGATGCCCCAATGGTATTATGACCCAATAGTACGGAGCCCCAATGGTACAGTGCCCCAATAGCACAGTGCCCAATGGTACAGTGCCCCAATTGTACAATGCCCCAATGGTACAGTGCCCCAATGGTACAATGCCCCAATGATACAGTACCCAAATGGTATTATGACCCAATGGTACAGTGCTGTAATGGTACAATACCCCAATGGTACAGTATCCCAATGGTACAGTGCCCCAATGGTACAATGCCCCAATGGTACAGTATCCCAATGGTACAGTGACCCAATTGTATAATGACCCATTTGTACAGTGTCCAAATGATACAGTGCCCCAATGGTATAATGCCCCAATGGTATAATGCCCCAATGGTACAGTGCCCCAATGGTATAATGCCCCAATGGTACAGTGCCCCAATTGTACAGTGCCCCAATGGTACAGTGCCCTAATGGTATTGTGCCTCAATGGTACTGTGCCACAATGGTATTATGCCCCAATGGTAGAGTGCCCAAATGGTACAGCGCCCAAATGGGACAGTGCCCATATGATATACTGCCCCAATAGTACAGTGCCCCAATGATACAGTGCCCCAATGGTACAGTGCCCCAATGGTATTGTGCCTCAATGGTACAATGCCCCAATGGTACAGTGCCCCAATGGTATTATGACCCAATGCTACAGTGCCCCAATGGTATTATGACCCAATGGATTAGTGCTCTAATGATACAGTGCCCCAATAGTACTGTGCCCCAATGGTACAGTATCCCAAAAGTAGAGTGCCCCAATGGTACAGTATCCCAATGGTACAGTGCCCCAATGGTAAAATAACCCATTGGTAGAGTGCCCAAATGATACAGTGCTCCAATGGTACAGTGCCCTAATGATACAGTGCCCCAATGGTATAATGCCCCAATGGTACAGTGCCCCAATGATACAGTGCCCCAATGGTACAGCGCCCCAATGGTATTGTGCCCCAATGGTACTGTGCCCCAATGGTATTGTACCCCAATAGTACATTACGCCAATGGTATTATGTCCCAATGGTATTGTGCCGTAATGGTACAGTGCCACAATGGTATAATGCTCCAATGCTATTGTGTCCAATGGCACAGTGCCCCAATGTTATTATGTCCCAATGGTACATTGCCCCAATGGTATGATGCCCCAATCATACAGTGCCCCAATGTTATTATGCCCCAATGGTATTATGCCCCAATGGTATTGTGCCCCAATGGTACAATGCCCCAATGGTATATTGCCCCAATAATATTGTTCCCCAATGGTACAATGCCCTGATAGCACAGTGCCCCAAAGGTAAAGTGTCCCAATGGTATAGTGCCCCAATGGTATCATGACCCATTGGTACAGTGCCCAAATGATACAGTGCCCCAATGGTATAATGCCCCAATGGTACAGTGCCCCAATGATACAGTGCCCCAATCGTATAATGCCCCAATGATACAGTGCCCCAATGGTACAGTGCCCCAATGGTATTGTGCCTCAATGGTACTGTGCCACAATGGTATTATGCCCCAATGGTATTATGACCCCATGGTACAGTGCCTCAATAGTACAGTGCCTCAATGGTCCAGTGCCCCAAGGGTACAGTGCCCCAATGGTATGATGAGCCAAAAGTATTATGACCCAATGGTACAATTCCCTGATAGTAAAGTGCCCCAATGGTACAGTGTCCCAATGGTATGATGACCCAATGGTATAGTGCCCCAATGGTACAGCACCCCAATGGTATGATGCCCCAATGGTATTATGACCCAATAGTACGGAGCCCCAATGGTACAGTGCCCCAATAGCACAGTGCCCCAATGGTAAAATGCCCCAATGGTACAGTGCGCCAATAGTACAGTGCCCCAATGGTACAATGCCCCAATGGTACAGTGCCCCAATGGTACAGTGGCCCAATGATACAGTGCCCCAATGGTATTATGACCCAATGCTACAGTGCCCCAATGGTATTATGACCCAATGATACAGTGCTCTAATGGTACAGTGCCCCAATAGTACAGTATCCCAAAGGTAGAGTGCTCCAATGGTACAATGCCCCAATGGTATAGTGTCCCAATGGTATAGTGCCCCAATGGTATCATGACCCATTGGTACAGTGCCCAAATGATACAGTGCCCCAATGGTATAATGCCCCAATGGTACAGTGCCCCAATGATACAGTGCCCCAATCGTATAATACCCCAATGATACAGTGCCCCAATGGTACAGTGCCCCAATGGTATTGTGCCTCAATGGTACTGTGCCACAATGGTATTATGCCCCAATGGTACAGTGCCCCAATGATACAGTGCCCCAATAGTACAGTGCCCAAAGGATATACTGCCCCAATAGTACAGTGCCCCAATGGTACAGTGCCCCAATGTTATTGTGCCCAATGATATTGTGCCCCAATGGTAATGTGCCCCAATGCTATTATGCCCCAATGGTACAGTGCCCAAATGGTACAGTGCCCCAATGATACAGTGCCCCAATGGTACATTGCCCCAATGGTATGATGCCCCAATGATACAGTGCCCCAATGTTATTATGCCCCAATGGGATTATGCCCAAATGGTACAATGCCCCAGTAATACAGTGCCCCAATAGTACAGTCCCCCAATGGCATTGTGCCCCAATGATACAGTGCCCCAATGTTATTATGACCCAATGCTACAGTGCCCCAATGGTATTATGACCCAATGATACAGTGCTCTAATGGTACAGTGCCCCAATAGTACTATGCCCCTATGGTACAGTATCCCAAAGGTAGAGTGCTCCAATGGTACAATGCCCCAATGGTACAGTGTCCCAATGGTATAGTGCCCCAATGGTATCATGACCTATTGGTACAGTGCCCAAATGATACAGTGCCCCAATGGTATAATGCCCCAATGGTACAGTGCCCCAATGATACAGTGCCCCAATCGTATAATGCCCCAATGATACAGTGCCCCAATGGTACAGTGCCCCAATGGTATTGTGCCTCAATGGTACTGTGCCACAATGGTATTATGCCCCAATGGTACCGTGCCCCAATGATACAGTGCCCCAATAGTACAGTGCCCAAATGATATACTGCCCCAATAGTACAGTGCCCCAATGGTACAGTGCCCCAATGGTACAGTGCCCCAATGTTATTGTGCCCAATGATATTGTGCCCCAATTGTACTGTGCCCCAATGCTATTATGCCCCAATGATACAGTGCCCAAATGGTACAGTGCCCCAATGATACAGTGCCCCAATGGTACATTGCCCCAATGGTATGATGCCCCAATGATACAGTGCCCCAATGTTATTATGCCCCAATGGCATTATGCCCAAATGGTACAGTGCCCCAATAATACAGTGCCCCAATAGTACAGTCCCCCAATGGTATTGTGCCCCAATGGTACAGTGCCCCAATAGTACAGTCCCCCAATGTTATTGTGCCCCAATGGTATTGTGCCCCAATGGTACAGTACCCCAATGGTATTTGCCCCAATGGTACAGTGCCCCAATGGTATTGTACCCCAATAGTACATTACACCAATGGTATTATGTCCCAATGGTATTGTGCCGTAATGGTACAGTGCCCCAATGGTATAATGCTCCAATGCTATTGTGTCCAATGGCACAGTGCCCCAATGTTATTATGTCCCAATGGTACATTGCCCCAATGGTATGATGCCCCAATGATACAGTGCCCCAATGTTATTATGCCCCAATGGTATTATGCCCCAATGGTATTGTGCCCCAATGGTACAATGCCGCAATGGTATATTGCCCAAATAATATTGTTCCCCAATGGTACAATGCCCCAATGGTACAGTGCTACAATGGTATTATGATCCAATGGTACAGTGCCCCAATGGTACAATGCCCCAATGGTACCGTGCCACAATGGTACAGTGCCCCAACAGTACAGTGCCGCAATGGTATGATGCACCAATAGTATTATGACCCAATGATACAATGCCCTGATAGTACAGTGGCCCAATGGTACAGTGCCCCAATGGTATGATGCGCCAATGGTATTACGACCCAATGGTACAGTGCCCCAATAGTACAGTGCCTCAATGGTCCAGTGCCCCAATGGTACAGTGCCCCAATGGTATGATGTGCCAATAGTATTATGACCCAATGGTACAATACCCTGATAGTACAGTGCCCCAATGGTACAGTGTCCCAATGGTATTATGACCCAATGGTACAGTGCCCCAATGGTACAGCACCCCAATGGTATGATGCCCCAATGGTATTATGACCCAATAGTACGGAGCCCCAATGGTACAGTGCCCCAATAATACAGTGCCCCAATAGTACAGTCCCCCAATGGTATTGTGCCCCAATGATACAGTGCCCCAATGGTATTATGACCCAATGCTACAGTGCCCCAATGGTATTATGACCCAATGATACAGTGCTCTAATGGTACAGTGCCCCAATAGTACTGTGCCCCAATGGTACATTATCCCAAAGGTAGAGTGCTCCAATGGTACAATGCCCCAATGGTACAGTGTCCCAATGGTATAGTGCCCCAATGGTATCATGACCCATTGGTACAGTGCCCAAATGAAACAGTGCCCCAATGGTATAATACCCCAATGGTACAGTGCCCCAATGATACAGTGCCCCAATCGTATAATGCCCCAATGATACAGTGCCCCAATGGTACAGTGCCCCAATGGTATTGTGCCTCAATGGTACTGTGCCACAATGGTATTATGCCCCAATGGTACCGTGCCCCAATGATACAGTGCCCCAATAGTACAGTGCCCAAATGATATACTGCCCCAATAGTACAGTGCCCCAATGGTACAGTGCCCCAATGGTACAGTGCCCCAATGTTATTGTGCCCAATGATATTGTGCCCCAATGGTACTGTGCCCCAATGCTATTATGCCCCAATGATACAGTGCCCAAATGGTACAGTGCCCCAATGATACAGTGCCCCAATGGTACATTGCCCCAATGGTATGATGCCCCAATGATACAGTGCCCCAATGTTATTATGTCCCAATGGTACATTGCCCCAATGGTATGATGCCCCAATGGTATTATGCCCCAATGGTATTGTGCCACAATGGTACAATGCCCCAATGGTATTATGCCCCAATGGTACAATGCCGCAATGGTATATTGCCCAAATAATATTGTTCCACAATGGTACAATGCCCCAATGGTACAGTGCTACAATGGTATTATGATCCAATGGTACAGTGCCCCAATGGTACAGTGCCCCAATGGTACCGTGCCACAATGGTACAGTGCCCCAATAGTACAGTGCCGCAATGGTATGATGCGCCAATAGTATTATGACCCAATGATACAATGCCCTGATAGTACAGTGCCCCAATAGTACAGTGGCCCAATGGTACAGTGCCCCAATGGTATGATGCGCCAATGGTATTACGACCCAATAGTACAGTGCCCCAATAGTACAGTGCCTCAATGGTCCAGTGCCCCAATGGTACAGTGCCCCAATGGTATGATGTGCCAATAGTATTATGACCCAATGGTACAATACCCTGATAGTACAGTGCCCCAATGGTACAGTGTCCCAATGGTATTATGATCCAATGGTACAGTGCCCCAATGGTACAGCACCCCAATGGTTTGATGCCCCAATGGTATTATGACCCAATAGTACGGAGCCCCAGTGGTACAGTGCCCCAATAGCACAGTGCCCAATGGTACAGTGCCCCAATTGTACAATGCCCCAATGGTACAGTGCCCCAATGGTACAATGCCCCAATGATACAGTACCCAAATGGTATTATGACCCAATGGTACAGTGCTGTAATGGTACAATACCCCAATGGTACAGTATCCCAATGGTACAGTGCCCCAATGGTACAATGCCCCAATGGTACAGTATCCCAATGGTACAGTGACCCAATTGTATAATGACCCATTTGTACAGTGTCCAAATGATACAGTGCCCCAATGGTATAATGCCCCAATGGTATAATGCCCCAATGGTACAGTGCCCCAATGGTATAATGCCCCAATGGTACAGTGCCCCAATTGTACAGTGCCCCAATGGTACAGTGCCCCAATGGTATTGTGCCTCAATGGTACTGTGCCACAATGGTATTATGCCCCAATGGTAGAGTGCCCAAATGGTACAGCGCCCAAATGGGACAGTGCCCATATGATATACTGCCCCAATAGTACAGTGCCCCAATGATACAGTGCCCCAATGGTACAGTGCCCCAATGGTATTGTGCCTCAATGGTACAATGCCCCAATGGTACAGTGCCCCAATGGTACAATGCCCCAATGATACAGTTCCCCAATGGTATTATGACCCAATGCTACAGTGCCCCAATGGTATTATGACCCAATGGATTAGTGCTCTAATGATACAGTGCCCCAATAGTACTGTGCCCCAATGGTACAGTATCCCAAAAGTAGAGTGCCCCAATGGTACAGTATCCCAATGGTACAGTGCCCCAATGGTAAAATAACCCATTGGTAGAGTGCCCAAATGATACAGTGCTCCAATGGTACAGTGCCCTAATGATACAGTGCCCCAATGGTATAATGCCCCAATGGTACAGTGCCCCAATGATACAGTGCCCCAATGGTACAGCGCCCCAATGGTATTGTGCCCCAATGGTACTGTGCCCCAATGGTATTGTACCCCAATAGTACATTACGCCAATGGTATTATGTCCCAATGGTATTGTGCCGTAATGGTACAGTGCCACAATGGTATAATGCTCCAATGCTATTGTGTCCAATGGCACAGTGCCCCAATGTTATTATGTCCCAATGGTACATTGCCCCAATGGTATGATGCACCAATCATACAGTGCCCCAATGTTATTATGCCCCAATGGTATTATGCCCCAATGGTATTGTGCCCCAATGGTACAATGCCCCAATGGTATATTGCCCCAATAATATTGTTCCCCAATGGTACAATGCCCTGATAGCACAGTGCCCCAATGGTACAGTGTCCCAATGGTACAGTGCCCCAATGGTATCATGACCCATTGGTACAGTGCCCAAATGATACAGTGCCCCAATGGTATAATGCCCCAATGGTACAGTGCCCCAATGATACAGTGCCCCAATCGTATAATGCCCCAATGATACAGTGCCCCAATGGTACAGTGCCCCAATGGTATTGTGCCTCAATGGTACTGTGCCACAATGGTATTATGCCCCAATGGTATTATGACCCCATGGTACAGTGCCTCAATAGTACAGTGCCTCAATGGTCCAGTGCCCCAAGGGTACAGTGCCCCAATGGTATGATGCGCCAAAAGTATTATGACCCAATGGTACAATTCCCTGATCGTAAAGTGCCCCAATGGTACAGTGTCCCAATGGTATTATGACCCAATGGTATAGTGCCCCAATGGTACAGCACCCCAATGGTATGATGCTCCAATGGTATTATGACCCAATAGTACGGAGCCCCAATGGTACAGTGCCCCAATAGCACAGTGCCCTAATGGTAAAATGCCCCAATGGTACAGTGCGCCAATAGTACAGTGCCCCAATGGTACAATGCCCCAATGGTACAGTGCCCCAATGGTACAGTGGCCCAATGATACAGTGCCCCAATGGTATTATGACCCAATGCTACAGTGCCCCAATGGTATTATGACCCAATGATACAGTGCTCTAATGGTACAGTGCCCCAATAGTACTGTACCCCAATGGTACAGTATCCCAAAGGTAGAGTGCTCCAATGGTACAATGCCCCAATGGTATAGTGTCCCAATGGTATAGTGCCCCAATGGTATCATGACCCATTGGTACAGTGCCCAAATGATACAGTGCCCCAATGGTATAATGCCCCAATGGTACAGTGCCCCAATGATACAGTGCCCCAATCGTATAATACCCCAATGATACAGTGCCCCAATGGTACAGTGCCCCAATGGTATTGTGCCTCAATGGTACTGTGCCACAATGGTATTATGCCCCAATGGTACAGTGCCCCAATGATACAGTGCCCCAATAGTACAGTGCCCAAAGGATATACTGCCCCAATAGTACAGTGCCCCAATGGTACAGTGCCCCAATGTTATTGTGCCCAATGATATTGTGCCCCAATGGTACTGTGCCCCAATGCTATTATGCCCCAATGGTACAGTGCCCAAATGGTACAGTGCCCCAATGATACAGTGCCCCAATGGTACATTGCCCCAATGGTATGATGCCCCAATGATACAGTGCCCCAATGTTATTATGTCCCAATGGGATTATGCCCAAATGGTACAATGCCCCAGTAATACAGTGCCCCAATAGTACAGTCCCCCAATGGCATTGTGCCCCAATGATACAGTGCCCCAATGGTATTATGACCCAATGCTACAGTGCCCCAATGGTATTATGACCCAATGATACAGTGCTCTAATGGTACAGTGCCCCAATAGTACTGTGCCCCAATGGTACAGTATCCCAAAGGTAGAGTGCTCCAATGGTACAATGCCCCAATGGTATAGTGTCCCAATGGTATAGTGCCCCAATGGTATCATGACCCATTGGTACAGTGCCCAAATGATACAGTGCCCCAATGGTATAATGCCCCAATGGTACAGTGCCCCAATGATACAGTGCCCCAATCGTATAATACCCCAATGATACAGTGCCCCAATGGTACAGTGCCCCAATGGTATTGTGCCTCAATGGTACTGTGCCACAATGGTATTATGCCCCAATGGTACAGTGCCCCAATGATACAGTGCCCCAATAGTACAGTGCCCAAAGGATATACTGCCCCAATAGTACAGTGCCCCAATGGTACAGTGCCCCAATGTTATTGTGCCCAATGATATTGTGCCCCAATGGTACTGTGCCCCAATGCTATTATGCCCCAATGGTACAGTGCCCAAATGGTACAGTGCCCCAATGATACAGTGCCCCAATGGTACATTGCCCCAATGGTATGATGCCCCAATGATACAGTGCCCCAATGTTATTATGCCCCAATGGGATTATGCCCAAATGGTACAATGCCCCAGTAATACAGTGCCCCAATAGTACAGTCCCCCAATGGCATTGTGCCCCAATGATACAGTGCCCCAATGGTATTATGACCCAATGCTACAGTGCCCCAATGGTATTATGACCCAATGATACAGTGCTCTAATGGTACAGTGCCCCAATAGTACTATGCCCCAATGGTACAGTATCCCAAAGGTAGAGTGCTCCAATGGTACAATGCCCCAATGGTACAGTGTCCCAATGGTATAGTGCCCCAATGGTATCATGACCCATTGGTACAGTGCCCAAATGATACAGTGCCCCAATGGTATAATGCCCCAATGGTACAGTGCCCCAATGATACAGTGCCCCAATCGTATAATGCCCCAATGATACAGTGCCCCAATGGTACAGTGCCCCAATGGTATTGTGCCTCAATGGTACTGTGCCACAATGGTATTATGCCCCAATGGTACCGTGCCCCAATGATACAGTGCCCCAATAGTACAGTGCCCAAATGATATACTGCCCCAATAGTACAGTGCCCCAATGGTACAGTGCCCCAATGGTACAGTGCCCCAATGTTATTGTGCCCAATGATATTGTGCCCCAATTGTACTGTGCCCCAATGCTATTATGCCCCAATGATACAGTGCCCAAATGGTACAGTGCCCCAATGATACAGTGCCCCAATGGTACATTGCCCCAATGGTATGATGCCCCAATGATACAGTGCCCCAATGTTATTATGCCCCAATGGCATTATGCCCAAATGGTACAGTGCCCCAATAATACAGTGCCCCAATAGTACAGTCCCCCAATGGTATTGTGCCCCAATGGTACAGTGCCCCAATGTTATTGTGCCCCAATGGTATTGTGCCCCAATGGTACAGGACCCCAATGGTATTTGCCCCAATGGTACAGTGCCCCAATGGTATTGTACCCCAATAGTACATTACACCAATGGTATTATGTCCCAATGGTATTGTGCCGTAATGGTACAGTGCCCCAATGGTATAATGCTCCAATGCTATTGTGTCCAATGGCACAGTGCCCCAATGTTATTATGTCCCAATGGTACATTGCCCCAATGGTATGATGCCCCAATGATACAGTGCCCCAATGTTATTATGCCCCAATGGTATTATGCCCCAATGGTATTGTGCCCCAATGGTACAATGCCGCAATGGTATATTGCCCAAATAATATTGTTCCCCAATGGTACAATGCCCCAATGGTACAGTGCTACAATGGTATTATGATCCAATGGTACAGTGCCCCAATGGTACAATGCCCCAATGGTACCGTGCCACAATGGTACAGTGCCCCAACAGTACAGTGCTGCAATGGTATGATGCACCAATAGTATTATGACCCAATGATACAATGCCCTGATAGTACAGTGGCCCAATGGTACAGTGCCCCAATGGTATGATGCGCCAATGGTATTACGACCCAATGGTACAGTGCCCCAATAGTACAGTGCCTCAATGGTCCAGTGCCCCAATGGTACAGTGCCCCAATGGTATGATGTGCCAATAGTATTATGACCCAATGGTACAATACCCTGATAGTACAGTGCCCCAATGGTACAGTGTCCCAATGGTATTATGACCCAATGGTTCAGTGCCCCAATGGTACAGCACCCCAATGGTATGATGCCCCAATGGTATTATGACCCAATAGTACGGAGCCCCAATGGTACAGTGCCCCAATAGCACAGTGCCCAATGGTACAGTGCCCCAATGGTACAGTGCCCCAATGGTACAGTGCCCCAATGGTACAATGCCCCAATGATACAGTACCCAAATGGTATTATGACCCAATGGTACAGTGCTCTAATGGTACAATACCCCAATGGTACAGTATCCCAATGGTACAGTGCCCCAATGGTACAATGCCCCAATGGTACAGTATCCCAATGGTACAGTGACCCAATGGTATTAAGCCCCAATGGTACAGCACCCAAATGTTACAGTGCCCCAATGGTACAGTGCCCCAATGGTATTGTGCCTCAATGGTACTGTGCCACAATGGTATTATGCCCCAATGGTACATTGCCACAATGGTATGATGCCCCAATGATACAGTGCTCCAATGTTATTGTGCCCCAATGGTACAGTACCCCAATAGTATGTTTCCCCAATGGTATTATGTCCTAATGGTACAGTGCCCCAATGGTACAATGCCCCAATGGTCTGTGCCCCAATGGTACAGTGCCCCAATAGTACATATCCCCAATTGTACAATACCCCAATGGTACAGTGCCCCAATGGTACAATGTCCCAATGATACAGTGCCCCAATGGTATTATGACCCAATGGTACAGTGCCCCAATGGTATTATGACCCAATGGTACAGTGCCCCAATGGTATTATGATCCAATGATACAGTGCTCTAATGGTACAGTGCCCCAATAGTACTGTGCCCCAATGGTACAGTATCCCAAAGGTAGAGTGCCCCAATGGTACAATGCCCCAATAGTACAGTATCCCAATGGTATAGTGCCCCAATTGTATAATGACCCATTGGTACAGTGTCCAAATGATACAGTGCCCCAATGGTATAATGCCCCAATGGTATAATGCCCCAATGCTACAGTGCCCCAATTGTATAATGCCCCAATGGTACAGTGCCCCAATGATACAGTGCCCCAATGGTACAGTGCCCCAATGGTACAGTGCCCCAATGGTATTGTGCCTCAATGGTACTGTGCCACAATGGTATTATGCCCCAATGGTAGAGTGCCCAAATGGTACAGCGCCCAAATGGTACAGTGCCCCAATGATACAGTGCCCCAATGGTACAGTGCCCAAATGATATACTGCCCCAATAGTACAGTGCCCCAATGGTACAGTGCCCCAATGTTATTGTGCCCAATGATATTGTGCCCCAATGGTACTGTGCCCCAATGCTATTATGCCCCAATGATATAGTGCCCACATGGTACAGTGCCCAAATGGTACAGTGCCCCAATGATACAGTGCCCCAATGGTATTATGCCCCAATGGTATTATGCCCAAATGGTACAGTGCCCCAATAATACAGTGCCCCAATAGTACAGTCCCCCAATGGTATTGTGCCCCAATGGTATTGTGCCCTAATGGTACAATGCCCCAATGGTACTGTGCCCAATGGTACAGTGCTCCAATGGTACAGTGCCCTAATAGTACAGTCCCCCAATGGTATTGTGCCCCAATGTTATTGTGCCCCAATGGTACAGTGCCCCAATGGTATTGTACCCCAAAAGTACATTACGCCAATGGTATTATGTCCCAATGGTATTGTGCCGTAATGGTACAGTGCCCCAATGGTATAATGCTCCAATTCTATTGTGTCCAATAGCACAGTGCCCCAATGTTATTATGTCCCAATGGTACATTGCCCCAATGGTATGATGCCCCAATGGTATTATGCCCCAATGGTATTGTGCCACAATGGTACAATGCCCCAATGGTATATTGCCCCAATAATATTGTTCCCCAATGTTACAATGCCCCAATGGTACAGTACTACAATGGTATTATGATCCAATGGTACAGTGCCCCAATGGTACAGTGCCCCAATGGTACCGTGCCACAATGGTACAGTGCCCCAATAGTACAGTGTCCCAATGGTATGATGCACCAATAGTATTATGACCCAATGGTAAAATGCCCTGATAGTACAGTGGCCCAATGGTACAGTGCCCCAATGGTACAGTGCCCCAATGATACCGTGCCACAATGGTACAGTGCCCCAATAGTACAGTGCCCCAATGGTATGATGCACCAATGGTATTACGACCCAATGGTCCAGTGCCCCAATAGTACAGTGCCTCAATGGTCCAGTGCCCCAATGGTACAGTGCTCCAATGGTATGATGCGCCAATAGTATTATGACCCAATGGTACAATGCCCTGATAGTACAGTGCCCCAATGGTACAGTGTTCCAATGGTATTATGACCCAATGGTACAGTGCCCCAATGGTACAGCACCCTAATGGTATGATGCCCCAATGGTATTATGACCCAATAGTACGGAGCACCAATGGTACAGTGCCCCAATAGCACAATGCCCCAATGGTACAATGCCCCAATGGTACAGTATCCCAATGGTACAGTGCCCCAATGGTATAGTGACCCATTGGTAGAGTGACCAAATGGTACAGTGCCCCAATGGTATTGTGCCTCAATGGTACTGTGCCACAATGGTATTATGCCACAATGGTATGATGCCGCAATGATATAGTGCTCCAATGTTACTGTGCCCCAATGGAGCAGTACCCCAATGGCCCAATGGTATTATGTCCTAATGGTACAGTGCCCCAATGGTACAATGCCCCAATGGTCTGTGCCCCAATGGTACAGTGACCCAATAGTACAGTTCCCCAATTGTACAATACCCCAATGGTACAGTGCCCCAATAGTACAATGCTCCAATGATACAGTGCCCCAATGGTATTATGACCCAATGGTACAGTGCCCCAATGGTATTATGACCCAATGATACAGTGCTCTAATGGTACAGTGCCCAAATAGTACTGTGCCCCAATGGTACAGTATCCCAAAGGTAGAGTGCCCCAATGGTACAATGCCCCAATGGTACAGTATCCCAATGGTATAGTGCCCCAATGGTATCATGACCCATTGGTACAGTGCCCAAATGACACAGTGCCCCAATGGTATAATGCCACAATACACAGTGCCCCAATGATTCAGTGCCCCAATCGTATAATGTCCCAATGGTACAGTGCCCCAATGATACAGTGCCCCAATGGTACAGTGCCCCAATGGTATTGTGCCTCAATGGTACAATGCCCCAATGGTACAGTGCCCCAATGGTACAATGCCTCAATGATACAGTGCCCCAATGGTATTATGACCCAATGGATTAGTGCTCTAATGATACAGTGCCCGAATAGTACTGTGCCCCAATGGTACAGTATCCCAAAGGTAGAGTGCCTCAATGGTACAGTATCCCAATGGTATTATGTCCCAATGGTATTGTGCCGTAATGGTACAGTGCCCCAATGGTATAATGCTCAAATGCTATTGTGTCCAATGGCACACTGCCCCAATGTTATTGTGCCCCAATGGTATTGTGCCCCAATGGTACAATGCCCCAATGGTATATTGCCCCAATAATATTGTTCCCCAATGGTACAATGCCCCAATGGTACGGTACTTCAATGGTATTATGATCCAATGGTACAGTGCCCCAATGGTACAGTGCCCCAATGGTACCGTGCCACAATGGTACAGTGCCCCAATAGTACAGTGCCGCAATGGTATGATGCGCCAATAGTATTATGACCCAATGGTACAATGCCCTGATAGCACAGTGCCCCAATAGTACAGTGGCCCAATGGTACAGTGGCCCAATGGTACAGTGCCCCAATGGTATGATGCACCAATGGTATTATGACCCCATGGTACAGTGCCTCAATAGTACAGTGCCTCAATGGTCCAGTGCCCCAAGGGTCCAGTGCCCCAATGGTATGATGCGCCAAAAGTATTATGACCCAATGGTACAATGCCCTGATAGTACAGTGCCCCAATGGTACAGTGTCCCAATGGTATTATGACCCAATGGTATAGTGCCCCAATGGTACAGCACCCCAATGGTATGATGCCCCAATGGTATTATGACCCAATAGTACGGAGCCCCAATGGTACAGTGCCCCAATAGCACAGTGCCCCAATGGTAAAATGCCCCAATGGTACAGTGCCCCAATAGTACAGTGCCCCAATGGTACAATGCCCCAATGGTACAGTGCCCCAATGGTACAGTGCCCCAATGATACAGTGCCCCAATGGTATTATGATCCAATGCTACAGTGCCCCAATGGTATTATGACCCAATGATACAGTGCTCTAATGATACAGTGCCCCAATAGTACTGTGCCCCAATGGTACAGTATCCCAAAGGTAGAGTGCTCCAATGGTACAATGCCCCAATGGTACAGTGTCGCAATGGTATAGTGCCCCAATGGTATAATGACCCATTGGTACAGTGCCCAAATGATACAGTGCCCCAATGGTATTATGCCCCAATGGTACAGTGCCCCAATGATACAGTGTCCCAATGGTACAGTGCCCCAATGGTATTGTGCCTCAATGGTACTGTGCCACAATGGTATTATGCCCCAATGGTACAGTGCCCCAATGATACAGTGCCCCAATAGTACAGTGCCCAAAGGATATACTGCCCCAATAGTACAGTGCCCCAATGGTACAGTGCCCCAATGGTACAGTGCCCCAATGTTATTGTGCCCAATGATATTGTGCCCCAATGGTACTGTGCCCCAATGCTATTATGCCCCAATGGTACAGTGCCCAAATGATACAGTGCCCCAATGATACAGTGCCCCAATGGTACATTGCCCCAATGGTATGATGCCCCAATGATACAGTGCCCCAATGTTATTATGCCCCAATGGCATTATGCCCAAATGGTACAGTGCCCCAATAACACAGTGCCCAAATAGTACAGTCCCCCAATGGTATTGTGCCCCAATGATACAGTGCCCCAATGGTATTATGACCCAATGCTACAGTGCCCCAATGGTATTATGACCCAATGATACAGTGCTCTAATGGTACAGTGCCCCAATAGTACAGTGCCTCAATGGTCCAGTGCCCCAATGGTACAGTGCTCCAATGGTATGATGCGCCAATAGTATTATGACCCAATGGTACAATGCCCTGATAGTACAGTGCCCCAATGGTACAGTGTTCCAATGGTATTATGACCCAATGGTACAGTGCCCCAATGGTACAGCACCCTAATGGTATGATGCCCCAATGGTATTATGACCCAATAGTACGGAGCACCAATGGTACAGTGCCACAATGGTACAGTGCCCCAATGGTACAATGCCCCAATGATACAGTGCCCCAATGGTATTATGACCCAATGCTACAGTGCCCCAATGGTATTATGACCCAATGAGACAGTGCTCTAATGGTACAATGCCGCAATGGTACAGTATCCCAATGGTACAGTGACCCAATGGTATTATGCCCCAATTCTACAGCTACCAAATGTTACAGTGCCCCAATGGTACAGTACCCAAATGATATACTGCCCCAATGGTATGATGCCCCAATGATACAGTGCTCCAATGTTATTGTGCCCCAATGATACAGTACCCCAATGATACAGTGCCCCAATGGTATTATGTCCTAATGGTACAGTGCCCCAATGGTACAATGCCCGAATGGTCTGTGCCCCAATGGTACAGTGCCCCAATAGTACAGTGCCCCAGTTGTACAATACCCCAATGGTACAGTGCCCCAATGGTACAATGCCCCAATGATACAGTGCCATAATGGTATTATGAGCCAATGGTACAGTGCCCCAATGGTATTATGACCCAATGGTATAGTGCTCTAATGGTACAGTGCCCCAATAGTACTGTGCCCCAATAGTACAGTATCCCAAAGGTAGAGTGCCCCAATGGTAGAATGCCCCAATGGTACAGTATCCCAATGGTACAGTGCCCCAATGGTACAGTGCCCCAATGGTATAATGCCCCAATGGTATAATGCCCCAATGGTACAGTGCCCCAATGATACAGTGCCCCAATAGTACATTGCCCCAATGGTACAGTGCCCCAATGGTATTGTGCCTCAATGGTACTGTGCCACAATGGTACTATGCCACAATGGTATGATGCTGCAATGATATAGTGCTCCAATGTTACTGTGCCCCAATGGAACAGTACCCCAATGGCCCAATGGTATTATGTGCCAATGGTACAGTGCCCCAATGGTATTATGACCCAATGGTATAGTGCTCTAATGGTACAGTGCCCCAATAGTACTGTGCCCCAATAGTACAGTATCCCAAAGGTAGAGTGCCCCAATGGTAGAATGCCCCAATGGTACAGTATCCCAATGGTACAGTGCACCAATGGTATAATGATCCATTGGTAGAGTGACCAAATGATACAGTGCCCCAATGGTACAGTGCCCTAATGATACAGTGCCCCAATGGTATAATGCCCCAATGGTACAGTGCCCCAATGATACAGTGCCCCAATGGTACATTGCCCCAATGGTACAGTGCCCCAATGGTATTGTGCCTCAATGGTACTGTGCCACAATGGTACTATGCCACAATGGTATGATGCTGCAATGATATAGTGCTCCAATGTTACTGTGCCCCAATGGAACAGTACCCCAATGGCCCAATGGTATTATGTGCCAATGGTACAGTGCCCCAATGGTACAATGCCCCAATGGTCTGTGCCCCAATGGTACAGTGCCCCAATAGTACAGTTCCCCAATTGTACAATACCCCAATGGTACAGTGCCCCAATAGTACAGTGCCCCAATAGTACAATGCCCCAATGATACAGTGCCCCAATGGTATTATGACCCAATGGTACAGTGCCCCAATGATATTATGACCCAATGATACAGTGCTCTAATGGTACAGTGCCCAAAAAGTACTGTGCCCCAATGGTACAGTATCCCAAAGGTAGAGTGCCCCAATGGTACAATGACCCATTGGTACAGTGCCCAAATGACACAGTGCCCCAATGGTATAATGCCACAATACACAGTGCTCCAATGATTCAGTGCCCCAATCGTATAATGTCCCAATGGTACAGTGCCCCAATGATACAGTGCCCCAATGGTACAGTGCCCCAATGGTATTGTGCCTCAATGGTACAATGCCCCAATGGTACAGTGCCCCAATGGTACAATGCCCCAATGATACAGTGCCCCAATGGTATTATGACCCAATGCTACAGTGCCCCAATGGTATTATGACCCAATGGATTAGTGCTCTAATGATACAGTGCCCCAATAGTACTGTGCCCCAATGGTACAGTATCCAAAAGGTAGAGTGCCCCAATGGTACAGTATCCCAATGGTACAGTGCCCCAATGGTAAAATAACCCATTGGTAGAGTGCCCAAATGATACAGTGCTCCAATGGTACAGTGCCCTAATGATACAGTGCCCCAATGGTATAATGCCCCAATGGTACAGCGCCCCAATGATACAGTGCCCCAATGGTACACCGCCCCAATGGTATTGTGCCCCAATGGTACTGTGCCCCAATGGTATTGTACATCAATAGTACATTACGCCAATGGTATTATGTCCCAATGGTATTGTGCCGTAATGGTACAGTGCCCCAATGGTATAATGCTCCAATGCTATTGTGTCCAATGGCACAGTGCCCCAATGTTATTATGTCCCAATGGTACATTGCCCCAATGGTATGATGCCCCAATCATACAGTGCCCCAATGTTATTATGCCCCAATGGTATTATGCCCCAATGGTATTGTGCCCCAAAGGTACAATGCCCCAATGGTATATTGCCCCAATAATATTGTTCCCCAATGGTATAATGCCCCAATAGTACAGTACTTCAATGGTATTATGATCCAATGGTACAGTGCCCCAATGGTACAGTGCCCCAATGGTACCGTGCCACAATGGTACAGTTCCCCAATAGTACAGTGCCGCAATTGTATGATGCGCCAATAGTATTATGACCCAATGGTACAATGCCCTGATAGCACAGTGCCCCAATAGTACAGTGGCCCAATGGTACAGTGGCCCAATGGTACAGTGCCCCAATGGTATGATGCACCAATGGTATTATGACCCCATGGTACAGTGCCTCAATAGTACAGTGCCTCAATGGTCCAGTGCCCCAAGGGTCCAGTGCCCCAATGGTATGATGCGCCAAAAGTATTATGACCCAATGGTACAATGCCCTGATAGTACAGTGCCCCAATGGTACAGTGTCCCAATGGTATTATGACCCAATGGTATAGTGCCCCAATGGTACAGCACCCCAATGGTATGATGCCCCAATGGTATTATGACCCAATAGTACGGAGCCCCAATGGTACAGTGCCCCAATAGCACAGTGCCCCAATGGTAAAATGCCCCAATGGTACAGTGCCCCAATAGTACAGTGCCCCAATGGTACAATGCCCCAATGGAACAGTGCCCCAATGGTACAGTGCCCCAATGGTACAATGCCCCAATGATACAGTGCCCCAATGGTATTATGACCCAATGCTACAGTGCCCCAATGGTATTATGACCCAATGATACAGTGCTCTAATGGTACAGTGCCCCAATAGTACTGTGCCCCAATGGTACAGTATCCCAAAGGTAGAGTGCCCCAATGTTATTGTGCCCAATGATATTGTGCCCCAATGGTACTGTGCCCCAATGCTATTATGCCCCAATGGTACAGTGCCCAAATGGTACAGGGCCCCAATGATACAGTGCCCCAATGGTACATTGCCCCAATGGTATGATGCCCCAATGATACAGTGCCCCAATGTTATTATGCCCCAATGGCATTATGCCCAAATGGTACAGTGCCCCAATAATACAGTGCCCCAATAGTACAGTCCCCCAATGGTATTGTGCCCCAATGATACAATGCCCCAATGGTATTATGACCCAATGCTACAGTGCCCCAATGGTATTATGACCCAATGATACAGTGCTCTAATGGTACAGTGCCCCAATAGTACTGTGCCCCAATGGTACAGTATCCCAAAGGTAGAGTGCTCCAATGGTACAATGCCCCAATGGTACAGTGTCCCAATGGTATAGTGCCCCAATGGTACAGTGCCCCAATAGCACAGTGCCCCAAATGGTAAAATGCCCCAATGGTACAGTGCCCCAATATTACAGTGCCCCAATGGTACAATGCCCCAATGGTACAGTGCCCCAATGGTACAGTGCCCCAATGATACAGTGCCCCAATGGTATTATGACCCAATGCTACAGTGCCCCAATGGTATTATGACCCAATGATACAGTGCTCTAATCGTACAGTGCCCCAATAGTACTGTGCCCCAATGGTACAGTATCCCAAAGGTAGAGTGCTCCAATGGTACAATGCCCCAATGGTACAGTGCCCCAATGGTATAGTGCCCCAATGGTATAATGACCCATTGGTACAGTGCCCAAATGATACAGTGCCCCAATGGTATAATGCCCCAATGGTACAGTACCCCAATGATACAGTGCCCCAATGGTACAGTGCCCCAATGGTATTGTGCCTCAATGGTACTGTGCCACAATGGTATTATGCCCCAATGGCACAGTGCCCCAGTGATACAGTGCCCCAATAGTACAGTGCCCAAAGGATATACTGCCCCAATAGTACAGTGCCCCAATGGTACAGTGCCCCAATGGTACAGTGCCCCAATGTTATTGTGCCCAATGATATTGTGCCCCAATGGTACTGTGCCCCAATGGTACAGTGCCCAAATGGTACAGTGCCCCAATGATACAGTGCCCCAATGGTACATTGCCCCAATGGTATGATGCCCCAATGATACAGTGCCCCAATGTTATTATGCCCCAATGGCATTATGCCCAAATGGTACAGTGCCCTAATAATACAGTGCCCCAATAGTACAGTCCCCCAATGGTCTTGTGCCCCAATGATACAGTGCCCCAATGGTATTATGACCCAATGCTACAGTGCCCCAATGGTATTATGACCCAATGATACAGTGCTCTAATGGTACAGTGCCCCAATAGTACTGTGCCCCAATGGTACAGTATCCCAAAGGTAGAGTGCTCCAATGGTACAATGCCCCAATGGTACAGTGTCCTAATGGTATAGTGCCCCAATGGTATCATGACCCATTGGTACAGTGCCCAAATTATACAGTGCCCCAATGGTATAATGCCCCAATGGTACAGTGCCCCAATGATACAGTGCCCCAATCGTATAATGCCCCAATGATACAGTGCCCCAATGGTACAGTGCCCCAATGGTATTGTGCCTCAATGTTCCTGTGCCACAATGGTATTATGCCCCAATAGTACAGTGCCCCAATGATACAGTGCCCCAATAGTACAGTGCCCAAATGATATACTGCCCCAATAGTACAGTACCCCAATGGTACAGTGCCCCAATGGTACAGTGCCCCAATGTTATTGTGCCCAATGATATTGTGCCCCAATGGTACTGTGCCCCAATGCTATTATGCCCCAATGATACAGTGCCCAAATGGTACAGTGCCCCAATGATACAGTGCCCCAATGATACATTGCCCCAATGGTACATTGCCCCAATGGTATGATGCCCCAATGATACAGTGCCCCAATGTTATTATGCCCCAATGGCATTATGCCCAAATGGTACAGTGCCCCAATAATACAGTGCCCCAATAGTACAGTCCCACAATGGTATTGTGCCCCAATGGTAAAGTGCCCCAATAGTACAGTCCCCCAATGGTATTGTGCCCCAATGGTATTGTGCCCCAATGGTACAGTACCCCAATGGTATTGTGCCCCAATGGTACAGTGCCCCAATGGTATTGTACCCCAATAGTACATTACGCCAATGCTATTATGTCCCAATGGTATTGTGCCGTAATGGTACAGTGCCCCAATGGTATAATTCTCCAATGCTATTGTGTCCAATGGCACAGTGCCCCAATGTTTTTATGTCCCAATGGTACATTGCCCCAATGGTATGATGCCCCAATGATACAGTGCCCCAATGTTATTATGCCCCAATGGTACAGTGCTACAATGGTATTATGATCCAATGGTACAGTGCCCCAATGGTACAGTGCCCCATTGGTACCGTGCCACAATGGTACAGTGCCCCAATAGTACAGTGCCGCAATGGTATGATGCGCCAATAGTATTATGACCCGATGATACAATGCCCTGATAGTACAGTGCCCCAATAGTACAGTGGCCCAATGGTACAGTGCCCCAATGGTATGATGCGCCAATGGTATTACGACCCAATGGTACAGTGCCCCAATAGTACAGTGCCTCAATGGTCCAGTGCCCCAATGGTACAGTGCCCCAATGGTATGATGTGCCAATAGTATTATGACCCAATGGTACAATACCCTGATAGTACAGTGCCCCAATGGTACAGTGTCCCAATGGTATTATGACCCAATGGTACAGTGCTCCAATGGTACAGCACCCCAATGGTATGATGCCCCAATGGTATTATGACCCAATAGTAAGGAGCCCCACTGGTACAGTGCCCAAATAGCACAGTGCCCAATGGTACAGTGCCCCAATAGTACAGTGCCCCAATTGTACAGTATCCCAATGGTACAGTGACCCAATGGTATTAAGCCCCAATGGTACAGCACCCAAATGTTACAGTACCCCAATGATACAGTGCCCCAATGATATTGTGCCTCAATGGTACTGTGCCACAATGGTATTATGCCCCAATGGTACATTGCCACAATGGTATGATGCCCCAATAATACAGTGCTCCAATGTTATTGTGCCCCAATGGTACAGTACCCCAATAGTATGATTCCCCAATGGTATTATGTCCTAATGGTACAGTGCCCCAATGGTACAATGCCCCAATGGTCTGTGCCCCAATGGTACAGTGCCCCAATAGTACATATCCCCAATTGTACAATACCCCAATGGTACAGTGCCCCAATGGTACAATGTCCCAATGATACAGTGCCCCAATGGTATTATGACCCAATGGTACAGTGCCCCAATGGTATTATGATCCAATAATACAGTGCTCTAATGGTACAGTGCCCCAATAGTACTGTGCCCCAATGGTACAGTATCACAAAGGTAGAGTGCCCCAATGGTACAATGCCCCAATAGTACAGTATCCCAATGGTATAGTGCCCCAATTGTATAATGACCCATTGGTACAGTTTCCAAATGATACAGTGCCCCAATGGTATAATGCCCCAATGGTATAATGCCCCAATGGTACAGTGCCCCAATGGTATAATGCCCCAAAGATACAGTGCCGCAATGGTACAGTGCCCCAATGGTACAGTGCCCCAATGTTATTGTGCCCAATGATATTGTGCCCCAATGGTACTGTGCCCCAATGCTATTATGCCCCAATGATACAGTGCCCACAAGGTACAGTGCCCAAATGGTACAGTGCCCAAATGATACAGTGCCCCAATGTTATTATGCCCCAATGGTATTATGCCCAAATGGTACAGTGCCCCAATAATACAGTGCCCAAATAGTACAGTCCCCCAATGGTATTGTGCCCCAATGGTATTGTGCCCAAATGGTACAATGCCCCAATGGTACTGTGCCCAATGGTACAGTGCCCCAATGGTACAGTGCCCCAATAGTACAGTCCCCCAATGGTATTGTGCCCCAATGGTATTATGTCCCAATGGTATTGTGCCGTAATGGTACAGTGCCCCAATGGTATAATGCTCCAATTCTATTGTGTCCAATGGCACAGTGCCCCAATGTTATTATGTCCCAATGGTACATTGTCCCAATGGTATGATGCCCCAATGGTATTATGCCCCAATGGTACATTGCCCCAATGGTATGATGCCCCAATGATACAGTGCCCCAATGTTATTATGCCCTAATGGTATTATGCCCCAATGGTACAGTGCTACAATGGTATTATGATCCAATGGTACAGTGCCCCAATGGTACCGTGCCACAATGGTACAGTGCCCCAATAGTACAGTGCTGCAATGGTATGATGAGCCAATAGTATTATGACCCAATGGTACAATGCCCTGATAGCACAGTGCCCCAATGGTACAGTGGCCCAATGGTACAATGCCCCAATGGTATGATGCACCAATGGTATTATGACCCCATGGTACAGTGCCCCAATAGTACAGTGCCTCAATGGTCCAGTGCCCCAATGGTCCAGTGCCCCAATGGTATGATGCGCCAAAATTATTATGACCCAATGGTACAATGCCCTGATAGTAGAATGCCCCAATGGTACAGTGTCGCAATGGTGTTATGACCCAATGGTATAGTACCCCAATGGTACAGCACCCCAATGGTATGATGCCCCAATGGTATTATGACCCAATAGTACGGAGCCCCAATGGTACAGTGCCCCAATAGCACAGTGCCCCAATGGTACAATGCCCCAATGGTACAGTGCCCCAATAGTACAGTGCCCCAATGGTACAATGCCCCAATGGTACAGTGCCCCAATGGTATTATGACCCAATGCTACAGTGCCCCAATGGTATTATGACCCAATGATACAGTGCTCTAATGGTACAGTGCCCCAATAGTACTGTGCCCCAATGGTACAGTATCCCAAAGGTAGAGTGCTCCAATGGTACAATGCCCAAATGGTACAGTATCCCAATGGTATAGTGCCCAATGGTATAATGACCCATTGGTACAGTGCCCAAATGATACAGTGACCCAATGGTACAGTGCCCCAATGATACAGTGCCCCAATAGTACAGTGCCCAAATGATATATTGCCCCAATAGTACAGTGCCCCAATGGTACAATGCCCCAATGGTACAGTGCCCCAATGTTATTGTGCCCAATGATATTGTGCCCCAATGGTACTGTGCCCCATTGCTATTATGCCCCAATGATACAGTGCCCAAATGGTACAGTGCCCAAATGGTACAGTGCCCCAATGATACAGTGCCCCAATGGTACATTGCCCCAATGGTACGATGCCCCAATGATACAGTGCCCCAATGATACAGTGCCCCAATGGTACATTGCCCCAATGGTATGATGCCCCAATGATACAGTGCCCCAATGTTATTATGCCCCAATGGCATTATGCCCAAATGGTACAGTGCCCCAATAATACAGTGCCCCAATAGTACAGTCCCCCAATGGTATTGTGCCCCAATGGTATTGTGCCCCAATGGTACAATACCCCAATGGTATTGTGCCCCAATGGTACAGTGCCCCAATGGTACCATGCCACAATGGTACAGTGCCCCATTAGTACAGTGCCACAATGGTATGATGCGCCAATAGTATTATGACCCAATGGTACAATGCCCTGATAGCACAGTGCCCCAATAGTACAGTGGCCCAATGGTACAGTGGCCCAATGGTACAGTGCCCCAATGGTATTATGCACCAATGGTATTATGACCCCATGGTACAGTGCACCAATAGTACAGTGCCTCAATGGTCCAGTGCCCCAATGGTCCAGTGCCCCAATGGTATGATGTGCCAAAAGTATTATGCCCCAATGGTACAGTGCTACAATGGTAGTATGATGCAATGGTACAGTGCCCCAATGGTACAGTGCTCCAATGGTACCATGCCACAATGTTACAGTGCCCCAATAGTACAGTGCCGCAATGGTATGATGCGCCAATAGTAATATGAATCAATGGTACAATGCCCTGATAGGACAGTGCCCCAATAGTACAGTGGCCCAATGGTACAGTGGCCCAATGGTACAGTGCCCCAATGGTATTATGCACCAATGGTATTATGACCCCATGGTACAGTGCCCCAATAGTACAGTGCCTCAATGGTCCAGTGCCCCAATGGTCCAGTGCCCCAATGGTATGATGTGCCAAAAGTATTATGCCCCAATGGTACAGTGCTACAATGGTATTATGATGCAATGGTTCAGTGCCCCAATGGTACAGTGCTCCAATGGTACCATGCCACAATGTTACAGTGCCCCAATAGTACAGTGCCGCAATGGTATGATGCGCCAATAGTAATATGAATCAATGGTACAATGCCCTGATAGGACAGTGCCCCAATGATACAGTGCCCCAATGGTACATTGCCTCAATGGTATGATGCCCCAATGATACAGTGCCCCAATGGTACATTGCCCCAATGGTATGATGCCCCAATGATACAGTGCCCCAATGTTATTATGCCCCAATGGCATTATGCCCAAATGGTACAGTGCCCCAATAATACAGTGCCCCAATAGTACAGTCCCCCAATGGTATTGTGCCCCAATGGTACAGTGCCCCAATAGTACAGTCCCCCAATGGTATTGTGCCCCAATGGTATTGTGCCCCAATGGTACAGTACCCCAATGGTATTGTACCCCAATAGTACATTACGCCAATGGTATTATGTCCCAATGGTATTGTGCCTTAATGGTACAGTGCCCCAATGGTATAATGTTCCAATGCTATTGTGTCCAATGGCACAGTGCCCCAATGTTATTATGTCCCAATGGTACATTGCCCCAATGGTATGATGCCCCAATGATACAGTGCCCCAATGTTATTATGCCCTAATGGTATTATGCCCCAATGGTACAGTGCTACAATGGTATTATGATCCAATGATACAGTGCCCCAATGGTACAGTGCCCCAATGGTACCGTGCCATAATGGTACAGTGCCCCAATAGTACAGTGCCGCAATGGTATGATGCGCCAATAGTATTATGACCCAATGGTACAATGCCCTGATAGCACAGTGCCCCAATAGTACAGTGGCCCAATGGTACAGTGGCCCAATGGTACAGTGCCCCATTGGTATGATGCACCAATGGTATTATGACCCCATGGTACAGTGCCCCAATAGTACAGTGCCTCAATGGCCCAGTGCCCCAATGGTCCAGTGCCCCAATGGTATGATGCGCCAAAAGTATTATGCCCCAATGGTACAGTGCCCCAATGGTACCGTGCCACAATGGTACAGTGCCCCAATAGTACAGTGCCGCAATTGTATGATGCGCCAATAATAATATGACTCAATGGTACAATGCCCTGATAGTACAGTGCCCCAATGGTACAGTGCTCCAATGGTACTGTGCCCAACGATATTGTGCCCCAATGGTACTGTGCCCTAATGCTATTATGCCCCAATGATACAGTGCCCAAATGATACAGTGCCCAAGTGGTACAGTGCCCAAATGATATACTGCCCCAATAGTACAGTGCCCCAATGGTACAGTGCCCCAATGGTATTGTGCCCAATGATATTGTGCCCCAATGGCACTGTGCCCCAATGCTATTATGCCCCAATGATACAGTGCCCAAATGATACAGTGCCCCAATGATACAGTGCCCCAATGTTATTATGTCCCAATGGTATTATGCCCAAATGGTACAGTGCCCCAATAATACAATGCCCCAATAATACAGTCCTCCAATGGTATTGTGCCCCAATGGTATTGTGCCCCAATGGTACAATGCACCAATGGTACTGTGCCCAATGGTACAGTGCCCCAATGGTACAGTGCCCCAATAGTACAGTCCCCCAATGGCATTGTGCCCCAATGGTATTGTGCCCCAATGGTACAGTACCCCAATGGTATTGTGCCCCAATGGTACAGTGCCCCAATGGTATTGTACCCCAATAGTACATTACGCCAATGGTATTATGTCCCAATGGTATTGTGCCGTAATGGTACAGTGCCCCAATGGTATAATGCTCCAATGCTATTGTGTCCAATGGCACAGTGCCCCAATGTTATTATGTCCCAATGGTACATTGCCCCAATGGTATGATGCCCCAATGATACAGTGCCCCAATGTTATTATGCCCCAATGGTATTATGCCCCAATGGTATTATGCCCCAATGGTACAATGCCCCAATGGTATATTGCCCCAATAATATTGTTCCCCAATGGTACAATACCCCAATGGTACAATGCTACAATGGTATTATGCCCCAATGGTATTGTGCCCAGTGGTATTGTGCCCCAATGGTACAGTGCCCCAATGGTATTATGCCCGAATGATACAGTGCCCAAATGGTACAGTGCCCAAATGGTACAGTGCCCTAATGAGACAGTGCCTCAGTGGTATGATACCACAATGATACAGTGCTCCAATGGTACATTGTCCCAATGTTAGAGTGTCCCAATGGTATTATGCCCCAATGGTACAGTGTCCCGATGGTACAGTGCTCCAATGGTATATTGCTCCAATGGTACAATGCCGCAATGGTATATTGCCCCAATGATATTGTGCCCCAATGGTACAGTGCCCCAATGGTATATTGCTCCAATGGTATTGTTCCCCAATGGTATTGTGCCCCAATGGTATTGTGCCCCAGTGGTACAGTGCCCCAATAATATTATGCCCCAATGGTACGGTACACCAATGATGCAGTGCCCCAATGGTACTGTGCCCAATGGTACAGTGCCCCAATGGTGCAATGTCCCAATGGTACAGTGCCCCAATGGTACAATGCCGCAATGGTACTGTGCTGCAATGATACAATGCCCCAATGGTACAATGCCCCAAAGTTACAATGCCCCAATGGTACAATGCCCCAATGGAACAATGCCCCAATGGTACAGTGCCCCAATGGTACAATGCCCCAATGGTACAGTGCCCCAATGGTACAATGCCCCAATGGTACAATAGTACAGTATCCCAATGGTACAGTGCCCCAATGGTACAGTGCCCCAATGGTGCAATTCCCCAATGGTATAGTCTACCAATGGTGCAGTGCTCCAATGGTACAGCATCCCAATGGTACAGTGCCCCAATGGTACAATGCCCCAGTGGTACAGTACCCCACTGGTACGGTGCCCCAATGGTACAGCATCCCAATGGTACAGTGCCACAATGGTACAGTGCCCCAATGGTACAGTATCCCAATGGTACGGTGCCCCAATGGTACAGTGTCCTAATGCTACAGTGCCACAATGGTACAGTGCCCCACTGGTATTGTGCCGCAATGGTACAGTGCCCCAATGGTACAGTGTCCTAATGCTATAGTGCCACAATGTTACAGTGCCCCACTGGTATTGTGCCCCAATGGTATGATGCCCCAATGATACAGTGCCCCAATGGTATTATTCCCCAATGGTACAATGCCCTAATGGTACCAACCCCAATGGTACAGTGTCCCAATAGTACAGTGCCCCAATGGTACAATGCCCCAATGGTACAATAGTACAGTATCCCAATGGTACAGTGCCCCAATGGTGCAATTCCCCAATGGTATAGTCTACCAATGGTGCAGTGCTCCAATGGTACAGCATCCCAATGGTACACTGCCCCAATGGTACAATGCCCCAGTGGTACAGTACCCCAATGGTACGGTGCCCCAATGGTACTGTGCCCCAATGCTATTATGCCCCAATGATACAGTGCCCAAATGATACAGTGCCCAAGTGGTACAGTGCCCAAATGATATACTGCCCCAATAGTACAGTGCCCCAATGGTACAGTGCCCCAATGGTATTGTGCCCAATGATATTGTGCCCCAATGGCACTGTGCCCCAATGCTATTATGCCCCAATGATACAGTGCCCAAATGATACAGTGCCCCAATGATACAGTGCCCCAATGTTATTATGTCCCAATGGTATTATGCCCAAATGGTACAGTGCCCCAATAATACAATGCCCCAATAATACAGTCCTCCAATGGTATTGTGCCCCAATGGTATTGTGCCCCAATGGTACAATGCACCAATGGTACTGTGCCCAATGGTACAGTGCCCCAATGGTACAGTGCCCCAATAGTACAGTCCCCCAATGGCATTGTGCCCCAATGGTATTGTGCCCCAATGGTACAGTGCCCCAATGGTATTGTGCCCCAATGGTACAGTACCCCAATGGTATTGTGCCCCAATGGTACAGTGCCCCAATGGTATTGTACCCCAATAGTACATTACGCCAATGGTATTATTCCCAATGGTATTGTGCCGTAATGGTACAGTGCCCCAATGGTATAATGCTCCAATGCTATTGTGTCCAATGGCACAGTGCCCCAATGTTATTATGTCCCAATGGTACATTGCCCCAATGGTATGATGCCCCAATGATACAGTGCCCCAATGTTATTATGCCCCAATGGTATTATGCCCCAATGGTATTATGCCCCAATGGTACAATGCCCCAATGGTATATTGCCCCAATAATATTGTTCCCCAATGGTACAATACCCCAATGGTACAATGCTACAATGGTATTATGCCCCAATGGTATTGTGCCCAGTGGTATTGTGCCCCAATGGTACAGTGCCCCAATGGTATTATGCCCGAATGATACAGTGCCCAAATGGTACAGTGCCCAAATGGTACAGTGCCCTAATGAGACAGTGCCTCAGTGGTATGATACCACAATGATACAGTGCTCCAATGGTACATTGTCCCAATGTTAGAGTGTCCCAATGGTATTATGCCCCAATGGTACAGTGTCCCGATGGTACAGTGCTCCAATGGTATATTGCTCCAATGGTACAATGCCGCAATGGTATATTGCCCCAATGATATTGTGCCCCAATGGTACAGTGCCCCAATGGTATATTGCTCCAATGGTATTGTTCCCCAATGGTATTGTGCCCCAATGGTATTGTGCCCCAGTGGTACAGTGCCCCAATAATATTATGCCCCAATGGTACAGTACACCAATGATGCAGTGCCCCAATGGTACTGTGCCCAATGGTACAGTGCCCCAATGGTGCAATGTCCCAATGGTACAGTGCCCCAATGGTACAATGCCGCAATGGTACTGTGCTGCAATGATACAATGCCCCAATGGTACAATGCCCCAAAGTTACAATGCCCCAATGGTACAATGCCCCAATGGAACAATGCCCCAATGGTACAGTGCCCCAATGGTACAATGCCCCAATGGTACAGTGCCCCAATGGTACAATGCCCCAATGGTACAATAGTACAGTATCCCAATGGTACAGTGCCCCAATGGTACAGTGCCCCAATGGTGCAATTCCCCAATGGTATAGTCTACCAATGGTGCAGTGCTCCAATGGTACAGCATCCCAATGGTACAGTGCCCCAATGGTACAATGCCCCAGTGGTACAGTACCCCACTGGTACGGTGCCCCAATGGTACAGCATCCCAATGGTACAGTGCCACAATGGTACAGTGCCCCAATGGTACAGTATCCCAATGGTACAGTGCCACAATGGTACAGTGCCCCAATGGTACAGTATCCCAATGGTACGGTGCCCCAATGCTACAGTGTCCTAATGCTACAGTGCCACAATGGTACAGTGCCCCACTGGTATTGTGCCGCAATGGTACAGTGCCCCAATGGTACAGTGTCCTAATGCTATAGTGCCACAATGGTACAGTGCCCCACTGGTATTGTGCCGCAATGTTACAGTGCCCCACTGGTACAGTGTCCTAATGCTATAGTGCCACAATGATACCATGCCCCAATGGTATTATTCCCCAATGCTACAGTGCCCCAATGGTATTATGACCCAATGGATTAGTGCTCTAATGATACAGTGCCCCAATAGTACTGTGCCCCAATGGTACAGTGCCCCAATGGTACAATGCCCCAGTCGTACAGTACCCCAATGGTACGGTGCCCCAATGGTACAGTGTCCTAATGCTACAGTGCCACAATGGTACAGTGCCCCACTGGTATTGTGCCGCAATGGTACAGTGCCCCAATGGTACAGTGTCCTAATGCTATAGTGCCACAATGTTACAGTGCCCCACTGGTATTGTGCCCCAATGGTATGATGCCCCAATGATACAGTGCCCCAATGGTATTATTCCCCAAGGGTACAATGCCCTAATGGTACCAACCCCAATGGTACAGTGTCCCAATAGTACAGTGCCCCAATGGTACAATGCCCCAATGGTACAATAGTACAGTATCCCAATGGTACAGTGCCCCAATGGTGCAATTCCCCAATGGTATAGTCTACCAATGGTGCAGTGCTCCAATGGTACAGCATCCCAATGGTACAGTGCCCCAATGGTACAATGCCCCAGTGGTACAGTACCCCAATGGTACGGTGCCCCAATGGTACAGCATCCCAATGGTACGGTGCCCCAATGGTACAGTGTCCTAATGCTACAGTGCCACAATGGTACAGTGCCCCACTGGTATTGTGCCGCAATGTTACAGTGCCCCACTGGTACAGTGTCCTAATGCTATAGTGCCACAATGATACCATGCCCCAATGGTATTATTCCCCAATGGTACAATGCCCTAATGGTACCGTGCCCCAATGGTACAGTGTCCCAATAGTACAGTGCCCCAATGGTACAATGCCCCAATGGTACAGTGCTCCAATAGTACAATGCCCCAATGATACAGTGCCCCAATGGTATTATGACCCAATGGTACAGTGCTCTAAAGGAACAGGGCCCCAATAGTACAGTGTCCCAATGGTACAGTATCCCAATGGTACAATGCCCCAATGGTACAGTATCCCAATGGTACAGTGCCTCAATGGTATAATGACCCAATGGTACAGTGCCCAAATGGTACAATGCCCCAATGGTACAGTATCCCAATGGTACAATGCCCCAATGGTACAGTATCCCAATGGTACAATGCCCCAGTGGTATAATGACCAAATGGTACCATGCCCAAATGGTACAGTGGCCAAATGGTACAGTGTCCCAATGATATACTGCCCCAATGGTGCAGTGCCCCAATGGTACATTGTCCCAGTGGTATGATGCCCCAATGGTACAGTGCTCCAATGGTACATTGCTTCAATCGTATGATGCCCCAATGATCCAGTGCCCCAATGTTATTGTGGCCCAATGATACAGTGCCCCAATGTTATTGTGCTTCAATGGTACAGTGCCCCAATGTTATTATGCCCCAATGATACAGTGCCCAAATGATACAGTGCCCAAATGGTACATTGCCCCAATGATACAGTACCCCAATGGTACAGTGCCCCAATGATACAGTGCCCCAGTGGTATGATACCCCAATGATACAGTGCTCCAATGGTACATTGCCCCAATGGTATGATGCCCCAATGATACAGTGCCCCAATGTAATTGTGCCCCAATGATACAGTGTCCCAATGGTACAGTGCTTCATTGGTACAGTGCCCCAATGGTATATTGCCCCAATGATATTGTGCCCCAATGGTACAGTGCCCCAATGGTATATTGCTCCAATGATATGATGCCCCAATGATACAGTGCCCCAATGTTATTGTGCCCCAATGGTAGAGTGTCCCAATGGTACAGTGTTCCAATGGTACAGTGCCCCAATGGTACAATGCCCCAATGGGACAGTGCCCCAATAGTATTGTGCCCCAATGATACTGTGCCCCAATTGCACATTGCCCCAATGGTACATTGCCCCAATGGTACATTGCCTCAATGGCAGTGTGCCTCAATGAGGGAGCTTGCGGTGTGCAAATCGGCTGCTGCGTTTCCTGCATTACAACAGTGACTACACTTCAAAAGTACTTCATTAGCTGTAAACGCTTAGTCCTGTAGTTGGAAAATGCACTGTATAAATGCAAGTGTTTCTGTCTCAATGTTACGGTACATCACTGGTACTGACCCAATCAATGGCACTCAGATTCTAATGATCACGGTGTTGTTGGTGGTTCTGAGTGCTTGATGGTGTTCGAATTGGACATAAGCTTTTTATGATATTTGGAAGCCCAAAGCCAGTATCTTCGGTCCCCGCCACAAATTGCGTTCCCTCTCTCTGGCAACTGAATGAGGCTGAACCAGACTTGTGTTGTGTTTGATCCCAGGATAAGTTTCTGACCACATATCTGCGTCATCACTTAGACCGCCTATTTCCACCTCCAGAACATCACCCCACTCTATCTTTTAACTCAACACATCCGCTGCTGAAACCCTCATCCATGCTTTTGTTACCGCGAGAGTTGACTATTCCAATGCACTCCTGGCCAGCCTCACACATTCTACCCTCTGTATCATGAGAGAATCCAAAACTCTGCTGCCCGTGTCCTAACTCGCACCAATTCCCGTTCATTCATCACCCATGTGTTTTGCTGACCTACAGTGACTCCCGATATTGTAATGACTTAATTTTGAAATTTTCATCCTTGCTTTCAAATCCTTCCATGGCCTCGTCCCTCCCTATGTCTCTAATCTCCTCCAATCCACAATCCCCAAGATGTCTGCACTCCTCTAATTCTGGCCTCCTAATGCCCTAAGCTTTGGAATTCGTTAATTGTCTGTATACTAACATCAACCACAGTAATAGACTGGAGATATTTGTATAGACATAGATAGACAATAGGTGCAGGAGCAGGCCATTCAGCCCTTCGAGCCTCCACCGCCATTCAATGAGTTCATGGCTGAACATGCAACTTCAGTACCCCATTCCTGCCTTCTTGCCATACCCCTTGATCCCCCCAGTAAGGACCACATCTAACTCCTTTTTGAATATGTTTAGTGAATTGGCCTCAACAACTTCCTGTGGTAGAGAATTCCACAGGTTCACCACTCTCTGGGTGAAGAAGTTTCTCCTCATCTCGGTCCTAAATGGCTTACCCCTTATCCTTAGACTGTGACCCCTGGTTCTGGACTTCCACAACATTGGGAACATTCTTCCTGCATCTAACCTGTGTAAACCCGTCAGAATTTTAAACATTTCTATGAGATCTCCTCTCATTCTTCTGAACTCCAGTGAATACAAGCCCAGTTGATCCAGTCTTTCTTGATATGTCAGTCCTGCCATCCGGGGAATCAGTCTGGTGAACCTTCGCTGCACTCCCTCAATAGCAAGAATGTCCTTCCTCAAGTTAGGAGACCAAAACTGGACACAATACTCCAGGTGTGGCCTCACCAAGGCCCTGTACAACTGTAGTAACACCTCCCTGCCCCTGTACTCAAATCCCCTCGCTATGAAGACCAACATGCCATTTGCTTTCTTAACCGCCTGCTGTACCTGCATGCCAACCTTCAATGACTGATGTACCATGACACCCAGGTCTCGTTGCACCTCCCCTTTTCCTAATCTGTCACCATTCAGATAATAGTCTGTCTCTCTGTTTTTACCACCAAAGTGGATAACCTCACATTTATCCACATTATACTTCATCTGCCATGCATTTGCCCACTCACCTAACCTATCCAAGTCACTCTGCAGTTTCATAACATCCTCCTCGCAGCTCACACTGCCACCCAACTTAGTGTCATCCGCAAATTTGGAGATACTACATTTAATTCCCTCGTCTAAATCATTAATGTACAATGTAAACAGCTGGGACCCCAGCACAGAACCTTGCGGTACCCCACTAGTCACAGCCTGCCATTCTGAAAAGTATCCATTTACTCCTACTCTTTGCTTCCTGTCTGCCAACCAGTTCTCAATCCATGTCAGCACACTACCCCCAATCCCATGTGCTTTAACTTTGCACATTAATCTCTTGTGTGGAACCTTGTCCAAAGCCTTCTGAAAATCCAAATACACCACATCAACTGGTTCTCCCTTGTCCACTCTATTGGAAACATCCTCAAAAAATTCCAGGAGATTTGTCAAGCATGATTTCCGTTTCACAAATCCATGCTGACTTGGACCTATCATGTCACCTCTTTCCAAATGCGCTGCTATGACATCCTTAATAATTGATTCCATCATTTTACCCACTACTGGTGGGTCAGGCTGACCAGTCTATAATTCCCTGTTTTCTCTCTCCCTCCTTTTTTAAAAAGTGGTGTTACATTGGCTACCCTCCACTCCATAGGAACTGATCCAGAGTCTATGGAATGTTGGAAAATGACTGTCAATGCATCCGCTATTTCCAAGGCCACCTCCTTACGTACTCTGGGATGCAGTCCATTCGGCCCTGGGGATGTATCGGCCTTCAATCCCATCAATTTCCCCAACACAATTTCCCGACTAATAAGGATTTCCATTAGTTCCTCCTACTTACGAGACCCTCTGGACCCCTGTTATATCCGGAAGGTTGTTTGTGTCCTCCTTAGTGAATAGCCATTTCTTTGTTCCCCGATATGACTTTCCCTGATTCTGACTGCAGTGGACCTACATTTGTCTTCACGAACCTTTTTCTCTTTACATATCTATAGAAACTTTTGCAGTCCGTCTTAATGTTCCCTGCAAGCTTCCTCTCGTACTCTATTTTCCCTGCCCTAATCAAACTCTTTGTCCTCCTCTGCTGAGTTCTAAATTTCTCCCAGTCCCCAGGTTCGCTGCTATTTCTGGCCAATTTGTATGCTACTTCCTTGGCTTTAATACTATCCCTGATTTCCCTTGATAGCTACTGTTGAGCCACCTTCCCTTTTTTATTTTTACGCCAGACAGGAATGTATAATTGTTGTTGTTCATCCATGCGGTCTCTAAATGTCTGCCATTGCCCATCCACAGTCAACCCCTTCAGTATCATTCGCCAATCTATCCTAGCCAATTCACGCCTCATACCTTCAAAGTTACCCTTCTTTAAGTTCTGGACCATTGTCTCTGAATTAACTGTTTCATTCTCCATCCTAATATAGAATTCCACCATATTATGGTCACTGTTTCCCAAGGGGCCTCGCACAACGAGATTGCTAATTAATCCTCTCTCATTACACAACACCCAGTCCAAGATGGCCTCCCCCTTAGTTGGTTCCTCGACATATTGGTCTAGAAAACCATCCCTTATGTACTCCAGGAAATCCTCCTCTACCGTATTGCTTCCAGTTTGGTTAGCCCAATCTATATGCATATTAAAGTCATCCATGATAACTGCTGCACCTTTATTGCATGCACCCTTAATTTCCTATTTGATGCCCTCCCCAACATCACTACTATTGTTTAAAGGTCTGTACACAACTCCCACTAACGTTTTTTGCCCTTTGTTGTTCTGCAGCTCTACCCATATAGATTCCACATCATCCAAGCTAATGTCCTTCCTAACTATTGCATTAATCTGCTCTTTAACCAGCAATGCTAATCTATTTTTATTGTGAAAAAGATACAATCATGTCACATGTGCAACAATGGGGTCCATCTGGAGACAACTACAGCAGGAACCGTCGGCCCAGATTTGGCTCACTTCAGCTGGTCCATGTCGGGCAATGTCGGTGGCAGGTTGCGGTCCCGCTTCCTGTTCTATCCTGCTGTCTAAAATGAATTTATGTTGATTGGGCTTGTTAAGCCTGCTCAGCGTGTTTCCCGGCCAAGTAGAGGAAGTGGATCTGGTGACGTCATTTGATGACACGTCATCAGCTGGTTTTCTTAAGGGACTATGATCACTTTAATTTTGACATTTGTGCTGTTGGTGTTCTGCAGTATGGAGGTGCTATAATTACTGACAATGACTGCGCAGAGGCAGAGGGCTGCACACAGGCTCTCCCATGAATCCCTCCAGATGCTTATGGAGGGAGTCACAGCCCGCAGAAAGGTCCTCTTCCCTTCCAATTGGTGGAAGACTCCTCCACAGGATGCCAACACAGCCTGATTACACATTGCAGAAGAGGTCACAAGCAGTGTTCAGGAGGACCTGGCTGCAGTGCCGCAAACCTTTCAATGATCTCAGTAGATCAGGAAATGTTAGTACAAAGCCACACTCAACCTCATCCTGCTGTGCCTCTCATCATATCCCCATCACTCTGCCTTCCCTACCCAACTCCTGCACATCCTTACTCACACCAACTTACCTTGCACCTCCACCCAGCCCTCTCTCTATCTACATTATCACTTTCCCATCTCACCAGCCACCCTTCACACTCACCTTCATCCGAGTGTAATTATGCCAGCTAACCACACGCAAGGGTAGGTACTTGGGTGTTTTCACCAATATTCATGTAAACTTTCTGTTAATATAATGTCAAACATTGAAACCTTTATTTTCAACACTTTGTATTCTTGGACAGATTTTTGTGCACCTTTGGAAGTGGCTTAGTGAGTTGCAGTGAATGGTGAGACATAAAAGTATCCCCCGCAATGGTGATGAGTGTGAAAGGAATGGCTTGGGCATTGTAGGGTTGCTTTATGGTGTTGGCGTGGGGTGGTGCCAACCTGGCACATCATGTGGCAGCCATTTGGGTGTACAGCATCAAGTGAAGTAAATCTAGCCATGGTGAAGCCATCCCTGGGCGTCCTGGGCAGCAATGTGGTCGGGTGCTGATGCCCTGTATACTATGCAGCATCAGGTGATGGCGGAGAAGGTTGGTGTTGTTGTTGGTGCTGCTGGTGTGTCTGGTGCTGCTGGTGTTGGGGATGATTGTGGTAGGATTCTGAGGACCAAGATGAAAGAGTAAAAAGGGCACCTATGTTGATGGAATAGATGGCAGGTAAAGTGGGGATGAGAGAAGCTATCTGTCAATGGTTAGAGAGTTCTTCCATTGAGGGGAGAGTGGCTAGCGAGTGGAAAGTGGAAAGCCTGCAGAATATGTGCTGCAAATGGACTGAGAAACAGAGTGTGGCCGAGGAAAGTGACTATCAGTCAGATGGGAGCTTTTACAGTACATTTGAAGCTGTCAAGTAATCAGCTGGAGCAATGGCCACTGAACTCCCACCTCAGCTTGACAGCCGTGGTCTGCACCCAGTGGGGATCCTGTGGTCTTGAAGTTAAGACAAAAGGTAAGTGAAAAAAGGCTGTTAAACATCTGTCAACTAGATGTTAATTAGTTTAATTAGGTCGCCGATCGCTGCCCGTTTGGTCTGTTCAGCGCTGACAGACCCGACATTGGGAAAGGCGCGTGATGGCGGGTTCTCAGCAGGGTCACGACCCACTGTGGAAAAAAAACACCTTCCCTCGTGACCCGCCACAAATCCCGTTCGCTGACCCCCGCAAAATTCCAGCCATTGTCTCAGGAAATACTGGGAACACTAAAAGAGCTGGGGAGATTTGTTGTGGAGTATCACAGATTTCCTGTAGTTTAAAGCAGCTTCCAGTAACCTGCTTCAGCATGTGATGGTTCAATGTGAAGCTCCGCATGAAAAGTGATGAGTTCCAGGAGAAAACTCTGTAAGGGCAAGAGCTTCCGAACCAGCAGAGGTGTCACCACGACCTAACCATTGCAAATTGCCACCATGACAAGGTGCCAATCACATTAGGATCTGGTTTAAGTACAAATTGCTGTCCAATGATGCTTTCATTATAATGCTGTAAAAGACTGACAGCCTGGCCACATCCCACCACTGCTGCGATGTTAGTTGAGGGATAAATATTTGTTACTCTAACCAAGAGTGCACTCTCCACAGAAAGAAAGAAACAAGAAATTGCATTGATACAGCACATTTCACAAACTCAGGACTTCCCAAAGCAAGGTCCCACAAACAGCACTCAGATCATGGCCAGGCACGCTGTGACGTTGGCTGTGGCTCAGTGGGTAGCTCTGGCTTCTGAGTCAGAAGATTGTGGGTTCAAGTTCCACTCCAGAGTTTTGAGCTCAAAAATCTAGGCTGACACTCCCAGTGCAGGATTGAGGGAGTGCTGCACTGTTAGTAGTGCTGTCTTTCTGATGAGATGTTAAACCGAGACATTATCTGCCCTCTTGGGTGGATGTCATGTATGTATGCTTGGGTTTACTAGCCACCAGGTAGCGCCACTGTCGGAGGTCATTGGGCTGTGCGCACGTGTATAAAAGGCCAGCCATCTTGTAATGTAATCACTTTGGGCCCTAATAAAGTAGAGCCAGGTTTGTACCTGTTCGGAGTTTACAGTACTCAGTCTATTGAGTTATTGCATACACAACAGTGGACATAAGAGATCCCATGACACAAAGAGGGAGTTCTCCCCAGTGTCCTTGCCAATATTTATCACTCAACTAACATCACAGATTACCTGGTCACTATCCTGCTGTTTGTGTGGCCTTGCTGTGCGCATATTGGCTGCCACGTTTCCGACATTGCAACCGTGACTACATTTCGTTTGCTCTGAAGCACTTTGGGGCATCCTGAGGTTGTGTGAAAGGTGCTACAGAAATACAAATTATTTTCACGTTTTTCTGGGGAGAGTGGACTCTTGGTTAGCGTAACCAATCCCCTAGTCTGCCTGGAGCAAGAGGTGAGGTTTCTCTGGTTCTGTCCAAACTGGTCAGATGCTGATGACATTTAATACATTTATTTTTCCACCAGAAACAATTATGACAAGCCTGCAGGACGAGTTCCCTGCATTTCTGCGATCAAAACGATTTTATCTGACAGGTGTCATGTGTTTTCTCTTGTATCTCTTCGGCCTGGTTTGTGTAACACAGGTAGGCAGTCCTTTACTCCATTGCTAGATTACTACATGTATGACCGGTTAAAATGAGACAGGTAAGTTTGCAGGGCAGTTGAAACATGGATTGTAATTTGGGAGGACTCTAGCAATGACTTTCCCAATGGCCGATAACAGGGAGATTCCTCTGTGGTTGCCGCAGTCGGACTTGTCCCCTTTTTTAAAGATGGTCAAGATTACTGCATCTCTGAGATCTCCCAGCATTCTCTCCTCCATTCAGATGAAAGAGATGAGGTCATGCATTCGTGCCAATAGTGCCACTCCGCCATACTTTAGTGCCTCACCAAGGATTCGTCACCGAGAGCATGCAGAAAGCAAACGCAGGCAGCGGAAGGAGCGTGCGGCAAACCAGCCACCCTTTCCTTCAACCACTCTCTGTCCCACCTGTGACAGGGACTGTAATTCCTGAATTGGACTGTTCAATCACCTGAGAACTCATTTTTAGAGTGGAAGCAAGTCTTCCTCGATTTTGAAGGACTGCCTATGATGATGATGTAATTTGGAAGTTCAGCGCCCGATTACTAGAGACAGAATGAGGGAATTCACAGAGTAGAAGGAGTCAACTGGGCAAAGCCTGTACAGCTCTCTGGAAGAGCCAGAAACTCAGTCCCATCACGCGTCCTTTTCCCTAGACCTTTTTAATTTTATTTTCCTCCCAAAATCTATTCTAGATTCTGCTTCCACCGTTTCCGAATACCCGACTACAAAAAATAACTTCTGCTAATCTCTTCCTTTCATCCCCAAAAGCAAAATACTGTGGAAGCTGGATACCTGAAATAGAAACAGAAATTGCAGGAAATATTCAGCAGGTCAGGCAATTTCTGTGGCGAGAGAAACAGAGTTAATGGCCTGGATATTATCAGTGGAGGGTTACGAAGGTGGCGAGGGGCGGATGGCGAAGTTTTGGACGGCATACCAGGAAGTCTGCGTGCATCTTTTGGCCCTGGCAGGCTCCCCATCTAGAAGTAAGCTTGATTAACAGGCTTGGCTCCCAGTCGGGTGAGGAACACTCCAGAGCAGGCCAAGGGGAGGGGGGGGTGTCCATTCCGAGGATGGTCCACTCCCAGGGGTCTGTTCCCCAACCCATGGGGGCGGGGTCTGATGTAGGGGGAGCTGGGGGGGCTGGGAGGAAGGAATCCTGCTGCTCCTGACCCACAAGCAGTGCTGTGAAGGCATTTCCATAAACCTATAGTATGAAGTTGAGTTCTACATGCTGCAGGGCTTTTACTCATTGCTACATTCTTGTATTTCAAGAGAGGTTTACAGATGTAATGCATGCACCTGTGAGTATACTCTCAGGTTTTTCATGGCCAAGGGGGCCATTAACCGGTCCAGGCAGTGGGCGGTCGAGGGGATCGTTCAGCCTGACTGCCTGACTCTCTTCCGTGGTTACATCTGAGTCAGGATGTCCCTGGAGATGGAGCACACGGTGTCCACCGGTATGCTCGCGGCCTTCCGCGAGAGGTGGGCGCTGGAGGGACTGGAGTGCATCATTACCCCCGGCAACCAAATTTTAATTTAATTTGATAAAATTCCTGTTAATTTGGATTTATGGGCTCTAGTGCCTTTTAATAAGAGGGCACTTGATTTATAGGTTCAACTTAAAATAATTGTAGAGCTGTTGAATTGGGAGTGGCTTAGCCAGTCACATGATGTTCACAAGACTCAATAAAACCCCAGCCAGTTGGGTTCGGGGGATCCACGATGGGGCAGGTGGTTGTGAGCCTGGTGGATGAACCGGTAATGTGTAGTGTGATTGTTAAACCTTTTGCAAATAAACCAACTAGTTCTTAATAGCAATAGCTATGAATTCTTAAGCAAAGAACTCATGAAGTAAATACATTACCACAGCAAAATGCTTGTGGCTTTCTGGAGCTATAATTCATCATCATAGGCAGTACCTCGAAATTGAGGAAGACTTGCTTCCACTCTAAAAGTGAGTTCTCAGGTGACTGAACAGTCCAATATGCGAATTACAGTCTCTGTTACAGGTGGGACAGACAGTGGTTGAGGGAAAGGGTGGGCAGGGAGCCTGGTTTGCCGCATGCTCCTTCTGCTGCCTGCGTTTGATTTCTGCATGCTCTCGACGACGAGACTCGAGGTGCTCAGCGCCCTCAATGCTCTTCCTCCACTTAGGGCGGTCTTTGGCCAGGGAGTAACTGTAATGAAGTTATGGAGACAGGAGATAATGGCAGCGGATTTGACAGTGCAGTCACATTACTATTGACTGATTTGTAATGAAGTAAATGTATTCATTTTGGATGTTATGGTAATGTACAGTATTTTAAATAGTCTAGATTACTCTTCCATTACCTTCCCAGGCTGGGATTTACTGGGTGAATTTAATTGATCATTTCTGTGCCGGTTGGGGTCTCCTCGTAGCTGGTAGTCTGGAGTTCATCGGAATCAGCTGCATCTATGGTAAGCACAACATAAACATAATGAAATGTGTAATGAAAGAAGTACTGACCTCCATATTTCTTCAAAAGAAACTAGATGAATTTCTGCAACAAACAAGCCGCCCTAAATGCAGGACAAACCAACTGATTGTGTCTCCCTGCGGCCTTGTTGTTCACAGGTGTAAACCGATTTATCAAGGACATCGAGATGATGATTGGGGAAAGGCATTGGCTCTTCTGGCTGTGGTGGAGAGCGTGTTGGTTTTTTATCTCTCCGTGCTTGCTGGCAGTAAGGAGATGTTACATCTTTTAGTGATTTAAACTGAAAATAATCAAGCTGCGGATAATCTATCTCATTGTGTTCCTGTTCTTGTTTTGTGCAATCATTTCATTCAGGTGATCTTAATCTGGTCCTTAGCAACATTTGTCCCACCAACATATGGACCTGTTGAGTACCCTGTCTGGGCAACAGCCCTTGGCTGGTGTATGATAACCTTCTGTATTATGTGGATCCCCATTGTCGCCATTGTGAGAATTTCCCAAGCTGAGGGCACCACCTTGTGGCAGGTAAGGAAACAACTTCATTTCTTTTAATTTTATTTTAATGAACTTTGAGCTCTTGAAGGTAAGTGATATCAGTACAGGGTAGCAGAAAACTTTCCAATTTTGGAACCAGTGTCAATATCAGGCATTCATAGCTCAGATATTTAAAGTCATTGGGAGGAGGTTTAGAGGGGATTTGAGGAGAAATATCTTCGCCCAGAGAGTGGTGGGGGTCTGGAACTCACTGCCTGAAAGAGAGTTAGAGGCAAAAAGCCTCACCACATTTAAAAAGTACTTGGATGTGCACCTGAAGTGCCGTAACCTACAGAGCTGCGGACCAAGAGCTGGAAAGTGGGATTAGGCTGGATAGCTCTTGGTCGGCCGGTGCGGACACGATGGGCTGAAATGGCCTCGTTCCGTGCTGTAAATTTCTATGATTCTATTCTATATCTTAAAGGGAGCTGGAGAACATTTGTTCTGTGTCCTGTTTTCTGCTCTAACAATCTGCTTTTACCTCATCTTTAAAGTGCATCCAACCGTACACTACATTTATGTTAGAGTATGTCTCATGTAAGTAGAGCTGAGTCCACGGCCAGATCAGCCATGATCTTTTTGAATGGCGGAGCAGGCTCGAGGGGCTAGATGGCCTACTCCTGTTCCTAATTCTTATGTTCTTATGTTCAGTCATTATTGTTTTTTGCTGTGAGTCCCCACTGAAGTCCCCACAGAGATAGAGCATGGGCACGATTTCCTGCTTATTGCCACCTCTGTTTTCGACCCAGAGGGGCGGCAATGGCGGCAGTAAGCTCTTCCAGGCAGGCGAACTGCTTCCAGAGTCTTGCCAGGACATTCGGTGCTGGTTTGCGGTGCGGGAAGGTGGGGGGAGCATTACCGCCCAGAAGAGGCAAATCCGGTGAGTTATTTATAGGGAATGTTTCTGGGTTTTTTTCAGGTTTTTTTTGTCCCCTGGCCTCTCTCAGGGCGCTCCAAGGCCGGTTGTTTAGCTCAGGATTTTCCCATGCTCAGCCGGCCTCGGGCCCTGAGAGAGGTGTGCAACACCTCCCTTAGTGCTCCGCCCCACATTCAAGGCCCAGCTGACCAATTTTTCTGACTGAGGCGCAAACTGTTCTCAGGCGCAAACTTTACCGCCCTGCCGCCATTACCGCCCCGAAATGAACAGAACCGAAAATGCAGCCCATGATTGCGAAATAGGATTGTGCCCAAATCAGGTTGTGATCCCATTGCAGTGCACACTACATGCGCCTAATGAGGCTGGCAGAAGGACCATGGGGTCCTCCCACCTCGTTTGGATACAAGGCGCATGCTGTGATTGGTCGCTAATCAATTTCTCAAAGGGACCTCAAACAGGCGTGCGGCCACCAAATCATGAGGGGTCTGGATAGAGTAGATCGAGAGAAACTGTCCCCATTGGTGGAAGGACCGAGAACCAGAGGACACAGATGTAAGGTGATTGGCAGAAGAACCAAAGGTGACGTGAGGAAAAAGCTTTTTTAAGCATCGAGTGGCCAGGATCGGGAATTCACTGCCTGAGAGGGTGGTGGAGGCAGATTCAATCACGCCTTTCAGAAAGGGAATTGGAAAAAATACCGAAGGGAAAATAAATTGAAGGGCTACAGGGAAAGGGAGGGGGCGTGGGACTAGCTGAAGTACTCTTGCAGAGAGACGGCAATGGTAAATGATGACCCCCAGGATGTTGATGGTGGTGGATTCGGTGATGGTAATGACATTGAATATCAAGGGGAGGTGGTTAGACTCTCGTTGGACATGGTCATTGCCTGGCACTTGTATGGCGTGAATGTCACTTGCCACTTATCAGCCCAAGTCTGAATTTCGTCCAGGTCTTGCTGCATGCGGGCATGGACTGCTTCGTTTTCTGAGGAGTTCGAATGGAACTGAACACTGTGCAATCATCAGTGAACATCCCCACTTCTGACCTTATGATGGAGGGAAGGTCATCGATGAAGCAGATGAAGATGGTTGGGCCTAGGACACTGCCCTGAGGAACTCCTGCAGCAATGTCCTGGGGCTGTGATGATTGACCTCCAACCACTACAACCATCTTCCTTTGTGCAGGGTATGACTCCAGCCAGTGGAGAGTTTTCCCTGATTCCCACTGACTTCAGTTTTACTCGGGCTCCTTGATGCCACACTCGGTCAAATGCTGCCTTGATGTCGAGGGCAGTCACTCTCACCTCACCTCTGGAACTCAGCTCTTTTGTCCATGTTGGGACTAAGGCTGTAATGAGTTCTGGAGCCGAGTGGTCCTGGCGGAACCCGAACTGGGCATCAGTAAGCAAGTTAGTGGTGAGCAAGTGCCGCTTGATAGCCCTGTCGATGACACCTTCCATCACTTTGCTGATGATTGAGAGTAGACTGATGGGGCGGTAATTGGCCGGATTGGATTTATCCTGCTTTTTGTGGACAGGACATACCTGGGCAGTTTTCCACATCGTCGGATAGATGCCAGTGGTGTAGCTGTACTGGAACGCAGTTTGTTCTGGAGCACACGTCTTCAGCACGACAGCTAGGATGTTGCCGGGGCCCATAGCCTTTGCTGTATCCAGTGCGCTCAGCTGCTTTTTGATATCATTTGGAGTGAATCGAATTGGCTGAAGACTGGCTTCTGTGATGGTGGGCACCTCAGGAGAAGGCCGATATGGATCATCCACTCGGCACTTCTGGCTGAAGATGGTTGTAAACGTTTCAGCCTTGTCTTTTGCAATTGCATGCTGGGTTCCGCCATCATTGATAATGGGGATATTCATCGCGCCTCCTCCTCCTGTTAGTTGTTTAATTGTCCGCCACCATTCACGACTGGATGTGACAAGACTGTAGAGCTTTGATCTGATCCGTTGATTTTGGGATCACTTAGCCCTGTCTACACCATGCCGCGTCCACTGTTTAGCATGCATGTAGTCTTGTGTTGCAGCTTCCCCAGGTTGGCACCTCATTTTTTGGTACACCTGGTGCTGTTCCTGGCATGCTACCTTCAGGGATCTGTGGACATGGACTCCAAGGTCCCTCTGTCCCGCTACACATCTCGGTATCTACCATTTATTATGAATTCCCAATCACAGCAACAATGCCAAGTCCTTTCAGTGCCCCAAACCAGGAGGCAGTGGACCCCATCCTTCGAGGCACGAAATGAAAGATAGTCATTCCATCTACTCCAGAAACACCAAATCAAACTATTAAACCTCTCACCTTTCTTTTCACAGAGAATGACTGCAGCTTGCACATCAGCACCAGACTGGGGACCATACTTGAAGCAGCACAGAGGGGAAAGATACAAAAACCAGCTCAACTCTAAGCAGAGATTTAGCAACGTGCAACTTCCTGATATTCATGAAATAATATCAAAGCTTTAAGCAAGAAGTTTCTGTTTAACTTGTAATTCATTTGTAAATAATCATTTTGGAAGCTGGAAATTTATGAAGGCAAAATGCTGATTACAAATATTCTTCATTCTGTAGAATTGTTCAAAGTGAAGATGACAATCTTTTTCTGCTGAAAATAATCACATTGTTGATCACGTTATGGAGGTTAACAGTGATCTTACACAATAATGGCAAAAGTCACTCTCTATCAAAGTGTCGTTGAAGTGATTTGAATTGTTAGGACTTCATTAGCAATGGACATTCTGTCATTCAGTCTCAAATAACGAGTGAGGAAACTGTTGTTGTAGATGACCCCTTCGAGAGCCTTAATTCAGGACTTTGACTATTCTTTGCTTGGTGAAAGGCTGAGCTATGGACGTTTTACACATTAAACTTTTCACACAAAGCAAATAAAATGATCCGTGGCCTTGCCGGCAAGCTTGTATGGCCATGAAAGGGCAGGTTTTTTTGATAAAACTGCATCATTTCTAAAAACAATATAAAACTTTTAAGTTGAACACATATAATTCTTGCAATAAAGGGTGCATTTATCCATTATGTTTTATCCGACTTGCAATATTGTTTAGTAACTATCATTCTTGGTTTAGCATATTCATTCTTGGGTGTTCCATTGATATTTCAGAGAAATCTTTCCAGAATGAGGAAGTTGGGCCTGCAATTGCAGGCCTGGTGCACTAACAGTAGGATCGAGTTAATTGCACTGTGTTTCTGGCTGATTGGCTCTCCATAATCACATGACCTAATTGCTGATTGGTCCCACTTGGAGGATAAGCCACACCCAGAAGTGTCTCTGGAATGTGTAATTGGAACTGCCCAGATCAAGTTCTGAGTGACTTTGCAAAGTGTAATTCGAGCCAGTCTGACATCGAAACTCCCCTGCAAGCAGTCACAGAAAGAGTTACAGAGAGGATAGAGCTCCACAAACACAGCACAAGCCTCCCAAATCCCTGACCCCAACTCAAGTGCAGGCCTCCTCCAGTCAAAGTCCCTGACCTTATCCTTAGCACCCCACCGCCATAGATGGGGCATTGTGTGTGGGTCAATGTCAGGTTTATTGGGTATGAAATGAATAGTGATAATGTCATGACGTACAGATTTCAACCACTCCAATGATGTCCCTTGTAAAACACAAACCAAGCTTTCCAAGAAATCGGGTGTGGGTGCAAAGGAGTTTGGAAGAACATGATACTTCTTCCCTGAGTTCCCTCTCTCCCCTCCGATTCCCCTCTCCCACTTCCCCATCTCTCTTTTTCTCTCCCCCCATTTCTCTCTCTCAAACGCCTCCCCCTCCCCCGTCTCTCTCTCTCCCCCCTCCCACTGGTTGGCCGGCTGCCGCCTTTCCCCCTGCCTGTTGCCTCTCTCTCTCTCCCCCTGCCCGCTGCTTCTCCCTCTCCCCCTGCCCACCGTCTCTCCCCCTGCCTGCCGCCTCTCCCCCTGCCTGCCGCCTCTCTCTCTCTCCCCCTGCCCACTGCTTCTCCCCCTGCCCACCGTCTCTCCCCCTGCCTGCCGCCTCTCCCTCTCTCCCCTTGCGCACTGCCTCGCCCCCTGCTCACTGGCTCTCCCTCTGCCCCCTGCCTCTCCCCCTGCCCGCCATCTCTAGCCCCTGCCCGCCGCCTCTCCCCCTCTCCCCCCCCACCCCCTAGCCCGGCCACCGGCAACCCGCCGCTTCTCTCTTTCTCCCACTACCTCTGATGTTTTCTCTCCCACAGAAGGCTGCAATAATGCAAAGGCTGGAAGCAATGTTTCATCAGTGGACTCCATGCGGACTCGTCGGGGGCTCCACTTCTGGTTTCGGTTTGGGTCCGAGGAATCTTCCTATGTACGAGAGGCATCGGGGGCGGAGTCCAGAGGATGCATGCGCAGAATAGTCACAGTGCTAACACTGCACACCTGGTGCACTCCCAGAATACACATGGTGCAGTCCCAGAACACACCTGGTGCACTCCCAGAACACACCTGGTGCACTCCCAGAACACACTTGGTGCACTCCCAGAATACACCTGGCACACTCCAGGCAAACTCTCAGAACACATCTGGTGTATTCTGTAAGACTTATCTTTTATAAGAACAGGTTTTATCCTGTAAGATGTTGTCTTTTTCTTTCCACTAAACAGAGTCAAGATTTATCTTAATAAAACCGGTTTTATCCTGTAAGATCTTATATTGACCCTACACATTATAAAGTTCGAACTTGTGAGAACAACACAGACACAGGATGTTTCTTCATCACCTCAATCCAGGGGTTATCTTTACTTAGAATAATCAAAAGAAATACAAGCAATTTACAATAGCATTAAATGCACAATCAGCTTGCACCAACCTATCCCATTATGGTACCTTATAACAGTTAAAATTGCCTATTCCCTAAGTGATTAATACAAAGCAAAGACACTCACACAGAGTTAATTACAGCCGTGGTCAGTGATCGTAAATTAACTCCCTGGTTCCCTTAGTAACTGACCAGGTTACCAATCCCTTGACTGTAGCAGCAGACAAGAAACTTCGCACTGTAATTATATTTAGAAAATTGGCTATCGGCCTACTGCATGCGTGTTCCAATTTATCCAGACTATGTTCCAGTCCAAAGAAACTTCTGTGAACTAGGTTGGTTCTCTTATCAATCCGTGGGACAGTAACTGAGGCAGGCATTGTTCTCTTACAGTCTTATCAATCTGTGGGCAGTTACTTCACTTGTCTGCATTTCTTAAAGTTCAACAATAAGGTCTCTTGGCCTGCAAAGTATATAGATTATAAGGGTTGAATCAATCTGTAGGTTCGGCCATCTTAAAAGCAGAAAATGGTGTATTCTTACAAATCCAACCTTAAGTGTCCGGACTCGAATCTTTGGGCCACAGACACTTACAGCTTTCAGTCATCTTCTTTCTTCAGTGTCTTCTCTGACAGCTTGAGCTACTCACACTGCCTGCATCTCCTGTTAACACAGCAGGTTATCAGAAGAGACGCCACAATCACTAGCTTCACAATGACCAACACATCTGAGACAATCGTATCCAAGGAGGAATTTCAATATTCATATCAATGTCCCACCAAGCCGAATTGTCCCCAATCTTAGATACTTCTTTACGTAATTCATGGTTCTTCTGGGCCAAGTTATAATAATGGTCTTGAGACTACTTAACACATTTTATTAACTCTACCTAGTGTTCTGGTAGAGGTGGGATGTCATATCCAAATTGCACCACGTACTTGCTCCTTTAAGTCATCTTCTACAGTAATATCTACTGGTCTGTGTGAATAAATGCTTAATAAAACCCACGCCTCAAGTCTCACAGTTTGGACTGGGGTGAAGCAAAAAGTTCCCGTCACGATGGGCCAAGTCAGGTTGGTACCGTACTGCTATTCCTGGTGTATGGTGGTGACACAATATTCACCTTTCTCTCTATATGCAGATCATACGGGAAAATGCTGTCCCGCAATTACCTTCACGGTGCAGTTCCATGCTATCCCATCCGAATTAAACCCTCATGCAGGGGCTGCATGTTCTAGCACATTGTAGGGGAAATGAATGTGTCCTGAGCTTGAGCACACCCAGTTAGGCCTGGGACTACCCATGGTGTCCCATCCAGCCAGGTCACATACTTCAGGTGTTCATTGTATCCTTCTAAATGATCTCCCTGAAGTACTCCTGTGTTTGCTACTCGGAACAAGAGACTTGGGGTTATTTTCATGGGCATGATTGGGTAATACAATACTATCCCTCACAGGAACCACCAACAGCAGGAGTGGCTCAAAATGATACAGGAAATATCGACGAAAGTAAGGGTTACAAACTGAACAAAAGTGACTGAGAATCAATGAGTTCGAGTCCAGTCAATTAAGGGTGAATCTGTAAGACTACAACATTTCTTTTGTCTCATTTTTCTGCTAATAAGAACATAAGAACATAAGAAATAGGAGCAGGAGTAGGCCATAAGGACCCTCGAGCCTGCTCCGCCATTCAATAATATCATGGCTGATCGGAACATGGACTCAGCTCCACTTCCCCGCCTGCTCCCCATAACCCATTATCCCATTATCGTTTAAGAAACTGTCTATTTCTGTCTTAAATTTATTTAATGTTCCAGCTTCCACAGCTCTCTGAGGCAGTGAATTCCACAGATTCACAACCCTCTGAGAGAAGAAATTTCTCCTCATTTCCTCTCTGCATCCATCTTGTCAAGCCCCCTCATAATCTTATACATTTCTATAAGATCAACTCTCAATCTTCTGAATTCCAATGAGTAGAGGCCCAACCTACTCAACCTTTCCTCATAAGTCAAACCACTCATTCCTGGGATCAACCGAGTGAATCTTCTCTGAACTGCTTCCACAGCAAGTATATCCTTTCGTAAATATGGAAACCAAAACTGCACGCAGTATTCCAGGTGTGGCCCCACCAATACACTGTACAGCTGTAACAAGACTTCCTTGCTTTTTACTCCATCCCCTTTGAAACAAAGGTCAAGATTCCATTAGCCTTCCTGATCACTTGCTGTACCTGCATACCATCCTTTTGTGTTTCGTGCACATGTATCCCCAGGTCCCACTGTACTGCAGCACTTTGCAATCTTTATCCATTTGAATAATAACTTGCTCTTTGATTTTTTTTCTGCCAAAGTGCATGACCTCACACTTTCCAATATTATACTCCATCTGCCAAATTCTTGCCCACTCACTTGGCCTGTCTATGTCCTCCTGCAGCCTCGTTATGTCCTCCTCACACATTGCCCTTACTTCAACCTTTGTATCTTATACTTGTGCTTGTAAACTGCTCCAAGATGGCTGAACCATGGCTTGACCATTTTTTTAATTCTATGCGAAGTCAAAAGACTTTCTCATGAGTTTTAACATCTCACAGCTGTGAAGATACATGTTTACAGGCAGTAAGAGACGTACTTGAATGGTGATAAGAAATGAGAAGACCTATTCATGGGAAGGATTCATGTACTGTCCAGAAGATAAGAGAATTAAAGACCTATTCATTGTCAGAGAGTGTCCTTTGTTTCATGCTAGAAGTATATTGCATAGATGGTGGTCAGGCATCCAGAAAAACAGTATAAAATGGCTGGAACACTGAGATAGGCTGCAGCAGTCAAGAATTCATTTCTGATCGCTGACCATGGCTGTAATTAAACCTTTGGGTACAGTTGAGGGGAATGACTCATCAGGGGAGGGTATCAGCAGCCAAGGTGAAGGCATTGTGGCTGGTTCTGCTGCACAGGAGGGTAGGAAAAAGAATGGGAGAGCTATTGGGGATTCGATTGTAAGGGGAATAGATAGGCGTTTCTGCGGTCGCATCCGAGACTCCAGGATGGTATGTTGCCTCCCTGGTGCAAGGGCCAAGGATGTCTCAGAGCGGGTGCAGGACATTCTGAAAAGGGAGAGTGAACAGCCAGTTGTCGTGGTGCATATAGGTACCAACGATATAGGTAAAAAAACGAGATGAATTTAGGGAGCTAGGAGCTAAATTAAAAAGTAGGACCTCAAAAGTAGTAATCTCGGGATTACTACCAGTGCCACGTGCTAGTCAGAGTAGGAATCGCAGGATAGCTCAGATGAATACGTGGCTTGAGCAGTGGTGCAGAAGGGAGGGATTCAAATTCCTGGGGCATTGGAACCAGTTCTGGGGGAGGTGGGACCAATACAATCCGGACGGTCTGCACCTGGGCAGGACCGGAACCAATGTCCTAGGGGGAGTGTTTGCTAGTGCTGTTGGGGAGGAGTTAAACTAATTTGGCAGGGGGATGGGAACCTATGCAGTGAGACAGAGGGAAATAAAATGGAGGCAGAAGCAAAAGATAGAAAGGAGAAAGTGGAGGCCAGAGAAACCCAAGGCAAAAAACAAAAAGGGCCACTTTACAGCAAAATTCTAAAGGGGCAAAGTGTGTTAAAAAGACAAGCCTGAAGGCTCTGTGCCTCAATGCGACGAGTGTTTGGAATAAGGTGGACAAATTAACTGCGCAGATAGCAGTTAATAGATATGATGTAATTGGCATCACGGAGACATGGCTCCAGGGTGACCAAGGCTGGGAACTCAACATCCAGGGGTATTCAACATTTAGGAAGGATAGACAGAAAGGAAAGGAGGCGGGGTGGTGTTGCTGGTTAAAGAAGAAATTAATGCAATAGTAAGGAGGGACATGAGCCTGGATGATGTGGAATCGGTATGGGTGGAGCAGCGGAATATCAAAGAGCAGAAAACACTAGTGGGAGTTGTGTACAGACCACCAAACAGTAGTAGTGAGGTTGGGGACAGCATCAAACAAGAAATAAGGAATGTGTGCAATAAAGGTAAAGCAGTTATCATGGGCAACTTTAATCGACATATCGACTTGGCTAACTAAACTGGTAGCAAAGCGGTGGAGGAGGATTTCCTGGAGTGTTTTAGGGATGATTTTCTAGATCAATATGTCGAGGAACCAACTAGAGAGCTGGCCATCCTAGAATGGGTGATGTGTAATGAGAAGGGACTAATTAGCAATCTTGTTGTGCGAGGCCCCTTGGGGAAGAGTGACCATAATATGATAGAATTCTTTATTAAGATGGAGAATGACACAGTTAATTCAGAAACTAGGGTCCTGAACTTAAGGAAAGGTAACTTCGACGGTATGAGACGTGAAGTGGCTAGAATAGATTGGCGAGTGATACTTAAAGGGTTGACGGTGGATAGGCAATGGAAAACTTTAAAGATCACATGGATGAACTTCAACAATTGTACATCCCTGTCTGGAGTAAAAGTAAAACGGGGAAGGTGACTCAACCATGGCTAACAAGGGAAATTACGGATAGTGTTAAATCCAAGGAAGAGGCAAATAAATTGACCAGAAAAAGCAGCAAACCTGAGGACTGGGAGAAATTTAGAATTCAGCAGAGGAGGACTAAGGGTTTAATTAGGAGGGGGAAAATAGAGTATGAGAGGAAGTTTGCCGGGAACATAAAAACTGACTGCAAAAGCTTCTATAGATATGTGAAGAGAAAAAGATTAGTGAAGACAAAGGTAGGTCTCTTGCAGTCGGATTCAGGTGAATTTATAATGGGGAATAAAGAAATGGCAGACCAATTGAACAAATACTTTGGTTCTGTCTTCATGAAGGAAAACACAAATAATCTTCTGGATGTGCTAGGGGACAGAGGATCTCCTGAGAAGAAGGAACTGAAGGACATCCTTATTAGGCGGGAAATTGTGTTAGGGAAATTGAAGGCCGCTAAATCCCCAGGGCCAGATAGTCTGCATCCTGGAGTACTTAAGGAAGTGGCCGTAGAAATAGTGGATGCAAGGGTGTTCATTTTCCAACAGTCTATCGACTCTGGATCAGTTCCTATGGACTTGAGGGTAGCTAATGTAACACCACATTTTAAAAAAGGAGGGAGAGAGAAAACGGGTAATTATAGACCAGTCAGCCTGACATCAGTAGTGCGGAAAATGTTGGAATCAATCATTAAGGATAAAATAGCAGCGCATTTGGAAAGCAGTGACGGGATCTGTCCAAGTCAGCATGGATTTATGATAGGGAAATCATGCTTGACGAATCTTCTGGAATTTTTTGAGGATGTAACTAGCAGAGTGGACATGGGAGAACCAGTGGATGTGGTATATTTGCACATTCAAAAGGCTTTTGACAAGGTCCCACACAAGAGATTGGTGTGCAATATCAAAGCACATGGTATTGGGGGTAATGTACTGATGTGGATAGAGAACTGGTTGGCATTCAGAAAGCAGAGAGTCAGGATAAATGAGTCCTTTTCAGAATGGCAGGCAGTGACTAGTGGGGTGCTGCAGGGATCGGTGCTGGGACCCCAGCTCTTTAAAATATACATTAATGATTTAGATGAAGGAATTGAGTGTAATATCTCCAAGTTTGCAGATGACACTAAACTGGCTGGCGGTGTGAGCTGTGAGGAGGATGCTAAGAGGCTGCAGGGTGACTTGGACAGGTTAGGTGAGTGGGCAAATGCATGGCAGATGCTGTATAATGTGCATAAATGTGAGGTTATCCACTTTGGGGGCAAAAACACGAAGGCAGAATATTATCTAAATGGCAGCAGATTGGGAAAAGGGGAGGTGCAACGAGATCTGGGTCTCATTGTTCATGAGTCATTGAAAGTTGGCATGCAGGTACAGCAGGCGGTGAAGAAGGCAAATGGTATGTTGGCCTTCATAGCTAGGGGATTTGTGTATAGGAGCAGGGATGTCTTACTACAGTTGCACAGGGGCTTGGTGAGACCTCACCTGGAATATTGTGTTCAGTTTTGTTCTCCTAATCTGAGGAAGGACGAACTTGCTATTGAGGGAGTGCAGCGAAGGTTCACCAGACTGATTCCCGGGATGGCTGGACTGACATATGAGGAGAGACTGGATCAACTGGGCCTTTATAGACTGGAGTTTAGAAGGATGAGAGGGGATCTCATAGAAACGTATAAGATTCTGACGGGACTGGACAGGTTAGATGCGGGAGAATGTTCCCGATGCTGGGGAAGTCCAGAACCAGGGGACACAGTCTTAGGATAAGAGGTAGGCCATTTAGGACTGAGATGAGGAGAAACTTTTTGACTCAGAGAGTTGTTAACCTGTGGAATTCCCTGCCGCAGAGAGTTGTTGATGCCAGTTCATTGGATATATTCAAATGGGAGTTAGATATGGCCTTTATGGCTGAAGGGATCAAGGGGTATGGAGAGAAAGCAGGAAAGGGGTACTGAGGGAATGATCAGCCATAATCTTATTGAATGGTGGTGCAGGCTCGAAGGGCCGAATGGCCTACTCCTGCACCTATTTTCTATGTTTCTATGTTTTTATGTCTTTGCTTTGTATTAATCACTTAGGGAATAGGCAATTTTAACTGTTGTAAGGTACCATGATGTGATAGGTTGGTGCAGGCTGATTGTGCTATTGTACATTGCTTGTATTTCTTTTGATTATTCAAATTAAAGATAACTCCTGGATTGGGGTGGTGAAGAAACACCCTGTGTCTGTGTTGTTCTGTCTCACAAGTTCGAACCCTGTAAAGTGTAGGGTCAAGACAATATCTTACAGGATAAAACCTGTTTTATTAAGATAAGTCTTGACTGTTTAGTGGAAAGAAAAAGACAAATCTTGCAGATTAAACCTATTTTTATAAAATATAACTCACTCGGTGCACTTCCAAAACACTCCCATAATCCACCTGTCGCACTCCCAGAACACATCTGGCTTGCTCCCAGAACACTCCTGCTTTACGCCCAGAACATCCTGGAGTGCTCCAAGAACACTCTCCTCACACTCCGAACACACTCCTGGCTCATTTGGTCTCCTGGGGAGATCTCTTCTGCAACCTGCACCCGATCCACCCAGGCAAACAAAATTCAGGCCTTCCTCTTTGTTGGCCTCGTTCGTGAAAACTGATGGCTAAATACCGCAGAATCTCCAGAGGAGTATAGAAAGTCTAAGGTGAAATTAAAAATGATATTAGGAAAGCAAAGAGAGAGCATGTAACATTCTTGGCAAGTAAAATCAAGGAGAACCAGAGAAAGAGGACAACTAAAGAAAGGATAGGGCCTATTAGAGACAAGGAGAGTAACCTGTGCTTGGAGGCGGAACATGTGGGTATGGTACTTAATGAATACTTTGCATCTGTTTTTACAAAAGAGAGGGGCGTACAGATACTGCTATTGAGGAGTAGGGTGAAAGATGAGCTAAAATAAACATAGTGAGAGAGGAGGTATTAAGGGGTTTAGCAGCTTTGAAAGTGGTTAATTACCCAGGGCCGGATGAAACTGTTAAGTGAAGCAAAAGAGGAAATAGTAGAGGCTTTGACCATCATTTTCAAACCCTTTCTGTCTTCACGTGTGGTGCCCGAGGACTGGAGGACTGCTAATGTGGTATCTTTGTTTAGGAAGGGAGAAAGGGATAAACCAAGTAATTACAGGCCAGTCAGCCTAACCTCAGTGGTGGGAAAATTATTGGAAAAATTGCTGAAGGACAGGACAAATCTTCACTTGGAAAGACACGGATTAATCAAGGACAGTCAGCATGGATTTGTTAAGGGACAGTCGAGTCTGACTAACTTAATTGAATTTTTCAAGAAGATAACCAGGAGAGTCAATGAAGGCAAAGCGTATGATGTAGTGTATATAGATTTTAGCAAAGCTTTTGATAAGGTCCCACATGGCAGACTGGTCATGAAAGTAAAAGCTCATGGGATCCAGGGCAAAGTGGCAAGTTGGATCCAAAATTGGCTCAGAGGCAGGAAGCAAAGGGTAATAGTTGATGGGTGTTTTTGTGACTGGAAGGATGTTTCTAGTGGGGTTCCACAGGGCTCAGTACTGGATCCCTTGCTTTTTGTGATATACATCAATGAACTAGACTTGAATGTTGGGAGTATGATTAAGATGTTTGCAGATGATATTAAAATCAGCTGTGTGGTTGATAATGAAGAAGAAAGCTGTGGACTGCAGGAAGATATCAAGCAACTGGTCAGGTGGACAGAACAGTGGCAAATGGAATTTAATCCAGAGAAGTGTGAGGTAATGCATTTGGGGAGGCCTAACAAGGAAAGTGAATATACATTAAAGTGTAGGACATTGAGAAGTGTAGAGGAACAAAGGGACTTTGGAGTGCATGTCCACAGATCCCTGAAGGTAGCAGGCCAGGTAGATAAGGTTAAGAAGGCAAATGGAATGCTTGCATTTATTAGCCAAGGCTTAGATTCCAAGAGCACAGGGGTTATGCTTGAACTGTATAAAACACTGGTTAGGTCACAGCTGGAGTATTGCATGCAGTTCTGGTCACGTGGTTGCATTGGAAAGGGTACAGAGGAAAATTGCGAGGATGTTGCCGGGAGTGGAGAATTTTAGCTATGAGGACAGATTGGATAGGCTGGGGTTGTTTTCCTTGGAACAGAGCAGGCTGAGGGGAGATCTCACTGAGCTGTATAAAATTATGAGGGGACTAGATCTAGTGGATAGAAAGGGCCTATTTCCCTTAGCAGCGGGGTCAACAACCAGGGGGCATAAATTTAAAGTAATTGGTCAAAGGTGATTTGAGGGGAAATTTCTTCATGCAGAGGGTTGTGGGGGTCTGGAACTCATTGCCTGAAAGGGTGGTAGAGGCAGAAACCCTCACCACATTTAAAAAGTATTTGCATGTGCACTTGAAGTGCCGTAACCTGCAGGGCTACAGACCAAGAGCTGAAAAGTGGGCTTAGGCTGGATAGCCTCTTGTTGGCCGGCGCAGACACGATGGGCCGAAATGGCCTCCTTCTGTGCTGTAAATTTCTATGATTCTATGATTCTATGAAAACTGAGGCACAGTCTCTATTAGAGCCCCTGACATTTCAGTATCATGTCCTGAGAGCTTGGGGAGAAATTCACTATCGCCCCGTTTGGGGCGCTAATTTTTAAAAGTTTGAAAAGTTAGCGCCAGGAGCTAACGATTTCAAACTTTTATAAAATTCGGGTGTTTGCGCTCCAAGAAGGAAGTGGACATGTAGCGCAATCGACAGCAAGTGGGGCGGACATCGCTGCCACATTCAAGGGCTTCTTCCCTCCCGTAAAGGGAAGGGCCATCACTGCAGGCTCAGCAATATAGAAAGTACCAACCTGGATTACCAAGGCAGCGGCGATCCTACACAGTCAACCCAGCCGGCACTCAAACAGATTGCCAGCTGATCGATTGCGGGCAGCTACCCGCCAAAAGAACTGGAACAAGAAAGCTAGGTTTTTTTTTTATTAACTCGGCCACCTCGCCTTTAATCATCGCCCCGGTAACGGCCGGCCTCCCGATCCACGCCTCCTGTAGCTGCCGATGTTTTCGCTCTGCGCTGCTGCAGGGGACCAGAAGTCAATTTTGGGTTCGAGGCTCTGCGATGACGCCATGATACCTGGGCAAGGGACGGGGTGAGAGCAGAGGTGTGGGAAATAGAACGGACACGGTCGAGGGCCATGTTAACCACGTTAGAAGGGAATCCACGGTTGAGGAGAAAGGAAGACATGTCATAAGCACTCGTGTGGAAGGTGGCGTCGTCAAAGCAGATGCGATGGAGACAGAGAAACTGGGAGAATAGAATGGAGTCCTTACAGGAAGTGGGGTGGAAGGAAGTGTAGTACAGGTAGCTGTGGGAGTCAGTGGGCTTATAGGGAATGTTTATCAATTGCCTATCTCCAGGACCATAATTTCAGATTCCAGTATTTGCAGTATTTTGCTTTTGTATTAGCGTTGTCTTAAAGCTCGCCTGCCATTTTAGAAAGCAGTCTCAAGCCCTTAAAGGGGAACTACTTTCTAAAATGAAAAACATTAAAATCATTTAAAAATAGGAAGCCCTTAGAGCTCAACTGCTTTCTGAAAAAAAAATGTTAAAAATAATTCCAAAATGGCAGTCTCGAGCTTTTAAAGCTGAACTTGCTTCTAAGGGTAAAAAAACATGGTAAAAGTGCTTTAACATAAGTGGCTCAGCAAGCCAGGGAAGGGACACCCAGGATCTCGCACGCAGCACTCCAGCTTTGTGCAGGGGGTCAACACTGCAAACTAGGTCCTCTACCCACAGGGGTCAGGAGGCCCTCCAGAAAGAAGGATGTGAGACCAGATCACCGAGGCACTCACTGGCAGCAGTGTCGCCCCCATGACCTGGCTCCAGTACCCAAAGAAGCTTCATAGAATTATAGTAATTTATGGCACAGAAGGAGGCCATTTTGGCCCATCGTGTCCGTGCCAGCCAAAGGTGAGCTATCCAGCCTTATCCCACTTTCCAGCTCTTGGTCCATAGCCCTGCAGGCTACGGCACTTCAGGTGCACATGCAAGTACTTTTTAAATGTGGTGAGGGCTTCTGCCTCTACCACCCTTTCAGGCAGTGAGTTCCAGACCCCCACCACCCTCTGGGTGAAGAAATTTCCCCTCAAATCCCCTCTAAACCTTCTACCAATTACTTTAAATCTGTGCCCCCTGGTTATTGACCCCTCTGCTAAGGGATATAGGTCCTTCCTATCCACTCTATCCAGGCCCCTCATAAGTTTATACACCTCAATAAAGTTTCCCCTCAGCCTCCTCTGTTCCAAAGAAAAAAATCCAGCCTATCCAATCTGTCCTCATAGCTAAAATTCTCCAGACCAGGCAACATCCACGTAAATCTCCTTTATACACTCTCTGGTGTAATCACATATTTCCTGTAATATGGTGACCAGAACTGCAGACAGTACTCCAGCTGTGGCCTAGCTAGTGTTTTATACAGTTCAAGCATAACCTCCCTGCTCTTATATTCTATACCTCAGCTAATAAAGGAAAGTATCCCGTATGCCTTCTTAACCATCTTATCTACCTGTCGTGCTACCTTTAGAGATCTGTGCATGTGCACACCAATATCTCTCTGTTCCTCTATACTTCTCAGTATCCTACCATTGTGGTGATGTTCCGCTTCTAATCTTGTAAAGGACTGACAGCCTGACCATGTTTCTCCAAAGTTTCTGAGAACTGACCCATCAACAAAGGACCCGGCCATAGGAACGTAGAAACAGGAGTAGCCCATTTAGCCCCTTCTAAGTTCCAGGGAATACAACCCTAGTTTGTGTAATTTCCCCTCATAATTTAACCCTTGGAGTCCAGGTATCATTCTGGTAATTCTACATTACACTTCCTCCAAGGCCAATATATCCTCCCTAAGGTGTGGTGCCCAAAACTGCTCACAGTGCTCCAGGTGTGGTCTAACCAGGGCTTTGTATAACTGCAGCATAACTTCTACCCCCTTGTATTCTAGTCCTCTAGACATAAAGGCCAGCATTCCATTAGCCTTTTTCATTATTTTCTGTACCTGTCCCTGACGTTTTAATGATATATGTACATGGATCCCCAAGTCTCTTTGGACCTTGCTGTTTCTAGCTTTTCACCATTTAGTGGCTACTCTGTCCTTTTGACCTCTCATTTGCCTACATTGAAATCCATTTGCCACAATTTTGCCCATTCATTTAATACCGTAATATCTCTTTGTAATTTCATGCTTCCATCTACACAGCTTACAATGCCACCTATCTGTGTGGCAAACATAGATGTGTGGCTTTCTATCCCGTCATCTAAGTCAGAATGAATATGGTGAATAGTCGAGGCCTAAACACAGATCCCTGTGGGACACCACTACTCACATCCTGCTAATTAGAGTACCTTCCCATTATCCCCACTCTCTGTCTCCTGCCGCTCAGCCAATTTCCCAACCAGGTCAAGTTTGCCTTCAATTCCATGAGCTTCACCTTTAGCTAACAGTCTCTAATGAGGGACTTTATCAAATGCTGTCTGAAAGCCCATATAAGTAATATCCATAGCCATTTCCCTGTGACTACTTTAGTCACCTCCCCCCAAAATTTAATGAGGTCAGTCAGGTATGACCTGCCTTTCACACATCCATGTTGGTTCTCTCTGATCATTTTTGTCCTCATCTGCTCGTCTGGTCTGCACAACTTTGGTCTCTCCAGTGGTGGGTTTCTGTGGGACTATGTAAATTATTAATTACTTTGTGGGCTCCTTTAACATTTAATTTAATCAGAATCAACTATAACAACCCTGCTGGATCTGTTCCCTAAGTTCAAACAATCAAAGTGCCTTTATCCGACAACAGGTGTTTGTGTATTAATTGATTTCCGTGGCCTTGTATGTGTAACACAGGCATGTTGTCTTTTAATGGTTTGCTATGTTTCCACATGTAGGGCTGGTTATAACTCTATGCAATCAGAAATTTCACAGGATGAAGTGATAAAGGAGGACAAGGGGCTGAATTTTCGCCACCATTCTGCGCAGTTTTTTTGGCCTACACCGTTTTTTTGGGGGCAGATTAAAATCTGCAAGTTTCGCCAAAGTTTCTGCAGCATCCTAAACTACTTGCGGATTTAGTTCCTGATTTTTTGATGTCACTGGGGGTGCCGGTTCCCAGCAGCACCATTTCTGGCCAATTAAGCGAGTTTGGCCAACAAGGATTTTTTCAAAAACGGCGCAGTGCACCCTTCTGAAAAATCTTACCTGCACTTAATAAAATTGGCGCAGAGAAGACGCCATTGTTTTAGCAGAGCTGAAGACACGGCACGGGGTGGGGGGGTCATTCAGCCCGGGATGGCGGTGGCACCGGCACCGGGAACGGGGGGCCATTCGGCCTGGGATAGCACTGGCACCGGGGCTCTACAAAAAAGCGTAACCTAATGTGCGATTGTGTGTGGAATGACTTTTATTCTACGGTTTGGGCGCTTAACTCTGACCCAATCTCCGTGTCTTGCTGCAGCTTGTATGTTTCACTTTGCAGCCTCAGCCCTTCAGTGTGTCCCTCATTACCCTGGCAACCTCAGCGTAATGTACGCGCAAATAACTGACAAACTGAGCCAGGAGTAAAGTAACTTAACTTAACTGTGCTTTTATACAACCCTAAATGGTGTCCCCAAACCAGCGTGAACCAGCATGAGTACAGCAACTATGAATAGCTCCCGCAGGGTCCTAATGCCTGTCCTGTGAGCTGCAACAAACAAATAGAGTATGAACACAACGGGGCTGAAATTCCGGTCGGGCACTTCCCATGGGGAATTTCCAGGCCAACATATTTCCGCCCGTTCTAAAAACACAGTCTGTGAACAGTCAAGGTCCTTGCGATAGCCAGGCCCTGTTCTGATACACTGAGACCGGCGTGGAGGTTACGGTATTTGATTGAGGTGTTTGGTTGGGAAACAGAACGGTGCCTCTGTTCCATCCTGCTGGTCTGTTGGCCTGTGAGTTGGGATCAGTCTATGAGCGTTCGATCGAGTTGCATCATTGAGCTCATAGATGTGAGGGCTGAACTTTCACCCGATCTGCTTTGGAGGTAATAGTGAAGACGTGAGCTTATGCCTACGGTTTGGGCGCTTAACTCTGACCCAATCTCCGTTCTTCAGTTGGGGCTTTTGAACACGTCATTTTGTGTCAGTGTACGACTTCGTTTTTCGTTGGCGTTCCGAAATCTGGGATGCGAGTCTGGTTATCTTCACTCTAGGTTTGACTGGGGGTTAGAGAATGTCCAGTAACCAGCAAAGATTCCACCCAATCATAAGCTCAGTGGGTGTCTTCCCCGTTAGTGAGTGCTTTGTCGAACGGTGTATGTGGAGAATGGTTTGAACCACTTCATTAAATGTTTGGCCTGCTGTGAGGCTGGTTTTCAAACCTTCTTTGATGACACAGTTAAATCGCTCAACACCTCCATTGCTATCTGGATTGTACCGAGCAGTAAGGCGATGCTCGATAGCATGACGAGTGAGGAAACCTGTGAACTGGTCGGACACAAACTGTGGTCCATTATCAGTGATTATGGCCTCTGGGAGGCCCCACTTTGTGAACATACACTGCAGAATAGTGATGATCATTGATGAGGTCACTGAACTTGTCGCAATTTCTGGCCATTTGGAATGCAGGTCATGTACTACAACAAGGAAACACTGGTGCTGTGGAGCTGCTTCAACTGGACCGAAGATATCTGACTGAAGTTGTTGCCATGGTCTTTGTGGCCATGGAATGGGCTTCATTGGCACTGCTCGGATGTTTGTGGCCTTTTCGATCAGACTGCATGCTTCGCAGTGTGAGACAAACTCCTCGATGCGAGTGTCAATCCCAGACCACCATACTGAATCGTGACATCTCTGCTTCATGCGGACAATGCCAGGGTGTCCATCATGTGCCAATGAGAGAACGCACTATTGAAGTGATTTGGGAATTACTGCTCTGTCACGATGAGCTGGATAGCCATTGTTCCAAATGGAAAATTCATCGTGAAGTCTGTGGAAGGTTTACAGCTTTTCTGGAATTTGCTTAGGCCACTCAGTCTGGAGTAAGTGGCACATGTGCTGGAGCGTAGCATCACTCTGTGATTCGGTTTTGAGTTTGTCGCAGGAGACAAGGTTTCTGATGGACTGAATGATGATTGAAGTGACATATGTGTCATCATCTGTGAACAAGTCAGCACCAGAGTCCGAAACAGGTGTCGAGCGACTGAGCATGTCAGCTACATGGTTCCGACTGCCAGCGATGTACTGTACATCAAAATTATACTGATGGTGATCTGACCATCGGCTGATTCGTAGTGGTCTGTGCCCAAATCCCGTTGTAGCAAGTAGTGTAGTTAGCGCTTGGTGATCCGTACGGAGGGTAAATTTCCTGCCATAGAGGTAGATGTGCCAGCGCTCACATGCATAGATGCAAGCGAGTGCTTCGCGTTCCCCTGTAGATTATTTACATTCTGCGAACGAGTGCATGTGAGAGGTGAAGGCGACTGGGCGTTCCAGGCCGTCAATCTATTGTGAAAGTACAGCACCCATGGAGGTGCCTGATGCATCCGTGGTGACATTCATAGTGGCATTCGGATCAAAGTGTGCGAGGATTGGAAGGGATGTGATTTACTCCTTAAGTGTTATCAATGCCTGAGCCTGGAATCTGTCCATTCCGAAGGGACATCCTTGCGCATCAACTTGCAAAGTGTTTCGGCAATGTGCGCGTAGTGCGGGACAAACTTCTGATAGAAGTTGCATGTGCCGAGGAATGATGAAAGTGCTTTGATGCTGGTAGCCTGTTGCATTCTCTGGATCGTGTCAATGTTGTCTGTGACTCTGTAGCCCAGAAAATTTATTTCTCCATCAGTGAATGTACACTTATCGACATTAAGTGTAATGTTATGTGGAGCAAGTCTAGCCATAACTGCTTGAAGTCGCTAGTCATATTCTTCCATTGTCCAACCATGGACGACGATATCATCAAGCAGATTGAGGGCTCCCTCTATGCCTGCTAACATAGTAGTGACAATTTTCTAAAATGCACTTGGTGCAGAAGATAGTCCGTAGGGCATGCGTCGATACTGATACGGACTATCATGCATCGTGAATGCTGTGAGCGGTTTGCTGTCCTCAGCTAGGGGTATTTGCAGGTAACTGTGGCGCTTGTCGACTTTTGTAATAACTATTGAGCCGTGGAATTCTGAAGACAGTTCGTCGATGGTAGGAAGGGGGTACTTGTCGGGGATGATGGCCTTGTTGACCTCTTTCAGGTCAATGTATAGGCAGATCTCCCCATTTTTAGGCCAAGCAATGACTAAGTTCGAGATCCAGGGTGAGGAGTCGATGCTGTCAATAATTCCCTGAGATTCGAGTCACATTAATTCTGTGGATACTTGGTCACAAACCACGAATGGGAGACGGCGAAGTCACTGCGTAACCAGTTTGACGGAAGGATCAACGCGGGGACGATGACAGAATTTTGTTGTCACTCCAAATCCTGTGAAGATTGAGAGATACCATTTGTCAAAGTCCACCGTGTACACAGGTGTGCCCATTGGGTCACAAACTTTGAACCCAAGCTTGTCAAAAAGGTCAGCACCCATGAGGCTTCGTCCCTTCATGACATGAAAAGAAAAGTTCTCCAATGTTATGTCCTTGTAGTATATCGGGACCGATATGACCCCAAGTACGTCAATTTAGGAGTTGGAGTACGCATGTAGAATGGAAGTTGCAGGCTGCAGTTGACAGTGTGTGAAGTGGGTTTTGTACACGGCCTCGCTCAATATGGAAACTTTGGCTCCAAGATCAATGAGGATGCAGCACGGCATGCCATCAATGTTTACCTCAGTCATTGAATTTTCCCGAACCGATGTGCGAAATGTCACTAACAGTGTAAACCATACTGGGTTCATCACTATCGGGGTTGTCCACATATCGCATATTTTGCGATGAGTGACAGACACTAGCAAAATGGTTCATTTTACCACATGCAGAGCATTTCTTCCCACTTGCAGGGTAGTTAGGATTCTTTGCTGGGTGCAATTTGTCCCCATAGTTAAAGCAGTGGATGTTAAGCCCGCGATCTGTAGTTGGTGGCTTATTACTAGCCCTGGGTCCCTGCTGTGATTTCCGCTTTGGACGAACACCTTGCACATGGGCTGTAGCTGCAGTCTTCTGCATGGGGGGAGCAGGGGATCTGATCGCTTTTGAATCAGAAAGCGCTGATTTGACTTGGATGGCCAAATTAGTTGCTTTTTCCAATATCAAATTATCATCCTCCATTAGCCAGCGTTCCCGAATGCGGGGGATTGTTGTTTTCTCAATAATTTAATCCCTGATCATTTCCCCTGTGAGTGTTCCAAAGTTACACGTAGCGGCCAATTTAGTTAATGAAATGATGTACTGTTTGATTGGTTCACTGTTCCTTTGCCCCCTTTGATGAAATTGCTATCTCTCCATCACAATACTTTTCTTTGGCCCAAAATAGTTCTCTAGGGTGCTTACTGTTTTGTCGTAGGACTCTGTATCTTTGATTTGGCCAAAGATGCGTTGGCCTTCAGTGCCGAGGCAGTGGATAAGTATTGCGAGCTGGTGTTATGTTGCCGCCATCTAACCCACTCGCCGTGATGTACGTAGAAAAGCTTTTAATCCATCTCGGTCATGGGATTGAAGGATTCCCGGGTGTGGGGAGGAAAGGCGGAGGGGGGGGGAGTGGGGGGCGGTGGAGCGGGTAGGGAGGTTCGTTTGAGTCATCCTCGTTGCCAAATTATGTTGTGTACACGTAAATAACTGACAAACTGAACCAGGAGAAATGTAACTTAACTGTGCTTTTATACAACCCAAAATGGAGTCCTCAAACTGGCATGAACCAGCATGAGTACAGCAACTGTGAATAGCTCCTGCAGGGTCCTAATGCCCATCCTGTGAGCTGTTACAAACAAATAGATATGAACACAACACTCAGTTTTTCGCCGCAGACCTTAAGCTACGCCCACAGAGCTTAAGGACAATCTGCGCCACTCCAAAATGAAAAGTTACACTGGCGAAAGTCGGCCACTAAAAAATCAGATGTACCTCTACAACTGCGCCAAAAATCGGCAATGTGGAAAATTGGCCCCCTTGTGTGTTGGTCCTGTTATTTTTCCATTTGTTTAGCATTGTGCAGTGAGGGTGTGGGAGTGACTGTCCCTTCCCCATCTGATGTTATTAATACAGAGCCTGGTTAAAGAAATTAAACTCAGCTTTGTTAGCACCCGGTGTATCAGGTTGACATTGTATCCATTTTCAATCAGCAGGATATTGTTGGAAATCTATTCTTTCAGTGCAGGGTGGATCACTTTGGCAAAGTTCTGTCTCAGTGTCAGTTTTCCCCGGTTGGGCATTCTCACCAACTTACCAGTGGATGACCTGTACCAATGTGTGCAGGCGTTGTTACCACTTCTGGACTTATTCTTTACAGATCCTGGGCGGAAGCCTAAAACAGGCATCGGGCCCCTTCACGATGTCAATGAGGAGCTGATAGCCTGCTGAGGACCACTTTAAAAAATCAGTTGCCAATGGGCAGAAGATTTTTCAGCAGCCGTCAACTGACAACGACAACTTGCATTTATATAGCACATTTAACATTGTAAAACGTTCCAAGGTGCTTCACAGGAGTGTTATAAGGCAAAACATTCGACATTGAGCCACATAGGGAGAAATTAGGGCAGATGACCAAAAGCTTGGTCAAAGAGGTTTTAAGGAGCATCTTACAGGGGGAAAGTGAGGTAGTGAAGTAGAGAAATTTAGGGAGGGAGTTCCAGAGCTTGGGCCTAGGCAACAGAAGGCATAGTCACTATTGGTTGAGCGATTATGATGAGGGATGCACAAGATGACAGAATTAGCGGAGCGCAGACATCTCGGGGGTTGGGGGGGGGCGGGGAGGTGGTGTGGTTTGTGGAGCAGGAGGAGATTACAGAGATAGGGAGGGGCGAGGCCATGGAGGGATTTGAAAATAAGATGAGAATTTTGAAATCAAGGCTTTGCTTAACCGGAAGTCAATGTAGGCCAGTGAGCACAAAGGTGATGGGTGAACGGGACTTGGTGTGAGTTAGGACACAGGCAGCCGAGTTTTGGATGAACTCAAGTTTACTTAGGGTAGAATGTGGAAGGCCAGCCAGGAGAGCATTGGAATAGTCAAGTCTACAGGTAACAAAGGCATGGCTGAGAGCTTCAGCATTAGATGAGCTGAGGCAAGGATGGAGGCAGGTGATATTACGGAGGTGGAAATAGGCGGTCCTAGTTACGCCATGAATATGTGGTCGGAAATTCATTTCAGGGTCAAATATGACACCAAGGTTGCGAACAGTCTGGTTCAGCCTCAGACAAATGTTAGGGAGAGGGATGGAGTCAGTGGCTAGGGGACGGAGTTTGTGGTGGGGACTGAAAACAATGGCTTCGGTCTTCCCAATAATTGGAGAAAATTTTTGCTAATCCAGAACTGGATGTCGGACAAGCAGTCTGACAATTTAGAAACCATGGTGGGGTCGAGTGAAGTGGTAGTGAGGTAGTGTTGGGTGTCGTCAGCATATCTGTGGAAACTGATGCTGTGTTTTCGAATAATGTTGTCAGGAGGCATCGTGCAAAATAGGAGAGGGCCAAGGATACATCCTTGGGGGACACCAGAGGTAACGATGCGGGGAGGGAAGAGAAGCCATTGCAGGTGATTCTTTGGCTACAATTAGATAGATAAGAATGGAACCAGGCGAGTGCAGTCCCACCCGCTGGACAAGGGTGGAGAGGCATTGGAGGAGGAAGGAGTGTTCAACCATGTAATAGGCCGCAGACAAGTCAACATTGAAACATAGAAAATAGGCGTAGGAGTTGCCATTCAACCCTTTGAGCCTGCACCACCATTCAATAAGATTATGGCTGATCATGCAACTTCAGTACCCCATTCCTGCTTTCTCTCCATACCCGCTGATCGCTTTAGCTGTAAGGGCCACATCTAACTCCGTTTTGAATATATGCAATGAACTGGACTCAGCAACTTTCTGTGGTAGAGAATTCCACAGGTTCTCTGGGTGAAAAAGTTTCTCTTCATCTCTGTCTTGTATGTAACCTTCATGTAACTGTAACCTTCATGTAACAACACTGTACACTCTATACACCTAAGAAATGCACACCTTGACCACAGGGGGTGAACTTGTGGGAGACACTCCTCACCTGGTCATCCAGGTACATAAAGGGAGGTCCCACGCAGGGTCATCACTTCTTGGTCCTGTGAATAAAAGTGTAGGGTCACAGAGTGATCTTGTCTGCAGAATGTGCCTCATGTTGATTTACAGTAGTGTGTAAGGACACAACATTTGGCGACGAGAGGAACGGTACTGTGTTGGTGAGGATTGCGTTGAGAGGCTACAGCTGAGCTTTGTCATGAAGGATTGGCTGGGAACGGCAGCGGCTGACAAGCCAGTGCTAGGTAGTGCAATGTTGGTGGTCACACATAATGGATCAGAGAACCAGCTGCCACTCTGGATTGTCCGGGGAAATGGTCCCACACTTCTGGGGACGAGCTGGCTAGCCGAGATGAACTGGAAATGGGGGGCTGTGCACGCCATTTCATCTGTGGAGCAAAGTTCATGCTCACAGGTCCTACAAAAGTTTGAGTCACTATTTCAACCTGGTGTCGGGACTTTCAAAGGTACCAAAGTAGTGATACGCATCACCCCGGATGCCACATCAGTGCACCATAAAGCCAGAGCTGTACCGTATGTGATGCAGGAGAAAATTGAGACTGAGTTGGACAGGTTGCTAAGAGAGGGCATAATTTCGCCCGTTGAATTCAGCGACTGGGCAAGCCCCATCGTTCCTGTTCTAAAAATGGATGGCTCGGTCAGGATCAGTGACGACTACAAGGCCACTGTCAACCAAGTGTCACTACAAGAACAATACCCGCTTCCGAGAACGGAGGATCTTTTTGCCACGCTGGCAGGCGGCAAGCTGTTCACCAAGTTGGACCTCACTTCGGCCTACATGACCCAGGAACTGGCCGAAGAATCCAAGCTACTGACCACCATCACCATGCACAAGGGGCTGTTTGTCTACAACAGGTGTCCATTTGGCATTCGTTCAGCAGCTGCTATCTTTCAAAGGAACATGGCAAGCCTGCTCAAATCCATCCCTGGAACAATCGTATTTCAGGACGACATCCTCGGTCGAGACACCGAGGAACACTCCACAACCTGGAGTAGTTGCTACGCCGACTGGACTGGGTAGGCCTGAGACTAAAGAAGTCCAAGTGTGTGTTTTTGGCCCCAGAGGTTGAGTTTTTGGGCAGGAAGGTTGCCGCAGACGGGATCAGAGTTGCGTTCATTTCTGGGACTGTTGAACTATTTCGGGAACTTTCTGCCGAACTTAAGCACATTGTTCGCTACACGTGCTCCTGCGTAAGGGTTGCGATTGGTTTTGGGGGGACTGTCAGGAACGGGCTTTCAATCGGGCGTGGAACCTGCTTTGTTCTAACAATCTGTTGACCCTGCACAACCCCTGTAAGAAATTGGTTTTGACATGTGATGCATCATCCTATGGAGTTGGGTGCGTGTTGCAGCAGAGTAATGTTGAGGACCAACTCCAACCTGTGGCTTATGCATCCAGGTCGCTCTCCCAAGCAGAAAGGGGATATGGATGGTTGAAAAGGAAGCACTCGCGTGTGTCTATGGGGTGAAAAAGATGCACCACTACCTTTTTGGCAGAAGGTTCTAGTTAGAAACGGACCACAAGCCGTTAACATCCCTGTTGTCTGATAGCAAAGCTGTCAATGCCAATGCGTCAGCTCGCATACAGCAATGGGCTCTCACGCTGGCTGCGTATGACTACACCATATAGCACTGGCCAGCCACCGAAAATTACGCTGACGCGCTCAGCAGGCTTCCACTGACCACCAGTGAGAGGGCAGCGGAGCAAAGCGCTGAGATGGTCATGGCCGTTGAAGCCTTTGACAGCGCAGGCTCCCCCATCACAGCCGCCAGAGCAAAATTTGGACCAACAGAGATCCCCTCCTATCCTTGATTAAGAAATGTGTCCTGACTGGGGATTGGGCGCCCGGACACGGAGCATGCCCTGAACAGGTCAGACCGTTTCACAGATGGATGGATGAACTCTCCATCCAAGCCGACTGCCTACTATGGGGCAGCCGGGTAGTCATGCCCCAGAAGGGAAGGGAAGCATTCATCAGGGAACTCCACAACGAGCACCCAGGCATCGTGCTAATGAAGGCCATTGTCCAGTCACATGTATGGTAGCCGGGAATTGATGAGACCTGGAACACTATGTTCGCAGGTGCACGACGTGTGCCAAGCTGGGCAATGCCCCCAGGGAGGCCCCACTCAGCCCATGGCCCTGGCCCATCAAGCCATGGTCACGTATTCACGTAGACTACGCGGGCCCGTTCATGGGGAAAATGTTCCTCATTGTTGTTGATGCGTACTCGAAATGGATCAAGTGCATCGTATTGAATTCGTGCACGACATCCACCACAGTGGAGAGTCTGCATGCAGTCTTTGCGACCCACAGCTTGCCGGACATCCTAGTTAGCGACAACGGCCCGTGTTTCACTAGTTATGAATTTCGGGAGTTCATGTCGGTAATGGCATCAAACATGTCAGGACAGCACCGTTCAAGCCGGCTTCCAATGGCCAGGCAGAATGTGCGGTCCAAATCATAAAACAAGGCATGCTCCGGATTCAAGGACCCTTCCTTCAATGCCGCCTATCGCGCCTCCTGCTGGCCTACAGGTACCGACCGCATTCGCTCACGCGGGTCCCGCCAGCGGAACTACTCATGAAACATACACTTAAAACTCGGCTGTCCCTCATTCATCCAGTCCTGTCAGACATTGTTGAGGGCAAGCACCAGTCCCAAAATGAGTGCCATGACCGTAACTCCAAGGGGAGATATATAGAAATCGATGACCCTGTATTTGTTCTTAATCACACTTTGAGGCCCAAGTGGCTTGAGGGTACTGTAATTGGTAAAGAGGGGAATAGGGTCATAATGGTGAGACTTAACAATGGACAGATATGCCGCAGGCATCTGGACCAAGTAAAAAAAAAGGTTCAGCATGGACACTGAGGAACCTGAGGAACATCATGAGATGTTGCCCACACCACTGCCAGTGAACGAGCAACAAGAACCTTCAGCAGCATGCACAGTCCCTGCGGCCAGCCCGGACGAGCCGGAATCACCACAGGTGACAAAGACGCATGCCAAGGCTCAACAACCAGAGCCCGAACTGCGGCGCTCCACGAGAGAGCGTCGACCGCCTGAAAGACTTCATCTTTGACCCAAAGATGTTGGGGGTGGGGGGGGGGGGAGGTGATGTCATGTATGTAACCTTCATGTAACTGTAACCTTCATGTAACAACACTGTACACTGTATACACCTAAGAAATGCACACACTGACCACAGGGGGTGAACTTTTGGAAGACACTCCTCACCTGGTCATTCAGGTATATAAAGGGAGGTCCCACATCGGGTCATCACTTCTTGGTCCTGTGAATAAAAGTGTAGGGTCACAGAATGACCTTGTCTGCAGAATGTGCCTCGTGTTGATTTACAGTAGTGTGTAAGGACACAACAATCTTGGTCCTAGATGGCTTACCCCTTATCCTTAGACTGTGACCCCTGGTTCTGGACTTCCCTAACATCGGGAGCATTCTTCCTGCATCTAACCTGTTCAACCCCATTAGAATCTTATACATTTCTATGAGATCCTCTGTCATTCTTCTAAATTCCAGTGAATATAAGCCTAGTCGAAAAATCTTTCTTCATATATGAGTCCTGCCATCCCGGGAATCAGTCTGGTGAACCTTCGCTGCACTCCCTCAATAGCAAGAATGCCCTTCCTCAGATTAGGAGACCAAAACTGCACACAATACTCAAGGTGTGGTCTCACCAAGGCCCTGTGCAACTGCAGTTAATCCTGCCTGCTCCTATACTCAAATCCTCTCGCTATGAAGGCCAACATGCCATTTGCTTTCTTTACTGCCTGCTGTACCTACATGAATACTTTCAATGACTGATGTACCATGACACCCAGGTCTCGTTGCACCTCCCCTTTTACTAATCTGTCACGATTCAGATAATAATCAGCCTTCCTGTTTTTGCCACCAAATTGGATAACCTCACATTTATCCACATTATACTGCATCTGCTATGCATTTGCCCACTCACCTAACCTGTCCAAGTCACCCTGCAGGATCCACGCCTGTGCCCTAGCCAAGAAGAGCAAGGAGGGATAGTTTGCCTTTGTCACTGTCACAAAGGATGTCATTTGTGACTTTGATGAGAGCCGATTCAGTACTGTGGCAGGCGCCGACACCTGATTGGAAGGATTCAAGCATGGAATTGAGGGAAAGATGGGCATGGATTTGGGAGGCAACATGTTTAAGGACTTTAGATGGAAAGGGAAGTAGGGGATGGGGTAGTAGTTTTCAAGAATGGAGGGGTCAAAGATTGTGTTTTTGAGGAGAGGGGTTAATGACAGCAGATTTGAGGGAGAGGAGATAGTACCTAAGGAGAACCATTCACAATCTCAGCTAACATGGGAGGCAGAAAAGGAAATTGGGTGCTCAGCAGTTTGGTGGGAATAGGGTCGAGGGAGCAGGAAGTGGGTCTCATGGACAGGATGAGCTCAGAGAGGACATGAGGAGAGATCGGAGAGAAACTGGAGAAAGTTGTGAGGTTAGGGCTAGGGCATTGGCCGGGGCGGGGGGATCCTTCGAGGAAGTTTGGCCCGGTGGGCTAGGGGAAGGAACGGAAGTGGCAGAAGCAGCTGAACAGATGATCTCAATCTCAGAGACACTGAAGTCCTCACACTTGTTGTTGGAGATGAGGGAGGAAGAGAGGAGTTTAAGAAGTTGGTTAGCAATAGAGAATAGAAGCAGGGTTTATCCTTTCATTCCAGAATGATTGATGAATAGTGATGAGAGCAGGATCTGAGAGTACATTATGTGGTCCAGCCAGATCTGGCGGTGAATGGCTAAACCAGTTGTCCACGATATCCATTCAAGTCTGCGTCCCTTGGACTTAAGGGAGTGAAGGTGAGGGATGTAACAGGGGGAACGGCCAGGGTGAGAGAGAGAATATCGCCGTGAAATTGCGTAGCGCCCATCTGGGGGGGGGGGGGGCGGTAATATCCACGAGGCGGAACTTCCTGTGCCAGTCGCGGAAGTCCCGCCTCCTCATAAAATCGGGCTTACCGCCCCCCCGAGAGGAAGTGGAGCGCAAAAAATCACGCTTCATTTCCTCTCTGTGGCACGAAGGGGACGGAAGCAGAGGGGGCGGGGCACAGCGCTATGCACTGGGCCGTGTATTGCTGCCGTGTAGAAGGGGCTCTTAAAGGGGAGGCCCAAGCTGCAGACTCTGTGGGACCCTACCTGGACCATCGGGGAGCGGGGTACCATGCCATCAGCGACCCAAGTGGAGTGCCAGGCTGCCAGATTGCAGCACAGGCCCCGCGATCAAGGAGGCAATGGGTCGCGACAGGTAAGTTGGCTGATTATTTTTTAAGTTACGTGCACGCCACCTCCACTTTAACCAGTGCCCCGCGAGCGGCCGGCCATCCCGTTCACATCCCCTGAACCTGTCGCTGGCATCGCCCCACGCAGCTTCAGGGGGCAAAGCCGAATTTCTGCTCCAGGCAAAAATTGGTCGCTGTGCACGGTGATGAAGTTGTCATGAAGAAGGAGCGAGGCACTACAGATCACTGCCGCCACTAAACCCCCGCAGGATTTAGCAGGAGTTATTAGTCGTGCCGCACCCGGGAAAAAAGTCATTTTCGCCCCATTAGCACCCGCGGGAGGCACAAACAACACAATTTCTCCAAATTTCTGCCCCATGACACGGAGGAGGGTACGCTACTGAGTCGTGGCTGACATCGGATAGGTAAAGGTAGCCTGGAATGGTGGCTCTTCAGAGACCAAGGCTACGTCCTCCAGCCATGATGCATGTTATGTTTGCAGCAGCCATGCACAAAAGCAAAGCACTGATGCAATGAGGCCAAACAGTCAGTAGCCTCATTGTCGAACACAGCCATTGGCAGCTCCAGGCAGTGCAGTGCAGTCTCTGACACAATAGAGGGCACCGTAGAGCAGCTATCAGAATGGTAACTTGGAATTTAGAGGGTGCTCAGGAGATTGAATAGAATGGTACCAGGAATGAGGGACTTTGGTTATGTGGAAAGACTAGAGACTGGGATTATTCTCCTTAGAGATACTTAAGGGGAAATTTAATAGAGGTGTTCAAATTCTGAAGGGTTTTGATCGAATAGATCGGGAGCAACAGTTTCCACAGGGAGGAGCGTCAGTAACCAGAAGACACAGATTTAAGATAATCGACAAAAGAACCCGAGGGGAGATGAGAAGAAATGTTTTAATGCAGTGAGTTGTTATGATCTGGAATGCATTGCCTGAAAGGGCGGTGGAAGCAGATTCAATATTCATTTTCAAAAGGGAACTGGATAAACACTTGAAATAAGAAAATTGCCGGGCTATGGGGAGAGGAGAGTGAGTCTAATTGGATCGCTCTTTCAAAGATCCGTCATAGGAACGATGGGCCGAGTGGCCTGCTGCTGTGCTGTGAGATTCTCTGAATGGAGAGCTTGGTATGGTTCTTACTCTATCATTGTTATACAAAGCTGCACTGTAACTGCTGACTTTTACTGATATTATAAATTGTTTCAATAATATTTGAGAATAAAGAAGTTGCCTGCACTGCTGCAAGAAATGAATGTGACCCATGTAACAGGCGGATAGTCCTGCTTATCTCCATCGCCTGTCAGTTCAGTACATCAATGTTTCATTCCATTCATCTGATACAACTTTTAACTTCACTCCCCATTCTATCCGTATTAAGAGTTGTGGGTCTGTGAACAATTAATTCTTCCATTTCAGTGCATGTGAGCAGGCAGTGTGTTGTGTCCATGGATGAAGGGCGGTCCATAGAGTCTCCCCTAAAATCACTGCTGCTTCTGTCAGTGTTCTGCTACAACCTGAATCTTTTGCTGCATTCACACAATCTCCTCTCAGACATGCCTGTGAGCAGTGATTCCAGCCTGTGTGCTTATCCCAGGCAGAGTTGGGTTTTACCACCACTGGCCTTTAACAAGTACTGAACGCTCTTTATTTTGGGTGGACTAACTTTAACCAGCAGAGTTTAACATGGGAGCAAGATAGAGCAGTAAAAATGAAAGGTCCAACATGTGTCATACCAGCCTTGTCCAACTACTTACTCAATGTACCTTTCTGTTAAACTTTGCCACATACAGTAACATGGGGCCAGATGGCACCCTCCTAAAGACCTGAAGCTTCTCAAACATTCTTGAACTCACATGCAACATTTGTGCAACTCTGACCTTCTGAGCAGTTCGAATCGCTCCCAATCTCTGGGTTCTGGACTCTGGATTTATTTGGGGATGTGAAAAAGTGCAAGGGACAACTGGTTTGGTGCAAAAGAACTTTGATTTTATTAAAGGCAAGAAAATACAATGTCAAACTTATAATCACTCAAATAAAGAACAGTACATCACACATTCAAAGGGGTTACAGTGAATCATACATCTCCCATCCCAACACCTAACATGACTAGATTAGACTCCAGGGCAAATAGGGACTGTGCTTACCAATCCTTTACTGTTAGTTGGCGGTGGTTCATGATTTCGGGGTTCGCTGGATTCTGTAGGTTCTGCTTGCCATACCCCGAACGTCATAGAGGACTTTGCACTGCATAGTCTTCAGTTGGGTGGTGTCCGCTGATGCGGTCGGACGCGGTTTGGATATATGGGGTAAGTATCCACTTTATTTCGTTAGAAATAGCTTCAAAATCTCTTTAGGTAATGTTTCCACTCTACAACCTAGTCAGGCCGAGGTTGTAGAGTGGAAACTTTCGATTCTTCGGTTTCTTCCTTGTGGAGTTTGGTTTTGAAGTTGGTCGATCGCGGTGGTTTTGGCTATGGTCGGTTGCTGCTGCGTTGGTGATGTTCTTCCTTCCTTTTCAATTTCAGGACGTCGAGGCTGGTGAAGTTAGTTACAACTGCTGCGGTGGTCTCTCTCCCTTCTTGATCCTCTATGATGCTATGCTGTTCTGTGCATACCTTCTGCTAAGCATCCCTAGCAGTGTCTTCTGAGGCAGTAGCATCTGCATAGCATACTCTTTGTTAAAGCAGGGCCCAGTTATATGTTTGGAGCTGTTCTAATCTTCGTGCCAAATCAGTCCAAAATGCTTTGTTTAATTTTGGTGGGCCCGATATTTCTTTGTCATATTTTGGCGGGCCCATTAAAAGTTAATCTGTCTCAGATTTGTCGATATTTTTAAATCTGTTTTTTGATGGAAATATTAGCTTGGTATTTGCAATGTCTGTCTGTGCTTGGCTTGTCCATGCGGGCTGGGTGTACCATTGTTATTATGTATGTGCTGGAATGGTTTTCCAGGTCAGGATGATGGTTAGCTATATCTGGGTCAACTGTTACTATGTTAATGTCTCCTATGGAGAGGGGTTTTCGAGTATCCACAATTCTCCAGACAATTTACTTTAGTTTCAATACACCAGCTTCAATATTCAAACTGGCTTCTTTGCAGGATAGTTATCCTTTAGTTCTTTAGCCCTACCCACACAGACTAAATTTGTCTTGTAAAATCCCAAATTTGATTAAAGTTCGTAGTTTCTTACATGTGCACTTTAGGATTTCAAACTTTCTGGTAGATAGTTCCAAATTAAATTTTCTTTCCAATGAGTCCAAACACTGGGGGGTTCTCCCATGAATTTTGCACCCTTCGGGTAGCATTAAAATTTTTTGACCTTCTGCCGTAAAGTGTGGCCATCCTTAGCAATGGCATGGCCATGCTCGATTCCCGCAATTCTAGATGTCACGGATCATCATGACATGTGCAGAACAGGAGACAGAGAGAGAGGGAATTCAGAGGGACTGAAGGCGTGTCTGGGTGTGGTGTGGCTGCTTTGGGAGGAAGGAGGGAGACTTTAGAGCTTCACAGCAAGTAAGCAAACAAATAGTAGCTGTAACCAGCCACATATTTGACTGAATTTGGCCTATAATGGAGAGACAGGAGGAGGCATCACAGCATACTGTGGAGACTGACGCTGGAGAGAGCAGTGAGCTGGGAGAGGAGCACATTGTAGGGTGCAAAAGAGCCAGGAGGTTCTCAGACGAGGCAAATGCCTCCCTCCTGCAGGAAGTCGAGTTACGCTGGGGTGATTGGACAGAGGGATGGCGTGGCAAGCCCACCCCAAAGGCCTACCAGAGGATATGGACCGAGATAGCAGAGGTGGTCTCATCGGCGACCAATGAGGTGCGTGAGGGCAACCAATGCCGCAAACGATGGAACGACCTTGTGGGAACCACAAGAGTAAGTATTACATTGATTTACATGTCCTTATGTATTTAGATAATTTGATTTGTAACAGTCATGAGTGACTATCATCAGATGTGAGGTCTTTCACTTTCACCGGGAATGTTTTACTCAAAGCCTGCGGTTACGGTGTACGTCTTTAGGTAAAGAAAGATAATTTTTATAATAATGTTGATTACATCTGTCAGTTATGTGTTGTATCAGTGTCTGTGACAGTACCTAGCAATGATATCACGCAATGATCTCATGCCATGTCGTCCTGTCACCTTTTACAGAAGAAGCTATCGACGATGAGGTCTGTGCAGAGGCGAACGGGTGGGGGGCCACCAGTCCCCAGCGACATTACTGACATGGAGGTGCGTGTGCTCGCACTCGTATGGAAGCACCCCCGGACAGCCACGGACACATCTGCAGACCCTGAAGTGATGCCACGTGAGTAAAGCTTACACCATTGTGTAATGTAAAGTCAATAGATGCCACACCCACGCGTCTCCGAACAATCATATATGATAGATGATTTCTAAAATTGTCATAGAAATAATGGCCTAATGAAAATCATTGTAATGCAAATGTGTTGATGGTCATGAAATGTGGTGCCTGTGATGATTTTGAAAGTGGTGGTGCTTTTGTCGTGCATATGCTGTGTGTAACGCTGGACTCACCTTGTGACCCTCGCTCCCCCTTCTCCTCTAATAACCTCATTTGTGTTTTACAGCTCAGCCAGCAGCATGGCCCCAGGCAAGACCACAGAAGGTGGGGGTGTGGGACAGGAGTCAGCGGACGATCCTACATCTGGTGCTGAGGAGCTCCGATTCTCGCCCGTCAATCCGCTGGATCTGTTCTCCACGGATGAGAGCGTGGACTTTGAGGAACCTGCATCGCCACGCTCCAGAAGCCATTCCACCCCAAGGCCATCTAGTGGTCCTCTGATCATTCCCGCCTCCACTCTGGAGGTATCTGCCCCAAGCATCTCGCCACAGGACACCCCATTTGTCTGCAGGACAGCGCAGACCCCGCGGAGGTCTCGTGGACGTGGCAGGTCTGGTCCACGAGCGCCACGTGAGAGTGGAGAGTTGGTACAATTGTCCATGAGGACTGTAGACATTGGTGACCAGCTCATCGAAGCATTGGGGGTCATATCTCGACAGCTGGCCACTATGACCGAGTACATTCCGCGGATGGCAGAGGCCCTGGATGCGATAGCCAGGAACACTGCTGCCAGAGGCCTCCCAGTAGTCCCAGAGCACGGCACTCCTCCCCTAGGTTCCGCATCACCACTGCAAACGACAGATGAGAGCAAGGACCAAGATCCTGCTTCTGCATCAGAGAATGTTGCCCCCTCGGCATCCCCCACTCCTGTACCCGTGCACCATTGCATCTGCCTTCATCCCCGCCACAATAAGGTACCGTCTGAGGAGCTCCTTGGCCAGGCACCATGGAGCGAGATGGGGAAGGGGTAGAGGTGTGGAGAAGAAGTGGAGGGGTAAAGGAAAGTGAGATGCATGTTGTCATGTATCTTACATTATTATATATAACTGTATCCTAACATGCTATACATGACAGTAATAAGATATGACCTGTAACCACCAGCATACCTTACCACCAGGGGTACACTTGCAAGAGACAGGTATATAAGGACAGGTCTCAGGCAAGTGCAGCAGTCCAGAGCTGTGAAATAAAGATGCAGGTCCAGAGTGACTTTGACTTCACTACATGCCTCGTTGAATCTGTACTGAGGGGACAGGACTTTAGAGTGGCGACAAGTTACGGAATCCACAGAATGGCGAACAACGGATCAGATGAAAAGTACAATGCAGGAGACAATTGGGAGGAAACATAGAAAATAGGTGCAGGAGTAGGCCATTCGGCCCTTCGAGCCTGCACTACCATTCAATGAGTTCATGGCTGAATATTTTATAGAACTTTATAGAATGAGGACTTCATAGAAAGGCTCCAGCAAAGCTTTGTAACCAAAGACTGGTTAGGCGATGATAAGGCACATAAGAGAAGAGCCCATCTCTTGACCAGCTGTTGCTCCAAAACCATACGCTTTAATGAAGGATCTGTTGGCACCCGAGAAACCAGCAAGCAAGTCGTTTGAAGAATTGAGCACACTGGTAATGAGACCACCTGAAGCCAGTGAGCAGCCTACACATGGCCAGACACAGGTTCTACAACTACAGATGCTGTGTGGGCCAGAGCATATCCGACTTTGTGGCAGAACTTCGGAGGTTGGCTAGTTTATGTGAGTTCTCCGATGAACTGAGGAGAGAAATGCTGAGAGACTTTTTCATTGAAGGAATAGGCCATGCAGGCATATTCCGAAAGCTCATAGAGATCAAGAATCTGACCTTAGAGGCAGCAGCACTGGTTGCACAGACATTCTTGGTAGGGGAAGAAGAAACGAGGTTGATTTACAATGCAGGTACGACAACTAACGAAATATCGGAAGAAGTTCACAGCACTAATCAAGCTGCTACCCCCACACACAGACAAAACCGGGAGAACAGGCTCTCGACAGCAGGCAGAAGCCATCAAGCTGCTACCCCCACACACAGACAAAACTGGGAGAACAGTCTCTCGACAGCAGGCAGAAGACATCAAGGGCCACAGGAACGGCCGTTCACACCTCATCAACCCACAATGCGAGCAATCAACTACAAACTGAGAGAAGCTCAAGAGAGATCAGCCAGACGCAGCTCATTCTTTGGGAACACATTGAACAATGGAACAGGTCTGTGCTGGAGGTGTGGGGGTGGGCACTCGTCAAGGGGATGTCGATTTCAGCAGGCTGTTTGCAGAAATTGTGAATATACAGGGCATTTGGCCCACATGTGCAAAAAAACGGCAGCTCAGCTGGTATGCGAATCGGATGGGTCGGAAAGCGGAACAGAAGATGGTGGGGACAGTACCCGGGACACCGGTGTACAGCGGGTTAACACGATCAATGGCCGCTGCTCCTACAACAGGACGCCTCCTATAATGATGAGGGTCCTACTCAATGGGATATCTGTCAACATGGAGCTGGATACGGAAGCGAGTCAATCACTCATGGGCGCTCAACAAATTGAACAACTGTGGCCGCATAAAAGAGACAGACCAAAACTCACCACACTAAGGACCTATACCAAAGAAATCGTACCAGTCCTTGGCAGCGCCATGCTCTCTGTCACACACAAAGGGATAATGAACCGACTTCCCCTGTGGATTGTCCCCGGAGAACCCCCAGCACTGCTGGGGAGAAGCTGGCTGGCAAAACTAAACTGGAAACGGGATGATATTCATGCCATGTCGCCAGAGGAACGGACCTCCTGCTCAACAGTTATAAAGTGATTTGAACATCTCTTTCAGCCAGGTGTGGGCACTTTCAAAGGGGCCAAAGTCAAAATCTACATCACACAGGATGCTAGACCGGTCTATCACAAGGCCAGAGCTGTACCCTATGTGATGAGGGAAAAGATTGAACACGAACTAGACAGGCTTCTGCGGGAAGGCATTATATCACCTGTGGAATTTAGCGACTGGGCAAGTCCCATCGTTCCAGTCATGAAGCCTGATGGATCCGTACGAATCTGTGGGGAGTACAAATCTACCATAAACAGAGTCTCCCTACAGGACCAGTACCCGCTGCCCAGAGCGGAGGACTTATTTGCCACATTGGCTGGAGGTAAACTTTTCTCAAAATTAGACCTCACATCTGCGTATATGACGCAAGAATTGACCGAGGAATCCAAGCTACTCACCACCATCAACACACATCGAGGCCTTTTCATGTACAATAGATGCCCATTCGACATCAGGTCGGCAGCTGGCCTTTCCAGCGCAACATGGAGAGTCTGCTCAAGTCCATCCCGGGGACAATTGTATTTCAAGACGACATACTTATCACGGGCAGGGACACCGACTCCCATCTCCGTAATTTGGAGGAAGTACTAAAGCGGTTGGATCGGGTAGGCCTACGAGTCAAGAAATCCAAGTGCCTGTTTCTCGCACCCGAGGTTGAATTTTTGGGCAGAAGGATTGCCGCTGATGGAATCCGACCAACAGAGTCCAAAACATAAGCAATTCGCCTGGCACCCAGGCCCCGGAATGTCTCAGAACTGCGTGCCTTTCTCGGGCTACTCAATTACTTTGGGAACTTTATGCAAAACTTAAGCACGCTGCTGGAGCCTCTCCACATGCTAGTCAGGAAGGGGTGCGATTGGTTTTGGGGGACGCCCAGGAACGCGCCTTCAATAAGGCACGCAACCTTCTGTGTTCCAACAGTGTTTTGACTTTCTTTGACCCAGGTAAAAAGCTATTTCTCACATGCGATGCATCAGCGTATGGGGTCGGGTGTGTTTTGCAACATGTCAATAGAGCGAGCAAATTACAACCCATAGCTTATGCCTCCAACTCACTTTTGCGGGCGGATCGCGGTACAGAATGGTAGAGAAGGAGTGCGTGCGTGTACGGTGTCAAAAAGATGCACCAATACCTTTTCGGGGCCAAGTTCGCGTTAGAAACCGACCACAAGCCCCTCACGTCCCTCCTATCCGAGAGCAAGGCAATAAACGCCAACACCTCGGCGCAAATTCAACGGTGGGCACTCATGCTGGAGCCCTATGACGATACCATAAAGCACAGGCCAGGCACAGACAACTGTGCCGACGCGCTCAGCGGCTGCCCCTGGCGACCACAGAAGGGTCTGACAAACAGGACTGTGAGATAGTCATGGCAATCAATGCCTTTGAGTCCACAGGTTCGCCCATGACGGCTCGCCAAATCAGAGCTGGGACGGCCAGCGACCCCACGTTATCCTTAGTAAAAAGATGTATCCTAACCGGTGACTGGGCAGAGGCTCACGATGCCTGCCCCGAGGAATTAAAACCCTTTCACAGGCGCATGCATGAGCTATCACTACAAGCAGACTGCCTGATGTGGGGCAGCCGAGTAGTCATGCCTCTGCGAGGCAGAGAGGCATTTGTCCAGGTGTTCCACCGCGAGCACCCGGGGATCGTTCTCATGAAGGCCATAGCCAGATCCCACGTCTGGTGGCCTGGTATTGACGCGGACTTGGAGCTCTGCGTCCGAAGGTGCACCATTTGTGCACAACTCAGTAATGCCCCCAGGGAGGCTCCACTCAGCCCCTGGCCCTGGCCTACCAAACCTTGGTCGCGGGTGCACGTAGACTATGTGGGCACATTCATGGGCAAAATGTTCCTCGTAGTTCTAGATGCATTTTCAAAGTGGATCGAATGCACCATTTTAAACTCGAGCACAACCTCCACCATTGTGGAGAGCCTCGCAACCATGTTTACAACGCACGGAATCCCTGACATATTGGTCAGTGACAATGGTCCGTGCTTCACCAGCGCAGAATTCCAAGACTTTATAATTGACCACGGCATAAATCACGTCAAGACGGCACCATTCAAGCTGGCCTCCAACGGCCAGGCGGAGAGAGCAGTGCAAATCATTAAACAAGGCATGCTTAAAATCCAAGGTCCCATGCTGCAGGGACACCTGTCGCGACTGCTGCTGGCATACAGATATCGTCCGCACTCACTGACTGGGATCCCCCCCCCCCCGCCACCCCCGGCGCAACTGTTGATGAAAAGGACTTTAAAAATAAGGCTCTCATTAATCCTCCCAGACATGCACAAAATCATTGAGCCAAAGCGCCGTAAGCTGACTGAGTATCATGATAGAAATTCGAGGGGGAGATGGAATGAGATAGGGGACAAAGTGTTTTTACTAAACTATGGCAGGGGTCCCAAATGGCTTGCAGGGACAGTAACGGGCAAGGAAGGAAACAGGCTACTGGTAGTACAAATGAACAATGGCAAAACCTGCTGGAGGCATGTAGACCAAGTCAAAAGCAGATTTACCAACAACACTGCGGAACCAGAGGCAGACCACAATGTGGAACTCGCACCACACCTGGTGGACAGAAAGAGGGAACAACCTGAGGAAAGAGCAATCCCAACAGACAGCCCAGGCGAGTCAACAACAATCACACCAATCGAAACAGACAGCCCAGGCGAGATACCAGCAACCACACCCAAAGAAAAACAGGCACCAAGGCAAACAACTGAACCACAACTCAGACGCTCCACGCGAGAGTGTAGACCACCTGAGAGACTGAACCTATAAAGACAATAAGACCTTGGGGAAGGGTGATGTCATGTATCTTACATTATTATATATAACTGTATCCTCACATGCTATACACGACTGTAATAAGATATGACCTGTAACCACCAGCATACCTTACCACCAGGGGTGCACTTGCAAGAGACAGGTATATAAGGACAGGTCGCAGGCAAGTGCAGCATTCCAGAGCTGTGAAATAAAGGTGTAGGTCCAGAGTGACCTTGACTTCACTACATGCCTCGTGTGAATCTGTACTGAGGGGACAGGACTTTACACATGTCCACAGGTGATGGCTGTGTTATATCTCCATCTTGGTGTATGCAATTTGTTGCAATGTATGGGGGCTGGGGACCATGCTCCTGCTTTGCCTTTGTATTCTGTGTTACTGGACATGTTGAACATGTGATTTATGTCAATGGTGGAAAAAGTGGGATGTAGGCGGGGGTTGGGTGTTTTTGCCTGTGATACTTATGATTTCAGACCAATGTTGGGATAAAATTTTTGTTGTTGAACATAACCTTGTTGCGCATTGTCTCAGATAGCTACACTGTTACACGCTGTTGATTCCTTAACATAAAAGAGTTAAATACAACTTAACATCAATCAACGTAAACTTTAACTGGAGCAAAGTGATGGGCACCATTGATGACTGAGCTGCACACACACAGCAGTGTGTCAGCATTGTCACTCACATCAACGCTCTTTCAGACAAATCGTTTAGATTTCAGCTCCTCACATAAGAATGGGATTTTAAAAAATGTCAGCCTCACTGCTGCGTTCGTTCAGAACAGTTCCACTTTATGTGGCCATTTTTTCGGGCAAGCGATATTATGGGCGATATGTGTGCGAGGTGGGGAAAGTGACGGTGGGCGATCTACTGTGCGTTAGTTTTGCCAAATGTGTTCTTTACGACAAAAAAAAGTTGGTGGGCGTCAATAATGAATTTCGCCGTTAAATCCATGCGGAAAGAAACGCTGTGAATTCACCCATTCTAATGATTCCGCCCGAAAAAAGTGAGCAGGCGGTAATATTTTTTCCCGGCATTAAGCACATGAGGAAGTAACACTCGGTGATGAGTTTCCTCAAACAGGCCATCAGTTTCCATTTTGCACCAAAATGGGCAATATCTGGGCGTTATACGTCAGTTCCGCAGTAAAATGGGCGTTAGGTGGGCATTAAGCATGCAAAAAAAGTGGAGGTTCTAGTCCTGTGACTTTTTCATCGTTGTGTCCCAGTCACGATTCAGAGAGAACGATGCAAAGCTTGCCAAAAGGATTCAAGAACAGGGCAAGGAGTTCTACTTTGTGCGGTCCAAGATAGACAATGATCAAATTTTTATCTCATAATACTCCGTGAAGCACCTTGGGACGTTTCACTACATTTAAGGCGCTATATAAATAAACATTGTTGTTGTTGCTGATCCCTGATACCTGCACCACTCAAATCATTGCAGCAACATTTGAAACAAATGACTGGGCTGAGGCCTGCCTTGGATAAAAGCACAAGGGTCAATTGTCACAACAGAGCTCAGGGATCAAAATTCGTTCCCACCATTTTGGAGGCAGTGACACTGTCTGAAAGGAGATTTTATCCTGGCTCCAGCAGGTGGTAGTTCCCACCACCAACTGCGAAATTCAGTTTTTCCGCCTGAAGAGGGGATTGCAGCGCTAAATCAGGCGTTGCAAGCTACTCTGGTGAGGTCTGGGGGTGGGAGTGAGTGGCAGCAAGTGCGGCGGCAACATCCAGGCAGCAATCACCATTTGTAACTGTGCACAGACATACTGGACTCAACTCAGGTGGTGATTGGGCGCGGCACGCCTTGTGCGATTATTCGCTTCCTATGCACTCACTCACAGGGTGACGATGGCAGATGCAGTAGCAGCTCGCTAGCGCACTCACCGCTTCTCCAACGTTGCCCTCGCTGCACTGCTTGATGCCCTGGAGAGGCGGCGGGACTTGCTGCAGACCAGAGGAGGGGACCCTGATCATGAACCAGTAACTGCGTTGGAGGAACACGTCTCGGCCCTGATGGGTGCACAAGTGGGTGTGGTGGCAGTGAGTGAGACCGAGCCCCCTCGGGACTGTAACGCATTGTTGAGTTTCTTTGCAGCATCCAGCAGGCCACTCAGCCTGACACCACAATCCTTCACCACTTTCCACGACTGACATTTTCGAACAGCTTTCCCAGTGCTGGCCCCCTCCCCTGCAGGTAACCTCTGGCTTTGTGCTTTCAGATGATGACCCAGATGGCCAGGAGCCTGCACGTCAGCCTTCGACTGTGGGTGGTGGTGGAGAGCACGAGGAGGCAGAGGACACCTCTCTGGACGTGACCGATGATCCAACGTCATCACAGAGCGGGCCAGCAGCTTTTTGGTGGAGGTGTGGTCGGGGAGATGGAGGTGGATGATGCTCCGGGACACAGTGGCCTGCAGCAACAACATGAGGGAGGAGAAGCCCGAAGGACAGCTCCCCGGAGGGTGAGTGTGCGCCCGAATGATGCTCAGCAGCACTCTGATCAGGAGCCTGAATTGGAGGTTGTCATAAGACAATCATTGCGGATGCACCACGATCTGCTGGGTGCACTGGCAAGGGTGCCCGAGAGTTTCGATTCACGAGCTGTGAGGGTGGAGGAATCCGCCTCAACAATTGCACATGTCTCTCAGCAGCCCGTGGAGCCCCTCCTTGGTAGATACCAATGGATGTTGGATGCCACAAGTGACCATGGGGTCCCAGACATGGGGCTATGGCTGACGTGGCAGTAGCCATTATGCACCAGGCTGACGCTATGGTAGGCCTGCAGACTGTCATGTCGTCAGTACATGGTGTCATCAAGCAGCTCTGTGGTGTTCTGCAGTCGCAGTCTGCCCTGATGTCGAATGAACATGATGGCACACACGCACTGACCGCTGCCATCATGTCTGGGGCCCCATCAGTCCAGCGGGGATCTAACGTTGCGGAAGCAAGGCAGCTATCTGTGTTCACCCAGATTGCTCCAGGTTCTGAACCTCTGCCCCGGGGGAAGTAGCAGCTTGTCGGGCCTGTTGGATAACATCATTCCGCCCATGTACCTGCCACTCTCTGCAACCCATCCATCACAGACTACTGCCGCCCATGCTGAGGTGATGCAGTCTGCCAGAGCTCGAGCTGGTCAGTTATGTCTTGCTAGGCCATCAGGTGTGGCAGCGGCACTACAAGAGCAATCTTCTACCAGCCTTGCTGCAGGCACTGAGACCCCATTGAGGAGGAGCAGAAGCATGGGAGGGGGAGAAGGGAAGGGGTGGAAAATCACTGAGAAAGACCCACTGAAGAACTGTGTGATAGTGGCCACAGATGCTGATCTTGTTCGATTATGAACTCATGTAAATAATTGCACTTGGATGACCCATGAAAGAATTGTGTGATAGTGGCCACAGGTGCTAACCTTGTTTGATTCTGAACTCATGTAAATAATTGTACTTGTTTACGAAAGAATTGCGTGATCGTGGGCTGAGATACTGACCTTGTTTGAGGGCTACGGTCACTTTCACTGGCACTGACGGCGAGGTCCTGGTGCCGATGTCAGCTTCGAGGTATGTCTGTAGGAGGTGGCAGAGTTCGGTGATCATCCCCTTGTGGAACCGTAGCCTGCTTATGCACTGCTCCTCAGACATACCAAGGTAACAGTAATGTGCACGGTAAACCCTGCTTATGTACGGCCTCCTGCCCCAATGTCTGGGTCCTCTCCTCTGGCATTGACCCACATTGGTCATAACCCATCTCTGTAGCCAGCACCTTTGAAGTCTTCGATGCAGGACGAGGTGGTGTGCCATTACTGCCCCCATTCAGTCGCCAATGGATTAGATCTGAAAACCTGCCAATGTTTGCGAAATACTAGTTGTGAAGCTGGGTAGTCGCAGCACGCCAACACCTACGCACTCTGCGAGGGGAAAATGCAGGACTGACCGTGACCTCTGTGCCCCGGCTGCAACTCCCCTTAAATACCGCCCCAGAATGGTTACCTCGACTGTTTGTGGTGTGTTCCCTGCCAGCCGGTAAGTGAGGCGCCAAAAGGGAATTTGGGGAGACCGGCGCCATCGAGACGTTGCACGCGTACTGACGTCAGGATTTCCATGGTGATAGTCGACGGGGTGGCAAAACTTTGCGCCCTCGAAAACCCAGAACCAAATTTCCAAGCAACGCTCAGCCCTTTGTGCCCAGATGCCACCTCTCCCAGGTGCGGCGGTAATTTAGCTGGCGGTAACAATCGAATTTCGACCGCTTAGTGCCTCAACCACTAACCCTGGGAGTGATTCCACAGCCTCACAATGCTCTGTGTAAAGATGTTTCTCTTGGTCAATGTTCCAAATATCTTACATTTATTCTTGTATCTCTGGCTCCTCGCCTTGACCCTTCAACCCCTGGAAGCAGCCTGCTTCCATCTACCCAACCCATCTTTCACCATTTTAAACATTTCTATCATATCGCCCTGCAATATGTGTTGAATATGGGAAGGACGAGTCCCAACTGAAAGGGCACCAAGTCAGAATGGGCCCAAGACTGAGCCACCCACTTTTCTGGACAGGAATACACCTGTCTTATCAGCCCAAGCCTGAATGTCGTCCAGGTCTCACTGCAAGCGGGCATGGACTGTTTCATTATCTGAGGAGTTGCGAATGGCACTGAACACGGTGCAATCATTAGCGAACATCCCCACTGCTGACTTTCTGATGGAAGGAAGGTCATTGATGAAGCAGCTGAAGATGGTTGGGCCTAGGACACTGTTCTGAGGAACTGCTGCAGCGATGTCCTGGGACTGTGATGATTGACTTCCAACCACCACAACCATCTTTCTACGTGCTAAGTATGGCTCCAGCCAGTGGAGAGCTTCCCCCCTTATTCCCACTGACTTCAGTTTTACTAGGGCTCCTTGATGCCACACTCGGTCAAATGCTGTCTTGATGTCAAGGAAAGTCACTCTCACCTCACCTCTGAAATTCAGCTCTTTTGTCCATGTTTGGACCAAGGTTGTAATGAGGTCTGGAACCATGTGGTCTTGGTGGAACCCAAACTGGGCATCGGTGAGCAGGTTATTGGTGAGCAAGTGCTGCTTGATCGCACTATCGACAACATCTTTCATATCTTTGCTGAAGTTTGAGAGTAGACTGATGGGGTGGAAATTGGCCAGATTGGATTTGTCCTGATTTTTGTGGACAGGACATACCTGGGCAATTTTCCACATTGTCGGGTAGATGCTAGTGTTGTAGCTGTACTGGAACAGCTTGACTAGAGGTATGGCTAGTTCTGGAGCACAAGTCTTCAGCGTGACAGCCGAGATGTTGTCGGGACCCATAGTCCTTGCTGTATCCAGTGCGCTCACCCATTTCTTGATATCACATGGAGTAAATCGAATTGGCTGAAGACTGGCTTCTGTGATGGTGGGGACCTCAGGAAGAGACCGATATGGATCATCCACTCGGCACTTCTGGCTGAAGATGGTTGTAAACGCTTCAGCCTTGACTTTTGCACTCACGCGCTGGGCTCCGCCATCATTGAGGTAGGGGATATTCATGGAGCCTCTTCCTCCCGTTAGTTGTTAAATGGTCCACCACCATTCACAACTGGATGTGGCAGGACTGCAAAGCTTTGATCTGATCCGTTGATTGTGGGATCGCTTAGCCCTGTCTATAGCATGCTGCTTCTGCTGTTTAGCATGCATCTTGTGTCGCTGCTTCCCCAGGTTGGCACCTCATTTTTAGGTACACCTGGTGCTGCTGCTGGCATGCTCCTCTACAGTCCACATTGAACCACTTATCAGCCCAAGATTGAATACTGTCCACGTCTCGCTGCATACGGTCATGGACTGCTTCATTATCTGAGGAATTGTGAATGGCACTGAACACTGCAATCATAAGCGAAATCCCCATGTCTGACCATATGATGGAGGGAAGAGCATTGATGAAGCAGCTGAAGATGGTTGGTCCTAGGACACTGCCCTGAGGAAGTCCTGCAGCGATGACCTGGGGCTTTTTGTGAGGTATGACACCACGTGTGACCCTGAGCTTGTGTTCTGCTATCATTTTAATTCTCCGCCCACTCCCACTCTCGTCTCCTTGTCCTCAGCTTTCAACACCGTTACAATGAAGCTCAACTTAAACTCGAGAAACAGCACCTCACCTTTCCAGTCGCCACTACACAGCCTTCCGGACAGTGAATTTAACCATTTCAGATCATACGCACTGCTGCCATTGTTTCAGACAGCTATTGCTGGTAATGATTATGCTTTTGTCATTTTCAGCTCAACACGACCCATCGCTTGAGCTTTTTATTGTCCCAGGACCATCCCCTTTTCCTTCGCACCATCATCCCTTGTTTCATTGAATCCCTCCTGCCTTCCCCCTATTCCAGATTGTCCCTTTTGTTCTTTCCTCCCCTCCCCCTTTCCCTGCAACTGTACTTTCTTAAAACCTGTATCTGTCTCTAACTGTTTCCTGTTATGACGAATGGACATCGACCTGAAGCATTAACTCTTGTTTCTTCTCTCTCCACAGATCATCATCATAGGCAGTCCCTCCGAATCGAGGAGGACTTGCTTCCACTCCCAAAGTGAGTTTTTTGATGACTAAACAGTCCGATATGAGAGCCACAGACCCTGTTACAGGTGGGACAGACATTTGTCGAGAGAAGAGGTCGGTAGGGCTGGTTTGCCGGGTGCTCCTTCCGCTGCCTGCGCTTGGCCTCCTCATGCTCTTTGCGTTGAGACTCAAAGAGCTCAACGCCCTCCCGGATGGACTTTCTCCATCTCGGGCAGTCTGCGGCCAGGGTCTCCCAGGTGTCAGTGGTGATGTCGCACTTTACCAGGGAGGCTTTGAGGGTGTCCTTATAACGTTTCCGCTGTCCTCCTTTGGCTTGTTTACCATGAAGGAGCTTCGCATAAAGCATTTGCTTAGGGAGTCTCGTATCTGGCATGCGTACTATGTGGCCTGCCCAGCGAAGCTGATCGCGTGTGGTCAGTGCTTCAATGCTGGGGATGTTAGCCTGGTCGAGGACACTGATGTTGGTGTGCCTGTCCTCCCAGGGAATTTGCAAGATCTTGCAGAGACATCGTTGGTGATATATCTCCAGCGACTTGAGGTCCCTTCTATACATCGTCCATGCCTCAGATCCATACAGGAGAGCGGGTATTACTAAAGCCCTGTAGACCATGAGTTTGGTGGTAGATTTGAGGGCCTGGTCTTCAAACATTCTTTTTCTCAGATGGCTGAAGGCTGCACTGGCGCACTGGAGGCGATGCTGAATCTCCACATCAATGTCCGCCTTTGTTGATAAGAGGCTCCCGAGATATGGGAAATGGTCCACGTTGTCCAGGGCCGCGCCGTGGGTCTTGATGATTGGAGGGCAGTGCTGTGCGGCGGTGACAGGCTGGTGGAGGATCTTTGTCTTACGGATGTTAAGCGTAAGGCCCAGGCTTTCATTTGCCTCAGTGAATACCTTGACTATATCCTGGAGTTCAGCCTCTAAATGTGCACAGACGCAGATGTCGTCTGTGTACTGCAGCTCGCGACAGAGGTTGGGGTGATCTTGGACCTGGCCTGGAGGTGGCGTAGGTTAAACAGCTTCCCACTGGTTCTGTAGTTTAGTTCCACTCCAGCGAGGAGCTTGTTGATTGTGAGATGGAGCATGGCAGCGAGGAAGATTAAGAACAGGGTTGGAGTGATAACGCAGCCCTGTTTGACCCCAGTCCGGATGTGGATTGGGTCTGTAATGGATCTGTTGGTAAGGATGACAGCCTGCATGTCATCGTGAAGCAGGCAAAGGATGTTGACAAACTTTTGGTGGCATCTGAAACGGAGGAGGACGCTCCATAGACCCTCACGGTTGACAGTGTCAAAGGCTTTTGTAAGATCGAAAAAGGCCATGTATAAGGGCTGGCGCTGCTCCCTGCATTTTTTCTGCAACTGGTGCGCTGCAAAGATCATGTCTGTTGTGCCCTGTAGGGGACGAAATCCGCACTGTGACTCTGGGAGGAGCTTCTCGGCCACAGTGAACAGACGATTGAGGAGAACTCGAGCGACAACTTTCCCAGTGGCTGAAAGCAGGGAGATTCCCCTGTAGTTGCTGCAGTCGGACTTGTCCCCTTTTAAAAAATGGTCACAGTCACTGCATCTCTGAGATCTCCTCCCTCCAGATGAGAGATGAGGTCATGTATCCACGCCAACAGCGCCTCTCCGCCATATTTTAGCACCTCAGCAGGGATTCCATCCGCACCCGTCGTCTTGTTGTTTTTAAGCTGCTTTATGGCTTTGCCAACCTCGTGCAACATTGGAGTTTCACTGAGTGGGTGGTGGGTCGCATGCTGTGGGAAGGAGTCGAGAACACTCGAGTCAAAGGCAGAGTCTCGATTGAGGAGATCTTCAAAGTTATCCTTCCATTGGGCCCTGACAGCCTCGGTGTCCTTAATGAGTGTTTCCCCATTCTTGGCCAGGAGTGGGGTGGGGCCTTGGGAGTTTGGACCGTAGGTGGCCTTGCGTGCAGCGAAGAATCCTCGCATATCGTGGCTGTTGGCCAGTTGTTGTATCTCCTGTGCTTTCTCCATCCACCGCCTGTTCTTTAGGTCCAGGGTTTTTTGTTGGACCTGAGCCTTGAGCCGTCTGGAATGTTATTTTGCTGCTCCCGAGTTGGGCTGTTGCTTGAGGCTCAGAAATGCTTTGCGCTTGCGATCTATTAGTTCTTCGATCTCCTGATCATTTTCATCAAACCAGTCCTGATGTTTTGTGCTTGAGTGATCAAGTGTCTCATCACAGGCACTGGTTATAGAGACCTGGAGGGCAGACCAAGCGCTATGGGCATTCAGCATCTCAAGGTCATCAAGGCAAGCCAGATTGGCTGAGGCGCTGGCTGTATAGGGCTCTCTTAGTTGGGTCTTTAAGTGCCCCGGCATTGACTTTTTTGTGGCACTGCTTCTGTTGTCCCCTCTGCTTTGGGGCTATGTTAATATTGATGATGGATTGGATTAGGCGGTGGTCTGTCCAGCAGTCGTCAGCTCCTGTCATGGCGTGGGTGATGCGCACATCCTTGCGATCCCTGGCTCGGACGATGACATAGTCGAACAGGTGCCAGTATTTGGAGCGAGGGTGTTGCCACGATGCCTTGTATTTGTCCTTCTGGCAGAACAGGGTGTTGGTGATGAGAGTTCATGTTCTAGACATTTTGCCAGGAGTAGGGTACTGCTGGAGTTGGCTTTCCCGACCCCTTCTCTGCCAATCACACCTCCCCAGAGTATCTTTGCCAACCATGGCATTAAAATCACCCAGGAGGATCAATTTGTCGCCCATGGGGACGCGGGACAAGGATGTCTCGAGGTTGGAATAAAATCCCTCTTTAGCCTCATCCGTTGGATCGATGTAGGGGTGTACGCACTGATGTCTGTGGCACATTAATTCCGAGATAGGGTGATACGGAGAGTCATGAGGTGTCCGTTAACCCCACAGGGGGGGGTCTTTGAGGCGGTCGACCAGCTCATTCTTGACAGCAAAGTCGATTCCATGAAGGCGGCGTTCTGCCTCTGGTTTCCCTTCCAGAAGTTCCTTCAACTGGCCTTCCCCTGCCCGCCGGGTCTCGTTTAGGGCGGTGATGTCAATGTCAAAACGTCTGAGTTCCCGGGCAACTATGGCGGTGCGGCGTTCCAGCCTGTTACTGTTGGGATTGTCCATGAGGTTCCGGGTCCTGAAATCATATTGACGAAGTGGAAGATGCCTGTGCGTGAGTCCTTTTAACGTGGGATGGCTGCTACACACCGGCAACCACACGGGCTTAGCTGAGCAAGGTCTTGGTCCAGTGACAAGGGGGTCCAAGACAACTGGAGATCAGGCACAGCTCGATAAGTTTAATTGCCTACGGCGAAGTGTTGGCCACAAGCTCGGCGCCGGGTAGCACCAGTGATGGTAGCTGGCCCAAGGCTAGGTTGGGGGGCAGGCATTAGGAAGGTCACTTCCACAGTTATTTTAAAACTTAAACGTTGATAAAAATTCCCAATTTGTTTAAAAAGTTTCTTAAGGTTGTTAAAAAGTCTAAGATGTAGATCAATAATAGATGTTTAAAGTATTTCGATTAAAAGTCTAAAATGTAAGTTTTAAAAGTTATCTCAAATTGTTTAAAAAGTTTAAAGGTTGATTAAAAGTTTAAAAATTAATTAAAAGTTGGTCAGGAGTTTAAGAGGTTGGGTTGAACGGCGCCGGCCTGGAGTCCCCTCGGCCGGTTCCACGTTCCCCCAATCTGCCAGCACAATGAACACCTGGTGTGCGACCACAGGGACAGGCGTGGGCAGGTGTGGAGTCCTTTCAGCTGGGATGGCCCGGGTCCGGTTTGGAGTCCTTCCGGTCGGCGGCCATTCGGCCCGGGACAGAAGCGGCCGGCACGGGGTCCCTTCGGCAACTGCAAGGCAACATTTATTTGTTGTCCCACTGGGCTGCTCAGGGCCCGCTCTGTGTTATCTCACTGGGGCTGCTCAGGGCCCGCTCTGTGTTATCTCACTGGGGCTGCTCAGGGCCCGCTCTGTGTTATCTCACTGGGGCTGCTCAGGGCCCGCTCTGTGTTATCTCACTGGGGCTGCTCAGGGCTCGCTGTATGTTGTCTCCACAGATACTGCCTGACCTGCTGACCTGCTGAGTAATTCCAGCATTTTCTGTTTTATATCAGATTTCCAGCATCCGCAGTATTTTCACTGAACAACCTGTTGCCTTGGTGATAAACAACAACAGATATAAACGAAACTCCATTTCCAGTCACTGCTGAACCTGTTCTGTTCTCAGTAAAAGTTTCTGAAGCTGGGCCCCTGGTGAAGGTTGTGTGAAGTGTTTGCAGTGAGCTACTCTGTTGCTGTCTGTGTATTGACTCTAATGTCACCTCCAGTGAGAGTAATTTCTACCCACTGCCTTGCTTGTTCCACCCCCCACACATTCCAATAACAGGCTCAGTCTTTGGTATCTCCTGAAATCTCATTTCTGTTCGGCGAGTTTCATTTTCACAGAAACCACTTGGCGCTGCCGAGCCCTCACGAAAACACCCTAATTTCAGGAGTTTGTGTTTGAAACACACCCAGAACCTGAAGAGAAACAGAGATTGCAGGCAGTGAAAGAACAACACACTTGTACATACTTCTCCCTTCACTAGGATGACTATATTTTCTAAACTGAATCCGGGGGCACACAGGCTGGGACCACAGCAAAGTAACCAGGATGGAAAATGTAGGTTGTGCAGCATAGCAACACAATATTTTCCAGCAGCAAAGACCATTACACTACAAATGCAAATCAAATGTGCATTTAATTTCTGTAGATGTAACATCACACTATTGAAGCGTGTTCAGACAGTTTGTCAATAATACAATAACACTGTTCAGTCCATTGACCTGAAACTGTGATTATGCTAACAGTATGATATGCATATATTCCACGGAATATAGCTGTAGTCTATTTGGGAACGAGTTTCGTGAACCGGAAACTCTTGTGGGGACATTGATTGCCCGGAGAAAGAGCACCTCATCCGGTGACTGTCCCCAGAAAATGGTGAGGTATGGTTACCCTAATCTTCACCCCTGTCTCGCTGGTAGTAGCAGCTACAGGTCCTGGTGTGTTCATTGTCTGTGTGCTGTTCAATTCCTTTAATAACTGGTGTCTTCACCATCCTGAAGCCCAGGGCCCAGTGAGTGCAGTCCAGGGGCACTGAGATGGGATACAGAGCGAGTGTGGGGTGCAGGATGTAATAGTCTGGGATGGGACCACAAAGTGTGGGGTACAGGATATCGTAGTCTGGGATGGGATACAGAGCGGGTGTCGGGTACAGGATGTAATAGTCTGGGATGGGATACACAGAGTGAGTGTGGGGTACAGGATGTAATAGTCTGGGATGGGGTACACAGATTGTCGGGTACAGGATGTAATAGTCTGGGATGGGATACACAGAGTGTGTATGGGGTACAGGATGTAATAGTCTGGGATGGGACCCAGAGCGGGTGTGGGGTACAGGATGTAATAGTCTGGGATCGGACACAGAGTGTGTATGGGGTACCAAGGTACAGGGGATCACTAAGGTTCACGGGGTCACCAATGTTCATGGGGTCACCAGGGATAAATCAGCCTTTTGCAAAATAAACTCACGTTGCATGTGGTACGAGTGGAGCAGATGTAGAATTCTGCCCCAATTTCAGTTCCTTTTAACTGGCTGCAATAGTGCGCGACCTCACTGCCGTGGGATCTTTGACATCCCGCTGAGAGGGCAGACAGTGCATCGGTTCAACGTCTCATCAACAGATGGCACCTCCAATTGTGCAACACTCCCTCAGCAATGCACTGGAGTGTCGGTCTAGACCCTGTGCTCAAGTCTCTGGAGAGGGTCTTGGACCCACAACCTTCTGACAGAGAGGGGAGTGCTGCCACTCAGCCACACCTAATACAGAAGCTGAGAAGATATTGAAGAATAAGTTTCAATACTTTTCTAGTAATGTAAGTGTTATGTATGTAAACCTGTAAATACCATGTCTAACCACCAGAGGGCTTATCCCCTGGAGTCCCAAGGGAGCACAATCCCTTGGGAGCACCTGTCTATAAGGAGGCCTCACAGGCTGGAGAGGCACTCTGAGATCTGTAATAAAGGACTACGGTCACACCTTACTTTGAGCTTGCTGTATCTCGTCTGACTCTTTATTCAAAACATAACAGTAAGGATTATTAAGCTCCTTAAAGTGATTGTGCTCCTTCTCATATGATAGATAAGCATTGCAGCTGCAAATATACTGGATACTCCCAGCACAATAAGCCACGATAGCTATTCTCATGGTAGAATGGAATGAGGAAATAAATGTGCGTTACTGATAGTTAGATTTTAGGTGAATGCTCACCTGTCTGTTGAGACTCTTCCTGACAGCAAGTGAGCGAGCTCTATGCTTGAGTCAATTAGACAGGCTGTAGAAATGTGATCCATTAAAAGGGGAATGATAGCAGACAATGAAATAGTGTGACTGTTTCCCCCAATGCAGGTCCAACACTGAAGCAGCATCGTCACTGGATCGAGGTGTTGTGTCAGTAGCAGCATTCACTTCACTGATAGACTCTCCACAGGGAACCACTGCAGGTAAGGACAAGAAATATAACAACCAACAGATATATTCATGTAATTTTGTTACATTTAGGTTTGAATTAACTCATGAGACTCCAGTTCAACATTTTCCTTGTCTGGGAGCACGGAACTGCAAATGGCATAGACAGACAGAGAGTGGGCAAAACTGTGGCAGATGCAGTGGGCAAGTGTGAGACCATCCACTTGTTATGTGAGAAAGACAAAATGGCATGTTCAGCCATGAACTTATTGAATGGCGGTGCAGGCTCGAAGGGCCGAATGGCCTACTCCTGCATCTATTTTCTATGTTTCTATGTTTCTAGAATAGTGCCATGATGGTGAGAGACTAGGAGCTGTGCTGGTGCTCAAATACACAGACTCTAAAAGTTAATGCACAAGTACAAAAAACCATCAAAAAGGCTGATGGATATTTGGCTTTGTCTCAAGGGGGTTGGAAGTCTAAAGAGAGGGAGCCATGCAGAGCCTTAGTCAGACCCCAACCAGAGTACTGCATTCAGTTTGGACACAGATATCCCGAGTACTGCATTCAGTTTGGACACAGATTCACCTGAACATATCAGAGTTAAAGGTTTAAATTGTGAGGACGGGTTGCATCAGTGTGGTTTGTATTCCCTTGGGTTTGGAACGCTGAGAGGCGATCTCATTGTGTTTAATATGATAAAGGAGCTTGATAGGGTAGATACAGAGAAACTATTTCCCCTGGTGGGGAATACAGAATAAGGGCTTACAATCTTATAATTAGCGCCAGGCCGTTCAGGAGTGAAATCAGGAAGCTGTCGATTGTCTATCACCCGTTTTACATCTTTTCCGATTGACCTCAATGAAAATAAAAATCTGGAGAGATGTAAAACAGGCTGTTGACTCACTATCTGCCGTTTTACATGATTGTACAGAGTCACGATCTACCCCAGAGTGTGAGACTCACTATCTCCTGTTTTACACTATTGTACATTCACCATCTACCCCAGAGCGAGAGACTCACTATCACACATTTTACACTGTTGAACAGTCATGATCTATCCCAGAGTGTAAGGGACTTGGAATAATGTGCCTGATGGGGCAACACAGACAAAAACAGTGGTTTGTTCACAATACAGCTGGATGTTGCCATGGGAACTGATATGTCCTTACTATACAGTATAAATGCACACGAGGCCCATACTTGAGAGAAGGTCACTCTGTGACCAGTAACCTTTATTAGCCAGCACTGAAGTGATGAAGGTGGGTGGAGCTTCCCCTTTTATACCTGAAAGTCCAGGTTAGAAGTGTCTCCCACAAGTTCACCACCTAGTGGTCAATGTTCTCACGGTGTACAACTTAGGTCAGTTTATACATGGGTTACAATGACAGTTGAATACATGACATCACCTGCCCCCCCAAAATCTTATTGGGACCAAAGGTCTCTCTGGTGGTTTACGCTCCCTTGCAGAGCGCCTGAGTTGGGGCTCCGGTTGTTGGGCGCTGGCCTGAGTGTCTGCTGTTTGTGGTGCCTCAGGCCTGTCCGGACTGCCCACAGTGACTGGGCTCTCCTCCGCTTGGTTCCGGTGTTCGGTCACCTGTGGTGGAGTGAACTCTATATCGTGTTCTTCCTCTGCTTCTTCTGTGGGATTGCCGAACCTCCTTTTTGTTTGATCCACGTGTTGGCGGCAGATTTGTCCATTGATAAGTTTAACTACCAGAATTCTATTCCCTTCTTTGGCCCTGCAGCGTAATAGTTACTATTTGGTGCCAGCAAACGCCTGGTGAGATGAGGCTGGGTATGAATTATTAAGCTGCTTTATTTCTCAATCTATAGAGCAACAGCTATAGAATCGATGTAATTATATTTTTATTTCGATCCGTACAGCTCCTTTCCATGCAATAATATAAAATAATGAACATGCTATGCTTTCCCATATTCCGTGAGTCACCTTGCTTGGCTTAAAGAACAGTTCGGCATTGCACCCATCACACTGAGCAGCCTCTGCTCCACTACTTCTGGTTTCAAAGTGCTGCCACCCTGCTGGTTTCTGTATCTCCCTCCTTCACCTCTCATTGTTCACACTCAGATCAAAGATCCACACACAGTGGGTGTCAGGTGTTCATTGATTATTGAGACAAGCTAATGCATTGTGTGTTGTTCATAGTTTTTGTAAAAATCAATTCATATATTGACCACCTTCCATCTAAACTGAAAAGAATATACTTCAATGTAAAAGGAAACAAGATTAAAATTCACTTTTCTTTCAGTCCCATTCCTATCAGAGCACTGCCACCAATGGAAGTGACTGTATACTTCAGGTATTAACCGTTCAGCAATAAAACCAACACTTGAAGCCTTGCAAGCTGTTTGTTGATGAACTCCACCACTGACACACAAGGAATTCTATGAGGAGACGTACATTCTGATGGTGTTGTTGCGTTGATTAACTGAACGTTGTGCATTGGGAGGGTTTTGTGTTTTGCCTGCCCCCTGCTGGTGATTTCCTTCATTCACAGCCCCAATGATACACATCTCCAGCAGCAGCATTCCTGCTTTCAGCATGGAAAGAAAATCAAACAAACCCGCTTGCATTTCTACACAGCCTTTCACCACTTCAGGACATCCCAAAGTGATTTACAGATAATGAAGTACTTTTGAAGTGTCGTTACTGATGTAACTTGGGAAACACAGCAGCCAAGTTGTGCACAGCAAGCTCCCACAGCAAGGTGTCAATGATCAGATAGCAAACATAGAAACATAAAAAATAGGTGCAGGAGTAGGCCATTCGGCCCCTCGAGCCTGCACCACCATTCAATATGATCATGGCTGATCGTGCAACTTTAGTTCCCCATTCTGCTTTCTCTCCATACCCCTTGATCCCTTTACCCGTAAGGGCCACATCTAACTCCCTTTTGAATATATCTAACGAACTGGCCTCAACAACTTTCTGTGGTAGAGAATTCATAATTCTCTGGGTGAAGACGTTTCTCCTCATCTCGGTCCTAAATGGCTTACCCCTTATCCTTAGACTGTGACCCCTGGTTCTGGACTTTCCCAACATCAGGAACATTCTTCCTGCATCTAACCTGTCCAATCCCGTCAGAATTTTATATGTTTCTATGAAATCCCCTCTCATTCTTCTAAATTCCAGTGAATATAAGCCTAGTCAATCCAGTCTTTCCTCATGTGTCAGTCCTGCCATCCCGGGAATCAGTCTGGTGAACCTTCGCTGCATTTCCTCAAGAGCAAGAATGTCCTTCCTCAGATTAGGAGACCAAAACTGCACACAGTATTCAAGGTGTGGTCTCACCAAGGCCCTGTACAACTGCAGTAAGACCTCCCTGCTCAAATCCTCTCGCTATGAAGGCCAGCATGAAATTTGCCTTCTTTACTGCCTGCTGTACCTGCATGACTACCTTCAGTGACTGATGTACCATGACACCCAGGTCTTGTTGCACCTCCCCTTTTACTAATCTGTCACCATTCAGATAATATTCTGCCTTCCTGTTTTTGCCACCAAAGTGGATAACCTCACATTTAACCACATTATATGCATCTGCCATGCATTTGCCCACTCACCTAACCTGTCCAAGTCCCCCTGCAGCCTCCTAGCATCCTCCTCACACCTCGCACTGCCACCCATCTTAGTGTCATCTGCAAGCTTGGAGATATTACATTCAAATGTAGAAGATTTGTCAAGCATGATTCCCCTTTCATAAATCCATGCTGACTTGGACCGATCCTGTCACAGTTTTACCGGAGCAGTCGGGATTTCCCTGCTCACAGCAGCGTCTACCCTTCCCTGCTCCGGCACAAAAACTGTCCGAAGGGAGGCCACCAGAGCCTCAAATTGTTCCGCGGTCGGTCCCTTCGCCTCGACGGGTTCCGCCTGCTAGTTGAGCTTCGCCTCGGTGACCTGGCACTGCAGGTACTCTCCGGTGTTACGGGAGGGTTCCTCCTGAGTATGCCTTTCCTGCCTCTCCTCGCGTAACTCCAATCTATTCCCCAGTGTGGCCCTTGCGGCTGACTGCTCCTCTGACTCTCGGAGCTCTGCCTTAAGCTTACTAACCTGCTCCCTGAGCGGCTGGACTTGCTTCTGTAAACACAGGAGACAAATGGCCTTTTCTTTTACCATTTTGTGCTCCTTACTCCCCGTCCACTCAGCAGCTTTGTCCTCAGGACTCTCAGCCCACAACAGGTCTAACTCCCATTGCTGTGTTACATTAACTTTTCCAAATACATACGAGGAAATCCTATCCCCCATTGCTGATCTCTTGACCTTGAAATCTTCCATAATTGTCTGTTCACTCAAATACCGGTGTCCCTTCATGGTCGCCAGATTCTGTAAGTGGTTTTGCCCTTGGTGATTTCGAATCACCCCGCTTACAACATTTCTAGACACCGGAATTATAGTAGTGAACAGAAATACACAGTTATAGACAGATCGTTCGGTCTCAACCATCACAATGCTTTTATTCAGGTTAAAGCACACACCTTCACCCAGTAAAACACACCTTGGTGGCATAAAACAAACAAACTCAGTACAACACACAACACGGGCCCGTCTGAACAGGCCCCTATCTCGAAGTACCCGTGACTTAAACACTCCTGCTTGGCTCAATAGGGCACCACTGAATCTGTCCAACAGACTGTATGTACGTCTATGATCCATGCAGAAACCTCCCCACTAAATCCCTCATGCTTGGTTGGGACACACGACACCCCTTCACACTATGCGGTGGTCTTAAGGATGTGTGAGTTGGGATAAATGTTCACCAGTTACCCCTCTGGCTTACTCGGTGCTTCTCCCGATGAGCGAGGCTCTCTTTGCTCGTAGATGGTGTTTCTTCTCTCTGTACTAGACGGAGTACTCAGTGTTTGACTGCGTTGAATGAAGCAAGCAAGCATATAAGAGGAGAGACCGTCTCTTATACCTGCAAAAATGCTTCTGAATTCTCGCGCCAAAATCCATTCTTTTACCTGAGGCAGTCGAACGAAAAGCAATGAATCACATCTTCGGCCTGTGCCTTTGTTACTGGGCACTTCCTGAGGATAAGGCTCCAACGCGTCTGGGTGACCAAATAGTTTCTTTTGTCCTGAGGTCCCCGCGCTCCGGGGCTCTCAGTCATTTTGATGGTTTGAACACCGGCCAGTTTACTTGATGTCTCACTGATGGGTTCCCAGTACATGACAAAAGGCCCCATTAGGTTCCTTCCTGCAACGCATTCCTGCTTTCAGCCATCGACCCATCCCTGCCCACCTGATGTGTATTCCTGTGGAACATTTTTGGGCCTGTCTCAAGTCATGCTGTCTGCTCTTCTGCAGTAACCAAAAATATGGAAAAGCAATGTCCAAAACTTAAACTCCAAAAGTTTATGCTGATGCTGTCGATGTTTTCGCCAAATTGTTACCCAACAGTGATTGTAATATGGTCGCATTCAATGTTAGATTGAAAGGGGAAACATAACACGACTCTCGACTTTGGTTCGGCTAACTTTAACACGATGGGACAGAGACTGACCACAGCAAACTGGTCAAACTGTAATCAGGTAAAACTACAGATGAGGTGTTCAGGAAAGAATTCAGCTTCATCCAGAACCAGTAAATATCCCGAAGGGGCAAGAGCTCTACTGATCAAATAAAACAGCCGTGCTCAACAAAGTGGTGAGAGATAATATAAAATTAAATGAAAGAGCATAAACAAGTGCAGAGAATAGGGTCGATCCAGGGGTGTGGGAGAGAGATAAAGAACAGCAAAGGAAGATTATAAAAGATAATCAGAGCTGCAAAAAGGAATGCAGAAAGAAACTTGCCAGGGATATTAAGATTAACACATAGTTTTAATAATTATATTAGATGGAAAAAGGTAGTCAGGGGTAGTGTGGGCCTTTAGAGACAATGTGGGTAATATTACAAATGAAGATAAGGAAATGGCAGACTTGTTGAACAACGACTTTGTGTCAGACTTCACAGTACAAGAAGAGGATAATATACCTGACATTCCAGGGAAACTAATAATGAATCACGGACTGGAACTCACTAAAGTTAACAGAAGCAAGAAAACAGTATTAGAAACAATAATGGCACTGAAAACTGACCAATCCCCAGGACGTGGTGGTTTCCAGCCCAGAGTTTTAAAAGAGGGAGGTGAACAATTTACAGATGCTTTAGTCATAAACGTTCAAAGTTCTCTCGATTCAGGAATTATTCCTTTAGATTGGAAAATTGCAAATGTAGCTCCATCATTTAGAAAGATGTGAGTGAGAAACCAGGAAATTATAGACCGTTAGTCTAACATTTGTTGTGGGGCAGCTATTGGAATCGATAATTAAGGCCAGCGTGACTGAGCACTTGGAGAAATTTGAGCTGATTCAGGGAGAGTCAGTGTGGATATGTAAAGGGAAGTCAGTGTGGATATGTAAAGGGGGAGAGTCAGTGTGGATATGTAAAGGGGGAGTCAGTGTGGATATGTAAAGGGAGAGAGTCACTGTGGATATATAAAGGGAAGTCAGTATGGATATGTAAACGGAGAGTCAGTGTGGATATGTAAAGGGGGAGTCAGTGTGGATATGTAAAGAGGGAGAGTCAGTGTGGATATGTAAAGAGGGAGAGTCAGTGTAGATATGTAAAGAGGGAGAGTCAGTGTGAATATATAAAGGGGGGGAGTCAGTGTGGATATGTAAAGGGGGAGAGTCAATGTGGATCTGTAAAGGGAGAGTCAGTGTGGTTATGTAAAGGGAGAGAGTCAGTGTGGATATGTAAAGGGAGAGAGTCAGTGTGGATATGTAAAGGGGGAGAGTCAGTGTGGATATGTAAAGGGAGAGAGTCAGTGTGGATATGTAAAGGGGGAGTGTCAGTGTGGATATGTAAAGGGAGAGAGTCTGTGTGGATATGTAAAGGGAGAGTCAGTGTGGATATGTAAAGGGGGAGTCAGTGTGAATATGTAAAGGGGGAGAGTCAGTGTGGATATGTAAAGGGGGAGTCAGTGTGAATATGTAAAGGGGGAGAGTCAGTGTGGATATGTAAAGGGGGAGTCAGTGTGAATATGTAAAGGGGGACAGTCAGTGTGGATATGTAAAGGGGGAGAGTCAGTGTGGATATGTAAATGGGGAGAGTCAGTGTGGATATGTAAAGGGGGAGTCAGTGTGGATATGTAAAGGGGGAGTCAGTGTGGATATGTAAAGGGGGAGTCAGTGTGGATATGTAAATGGGGAGAGTCAGTGTGGATATGTAAAGGGGGAGTCAGTGTGGATATGTAAAGGGGGAGTCAGTGTGGATATGTAAATGGGGAGAGTCAGTGTGGATATGTAAAGGGGGAGTCAGTGTGGATATGTAAAGGGGGAGTCAGTGTGGATATGTAAAGGGTTGGTCATGTCCAACAAACTTAATTGATATTTTTGAGCCAGTAACTAAAGTAGTAGACAGGGGAATGTCTACACAAATGCAAAATACTGCGGATACTGGAAATCTGAAATAAAAGCAGAAAGTGCTGGAAATACTCAGCGGGTCAGGCAGCATCTGTGGAGAGAGAAACAGAGTTAACGATTCAGGCCAATGACCCTTCGTCAGAACTGGAAAAGGTTCAAGATGTTACAGGTTTGAAGCAAGTGCAGGGGCAGTGAAGGGGAGGAGGGGAGGAAAGAACAAAAGGGAAGGTCTGTGATAGGGTGAAAGGCAGGAAAGATTAAATGACACAGTGAGATGATGATGCAAGACCAAAGGAGCTGGTAATGAGAGGAGTAAAGCTGCAATAGATGGGAATAACTGAATCATCAACAGCTGGGATCTGAAAATGAGGGAAGAGCTAATGATCTGAAATTGTTCAACTCAATGTTGAGTCCGGAAGACTGTAAAGTGTCTAATTAAAAGATGAGATGCTGCTCATCGACTTTATGTTGAGCTTCATTGGAACAGTGTAGGAGGTTGAGGACAGAGAGGTCAGAGTGGGAGTGAAGCGGAGAATTAAAGGGGAATATCTGTGTTGTTTATATCTATTTCCTGAAGGTATTCGATAAGGTTCCTTAAAAAAGATTGGGCTGGATTTTCGGTGTTGTGCCGACCCTGTTAGCGGCCCGGAGGAGCGACAATGGCGGCAGTGAGCACTTCCGGGCAGGCAGCCAGCTTCCAGCGCCCCGCTGGGGTTTTCGGAGACGGTTTCGACGGGGCGCGGAGCAGTACCGCCCGGGAGAGGCGAGCCGGTGTGCAATGTCCCTGATTCCGACACCAGCTTGATGTTTGGCTGCCGCCCGATCCGTGGTGCTCTGTAGCACCCCCTAGTGGGACCACCTGTGAAAGCGGGCTTTCCGAGCTGTAGCAACTGCAGTGAGGTAAATAATGTCCACCTCAGGTAAGTGTGATTGTTTTATATTTGCAATGTATGTGTGTTAATGTGCGTTATTTATTGGGAAAGGTTTTGGTGGGATGTTTCAGGTTTTTGTTCCCTCCAGACCTCTCTCAGAGCACTCCGAGGCCAGCTGGTTAGTTGGGGATTTTCGCATGCTCAGAGGTCTGTAACGCCTCCCTTAGAGCTCCGCCCCACACTGGGACCCAGCTGATGAATTTTGCTAACTGAGACGCAAACTGTTCCTGGGCACAAACTTTAACGCCCCACCACCATTACCGCCCGAAATGACCAGAACCGAAAATCTTGCCCAATGTTCGCTAAAATTAAAGCTCATGGAACTGAAGGCAGATTATTGATCTGGTTAGGAGATTGGTTAGGTGGTTGAAGACAGAATAGAGATAATGGGTATGTACTCAGATTGGAAGGAATGAACTAGTGGTGTTCCACAAGGATCTGTGCTGGGGCCTCAAATATTCACTATATTTATTAATGACTTGGATAACACAAAAGAAAGCCACATATCCAAGTTTGCCGATGACACACAGGTTGGTGGTCTAGTAAGTCATGTAGATGGGAGCATAACATTACACAGAGATAGTGACAGATTCAGTGAGTGGGCAAAATTTTGGCAGGTGGATTTCAACACTGCTAGGTGTAAAGTCATTCATTTTGGACTAAAAAAAGAAAAAAAGATTGATCCGAGCATTTTATAACGGGTGAAAAGCGAGGAACAATGCCAGTCCAAAGAGTGTTAGAGGTCCAAGTGCACAGACCATTAAAATGCAATAGTACGGTACAAAAATAATCTGAAGGTCTGATGGAATGTTAGCCTTTATAACCAGAGGGCTGGAATATAAAGGGGAGGAAGTTTTGCTGCAGCTGTACATGGCCCTGGTTAGACCACATCTGGAGCACAGTTCTGGGCACCACACCTTAGAAAGGATTGACTGGCCTTGGAAGGAGTGCAGTGAGGATTCACCAGAATGTTACCAGGGTTCCAAGGGTTACATTGTGAGGAGAGATTACACCAACTCGGCTTGTATTCCCGAGAATACAGAAGGTTAAGGGGTGATTTGTTTGATGTTTTTAGGATTTGATAGGGTAGGTAGAAACTTTCTTCCCCTGGTAGGGGAGTCGAGGACGAGGGGAAACAACCTTGAAATCAGAGTCAGGCCGTTCAGGAGAGAAGTTAGGGAACACTTCCTCACACAAAGGGTGGTAGAAGTGTGGAACTCTCTCCCACATAAAGCAGTAGGTGCCACCTCAATGAATAATGTTAACTCTGAGATTGACAGATATTTTCTGGCCAAGGTTATTAAATGATATAGAGCCAAGGCCAACATGTGCTCCCCGGTGTTGGCACCCGTTCAGGTCTGTGCCTGCTATCGTGGACCCCCATTTAACAACGAATGGCGGAGCCTCATGGTGCTACACGTGTACTCCATCCCTTATCACCCCAATATTTTGTACCTGGTATACCGGAGGTGGCTGTGGTAAACCGCTCATCACCGGCATCCTAAGCACAATCCCTATCACAGTAAAATTGGACCGGCCACAATCAACCGGGACCGGGTACACCTCTGAGACCAGTCGGAGTTGGCATGGGCTCATCGACCCCTTGCACAGACTGAGCACAGTGAGGTGCCTGTTGCTGACCCATGAAGGAACGCGACCTTGCTGAAGGTCCTCCAAATGACTGTGTCCTTCATTCAGCAACCAAGCGCTGTACAACACACACACATCATTTCGTGCTGCCTGAGCTGAGGTATTTCAATCTTCACAAATCAGGCTGTTGGCAGTCTGAGCATGAGCCTCCAGCTCTGCTATGACCTTCTTCAGGTGAATGGTCATGGCCTGGTCTTCCTGCAACTCCAACCCCTCTATGGTGTTACATTCTCCCAGTATCTTTCACAGTCGATTCCTTCAGGTATTTACCTGCATTTGCAACTGAGCATCGTCCATACTGTTAATAAAGGACATGCCAGTGCTGAAGGCCGTTGCCGTATCATTTACCAGCCCACTCTTATACCTCCTCAAACCCCTGCGATGTACATTGTATAAACCATCCCGATCCACGCCACCGTAACTCAATTCATAAAACTTTCGAAACATTTCCTTGAGCAGTACTTCATACAAGCACACTGTTTCTGTCTGACACCACCATTGCATTTGTACCTGGGTCAAGTTTAAAATCACTGAGGCGACCGAGTAGTGTACATCATGGTATAAGACCTTACCGGTGTGGGGACTAGCACCAACCCATTCCTTGGCCTAGGATTTGTGGTGGGGCATCTAACCTCCATCTCCTGTTCTGGTCGGCTGTAGGAAGGGGCTCTGCCTCACATGCTAGCAACTGCATGGAATTCACAGTATCTGGAGTGTGTGGGATCACACAGGAGTCCATACACCATCCCCAACCGATCCTGGTCCCGGAGTGTTGCCACCATCGCGAAAACGCGACCGACATGTCCGTCGGGCAGACCCGTTCAGATCCCCACATACACACGTAAATTCCTTCCTCTTCTTTCCACCATTTGTGCCAGCACACTTCAAAGCTCAACTTTGTCCCCGTAATCTGATGGTACACATCGTTTCCAGTCCGCGGATCGATTGCCCTTATCTTGGATCAATTTCCTGAGCCACCACCATCCCAGGGGTATGTGTCCCTCGCACCACAAGCATACGCACCTCCCCTCGGTCACCCTAACCCACGTGGCCATGACTTGCAGCTCAGGGCACAGTCTGGAAGCTTCGCCATACGTGAAACCCTTGCTGCTGGAGTACCGCGTGGAATTGGACCCCAGCTACCCCAGCCATCTTCCCTCGTGGAAGTAGGCTGCCACCCCGTCGGTGTGCCCAGTCCTACCTCCTGGTAGCACGGTGCGTCCTTTCCCCCCTGTGCACCCGGAGCGGAAGGATTCCTCTCTCTCCATGCTGCACAACCTGAAGATTCCCACAAGTACTGTCGCTGAGAACACGTTCATCTTTCTTCCTTCACTTAAGAAAACCTGGAGTTCACACAGTACTGTCCCATCAAAGTTCAAGTTCGGCAACACCTCGATGTCAGTTCCATATTAAAGGACCTCTCTCGGGAATCAGCATTCCTGCTTAAAAGGAAAGAAAAAGAACATCCATTGCGACTTTCCTGCCAGCCCAATGGGTTAATTCATCAATTCTGATTCCTTTTTTGTTACGGAGGGAAGCATCCACTCAAATTCGAAACTTAAAATTTTCTTTAAAATGTTAAAAATGCTCAAAATATTTATTCAACTCTGCATAAGGTGTTGCTTTCTGGAGTCTTGTACAGAGAATTACCGTCCTTTTTTCCGCATTTTAAAAGTTGCATTATATTCTATACCCCACACATACCAATAGCTTACACATTACAATGATTCTGTGCTCCATGCATTATAGCAGTCCCTCCCTTTTACTCCCCTGGTCACACATTCTTGAAATTAGTCAGATATTTTTATTTTAAAATACCAAATTTCTGTGATTGCCTCATGTCCAGAACTAGAGGTTTTTCACACAATTTGAACCAACCCCCAGAATTTCACCATGGCATAATAGAAGTTTGATTTTAACAGGTTAATTAACCTCAATAACTCCAATTAATTCAAACCAATCTCAAACTAACCAGTGCCAGTTGAGAAAAACTCTACAGACATACTTAAAGACAAATAAATATCCACATACCTTTTTAAAAACAACTTTAAACATTCTCCCTGAAAACATCAAAGGTTTTTGCACAGACAGGCTTTCACACACAACACATTTCATGACTTCCCAAACATCCATAGCAGCAAATTCTATGTTTTATTTCTCTCGGCATGAAAGTTAGAAGCTTAAGTGTCGGATTGACCACCTCAGATTGAGAGAAATGCTTTTCTATTTTTTTCGTCTCTTTAACAAACGTTTTACTGCCGTAAACACAATGCTTCCCTTCCATGCTTTGTACTCCCTTTTGGATCCCACAGGGTCCTTCTGGCCACCTTGTTTCACATATTCCTGCACCACCTTACTGTCAGCTTTCAAATTTCTGAAACTGCTTTTGCAGTTACTGAAGAGGATCTGCTTCAAGTTCACATCCTCCAGCACCGGGTTACCCTCCAAAAATCCGCCCAGCATCTATTAACATCCAGCGGACCATCCGTGGAGTTACTGGGGCCTAGATCACGACTCAATGCTGACAATTCTTCCTCATCACTGTTATTGATCTGTCCCGGTGCTTCAGGAGCTGGCCGACCCTCACTATACTGGGTCCCATCATCGGGCTCCTTTCTCTCTTCATCCCAGTTTACCCCAACTTCCTCATGTGTCATAAGGCAAGCCATTCCCCTGTCCCCGGATAATGCTCGGGTCAACTCCTGATTTTTTCATTTCAGGGCCTGTGATCGGCCTCTTCATATACCGGATTTTGAGCTACCCTGTCTGCCACCTTTATATCTTTTAACTGACCCTCAGCCTTGTCAGCTCTCTCTGAGTTCCTATTTCCTTCCTCTCGCTGAGCGTGATACTGGCTTCTACTTTCTGTGGCCTGAAATTGTAGGTACTCCATTGTGTTTCTAGCCGTTTCTTCCTGTGCATTTCTCTCCTGCCTTTCTGTCAGCTGGTTCACTACGGCCTCTCTCTCTCCTGCCCTACTTTCTGATTCTTGTTTCTCCTTTTCTGAACACTCAACTTGCTCCGTGAGCATAAGAACATAAGAACATAAGAACATAAGAATTAGGAACAAGTAGGCCATCTAGCCCCTCGAGCCTACTCCGCCATTCAATAAGATCATGGCTGATCTGGCCGTGGACTCAGCTCCACTTACCCACCCTCTCCCCGTAACCCCTATTGGTTAAAAATCTATCTATCTGTGACTTGAATACATTCAATGAGCTAGCCTCAACTGCTTCCTTGGGCAGAGAATTCCACAGATTCTCAACCCTCTGGAAGACTTGGTTTTAAATTGGCTCCCCCGTATTTTGAGGCTGTGCCCCCTAGTTCTAGCTTCCCCGACCAGTGGAAACAACCTCTCTGCCTCTATCTTGTCTATCCCTTTCATTATCTTAAATGTTTCTATAAGATCACCCTCATCCTTCTGAACTCCAACGAGTAAAGACCCAGTCTACTCAATCTATCATCATAAGGTAACCCCCTCATCTCCGGAATCAGCCTAGTGAATCGTCTCTGTACCCCCTCCAAAGCCAGTATATCATTCCTTAAGTAAGGTGACCAAAACTGCACGCAGTACTTCAGGTGCGGCCTTACCAATACCCTATACAGTTGCAACAGGACCTCCCTGCTTTTGTACTCCATCCCTCTCGCAATGAAGGCCAACATTCCATTCGCCTTCCTGATTACCTGCTGTACCTGCAAACTAACTTTTTGGGATTCATGCACAAGGACCCCCAGGTCCCTCTGCATCTCAGCATGTTGTAATTTCTCACCATTCAAATAATATTCCCTTTTACTGTTTTTGTTACACTACACTCTGTCCCCTCTTCCGGGTCATCTATGTATATTGTAAACAGTTGTGGTCCCAGCACCGATCCCTGTGGCACACCACTAACCACCGATTTCCAACCCGAAAGGGACCCATTTATCCTGACTCTCTGCTTTCTGTTAGCCAGCCAATTCTCTATCCATGCTAATACATTTCCTCTGACTCCGCGTACCTCTATCTTCTGCAGTAACCTTTTGTGTGGCACCTTATCGAATGCCTTTTGGAAATCTAAATACACCACATCCATCGGTACATCTCTATCCACCATGCTCGTTATATCCTCAAAGAATTCTAGTAAATTAGTTAAACATGATTTCCCCTTCTTGAATCCATGCTGCGTCTGCACTATTCCTATCTGGATGTCCCGCTATTTCTTCCTTCATGATAGTTTCAAGCATTTTTCCCACTACATATGTTAAACTAACCGGCCTATAGTTACCTGCCTTTTGTCTGCCCCCTTTTTTAAACAGAGGCGTTACATTAGCTGCTTTCCAATCCGCTGGTTCCTCCACAGAGTCCAGTAGATTATAACGAATGCATCTGCTATAAAGTCCGCCATCTCTTTTAATACCCTGGGATGCATTTCATCAGGACCAGGGGACTTGCCTACCTTGAGTCCCATTAGCCTGTCCAGCACTACCCCGCTAGTGATAGCGATTGTCTCAAGGTCCTCCCTTCCCACATTCCCGTGACCAGCAATTTTTGGCATAGTTTTTGTGAAGATTGAAGCAAAATAATTGTTTAAGGTCTCAGCCATTTCCACATTTCCATTATTTGTTTTTGCATACATATTAACCAAATCGCCTTTTCCATCGATTTCTTAAGTACACTACTACCCGTCCACTCTACCGCTTTCTCATATGGACAGTCAGAGTGTAACAGTTATAGCACCCAGTGCTCAGAAAGGTTTACTTTTCCAAATATATATGAGGATATACTATTCTCCATTGTGGGTTTCTTGCACTTAACCCTGTCCATATTTATTGTTCTAAACCTTGAACGTCCTGCCGCGGTCATCATTTCTGTCAGGTGTTTTGTGTGCCCTGTGTCTCTATGACTCTCCCTTGAGTCGACCCGTGCATTAAAACTCCCCGGTTCGGGTTGTTTCCCTTTGGATGGCAGAAGTTTTTGCCAATAGTTCCTGCCTAGCCCATCGATTAGCGGGTGATCCCACACAGACAGACCAAGGTCAGATAGGTCTTCTCCTATGCCCGATGTGCAGCGTCCCCAGTGGGATTACTGTGTAACCCGGCTGTGAGCGGATGCTACCCTGTTGGTCTTCCAAATGATATCGTGAACCACAAGCTCCACAACCCCCAAGTTCGGACACAAGGAGTTACTATGGATAGATTATAATTGTCTCAGACAAAACGAAGTGGTTCAGGTTGATCAAAGATCGATTCCTTTTATTACACTCACAAAACGACAACCCCTACTCCTCTTGCTTATGGCTTAAAGAGCAGGTGACTGTGGTCACTAGCTTGAAACCTTCGACTAAATACCCACCCTGTCGGTGACACCGAACCAACATCCTTCGCAGAATCCAAGCCTAGATAATGGTAACCCTTCGAACGAAACCTCTCTCCCGGTTTGGTCAGAACTCACACTTGGAAGCCTCCTCACACATACACACGTTACCTGTGTCTTGGACACTTGTAGTTCCTCAGCAGCTGAACATGCTGATGGTCTTGGAGATTTCCGGAGATGTATGCTGGATATAATTACCAGTCCTTGTCATTGATTCACGCGGTCCTGGGTCCGTTCGACTCTAAAAACAAAACCGTGCCTAACAGAGGAATGTGATGTGACCTAGTGAGTTACGTTCAGGCGATAAGGGCGAGGTACTCACGTCGGGCATTTCTGGAGAGTTGACGGACACGTAGCCATGCGGGGAATCCTGTTCCAGATGGGGGAGGAAAGTAAGCCACTGAATCCCCCAAAGTTCAGCATCTTTATACCCTGTATAATACACAAAACTGGCTGGGCGATTCCTGGTTACCGTGGTCGCAGAGATGCTAGTTGGTCTTCCTGGTGACACCTCTGTCCTGGATTGGTCATCTCGATGAACACAATGGTTGGCCATTTCTGTCGATGAGCTGATCTCAAAGTGCTAACTGTTTGTTGAGTTCTTGACTGCTCCTTCATTGAAAGAGTCCAGAGGTGTTACATGTTGCCTGCAAACCTCATTGGCCATCCAGACATCTCGGACCCATGGACAAAAGGTCAAATCACACAAAATTCCAAATGAAAAGGCCTTTGCCTTTCATGACGTCATCGTTGAGACTGGTACCATGGCAACCCAAAAGACAGGCTGCTCCTGCTATCGGTCCTTTTTAAAGTCCATATGTTCAAACATCATTTTGAAATGCAGCCCAAGTGCATCTCCATTTTAAAAGGGTACAGATCCATTTTAAAAGTCCAAAAATCCTTCTGGCCCATACACACACTGATGTTGGCACTGGCCAAATACCATACCATCACATCAGTATTGCACACTGATTGACGTCATGAACTGCTCACTCTGCATGTTGTCGGTGGTTGTTAGTTGTGCACATGCGCAAAGCCCGTTACCAAGCTTTTGTCTGCCACAATTCCCGTTAGCAGTGTGCGCGCGTATCTCGGATGCCATTTTTGATCGTTAGGAGGCCGCATCGCGCCAACAAAGCGGGTGCTACACTGCCCAAGTTCCCCTTCATTGTCTTCAGTCCCCACCACAAACCCCATTCCCTCACCATTGACTCCATCCCTCCCCCTGGCCACAGTCTGAGGCTGAACATTTGCATCTTTTGCATCTTACTTGACCCTGAGATAAGGTTCCAATCCCATATCCAGTCCATCACCAAGACCACCCACTTCCCCCTCCATAACATCGCCCGCCTCTGCCACTGCCTCAGCTCATCTGCTGCTGAAACCCTCATCCATGCTTTTGTTACCTCTAGACTGGACTATTGAAATGCACTGCTGACCTGGCTCCCACTTTCCACTTTCCATAAATTTGAACTCACCCAAAACTCTGCTGCCCTTATCCAAACTCACTCCGAGTTCCTTTAACTCCTCCCCATGTGCTCTCTGACTACATTGGTTTGCGGTCCGGCAACACCTCAATTAAAAAATTCCCATCCAGGGCCGGAAATTTTACAGCTGAATCGGTTCGGGTGCGTGTGTGCCGTGTAGCAGGTCGAGAACATGATGTCTTGATCAGCCCGCTCTGCAGAGCGACTGGAACATAATGGTCCCATTAAACCAGCCATACACTTTTCCTGGACCTATGAAAAGTTGCGGGTTTGATGACATCATCAGTGACTCATTTCCAGCGCCCACATTTAAAACAACCTGCCCACAACTCATGGTAAAGTTGGGAAAGGAGCGCGGAAAGAGCATTGGAAAGGACGGAGTTAATGTGCAAAGGGAAAAATATGAATACCAAAAGGCAGGAACCCTGCTTTACAGATGTCTGGATGCATATTCTGGTCAAGGCAATAAGAGCATGCAGAGATGTCCGCTTCCCAGCTGTTGGCCAACAAAGATGTACCCAAGAGATCAAAAGGGCCTGGCCGTAAATATACAGGTCAGCAGGAGGGAGGTGGTGAGGAGGATCTAGATCCAGTGCAGGGAGAGATTCAATGATCTGACGAAGTCAGGAAAGGTGAGTGCAAAGGTTGCTAACGTGTTACCTTTGTTTAAAAAGGGATAAAGGGACAGAGCGAGTAACTACAGGTCAGTCAGCCTAACCTCATGGTGGAAAAATTATTGGGGAAAGTTCTGAGAGGCAGGATAAATCTTCATTTCGAAAGACACGGATTAATCAAGGACAGTCAGCATGGATTTGTTAAGGGAAGGTCGTGTCTGACTAACTTGATTGAATTTTGTGAGGAGGTGACACGGAGGGGTAATGAGGGTAGTGCATTTGATGTAGTGTATATGGATTTTAGCAAGGCTTTGATAAGGTCCTTTCTGGCAGACTAGTCACAAAAGTAAAAGCCAATGGGATCCAGGGCAAAATGGCAAGTTGGATCCAAATTTGGCTCAGAGGCAGGAAGCAAAGGGTAATTTTTGATGAGTATTTTTGTGACTGGAAGGCTGTTTCCAGTGGGGTTCCGCAGGGCTCAGTACTGGCCACTTGCCTTTTGTGGTATATATCAATGATTTAGCCTTGAATGTAGGGGGTATGATTGAGAAGTTTGCAGATGATATTAAAATAGACTGTGTGGTTGGTAATGCATAAGAAAGCTGTAGACTGCAGGAAGATAATGGCTGTAAAATCCCGTAAGGGATGTGCACGGACCCAGCTAGGCCTCGCAAAAGCCGGTTTATGGCGCGCAACGCTCATGTGCTGAAAAACGGCTTTTCCGATTTGTCAAGATATCTCTTGACAGATCTTCCACATCCCCGCAGCAAGTGAGATTTGCCCGTCTCTTGCCCAGCAGGCGCATAGCTTTTACCAGTGTAAGAGTTATAAAACGTATAAATATTAAATTTAATCATATGTTAAAAACCCTGTCCATTAAGCTAAGTTTATTTTAAACCCTATACAAAAAAAACACATTAAATCATTTATTTCTCTAAAACATTTAATTTACTTTAATTTCAATTAATTTTAAATATGTGAGATTTTTAAAAATTTATTCTGTTGTGTTTGGGTGTTTTCGAGGGTTTTTTCATTGATAGTAATGGGAACTCGGAGAAACGGAGTACCCAGTATCAATGAGAATACTGCATCGTGATGCGTGTGGAAAGAAGGCTTCCGACCGGAATCGAAGGCACCTCAGGGACAACCAGGTACATTTGCAGAAAAATTTTGGGGTGGAGGCGTTCGTCCGAAGGAAGCCTCCGATCAGAATTTCAGGAGCAGCAATGAACTGGTCAGGTGGGCAGAACAGTGGCAAATGGAATTCAATCCGGAGAAGTGTGAGGTAATGCTTTTGGGGAGGGCTAACAAGGCAAGGGAATACACATTAAATGGTAGGACACTGAGAAGTATAGAGGAACAAAGGGACCTTGGAGTGCATGTCCACAGATCCCTGAAGATAGCAGACCAGGTAGATAAGTTGGTTAGGAAGTCATACAGAATACTTGCCTTTATTACCCCAGGCATAGAATACAAGAGCAGGGAGGTTATGCTTGAACTGTATAAAACACTGGTTAGGCCACAGCATTCAGTTTTGGTCACCACATTACAGGAAAGATGTGATTACATTAGAGAGTGTACAAAGGAGATTTACGAGAGTGTGGCCTGCACTGGAGAATATTCACTATGAGGAAAGATTGGATAGGCTGGGTTTGTTTTTTTTAAATGGAGTAGAGGAGGTTGAGGGGAGATATAATTGAGGTGTAGAAAATTATGACGGGCCGAGGTAGAGTGGATAGGACATACTATTTCCCGAAGCAGAGTGGTCAACAACCAGAGAGCATAGATTTAAAGTAATTTGTAAAAGGTTTAGCGGGGATGTAAGGCAAAACTTCTTCACTGAGGATATTGATTGTCTGGAACTCACTGCCTGAAAGGGTGGTAGAGGCAGGAACCCTCACCATATTTAAAAACTATCTGGATGTGCACTTGAAGTGCTGTAACCTACAGGGCTACGGACCAAGGGCTGGAAAGTGGGATTAGGCTGGATAGCTCTGTCGGCCGGCGAAGACACGATGGGCCGAATGGCCTCCTTGCATAATGTAAATTTCTATGATTCTATGACTTATCCTGATGTGCCTGTGACCACATCTCCATCACTCTGCCTTCCCAAGCCTACACCTGCACCTCAGTCCTCACACCACATACCTTCCAAGTCCACCCATCCCCCTCTCTCTATGTATATACTCACTTCCCCATCTGAATCACCACCACTCATCCTCATCCTAACCTAATCATACCAAGTAACACCAGAAGGAGGCCATTGGCACCCCACTCCCTCATAGTCACCCTCTAAAGATGTAACCCGTCAGGTCCTTACACTCATTCCATCACTCGCACTCAAACTTCTCGTCTCCATCCTTGCAGGAGAAAAGAGCCCAGGAAAATAGGGAGAAAGAGGGTGATCTTGGAGGGGCAGCAACAAATGCATGAGGCTCTGCTGTATTTTTCAGCCGTGATGTCTGCAAATGTTCAGAGAATGGAGGAGTCCATCTCCAACGTGAGCACCAGCATCTCACAGGCGATGGTGACCATGTGCTGTTCCATGGAAAGGATGGCCACCTGCATGGAGCAGCAAATGCACCACTCACATGAGCACATGGTAGCTGTGGACAACAGATGGCAGGAGCTTATACACCTCTTCTCCAGGAGAGATGTAAACGTAGACTTAGGTCCTCATCGCCCCACTGCTGTGCAGCAAGGTGCTCTCCAGCTCCTTGCTAGCAGGGAAGTGCGGGTGGTCCATGAGAGGGATGATGGTGAAAGAGGACATGGAAATTGGGGCTTCTCTCAAAGCATTCCCACTTCTCCCCGCTCAGTCCGAGCCCCACATGCTTCCTCCGATCCGGATGGCCAAGTCTGCCTCTGCACAGTTGCAAGAGGAGCAGTAATTGGCGGGCTCGACTCAGGCTCCAAACACAGAGGACGTCTGCCAAGAGGTCTAACCCGTCACAGTAGGAAAGTGAGCAGCCTGCCTCTACCTCTTCTGAAGCCACAGGGGTTGCACCATGTAGAAGCACTCAGAAAAGAAAAATATTGCAAAGGTAGATCACAAGGGTACGTGAATGACTCTATAAAAATATGTTTGTTAAGTTTCAGTTATTTTGAAGATACACGTAAATGTTTTTCAGTGTACCACTTTCAGGTATTGTCCACTTCTGCCTCAAACTGTGGAAGTGGCCTTGTCACTTAGAATGAATGGTGAGACATTCCTAAACCTTGAACACTGGGGCTTTGGTTGAGAGGAATGTCTTGGTCATTATCGGGATGCTTTATGGTGTTGTGGGAGGGGCGGGGCGGGGGGGGGATGGGGGGGTGGGGTACTTAGTACAGCGATATGACTGCATTGGACCAAGTTCAGTAAATCTGGCCATGATGAGGCCAACCCCGGCCTCTCAAGCACCAATATGCGTCGCTGCTGGTGCCATCAGCACCTTAGGACGAGGAGAAGGAAGACGTGGAGGAGGAACCTAAGAGGCTGCGTGCTGTGTGCCATGCTCCTCCTGCAGTTCCAATCCTCGCTGCTGCGCTATGTTGTGCAGTGCCCAGCAGATGATGATGATTCTGGAGATCCTGGCTGGGCTGGTGTGCACTGAAGGACTCCTCCAGATCTGTCGAGGCATCTGAAGCGCATCTTCAGCGTGGCTATTGCTTGCTCTATGGCACATCTGGTGGACATGTGGCTGTCATTATAATGCTCCCCAGGGGTGTCATGTGCCACGTCTCCAAGCAGCCAGCTGGTAAGTGTGTTTGGAGGTATGAAGAGCTAATGGAAGATGGACTGGCCCAGCATGCAAGTGTCATGTCAGCTGCCAGGGAATCTGATCCACACATGCATAATCATCGTTTTATGGTTGCAGACAAGCTGCACATTGAGGGAGTGGAAGCCTTTGCGGTTCACAGATATTCCTGGGTGATGATGGGGTGCCCTGATGGCCATGTGTGCAGTCGATGACTCCCTGCACCTGCAGGAATCCAGCCAGAGCTGTAAAGCCGAGCGCGCGCTCAGTAACACTGGCTCCATCAGTGGCACAGTGTATATAACTGGCTGCCTTGTGAAACAGGGTATCAGTGACCTGGGTGATGCAGCTGTGGACGGCCAACAGCAAGATCCTGCAAATGTCTGCTGCAGATCCCTGGAAGGAGCCTGAGGAGAAGAAGTTGAGGGCGCTGGTGACTTTGACAGTTACTGGCAATGAGTGTCCACCTCTGGGCAGCAGGTCTTGTTCCAGCAAGTTACAAATGTCTGCAACATCCTGGCATGATAGCCTGAGCCTCCTGCTACTCAGTCATGTCCAGGAAGCTTATCCTCTGCCTGTATATCCTGTGTTGGGGGTATCGCCTGTGGCACAGTGCAATCCTGTGGTTCCTTCCCCCCCGCTGCCCCCCACCCAACCCCACTCCCCCACTCCCCTGTGGAGCATCAGATCCTTGTGCAGAAGGCTGGTGTTGTGGCTGCTGCTGGTGTTGTGGCTGGTGGGGATCGTATTGGTCGGATTCTGAGGACCAAGGTGAGACAGTATAACAGCACCCATGCTGATGTAGTAGATGGCAGGTAAAGTGGAGATCAAAGGGCCAATCCCTCAGTGAAGTGATAGTGAGTAGCAATGTGGTGAGAGAGACTTCCGAGGTCTGCAAGCTGCAGACACCCAAATCTGTGGCCCAGATGGAGTGAGCAAGAGCCTTTCCATGAGACAAGTAATGAGGTGTCATGTTGGGGTATTAATGGGCTTCTCCCAGCGGTCAATGAATGAACTCACCAATGACCACTGAGCTTCCACCTCCCCTTCACAGGCGAGACCCCCCACCTCCGTGAATCCTGTGCTCCTGCAGTAAAACTTAAAGCTGCCGTTAAAGTCACTCTCCAGGGTCTCTCAACAAGAAGTTCATGATTTTAAAGAAGTTGCCGCCTCTGTCGATCGGGTCCGTGTCGCGCCCTCACAGCCGCGGGAGGTAAATGAGCAATGGGGCGGAATGGTTCACGGCGCACTCGCTATTTCCAGGATTTTTACAGTCAATCCATCCCAAAACCTACACACTTGGCATCGGGAAAATTCCAGTTCTTGTTTTCAAATCCCTCCATCGCCTCATACCTCCCTACCTCTATAACCGCCTCCAGCCCTGCATCCCTCCGAAATTTCTGCACTCCTCCAATTCTGGTCTCTTGTGCAGTTCCCACTTTAATCACCCACCATCGGTGGCCGTGCCTTCAGCTGCTTTGTCCCTAGGCTCTGGAATTGCCTCCCTAAACATCTCCGCCTCTCTACCTCTTCCTCCTCCTGTAAGATGCTCCTTCAAACCTACCTCTTTGACCAAGCTTTTGGTCACTTGTTCTAATAGCTCCTCATGTAGCTAAAGGCGATATATAAACGCAAGTTATTGTTGTTGCTGTATCTCCATAACCAATGAGATTTGGGATTGGGAAATAAGCAGAGAAAGGACTAAGAATGAGGGTGAATTAAATGCCATGATTTCAATGTCACAGTAAGAGAAATAGAGAAAGATTGGATTAAAAGAGAGAGACAGATCGGAAATGTAAGGATTTATTTTTTTAATTTATGATTTGACATTTTTTAAATCTCTCCAAAAATTAAAACTCTGAAGGAATGAGACTTCACACTTGTAATAGTTAATTTTTGGTGCCAGCAAACGCCTGGTGAGATGAGGCTGGGTATGAATTATTAAGCTGTTTTATTTCTCAATCGACAAAGCAACAGTTATAGAATCGATGTAATTATATTTTTATTTCGATCCGTACAGCTTCACCCATGCAATAATATAAAATAATGAACACGCTATGCTTTCCCATATTCCGTGAGTCACCTTACTTGGCTTGAAGAACAGTTCGGCATTGCACCCATTACACTGAGCAGCCTCTGCTCCACTACTTCTGGTTTCAAAGTGCTGCCACCCTGCTGGTTTCTGTATCTCCCTCCTTCACCTCTCATTGTTCACACTCAGATCAAAGATCCACACACAGTGGGTGTCAGGTGTTCATTGATTATTGAGACAAGCTCATGAATTGCGTGTTATTTATAGTTTTTGTAAAAATCAATTCATATATTGACCACCTTCCATCTAAACTTGAAAGAATATACTTCACTGCAAAAGGAAACAAGATTAAAATTCACTTTTCTTTCAGTCCCACTCCTATCAGAGCACTGCCACTAATGGAAGTCACTGTAAACTTCAGGTGGGGCCTATTAACCGTTCAGCAATTCCTGCCCCTGCAGTCCACCTTTGTCACCACTGCCTTAACTCCTTCTCTCCGACCTTCTCTGAACAGCCTCCAATGCAAGTATATCCTTTTTTAAATACGGAGACCAAAACTATACACAGTACTCTAGGTGTGGCCTCACTAATACCCTGTACAGTATAGCAGGACTTCTCTGCTTTTATACTCTATCATCCTTAAAATAAAGGCCAACATTTCACTTCCCTTCCTGTTTATTTGCTGCACCTGCATACTAACTTTTTGTGTTTCATGCACAAGGACCCCCAGGTCCCTCTGTACTGCAACACTTTTGCAATTTTTCTCCATTTAAATTATAATCTGATTCTCTATTTTTTCTGCCAAATTGGATAATCTCACATTTTCCTACATTATACTCCAGCTGATAAATTTTTGCCCATTCACTTAGCCTGTCTATATCCCTTTGCAGATTTTTTTGTATCCTCCTCACAATTTGCTTTCCCATCCATCTTTGTATCATTAGCAAACTTGGTTACATTACACTCGGTCCCTTCATCCAAATCATTAATATAGATTGTAAATAGTTAAGGCCCCAGCACCGATCCCTGTGGCACCCCACTAGTTACTGTTTGCCAAACGGAAAATGACCCATTTATCCCGAATCTCTGTTTTCTGTTAGTTAGCCAATACTCAATCCATGCTAATATATTACACCAACCCCCAACTTTTATCTTGTGCAATAAACTTTTACGTTATCTACGGCACCTTATCAAATGCCTTCTGGAAATCAAATACACCACATCCACTGGTTGCCCCTTATCCACCTTGTTCGTTACATCCTCCAAGAACTCCAGCAAATTTGTCAAACATGATTTCCCTTTCATAAAACTGGCTGACTCTGCTTGATTGAATTATGCTTTTCCAAATGTCCTACTATTGCTTCCTTAATAATGGACTCCAGCATTTTCCAAACGACAGATGTTAGACTAACCGGGCTATAGTTTCCTGCTTTTTGTCTGTCTCCTTTTTTAAACTGGGGCTTACATTTGCAGTTTTCCAATCCACTGGGATCTCCTCAGAATCCAGGGAATTTTGGCAGATTACAACCAATACATCCATTATCTCTGCAGCCACTTCTTTAAGGACCCTAGGATTAAAACCATCAGATCCAGGGGACTTGTCTGATTTTAATCCCTTTATTTTACCGAGTACTACTTCTTTAGTGATTGTATTAAGTTCCTCCCTCCTTAGAGCCCCTTGATATTACATAGACACATCGAAAATAGGTGCAGGAGTAGGCCATTCGGCCCTTCGAGCCTGCACCACCATTCAATAAGATCATGGCTGATCATTCACCTCAGTACCCCTTTCCTGCTTTCTCTCCATACCACTTGATCCCTTTAGCCGTAAGGGCTATATCTAACTCCCTCTTGAATATATCCAATGAACTGGCATCAACAACTCTCTGCGGTAGGGAATTCCACAGTTTCACAACTCTGAGTGAAAAAGTTTCTCCTCATCTCAGTCCTAAATGGCTTACCCCTTATCCTTTGACTGTGTCCCCTGGTTCTGGACTTCCCCAACATCGGGAACATTCTTCCTGCATCTAACCTGTCCAGTCCCATCAGAACTTTATATGTTTATATGAGATCCCCTCTCATCCTTCTAAGCTCCAGTGAATAAAGGCCCAGTCGATCCAGTCTTTCCTCATATGTACTGCCTTCCCGGGAATCAGTCTGGTGGACCTTCGCTGCACTCCCTCAATAGCAAGAACGTCCTTCCTCAGATTAAGAGACCAAAACTGAACACAATATTCCAGGTGAGGCCTCACCAAGGCCCTGTAAAACCGCAGTAAGACCTCCCTGCTCCTATATCAAATTCCCTAGTTATGAAGGCCAACATACCATTTGCCTTCTTTACTGCCTGCTGTACCTGCATGCCAACTTTCAATGACTGATGTACCATGACACCCAGGTCTCGTTGCACCTCCTCTTTTACTAATCTGCCGCCATTCAGATAATATTCTGCCTTCATGTTTTTGCCCCAAAGTAGATAACCTCACATTTATCCACATTATACTGTATTTGCCATGCACTTGTCCACTCACCTAACCTGTCCAAGACACCCTGCAGCCTCTTAGCGTTCTCCTCACAGCTCACACTGCCACCCAGCTGAGTGTCATCCACAAACTTGGAGATATTACACTCAATTCCTTCATCTAAATCATTAATGTATATTGTAAATAGCTGGGGTCCCAACACTGAGCCCTACGGCACCCCACTAGTCACTGCCTGCCATTCTGAAAAGGACCTGTTCATCCCGATTCTTTACCAGCCAGTTCTCTATCCATGTCAGTCCATTACCCCCAATACCATGTGCTTTAATTTTGCACACCAATCTCTTGTGTGGGACCTTATCAAAAGCCTTTTGAAAGTCCAAATACACCACATCCACTGGTTCTCCCTTGTCCACACTACTAGTGACATCCTCAAAAAATTCAACAAGATTTGTCAAACATGATTTCCTTTCATAAATCCATGCTGACTTGGACCGATCCTGTCACTGCTTTCCAAATGCGCTGCTATTTCATCTTTAATAATTGATTCCAACATTCTCCCAACTATTGAGATGTTTTTAGTGTCTTCTACTGTGAAAACCAATACAAAATATTTGTTCAATGTCTCTGCCATTTCCCTGTTTCCCATTATTAATTCCCAAGTCTCATCCTCCAGAGGACCAACATTTACTTTAGCCACTCTTTTCCTTTTTAGGTATCTGTAGAAACTCTTACTATCTGTTTTTATATTTCATGCTAGTTTACTTTTATACTCTATCTTCCCTCTCTTTATTATTTTTTTGTCATTCTTTGCTGGCTTTTAAAAGTTTCCTAATCCTCTGGCCTCCCACTAGTCTTGGCCACATTGTATGCCTTTGTTTTCAATTTGATACCATCCCTTATTTCCTAAATTAGTCATGGTTATCCCTTCTCTTACAGCCTTTCCTTCTCATTGGGATATATTTTTGTTGCGAGTTATGAAATATCTCCTTAAATGTCTGCCACTGCTCATCAACCATCCCATTCTTAAGTTTATTTCCCCAGTCCATTTTAGCCAACTCTGCTCTCATACCTTTGTAGGCTCCTTTATTTAAGCTGAGGACACTGGTTTGAGATCCAAATTTCTCACCCTCCAACTGAATTTGACATTCAACCATGTTATGGTCACTTATTCCGAGAGGATCCTTTACGACAAGATCATTTATTAATCTTGTCTCATTACACAGTACCAGATCTAAGCTAGCCTGCACCCTGGTTGTTTCTGCAACATATTGTTTGAAGGAAACTATCCCGGATACACTGTATGAACTCTTCCTCAAGGCTACCCTGGCCAACTTGTTTCATCCAATTAATGTGAAGGCTAAAATCTCCCATAATTATTGCCGTTCCTTTTTTACAAGACTCCATTATTTCTTGATTTATACTCCATCCAACAGTGTAGCTACTGTTCGGGGGCCTATAGACTACGCCCACCAATGACTTTTTCCCCTTATTATTCCTTATTTCCAACCAAACTGATTCAACATTTTGATTTTCTAAGCCATTATCATTTCTCACAAATGCACTGATCTCATCCTTTAATAACAGAGCTATCCCACTCCTTTTCCTTTCTGTCAGAGTCTAAATTGTAAAATACCCCTGAATATTTAGTTCCCAGCCTTGGTCGCCTTGCAACCACATTTTTGCAATGGCTGTCAAATCATACCTATTTGTGCCGTCAATTCATCTATTTTGTTATGAATGCTGCGTGCATTCGGATAAAGAGCGTTAACATTTGTTTTTTTACCCTTTTTTCCTGCTTTGACCCCACTTTTTGATTCACCTTTTATGGCTTTGCCTAACTCGGGCGATGTTAGAGTTTCACTGAGGTGGTGACAGGTCACATGCTGCAGGATGGAATCGAGAACACTCGAGTCAAAGGCAGAGTCTCGATTGAGGAGATCTTCAAAGTGCTTCTTCCGTCGGGCCCTGACAGCCTCAGTGTCCTTGATGAGTGTTTCTCCATTCTTGGCCAGGAGTGAGGTGAGGCCTTGGGAGTCTGGACCGTAGGTGGCCTTGACTGCAGCAAAGAATCCTCGCATATCTTGGCTTTAACCAGTTGTTGTATCTCCTGTGTTTTCTCCATCCAGCACCTGTTCTTTAGGTCCCTAGTTTTTTGTTGGACCTGAACCTTGAGCCATCTGTAATGTTGTTTTGCAGCTCCCGAGTTGGGCTGTTGCTTGAAGCTCAGAAATGCTTTGTGCTTGCGATCTATTAGTTCGTCGATCTCCCGATCATTTTCCTCAAACCAGTCCTGGAGTTTCCTGGTTGAGTGACCAAGATTTCTTCACAGGCACTGGTTATAGAGGCCTGGAGGGCAGACCAAGCGCTATGGGGATTCAGCATCTCAGGGTCATCAAGGCACGCCAGATGTAGTCACTGAGGCATATGAAAGCATGGGCCTTACGCTTAACATCCGTAACACAAAAGTCCCCCACCAGCCTGTCACCACCGCACAGCACTGCCCTCCAGTCATCAAGATCCACGGCGTGGCCCTGGACAATGTGGATCATTTCCCATATCTCAGGAGTCTCTTATCAACAAATCAACAAAGGCAGACATTGATGCGGAGATTCAGCATCGTCTCCAGTGTACCAGCGCAGCCTTCGGCCGTCTGAGGAAAAGAGTGTTTGAAGAACAGGCCCTCTAAACTACCACCAAACTCATGGTTTACACGGCTGTAGTAATACCCGCCCTCCTGTGTAGATCTGAGATATAGACGATGTATAGAAGGCACCTCAAGTCGCTGGAGATATATCACCAACGATGTCTCCGCAAGATCCTGGAAATCCCCCGAGAGGATGGGTACACCAACATCAGTGTCCTCGACCAGGCTAACATCCCCAGTATTGAAGCACTGACCACACTCGATCAGCTTCGCTGGGCAGGCCACATAGTACGCATGCCAGATACGAGACTCCCTCAGCAAATGCTTTATGCGGAGCTCCTTCATGGTAAACGAGGCAAAGGAGGACAGCGGAAACATTATAAGGACACCCTCAAAGCCTCCCTGATAAAGTGCGACATCACCACTGACACCAGGGAGACCCTGTCCGCAGACCGCCCGAGTTGGAGAAAGTCGATCCGGGGGGCCGTTGAGCTGAGTGCATGAAGAGGCCAAGTGCAGGCAGCGGAAGGAACGCACGGCAAACCAGCCCTAATGATCCCCTCCCTCGACGAATGTCAGTCCCACCTGTGACACGGTCTGTGGCTCTCGTATTGGACTGTTCAGCCATCAAAGAACTCACTTTGGGAGTGGAAGCAAGTCTTCCTCGATTCCAAGGGTCTGCCTATGAAGATGATTCACCTTTATGTTTATACATTCTGTCCCTTCCTGTCACGCTCTGGTTTTCATTTCCCCCAGTGCTCTATTGCCTTCTCTTTATTCTTTGACTTCTTAAATTCTCGTTCAGCTGAACCCCCCCCCCACCCAACTAATTAGTTTAAAGCCCTCTCTACAGCCCGAGTGATTTGATTTGCCAGGACCCTAGTCCCAGCATGGGCTAAGTGGAGTCTGGCCCAATGGAACAGCTCCCTCTTACCCCAGTACTGGTGCCAGTGCCCCAGGAACTAAAACCCATTTCTCCCACACCCATCTTTAGCCACGTGTTCAACTCTCTGATCATATTTACCCTATGCAAATTTGCTCGTGGCTCAGGTAATAATCCAGAGATTATTACCTTTGTGGCTCTGCTTTTTAATTTGGCCCCAAGCTGCTCAGCAGAACTTCTTTCTTTGTCCTCCAATCTTGTTGGTACCCACGTGGACCACGACAACTGGATCTTCCCCCTCCCACTCCAAGTTCCTCTCCTTCCCAGAGGAGATGTTCTTAACCCTGACACCGGGCAGGCAACACAGCCTTCGGGACTCACGCGCTTGGCTGTAGAAAACAATATCTATCCCCCTCATTATACTGTCCTCTATTATTGTAACGTTTTTCTTTCTTCCCCAACTTGATTGGCCCCCTGTACCACGGTGCTGTGGTCAGTTTGCTCATCCTCCCTGCAGTCCCTGCTCTCGTCCACACAGGGAGCAAGAATCTCGTACCTGTTGGACAAGAGCAAGGGCCGAGGCTCCTCCATCACTACCTCCTGAGTCCCCATACCTTCCTCACTCATAGTCACACCCTCCTGTCCCTGACCACGGATCGAATTCGAACTAATTAATCTAAGGGGTGTGACTGCCTCCTGGAACACAGTGTCCAGGTAACTCTCCCCCACCTGATGTATCACAGTGTTTGCAGCTCGGACTCCAGCTCATCAACGCGGAGCCGAAGTTCCTCGAGCTGCAGACACTTGCTGCAGATGTGGTCGACGTGGACCTCAATGGAGGCAACCAGCTCCCAGATGCAACAACAGAAACACATCGCCTGTCCTGGCATCTCTAATGTATTTAGTTAATTAAGTTTTCAAGTTTTGTTTTTAATCCCAGCTTGTAATTCAAACCAATGCCCCAGAAAAGAGAGAAAAACTCACCAAACAATCACTTCCCTTCTTTCCTGTGACGTCACCCTTTGATTTTGGTTCTTTCTACTTCTTGTCTTCAGGTCAGTTGGTGTTTGGGCTGCAACATCCTTCAACATGCCAACGCGTCAGTGCTCTTTGCCCCTACATGAGAGTGCTAGTAATAATCACCTGATTGACAGTCAGCACTATATACCTGCACTGTCCTGTTTGACTCGAATCTTCTGAATAACAAACATTCAGTCCACATTCTATTTTAAAACAACAAACTGCAAAGTGAACACAAGGTATTCAATGCCAGGAGTACCTGTATAGCACATGCCCCAGGAGCACGGAGAGTAGGAATGAAAGATGGGGATAGAGGGATCAGTGATGTTACAGGGTGACAAGGTCCTTTTTTTACAGCTCAGTGCATCTTTCAGCAGCTGTGAGTGAATTGCTCCAGCCTCACTGATTTCTGCTTTAAATCAACATGTTCCCATTGTAGTTTTCCTTCAATGTCTGACTAAAGATACACACAGATTAGAGAAATTATACAAAGTGTAAAATATTCATTCTTTTCTGCAGAGATCAGATGGCTCAGTCTTCGAAGTCTACATTCTTCAGTCAGGAAGCGCTCAATCAACTCAAGTCTGAGTATGAAACAGGCGGGCTGGAGGGGGCTGTGTCTCTGATACAGAAGAAGGTAGAAAACCTCAACAATGCAAAGCTTGGCATTGCCGTGACGCGAGAGGCAGGCGCAGGGAAATCCAGCTTCATCAATGCTATGAGAGGGCTTCAGGACGATGATGAGGGAGCAGCTGAAGTTGGTAACACTGAAGCCACAATGGAGCCAGCACCATACCCACATCCCAGCGTGCCTAATGTTTGCTTCTGGGATCTACCAGGAATTGGAACTTTTAATTTTCCTGCGGCTACATACGTGAGGGAAATGAACTTTGAAAGATACGATTTCTTCATCATTATCTTAGGCTGTCGAGTCAAAGAGCATGATGCAAAACTCGGCGAAGAGATTAAGCGGCTGGGGAAGAATGTTTACTTTGCTCGATCTAAAATGGATGATGATCTCCGTCGTTTTCAAACGGATGGTGGAAAATCTACAGAAATGGAAAAGATCAGAACTTATTGTGTTGACAAGTTGAATCAGTTCGGGTTTCCATCACACACTGTTTTCCTGATATCAAGCCGTAGGGTGAATGAGTTTGATTTCCCAGCAGTAAACAAAACCCTCGCAAATAACCTTGATGATATAAAGAAGGATGTTTTCTTGCTGTCACTTCCAAACACAACGTTGGAGATTGTAGAGAATAAAAGACAACAGCTAAAGAAACGAGTCTGGATGTTGGCAACACTTTCAGGAGTAGTGGAAGCAGTGCCCATTCCTGGCCTGTCCTTTGCTTCTGACACTGGGATACTGGTTACAGCAATAATACAGTTCCGTAAATATCTGGGTCTGGATGATGCCTCTCTTCAAAGACTGGCTAAGGTGGCAGGGAAACCTGTGGGAGATTTGAAAGCAGTGGTGAAAACTCCTCTGGTGGATGAAATAAATAAGGAATTTGTGATAAGAATGTTGATGGGTTGCGCCCTTTGTTATCATTTCAGCCATTGAGATCGGCTTCGACTTCCTACCAGTCGTTGGTTCCATCTTTGGAGCAATATCATCATTTGGCATGACCTACAAGTTGCTCAGTGATGCACTGAATGATCTTGTGGAGAATGCGCAGAGAGTGGTGAAGGCTGCATTTGGGACTGATTAAATGGAGTGCACTAAAACATCAGCACATCGCGCTCCTGTACATCATTAAAAGTTCAAGAATAAAACAGAAAGTAGTGTGGATGTGGCATATTCCACATCCTCAGGATATCCCGAAGACCAGTGGAAACTCCAGAAACACACATCAACATGGTTGATATTTTCCGGAGTTTTCACAGAACCTCCGCTGAAGTTATGGTGAACAAATGAGAGAAAGCCTCGGAAATTCACCCCATGTACATCACACTCTGCAATAGTATAGAGACAATTGCAGTGTAATCTAATAGTACAGAGACAATTGCAGCATAATCGAATAGTATAGAGACAATTGCAGTATAATCTAATAGTATAGAGACAATTGCAGCATAATCTAATCGTATCGAGACAATTGCTGTATAATCTAACAGTATAGAGACAATTGCAGTATAATGTAATATGTGTGACTGTAATTCTGAATGTTAATTTCTTGCTGTTTTCAGTGAATATTTTGACCATTGGAGTTTCCTTGAATGGGAGAACCAATGAAATAAAGTTAGCATCACACTGAATTGTGTCCTGTCCAGTTCATGATGTCTGTCTGGTAGCTCAGTGTTGGGGGGTAATCCTACCCGTGCTGGACTGACTCCTGCTGCTCAGGCTGTGGTTGTGCAGGTTAAATTAAATTTATTGCTATAATTACCTTGAGAACCAAATTAAGCTTCACAACACGCCCCGGATACAAACCCAGATCCTATTCAATTTCTCCCACACTCTGTAATATCCTGTGTGTTTTTACATTGGAAAAGCAGCGTCTCACTGTCAGTGTCCATTTCAGAACCACTAACAGGCCCTGTGAGTGGTGGCTAAAGCTGGAATAGGATGTGACCAGTTGGAGGAGTGCTGGTCTCACTGGGTCTTCCGGACTCAGTCTCTGGTTAATCAGGGTGGTGAGGTCCCAGCTAACCAGGGCCTGGCACTGGGTGATCACCAGAGGGAGAAAGGGAACCACTTGTTGGAGCCCTTAAAGGGGAGATGACGAGGAATAATGGGGCCCGTTCCCCAGGGCCGGATCCCCAGTTCCCCAGGGCCCGATCCCCAGGGCCCGGTTCCCCAGGGCCCAGTTCCCAGATCCCATTCCCCAGGGCCCAGCAGGGCCACAGGCAGGGCTGGAGGAGGCGGCCATGATCAATGCAGCTTGCACTTCCTGCAAGATGTGGGAACAGACTGGGAGATGTCCTTAAGGCAGTTTCCATGGTGATTACCCAATGGGACCAATTGCCAGGATAATGGCCCAGGTATCCATCCCACAATGTGTTGCTGAACAACCTGTTACTCATTGCCTGCTGAACCATGTGAAGTCTGCACACGATACAGCTCGTTCATGGCTGACCCTGTTCACCCATTGGACACACATCACAGTTGGATCTTACAATGGAAAGTCTTTGGCTCACTCACATCTTCACTGGCTTCATGGATAAAAGCACCAGAGTGCGACCAAGCTGCAAGCCTGGAGCGTGAGACCCTCGCACATTCACCGAAACAGACCCAGCAGCACATGTGTTCAATACTCCAGGATCATTGATCCCTTAGGCACTGGGACCCTGCAATCAGGCTCCTCAGCCCAAGGCAGTCATTTCTCCGCCCGCTGAGGCAGTGCTGTCTGCCCCTCCTCCCCTCCCAGCCCCTCCTGCTCACTGGTGCTCGGTGCCTCACCAGCTCTTACAACATGTGACCCGAGTGATTAATCGGGGCTGCTGCTTCAATGAGGAAGGTACCAGGACAGAGTTGGTGAGTCAGGTGAGTGGCTCTTCACTCTGGAGCTGCCAGCCTGCTCATCAGACCAGACATCAGGCTCTGCATCACCTGCGAGGGTTGCAAAGGGAAGGGTTTAGGAGGGTGGCCACTCTTACGTGACTTTGAGGAAGTCATTGAGCAACAACAGAAAAGCTTACAATGGAGGTGAATGTTGGGAGACTATACCAGCTCACTGGACTGAGACCAATCCCTTCTATTACCATGTGTTCTCAGCAGCTCACCTCCAACGTGCCCATCTCCCACCGCCTCCCCGGTGTGTTCCCGAGGAATTGAGGAGCTTCCTCCTCGTGCGTGTGGGGGGATGGGTGCACTTCCTCTCTGACAACATGTGTTTGACCCACTGATTGTGGGAACTTTCCCTCTGCAAAGTGAGGAAGGCCCCTGATTAACACAAGATTGAATTACAGCCAGGAGTGTGCAGACATTGCACAGGGAGGATGCTTTCAGGTACAGGCTATGCAGCAATCTGTTCTCTATTGAATCAAATCCCACCAGCCGTGTATCAGGCTCTGGGATAACACATACTGGAATGGTGGGAAAGGAGTGCGTGTGTGTTAAGCATCAGGTTCCTTTGTGAATATTATGGTCACATCGATCTCTCGATAGTGAGGGCAGGGATGATATGGAGATGAGTCAGGCTTCCAGCATTCTCTCAGGGTGTGCATGGGTACATGTGACTTCACGTACTGCAGCCAATCCCATGAGGCCATTAAACCACTTCCTGCACTGTGTTACATTTGTCGGGTGGGCAAGATGCCCTGAGCCTTAACAACTATCACTTTATACAGAGCCTTTAATGTAGTAAAACATCCCAAGTCACTCTCCATCCCACCACGGTCTCCAAATTGTCACACTGCTTGTCCGACATCCAGTACTGGATGAACAGAAATTTCCTACAAATAAATATTGGGAAGACCAAAGGCATTGCCTTCTGTCCCCATCACAAATTGTGTTCCCCAGCCATCGACTCCATCCCTTTCCCTGGCACCTGCCTGAGTCTCAACCACACTGTTCACAACCTTGGTGTTGTATTTTACCCCGAGGAGCTTCTAACCACAAATCTACACCATTACTCAGACCAACTACTTCCATCTCGGTAACATCGCCCAACTCCATCCCTGCCTCAGCTCATCTGCTGCTGAAACCCTCACCCAGGCCCTTGTTACCTCTAGACCTGGCTATTCAAATGCACACCTGGCTGGCCTCCAACCCTCCACCCTCCATTAACCTGAGGTCATCCAAAACTCTGCTGCTTGTATACTAACTCACACCAAGCCCCGTTCACCCATCACAGCTGTGCTCACTGACCTACATTGACTCCCGGTTGATCAATGCCTCTATTTAAAAATTCTCCTACTTGTTTTCAAATCTCTCCATGGCCTCGCCCCTCCCCTACGTGATGTCCTGTCCTTGGAGTTTACCAAGTGCAGCTGCACCAACACTCAAACAGCTCAACACCATCCAGGCCATGCTGCTTGAATGGCCCGGCATCCACCGCATTAAACATCTTGTCCCTCCACCACCGGCGCTACGTGTACCATCGACACGATGCACTGCAGCAACTCACCAAGGCTTCTTCAATAGGACTTCCTAAACCCACAATCCCCACCACCTAATAGGACAAGGGCAGCAGGCACATGGGAACACCACCACCTCCAAATTCCTCTCCAAGTCACACAGCATCCTGAGTTGGAAATATATCACCGTTCCTTCATGGTCACTGGGTCAAAAATAATTCACTCCCTCCCTAACAGCACAGTGGGAGTAACTTCACCTCACGGACTGCAACGGTTCAACAAGGCGGCCCATCACCACCTTCTCAAGGGAAACTAGGGATGGGCAATAAAAGCCAGCCTTGCCAGCGATGCCCACATCCCATAAACGAATGTTAAAGAAACAACGGTGGAGCAATCTTGGCCATTGAACGTAATTGTGTTTCACTGTTACTGAGTTAAAGCCAGCGACACCGAGGGTCATAGAAACATAGAAACATGGAAAATAGGTGCAGGAGTAGGCCATTCGGCCCTTCGAGCCTGCACTACCATTCAATAAGACCATGTCTGATCATTACTTCAGTACCCCTTTCCTGCTTTCTCTCCATACCCCTTGATTCCCTTAAACGTAAGGGCCATAGCTAACTCCCTCTTGAATATATCCAATGAACTGGCATCAACAACTCTCTGCAGCAGGGAATTCCACAGGTTAACAACTCTCTGAGTGAAGAAGTTTCGCCTCATCTCAGTCCTAAATGGCCTGCCCCTTATCCGAAGACTGTGTCCCCTGGTTCTGGACTTCCCCAACATCGGGAACATTCTTCCTGCATCTAGCCTGTCTAGTCCAGTCAGAATCTTATATGTTTCGATGAGATCCCCTCTCATCCTTCTAAACTCTCCTCATATGACAGCCCAGCCATCCCTGGAATCAGTCTGGTGAACTTTCGCTGCACTCCCTCAATAACCAGAACGTCCTTCCTCAGATTAGGAGACCAAAACTGAACACAATATTCCAGGTGGGGCCTCACCAAGGCCCTGTACAACTGCAGCAAGACTTACCTGCTCCTGTACTCAAATCCCCTAGCTATGAAGGCCAACATACCATTTGCCTTCTTCACTGCCTGCTGTACCTGCATGCCAACTTTTAATGACTGATGAACCATGACACCCAGGTCTCGCTGCTTCTCCCCTTTTCCTAATCTTCCGCCATTCAGATAATATTCTGCCTTCGTGTTTTTGTCCCCAAAGTGGATAACCTCACATTTTTCCATATTGTACTGCATCTGCCATGTATTTGCCCACTCACCTCACCTGTCCAAAGTCACCCTGCAGCCTCTTAGTGTCCTCCTCACAGATCACACCGCCAACAAGTTTAGTGTCATCTGCAAACTTGGAGATATTACACTCAATTCCATCATCTAAATCATTATTATATATTGTAAAGAGCTGGGGTCCCAGCACTGAGCCCTGCGGCACTCCACTAGTCACTGCCTGCCATTCTGAAAAGGACCCGTTTATCCAGACTCTCTGTTTCCTGTCTGCCAACCAGTTCTCTATCCACGTCAGTACATTACCCCCAATACCATGTGCTTTGATTTTGCACTCCAATCTCTCGTGTGGGACCTTGTCAAAAACCTTTTGAAAGTCCAAATACACCACATCCACTGGTTCTCCCTTGTCCACTCTGCTAGTTACATTCTCAAAAAATTCCAGAAGTTTTGTCAAGCATGATTTCCCTTTCATAAATCCATGCTGACTTGGACTGATCCTATCAATGCTCTCCAAATGCGCTGCTATTTCATCCTAAATGATCGATTCCAACATTTTTCCCACCACTGATGTCAGGCTAACTGGTCTATAATTACCCATTTTCTCTCTCCCTCCTTTTTTAAAAAGTGGTGTTACCCTCCAGTCCAGAGGAACTGATCCAGGGTCGATAGACTGTTGTAAAATTATCACCAATGCATCCACTATTTCTAGGGCCACTTCCTTAAGTACTCTGGGATATAGATTTTCAGGCCCTGGGGATTTATCGGCCTTCAACCCCTTCAATTTCCCTAACACAATTTCCCACCTAATCAGGATATCCTTCATTTCCTCCTTCTCACTAGTCCTTCGGACTCCTAGTACATCGGGAAGGTTATTTGTGTCTTCCTTTGTGAAGACAGAACCAAAGTATTTGTTCAATTGGTCTGCCATTTCTTTGTTCCCCATTATAAATTCACCTGAATCCGACTGCAAGGGACCAACGCTTGTCTTCACTAATCTTTTTCTCTTCACATACCTACAGAAGCTATTCCCGTCATTTTTTATGTTTCTGGCAAGCTTCCTCTCGTACTCTATTTCCCCCCTCTTAATTAAACCCTTTGTCCTCCTCTGCTGTATTCTAAATTTCTCCCAGTCCTCCGGTTTGCTACTTTTTCTGGCAAATTTGCATGCCTCTTCCTTGGATTTAACACTATCCTTAATTTCCCTTGTTAGCCACGGTTGAACCACCTTCCCCATTTTATTTTTACTCCAGACAGGGATGTACAATTGTTGAAGTTCATCCATATGATCTTTAAAGGTTTGCCATTGCCTATCTACCGTCAACCCTTTAAGTATCATTTGCCAGTCTAATCTATCCAATTCGCACCTCAAAGTTACCTTTCCTTAATTTTAGGACCCTAGTTTCTGAATTAACTTTGTCACTCTCCATCTTTATCAAGAATTCTACCATATTATGGTCACTCTTCCCCAAGGGGCCTTGCACAACAAGATTGCTAATTAGTCCCTTCTCATTACACATCACCCAGTCTAGGATGGCCAACTCTCTGGTTGGTTCCTTGACATATTGGTCCAGAAATCCATCCCTAATACACTCCAGGAAATCCTCCTCCACCACATTGATACCAGTTAGGTTAGCCCAATCAATATGTAGATTAAAGTCGCCCATGATTACTGCTGTACCTTTATTGCACACATCCCTTATTTCTTGTTTGATGCTGTCCCTAACCTCACTACTACTGTTTGGTGGCCTGTACACAACTCCCACTAATGTTTTCTGCTCTTTGGTATTCCGTAGCTCTACCCATACCAATTCCACATCATCCAAGCTAATATCCTTCCTTATAATTGCATTAATTTCTTCTTTGACCAGCAACGCCACCCCGCCTCCTTTTCCTTTCTGTCTCTCCTTCCTAAATGCTGAATGCCCCTGGATGTTAAGTTCCCAGCCTTGGTCACCCTGGAGCCATGTCTCCATGATGCCAATCACATCACAGCCGTTAACTGCTATCTGCGCAGTTAATTCGTCCACCTTATTCCGAATACTCCTCGCATTGAGGGACAGAGCCTTCAGGCTTGTCTTTTTAACACACTTTGACCCTTTAGAATTCTGCTGTAAAGTGGCTCTTTTTGTTTTTTGCCTTGGGTTTCTCTGCCCTCCACTTTTACTATTCTCCTTTCTATCTTTTGCTTCTGTCTCCATTTTATTTCCCTCTGTCTCCCTGCATAGGTTCCCATCCCCCTGCCATGTTAGTTTAACTCCTCCCAAACAGCACTCGCAAACACTTCCCCTCGGACATTAGTTCCGGTCCTGCCCAGGTGCAGACCGTCCAGTTTGTACAGGTCCCACCTCCCCCAGAACCGGTTCCAATGTCCCAGGAATTTGAATCCCTCCCCTCTGCACCACTGCTCAAGCCACGTATTCATCTGAGCTATTCTGCGATTCCTACTCTGACTAGCACGTGGCACTGGTAGCAATCCTGAGATTACTACTTTTGAGGTCCTACTTTTTAATTTAACTCCTAACTCCCTAAATGTGATGCATTTGATTACTGTTCCATCTGTGGTGGTTTAGATTGTTGGATTGATATTAAATAATGAACTACTTTATTGCAATCATCAGTACTTAACCCGGTGATGGTAATAACTGTATTAGTATAGATGTTAAATAAAGCAGTGTTAGTTGATACACCTCTGTATCTGACTCAGTCTTTGAAGCCGGTAAATTGGTTAATATCTTTTGGACTGGGTTTGTGGGACAGTCCACAGTCCAACTAATTTAGGATTCTTCTAAAGCCTCAATATCACTGACAGACCCCAATCTGGTGGTCAGATGGTTCCCTATTTGTTCTCAGCGGATCACAGCCCCATCATCATCATTATCATCATCATAGGCAGTCCCTCGGAATCGAGGGCTTCCACTCCGGAAGTGAGTTCTTTGGTGGCTGAACAGTCCAATACGAGAGCCACAGACTCTGTCACAGGTGGGACAGATAGTCGTTGAGGGAAGGGGTGGGTGGGTCTGGTTTGCCGCACACTCTTTCCGCTGCCTGTGCTTGATTTCTGCATGCTCTCGGCGATGAGACTGGATGTGCTCAGCGCCCTCCCAGATGCACTTCCTCCACTTCTGGTGGTCTTTGGCCAGGGACTCTCAGATGTCAGTGGGGATGTCGCACTATATCAGGGAGGTTTTGAAGGTGTCCTTGTTACGTTTCTGCTGACCACCTTTGTCTTGTTTGCCATGCAGGAGCTCCGAGTAGAGCACATGTTTTGGGAGTCTCGTGTCTGGCATGCAAACTCTGTGGCCTGCCCGGCGGAGCTGATCAAGTGTGGTCAGTGCTTCAATGCTGGGGATGTTGGCCTGGACGAGGACACTGATGTTGGTGCGTCTGTCCTCCCAGAGGATTTGTAAGATCTTGTGGAGACATCGTTGATGATATCTTTCTAGTGACATGAGGTGTCTACTTTACATGGTCCATGTCTCTGAGCCATACAGGAGGGCAGGT